>NC_135233.1:878950424-879551674 GCF_051348905.1 Ranitomeya variabilis
TGGGACAGTTTTCTCAGACGCTCCCATTGTGCTGGGACAGAGGCAAGGGGTGCGGTCACAAGAAGTGCAATGTTAGGGAGTACCTTGCAGATCGTACAAACGTCCTCCGGGATTCCTCTGTGCATTTTAATTATTGGGTATCCAAGGTGGAAACGTGGCATGAACTGGCTTTCTACACCTTGGAGATCCTGGCCTGCTCTGCTGCTAGGATTCTGTCAGAGCGGGTTTTTAGTGCCGCTAGTGGAATTATAACAGATAAGCACATCCGCCTGTCAACTGAAAAATCTGACAGGCTGGCTCTTACAAAAATGAACAAGGGCTGGATTGGGAAAGACTTCTGTACACTACCAAGTGAAAACAGCGAAACATAACCTCTAATACATTCTCTTTTTTGGGAGGTGTATTCTCATGCACCTCTTCACAACCACACATAGGTATAGGCTTCCAGATTTGGTCTGTTGTTGTTATCCTCCTCCTTATCCTCATCCTCATCATCCACAAGCAGTAGTACACCAGGGTGAACGGAGTCCGTGATGCCAAAGTCACAATTTTTTTTGTGCAAGGGTGTTTTTATGATGCCCGTTACTAATTGGAAACCAAAACAAATGTTACTCCTAAAGGGGGAAATGTCATAAAAAAGAGATGTACGTGTATTATTCCCATTTATTCTTACATTTTCCATTTTCCCTATCTCTGGACAGTCCTCTAATGAGTTAGTGTATACCTCTACAATAGAAAATTATTCAAAGTCTTTTATATTATATTTTTATTTATAGCCCTGTCTTTGAGCTGTTGCTAGGGACAAACATATCTCGTTGGACACATTCTGGCTTCAAATCTATGAACCTGTGTTTGCCCCTCTCTTTTGTTATTTACTTTCATCGGTGAATTCCCATTTTTTTATTTATTTGTTTGATTTCATTATGATTTATCTTTATGTCGACTTATTCTCCACCACTAGATCAACAGGCTTAATGTCTTCTGTGCCACTACAGGCAGTCTATTTTTTGGCAAGGGTGTCTATGATGCCCATAGTATATTTATAGTGCTTTGGCACAAAGCACTATATTGTAATCCGAACGTGGTTAACTTCTTCTTCTTATTCTTCTTATTATTATTATTCAGTCCGCAGTTAATGCGGCCCGAACCGCTTCACTCACAGACTCCAGTGAGGTGTCATTCCGAAGCCAGCGTCCCCAAGAGGTGTGTTAAGTATTTTTCGTGTCGATCGGATTTGTAGTTTTGGCGCAATTTGCGTTTGAAAAAAGTGTTTCAATGCATTTCAATAGGGAAATTTTCCCTTACGTTTATAATGGGCCGGATTTCTGAGGCAATTTCTAAAAATAACTGCCAACTGCCACCTGGCTGATTAGCTCATTGATATGCGCAGTCAGACTCAGTTACTATGCCAACGCCTACGAACTCTACCAAGACACAGTTTTGCTAGATAATATCAACTCTTAAAGTGACCCGCCCACCAAATCGGACCGCGAGGTGCGCAGCCCACCAAATCGGACCCCGAGTGGCTTCACCCGCCAAATCGGACCCAGAGTGGCCCCGCCCACCAAATCGGACCCCGAGTGGCCCCGCCCACCAAATCGGACCCGAAGTGACTCCGCCCACCAAATCGGACCCAGAGTGACCCCGCCCACCAAATCGGACCCAGAGTGACTCCGCCCACCAAATCGGACCCAGAGTGGCGCCGCCCGCCAAATCGGACCCAGAGTGGCGCCGCCCGCCAAATCGGACCCAGAGTGGGACCGCCCGCCAAATCGGACCCAGAGTGGCACCACCCGCCAAATCAGACCCGGAGTGGTGCCGCCCGCCAAATCGGACCCAGGGTGGCGCCGCCCGCCAAATCGGACCCAGGGTGGCGCCGCCCGCCAAATCGGACCCAGGGTGGTGCCGCCCACCAAATCGGACCCAGGGTGGCGCCGCCCGCCAAATCGGACCCGGAGTGGCGCCGCCCGCCAAATCGGACCCGGAGTGGCGCCGCCCACCAAATCGGACCCAGAGTGACCCCGCCCACCAAATCGGCCCCAGAGTGGCCCCGCCCACCAAATCGGCCTCTGAGGGGCCCTGCCCACCAAATCAGACCCAGAGTGGCCCCGCCCACCAAATCGGCCCCTGAGGGGTCCTGCCCACCAAATCGGCCCCTGAGGGGCCCCGCCCACCAAATCGGCCCCTAAGGGGCCCCGCCCACCAAATTGGCCCCTGAGGGGCCCCGCCCACCAAATCGGCCCCTGAGGTGCCCCGCCCACCAAATCGGCCCCTGAGGGGCCCCGCCCACCAGATCGGCCCCTGAGGGGCCCCGCCCACCAAATCGGCCCCTGAGGTGGCCCGCCCACCAAATCGGCCCCTGAGGGGCCCCGCCCACCAAATCGGCTCCTGAGGGGCCCCGCCCACCAAATCGGACCCTGAGGTGTCCCGCCCACCAAATCATACCCAGATTGGCCTCGCCCACCAAATCAGCCCTAGAGTGGCTCCCGCCCACCAAATCGGCCCCTGAGGGACCCCGCCCACCAAATCGGCCCCTGAGGAGCCCCACCCACCAAATCGGCCCCAGAGTGGCCCCGCCCATGAAATCAGACCCATAGTGGCCCCGCCCACCAAATCGGTCCCTGAGGGGCCCCGCCCACCATATCGGCCCCTGGACACACTTTTGTCAGATAATATCAGCTCTTAAAGTGACCCCGCCCACCAAATCGGACCCCGAGTGGCCACGCCCACCAAATCGGACCCAGAGTGGCTCCGCCCACCAAATCGGACCCAGAGTGACCCCGCCCACCAAATCGACCCCAGAGTGGCCCCGCCCACCAAATCGGCCCCAGAGTGGCCCCGCCCACCAAATCGGCCTCTGAGGGGCCCTGCCCACCAAATCGAACCGAGTGGCCCCGCCCACCAAATCGGACCCAGAGTGTCCCGCCCACCAAATCGGTCCCTGAGGGGCCCCGCCCACCAAATCGGACCCAGAGTGGCCCCGCCCACCAAATCGGCCCCTGAGGGGCCCCGCCCATGAAATCAGACCCATAGTGGCCCCGCCCACCAAATCGGCCCCTGAGGGGCCCCGCCCACCGAATCGGCCCCTGAGGGGCCCCGCCCACCAAATTGGCCCTAGAGTGGCCCCGCCCACCAAATCAGCCCCTGAGGGGCCCCGCCCACCAAATCGGCCCCTGAGGAGCCCCGCCCACCAAATCGGCCCCAGAGTGGCCCCGCCCACCAAATCGACCCCAGAGTGGCCCCGCCCACCAAATCGGCCCCAGAGTGACCCCACTCACCAAACCGGCCCCTGAGGGGCCCCGCCCACCAAATCGGCCCCTGAGGTGCCCCGCCCATTAAATCGGACCCAGAGTGACCCCGCCCACCAAATTGGACCCAGAGTGACCCCGCCCACCAAATCGGACCAAGAGTGACCCCGCCCACCAAATCGGCACCTGAGGGGCCCCGCCCACCAAATCGGCCCCTGAGGGGCCCCACCCACCAAATCGGACCCAGAGTGTCCCCGCCCACCAAATCGGCCCCTGAGGGATCCCGCCTACCAAATCGGCCTCTGAGGGACCCCGCCCACCAAATCGGCCCCTGAGGGACCCCGCCCACCAAATCGGCCCCTGAGGTGCCCCATCCACCAAATCGGCCCCTGAGGTGCCCCGCCCACCAAATCGGACCCAGAGTGGCCCCGGGCGCCCACCAAATCGGCCCCTGAGTGACCCCGCCCACCAAATCGGACCCAGAGTGACCCCTACCAAAAATCAGACCCAGAGTGGCCCCGCCCACCAAATCGGACCCAGAGTGGCCCCGTCCACTAAATCGGCCCCTGAGGGACCCCGCCCACCAAATCGGCCCCTGAGGTGCCCCATCCACCAAATCGGACCCAGAGTGACCCCTACCAAAAATCAGACCCAGAGTGGCCCCGCCCACCAAATCGGACCCAGAGTGGCCCCGTCCACTAAATCGGCCCCTGAGGGACCCCGCCCACCAAATCGGACCCAGAGTGGCCTCAATCCTGAGGGGCTACAACTACCAAACCAGCGCCTGAGAGGCACCCAAGTGTGAAAGTCTTGCAGGGGCAACCCAGGCACCATTCCAAAGCACTATCTGTAGTTCCTTCAGGAAATACCCATCTAGTTTTAAAAAATGTATCCCCCTTGGGGAAATGTTTGTCAGCCCATGCACTGCGTAGATGGGCATTACAAGTCTAGGAGACCTTCTCCTTTAAATTGGGCCTAGTTTTTAAAGAGGCCTTCAGCAATGCCTCCTCATTCTCCACCACTAGATCACCATGCTTAACGTTTTCTGTGCTGCTACAGACAGTCAATTTGTTGGCAATGGTGTCTATGATGCCCATAGTATATATTTTTTTAAATTTACCCCCCATTTGGAAATGATTGTCAGCCCATGCACTGCGTAGATGGGCATTAGAAGTCTAAGAGACACACTCCTTTACATTGGGCCTAGTTTTTAATGAGGCCTTCAGCAATGTCTCCTCATTCTCCACCACTAGATCACCAGGCTTAACGTCTTCTGTGCTGCTACAGGCAGTCCAAGTATTTGCAAGTGTGTCTATGATGCCCATATTATATTTTTTAAAAATGTACCCCCATGGGGAAATGTTTGCTAGCCAATAAACTTAGTGTATGGGCATTACAAGTCTAGGACACCCGCGCCTTTAACCCTTTAAGCCCCGAGGGTGGTTTGCACGTTAATGACCGGGCCAATTTTTACAATTCTGACCACTGTCCCTTTATGAGGTTATAACTCTGGAACGCTTAAACGGATCTTGGCGATTCTGACATGGTTTTCTCGTGACATATTGTACTTCATGATAGTGGTAAAATTTCTTCGATATAACTTGCGTTTATTTGTGAAAAAAAGGGAAATTTGGCGAAAATTTTGAAAATTTCGCAATTTTCCAACTTTGAATTTTTATGCCCTTAAATCACAGACATATGTCACGCAAAATAGATAATAAGTAACATTTCCCACATGTCTACTTTACATAAGCACACTTTTGGAACCAAATTTTTTTTTGTTAGGGAGTTATAAGGGTTAAAAGTTGACCAGAAATTTCTCATTTTTACAACACCATTTTTTTTTAGGGACCACATCTCATTTGAAGTCATTTTGAGGGGTATATATGACAGAAAATACCCAAATGTGACACCATTCTAAAAACTGCACCCCTCAAGGTGCTCAAAACCACATTCAAGAAATGTATTAACCCTTCAGGTGTTTCACAGGAATTTTTGGAATGTTTAAATAAAAATGAACATTTAACTTTTTTTCACACAAAATTTATTTCAGCTCCAATTTGTTTTATTTTACCAAGGATAACAGGAGAAAATGGACCCCAAAAGTTGTTGTACAATTTGTCCTAAGTACGCTGATACCCCATATGTGGGGGTAAACCACTGTTTGGGCGCATGGCAGAGCTCAGAAGGAAAGGAGCGCCATTTGACTTTTCAATGCAAAATTGACTGGAATTGAGATGGGACGCCATGTTGCGTTTGGAGAGCCCCTGATGTGCCTAAACATTGAAACCCCCCACAAGTGACACCATTTTGGAAAGTAGACCCCTTAAGGAACTTATCTAGATGTGTGTTGAGCACTTTGACCCAACAAGTGCTTCACAGAAGTTTATAATGCAGAGCCGTAAAAATAAAAAATCATATTTTTTCACAAAAATGATCTTTTCGCCCCCATTTTTTTATTTTCCCAAGGGTAAGAGAAGAAATTAGACCACAAAAGTTGTTGTGCAATTTGTCCTGAGTACGACGATACCCCATATGTGGGTGTAAACCATTGTTTAGGCGCAGGACAGAGCTCGGAAGGGAAGGAGCGCCATTTGACTTTTCAATGCAAAATTGACTGGAATTAAGATGGGACGCCATGTTGCGTTTGGAGAGCCCCTGATGTGCCTAAACATTGAAACCCCCCACAAGTGACACCATTTTGGAAAGTAGACCCCTTAAGGAACTTATCTAGATGTGTGTTGAGCACTTTGACCCAACAAGTGCTTCACAGAAGTTTATAATGCAGAGCCGTAAAAATAAAAAATCATATTTTTTCACAAAAATGATCTTTTCGCCCCCATTTTTTTATTTTCCCAAGGGTAAGAAAAGAAATTAGACAACAAAAGTTGTTGTGCAATTTGTCCTGAGTACAACAATACCCCATATGTGGGGGTAAACCACTGTTTGGGCGCATAGCAGAGCTCGGAAGGGAAGGAGCGCTATTTTACTTTTCAATGCAAAATTGACTGGAATTAAGATGGGACGCCATGTTGCGTTTGGAGAGCCCCTGATGTGCCTAAACATTAAAACCCCCCACAAGTGACACCATTTTGGAAAGTAGACCCCCTAAGGAACTTATCTAGATGTGTTGTGAGAACTTTGAACCCCCAAGTGTTTCACTACAGTTTATAACGCAGAGCCGTGAAAATAAAAATTCCTCTTTTTTTCACAGAGATGATTTTTAGCCCCCAGCTTTGTATTTTTACAAGGGTAACATAATAAATTGGACCTCAAAAGTTGTTGTCCAATTTGTCCTGAGTACGCTGATACCCCATATGTGGGGGGGAACCACTGTTTGGCACATGCCAGAGCTCGGAAGGGAAGGAGCGCCATTTGGAATGCAGACTTAAATGGATTGGTCTGCAGGCGTAACGTTGCAGTTGCAGAGCCCCTGATGTACCCAAACAGTAGAAACCCCCCACAAGTGACCCCAAATTGGAAACTAGACCTCCCAAGGAACTTATCTAGATGTGTTGTGAGAACTTTGAACCCCCAAGTGTTTCACTACAGTTTATAACGCAGAGCTGTGAAAATAAAAATTCCTCTTCTTTTTCACAGAGATGATATTTAGCCCCCAGCTTTGTATTTTTACAAGGGTAACATAATAAATTGGACCCCAAAAGTTGTTATCCAATTTGTCCTGAGTACGATGATACCCCATATGTGGAGGGGAAACACTGTTTGGGCGCATGGCTGAGCTCGGAAGGGAAGGAGCGCCATTTGGAATGCAGACTTAAATGGATTGGTCTGCAGGCATCACGTTGCATTTGCAGAGCCTCTGATGTACCCAAACAGTAGAAACCCTGTTATGACCCCAATGGCGAGGGTCTCAGAGATATCAGCAAGTCTGCAAAGTACAAAAATCCAGCTCATAGGGCAGTGGTAACTGGGTTGACCATATATCTACTCCTAACGCCAACCCTAGAAGTAGCCGGGGAACATGCCTACGTTGGTCGCTAGATGTCTCGCGCCAGCCGGAGAGCTAACTACCCCTAGAAGAGGAAAACAAAGACCTCTCTTGCCTCCAGAGAAAAGACCCCAAAAGTAGGATACAAGCCCCCCACAAATAATAACGGTGAGGTAAGAGGAAATGACAAACACAGAGATGAACTAGGTTTAGCACAGAGAGGCCCACTTACTAATAGCAGAATATAGTAAGATAACTTATATGGTCAACAAAAACCCTATCAAAAAATCCACGCTGGAGATTCAAGAACCCCCGAACCGTCTAACGGCCCGGGGGGAGAACACCAGCCGCCCTAGAGCTTCCAGCAAGGTCAGGATACAGATTATATACAAGCTGGACAGAAAATGCAAACAAAAACGAATTGCAAAAAGCAAAAAAGCAGACTTAACTTAATCAAGCAGGAACCAGGATCAGTAGACAAGAGCACTACAGATTAGCTCTGATATCAACGTTGCCAGGCATTGAACTGAAGGTCCAGGGAGCTTATATAGCAACTCCCCTGACCTAACGACCCAGGTGAGCATAAAAGGAATGACTGACAAACCCAGAGTCAAATCACTAGTAGCCACTAGAGGGAGCCAAAAAGTAAATTCACAACAAAACCCCCCACAAGTGACCCCAAATTGGAAACTAGACCTCCCAAGGAACTTATCTAGATGTGTTGTGAGAACTTTGAACCCCCAAGTGTTTCACTACAGTTTATAACGCAGAGCCGTGAAAAGAAAAATTCCTCTTTTTTTTCACAGAGATGATTTTTTAGCCCCCAGCTTTGTATTATTACAAGGGTAACTGTTGTGAACTCTGTTTTTGGGCTCCCTCTTGTGGTCACAAGTGGTACTGTGTGAGTGCTGTCTTTGGGCTCCCTCTGGTGGCTCTTTGTGTCATTCTGCAGGTCTAGGCTGGGTCAGCTGTCTCGTTATCTGTTAGCTGGTTTCCTATTTAGCTCACCTGGACTATCAGTTGTTGCCTGCTGTCGATGTATTCAGTGCTATTTTGATCTCTCCTGAATTCCTTCATTATCAGTCTCGCCAAGAGAAGCTAAGTTTCTGTTTGGTTATTTTTTGCTCATCAGTGTTCAATATGTTTCTTGGTTATTTATTTGTCCTTGTCAGCTTGCTAATATGTGATTTCCTGGCTTGCTGGTAGCTCTAGGGGGCTGAGTTTCTCCCCTCACACCGTTAGTTGGTATGGGGGTTCTTGAACTCTCAGCGTGGATATTTTGTATAGGGTTTTTTACTGACCGCACAGTTCCCTGTCTGTCTTCTGCTATCTAGTATTAGTGGGCCTCATTTGCTGAATCTGTTTTCATTTCTACGTTTGTATTTTCCCCTTACCTCACCGTTATTATTTGTTGGGGGCTTCCTATATCTTTGGGGTCATTTCTCTGAGGCAAGTGAGGTCTTACTTTCTCTATAGGGGTAGCAAGTTTCTCAGGCTGCGTCGAGACGTCCAGGAATTTAGGTACGTTCACCGGCTACCTTTAGTGTGTTTGGTTAGGATCAGGTTGCGGTCAGTCCAGTTACCACCTCCCTAGAGCTTGTTCTATGTTCAGTAACTTAGCTAGTCCATTCTGTGATCCTCAGCCACTAAGGATCATAACAGTACAGCAGGCCAAAAAAGTGTTTAATGCATCGCAGAAGTGGGATAAGAGAAGTCCTGAGTACAATTTTTTTTTTTTCCTCTCCCTTTGTTGCAGTCTGTCCAGCTTCTCTCATCCCCTTAATCTCTGGGTGGCTTTGAGTTCAGCTGCAGACATGGATATTCAGAGTCTGACTTCTAGTGTGGATCATCTTGCTGCAAGGGTGCAAAGCATTCAGGATTTTGTTGTTCGCAGTCCTATGTCTGAGCCAAAAGTACCTATTCCTGAGTTGTTTTCTGGAGATAGATCTAGGTTTCTGAATTTTAAGAATAATTGTAAATTATTTCTTTCTTTGAGACCTCGTTCCTCTGGTGATTCCGCTCAGCAAGTTAGAATTGTTATCTCCCTGTTACGTGGCAACCCTCAAGATTGGGCTTTCTCCCTGGTGCCAGGAGATCCTGCATTGCTGAATGTGGATGCGTTTTTTCTGGCGCTTGGTTTGCTTTATGAGGAACCTAATCTTGAGAACCAGGCAGAAAAGGCCTTGCTGGCTCTCTCTCAGGGCCAGGATGAAGCTGAGGTATATTGTCAAAAATTTCGGAAATGGTCAGTGCTTACTCAATGGAATGAGTGTGCCCTGGCTGCAAATTTCAGAGAAGGTCTTTCTGAAGCCATTAAGAATGTTATGGTGGGGTTCCCCACGCCTGCAAGTCTGAATGACTCAATGGCTTTGGCCATTCAGATTGATAGGCGTTTGCGGGAGCGCAAATCTGCACACCATCTGGTGGGGTTTTCTGAACAGAGACCTGAGTCTATGCAATGTGACCGAATTCTGACCAGAATTGAGCGGCAAAATCATAGACGTCAAAATGGGTTGTGCTTTTACTGTGGTGATTCAACTCATGTTATATCAGCATGCTCTAAGCGCTTAAAAAAAATCGCTAAAACTGTCACCGTTGGTACTATACAGCCTAAATTCATTTTGTCTGTTACTTTAACCCCTTCCCGACCCATGACGCCACGTAGGCGTCATGAAAACCCGTGCCAATCCGACCCATGAAGCCTATGTGGCGTCATGGAATGATCGCGTCCCTGCAGATCGGGTGAAGGGGTTAACTCCTATTTTACCCGATCTGCAGGGAGAGGGGGAGTGGTGCTTCAGCCCAGGGGGGGTGGCTTCACCCCCCCGTGGCTACGATCGCTCTGATTGGCTGTTGAAAGTGAAACTGCCAATCAGAGCGATTTGTAATATTTCACCTGAAAAACTGGTGAAATATTACAATCCAGCCATGGCCGATGCTGCAATATCATCGGCCATGGCTGGAAACACTAATGTGACCCCCCCCACCCCACCGATCGCCCCCCCAGTGCTCCGTTATGGGGTCCGGTCCCCTCGGTCCTGTGCTCCGCTGCCCCGTGCTCCTGCCCGCTCCCCCCGTGCTGCTATGCCACCCCCCTGTGCTCCGACGCCCCCCCTGTGCCCCGATCTCCCCCCCTTATACTCACCGAGGCTCCCGGTGTCCGTCCGCCTACTCGCTGGGCGCCGCCATCTTCCAAAATGGCGGGCGCATGCTCAGTGCGCCCGCCGAATCTGCCAGTCGGCAGATTCGTTAAAAGTACATTTTGATCGCTGCGATAGGTTCTATCACAGCGATCAAAATAAAAAAAATAATAAATAAACCCCCCCCTTTTTCACCCCCATAGGTAGGGACAATAATAAAATAAAGAAAGTATTTTTATTTTTATTTTTTTTTATTTTTCCACTAGGGTTAGGGTTAGAACTAGGGTTAGGGTTACGGGTAGGGTTAGGGTTAGGGGTAGGGTTAGGGTTACAGGTAGGGTTAGGGTTAGGGTTATGGCATGTGCGGATTTGGCTGCGGATCCGCAGCGGATTGGCCGCGGATCCGCAGCGGATTGGCCGCGGATCCGCAGCGGATTGGCCGCGGATCCGCAGCGGATTGGCCATGGATCCGCAGCGGATTGGCCGCTGTGAATTCGTAGCAGTTTTCTATCAGGTTTACAGTACCATGTACACCTATGGAAAACCAAATCCGCTGTGCCCATGGTGCGGAAAATTCCGTGCAGAAACACTGCGTTGTATTTTCCGCAGCATGTCAATTCTTTGTGCGGATTCCGCAGCGTTTTACACCTGTTGCTCAATAGGAATCCACAGGTGAAATCCGCACAAAAAAACACTGGAAATCTGCTGTAAATCCGCAGGTAAAACGCAGTGCCTTTTACCTGCAGATTTTTCAAAAATCGTGCGGAAAAATCTTACACGAATCCGCAACGTGGGCACATACCCTTAGGGTTAGGGTTGGAATTAGGGCTAGGGTTGGAAATAGGGTTAAGAATAGGCTTGTGGTTAGGGTTACGGATAGGGTTAGGGGTGTGTTGGGGTTACAGTTGTGGTTAGGGTTGGGATTAGGGTTAGGGTTGGGATTAGGGTTAGGATTAGGGTTGGAATTAGGGTAACGGGTGTGTTGGGGTTAGGGTTGTGGTTGGGGTGTGTTGGGGTTAGGGTTGGGATTAGGGTTATGGCTACAGTTGGGATTAGTATTAGGGGTGTGTTGGGGTTAGTGTTGAAGTTAGAATTGAGGGGTATCCACTATTTAGGCACATCAGGGGCTCTGCAAACGCAACATGGCGCCACCATTGATTCCAGCCAATCTTGCATTCAAAAAGTTAAATGGTGCTCCCTCCATTCCAAGCCCCGACATGCGCCCAAACAGTGGTTTACCCCCACATTTGGGGTACCAGCGTACTCAGGACAAACTGGGCAACAACTGTTGGGGTCCAATTTCTCCTGTTACCCTTGCAAAAATAAAAAATTACTTGCTAAGACATAATTTTTGAGGAAAGAACAATTATTTTTTATTTTCATGGCTCTGCGTTATAAACTTCTGTGAAGCACTTGGGGGTTGAAAGTGCTCACCACACATCTAGATAAGTTCCTTCAGGGGTCTAGTTTCCAAAATGGGGTCACTTGTGGGGTGTTTCTACTGTTTAGGCACATCAGGGGCTCTGCAAATGCAACGTGATGCCCGCAGACCATTCCATCAAAGTCTGCATTTCAAATGTCACTACTTCCCTTCCGAGCCCTGACGTGCGCCCAAACAGTGGTTTACCCCCACATATGGGGTATCACTGTACTCACAACAAACTGGGCAACAAACATTGGGGCCCAATTTATCCTGTTACCCTTGTGAAAATAAAGAATTGCTTGCTAAAACATCTTTTTTGAGGAAAGAAAAATGATTTTTTATTTTCACGGCTCTGCGTTGTAAACTTCTGTGAAGCACTTGGGGGTTGAACGTGCTCATCACACATCTAGATAAGTTCCTTGGGGGGTCTAGTTTCCAAAATGGGGTCACTTGTGGGGTGTTTCTACTGTTTAGGCACATCAGGGGCTCTGCAAATGCAATGTGACGCCCGCAGACCATTCCATCAAAGTCTGCATTTCAAATGTCACTACTTCCCTTCCGAGCCCCGGCATGTGCCCAAACAGTGGTTTACCCCCACATATGGGGTATCAGCGTACTCAGGAGAAACTGGACAACAACTTTTGGGGTCCAATTTCTCCTGTTACCCTTGCAAAAATAAAAAATTCTGGGCTAAAAAAATATTTTTGAGGAAAGGAAACACATTTATTATTTTCACGGCTCTGCGTTATAAACTTCTGTGAAGCACTTGGGGGTTCAAAGTGCTCACCACACATCTAGATAAGTTCCATTGGGGGTCTAGTTTCCAAAATGGAGTCACTTGTGGGGAGTTCCTACTGTTTAGGCACATCAGGGGCTCTGCAAACGCAACCTGACGCCCGCAGAGCATTCCATCAAAGTCTGCATTTCAAAACGTCACTACTTCCCTTCCGAACCCCGACGTGTGCCAAAACAGTGGTTTACCCCCACATATGGGGTATCAGCGTACTCAGGAGAAACTGGACAACAACTTTTGGGGTCCAATTTCTCCTGTTACCTTTGGGAAAATAAAAAATTGTGGGCTAAAAATCATTTTTGAGAAAATAAAAATTATTTTTTATTTTCACGGCTCTGCGTTATAAACTTCTGCGAAGCACTTGGGGGTTCAAAGTGCTCACCACACATCTAGATTAGTTCCTTGGGAGGTCTAGTTTCCAAAATGGGGTCACTTATGTGGGAGCTCCAATGTTTAGGCACACAGGGGCTCTCCAAACGCGACATGGTGTCCGCTAATGATTGGAGCTAATTTTCCATTCAAAAAGCCAAATGGCGTGCCTTCCCTTCCGAGCCCTGCCGTGCGCCCAAACAGTGGTTTACCCCCACATATGGGGTATCATCGTACTCAGTACAAACTGGACAACAACATTTGGGGTCCAATTTCTCCTATTACCCTTGGGAAAATAAAAAATTCTGGGCTAAAAATCATTTTTGAGGAAAGAAAAATGATTTTTTATTTTCACGGCTCTGCGTTATAAACTTCTGTGAAGCACCTGGGGGTTATAAGTGCTCACTATGCATCTAGATAAGTTTCTTTGGGGGTCTAGTTTCCAAAATGGGGTAACTTGTAGGGGAGCTCCAATGTTTAGGCACACAGGGGCTCTCCAAACGCGACATGGTGTCCGCTAACGATTGGAGCTAATTTTCCATTCAAAAAGTCAAATGGCACGCCTCCCCTTCCGAGCCTTGCCGTGCACCCAAACAGTGGTTTACCCCCACATATGAGGTATCAACATACTCAGGAGAAATTGCCCAACAAATTTTAGGATCCATTTTATCCTGTTGCCCATGTGAAAATGAAAAAATTAAGGCTAAAAGAAATTTTGTGTGAAAAAAAAGTACTTTTTCATTTTTACGGATCAATTTGTGAAGCACCTGAGAGTTTAAAGTGCTCACTATGCTTCTAGATAAGTTCCTTGGGGGGTCTAGTTTCCAAAATGGGGTCACTTGTGGGAGCGCTCCAATGTTTAGGCACACAGGGGCTCTCCAAACGTGACATGGTGTCTGCTAGCGATGGAGATAATTTTTCATTCAAAAAGTCAAATGGCGCTCCTTCCCTTCCGAGCCTTACCATGTGCCCAAACAGTGGTTTACCCCCACATGTGAGGTATCGGTGTAGTCAGGAGAAATTGTCTAACAAATTTTAGGATCCATTTTATCCTGTTGCCCATGTAAAAATGAAAAAATTGAGGCTAAAATAATTTTTTTGTGAAAAAAAAGTACTGTTTCATTTTTACAGATCAATTTGTGAAGCACCTGGGGGTTTAAAGTGCTCACTATGCTTCTAGATAAGTTCCTTGGGGGGTCTAGTTTCCAAAATGGGGTCACTTGTGGGGGAGCTCCAATGTTTAGGCACACGGGGGCTCTCCAAACGCGACATGGTGTCCGCTAAAGATTGGAGCCAATTTTTCATTGAAAAAGTCAAATGGCGCTCCTTCCCTTCCGAGCCCTGCCGTGCGCCCAAACAGTGGTTTACCCCCACATATGAGGTATCAGCGTACTCAGGACAAATTGGACAACAACGTTCGTGGTCCAGTTTCTCCTTTTACCCTTGGGAAAATAAAAAAAATTTCGCCAAAATATCATTTTTGTGACTAAAAAGTTAAATGTTCATTTTTTCCTTCCATGTTGCTTCTGCTGCTGTGAAACACCCGAAGGGTTAATAAACTTCTTGAATGTGGTTTTGAGCACCTTGAGGGGTGCAGTTTTTAGAATGGTGTCACTTTTGGGTATTTTCAGCCATATAGAACCCTCAAACTGACTTCAAATGTGAGGTGGTCCCTAAAAAAAATGGTTTTGTAAATTTTGTTGTAAAAATGAGAAATCACTGGTCAAATTTTAACCCTTATAACTTCCTAGCAAAAAAAATAATTGTTTCCAAAATTGAGCTGATGTAAAGTAGACATGTGGGAAATGTTATTTATTAACTATTTTGTGTCACATAACTCTCTGGTTTAACAGAATAAAAATTCAAAATGTGAAAATTGCTAAATTTTCAAAATTTTTGCCAAATTTCCGTTTTTTTCACAAATAAACTCAGAAATTATCGACCTATATTTACCACTAACATGAAGCCCAATATGTCAAAAAACAATCTCAGAATCGCTAGGATCCGTTGAAGCGTTCCTGAGTTATTACCTCATAAAGGGACACTGGTCAGAATTGCAAAAAACGGCAAGGTCATTAAGGCCAAAATAGACTGGGTCATGAAGGGGTTAATTTGTTCTCTGTCATCCTACTCGGTTATGGCTTTTGTGGATTCAGGTGCTGCCCTGAACCTGATGGATTTGTCGTTTGCCAGGCGCTGTGGTTTTGTCCTGGAGCCTTTAGAATTCCCTATTCCACTGAGGGGAATTGATGCTACACCATTGGCTGAGAATAAGCCTCAGTATTGGACTCAAGTGACCATGTGCATGACTCCTGTACATCAGGAGGTGATTCGCTTTCTTGTGCTGCATAATTTGCATGATGTTGTCGTTTTGGGTCTGCCATGGTTGCAGGCCCATAATCCAGTACTGGATTGGAAAGCTATGTCTGTTTCAAGTTGGGGTTGCCAGGGGATTGATGGCGATGCTCCTTTGGTGTCAATTGCTTCTTCCACTCCTTCTGAGGTCCCTGAGTTTTTGTCGGACTACCAGGATGTATTTGATGAGCCCAGATCCGGTGCCCTGCCTCCTCACAGGGATTGTGATTGTGCTATAAATTTGATTCCTGGTAGTAAGTTCCCTAAGGGACGACTTTTTAATTTGTCTGTACCAGAACATGCCGCGATGCGGAATTATATAAAGGAGTCTTTAGAGAAGGGACATATTTGCCCGTCCTCCTCCCCTCTTGGTGCAGGATTCTTTTTTGTGGCCAAAAAGGATGGTTCTCTGAGACCTTGTATTGATTATCGTCTTCTAAATAAAATCACGGTTAAATTTCAGTACCCTTTGCCATTATTATCTGATCTGTTTGCTCGGATTAAGGGGTCCAGTTGGTTCACCCAGATAGATCTTCGTGGTGCGTATAACCTTGTGCGTATTAAGCAGGGGGATGAATGGAAAACAGCATTTAATACGCCCGAAGGCCATTTTGAGTACTTGGTGATGTATTTTGGACTCTCTAATGCTCCTTCTGTGTTCCAGTCCTTCATGCATGACATCTTCCGAGAATATCTGGATAAATTTATGATTGTGTATCTGGATGACATTTTGGTCTTTTCTGAGGACTGGGAGTCCCATGTGAAGCAGGTCAGGATGGTATTTCAGGTCCTACGTGCTAATGCCTTATTTGTGAAGGGCTCAAAATGTCTCTTCGGAGTACAGAAGGTTTCCTTTTTGGGTTTTATTTTTTCTCCTTCTACTATTGAGATGGACCCAGTCAAGGTCCAGGCTATTCATGACTGGACTCAGCCTACATCTGTTAAGAGTCTTCAGAAGTTCTTGGGTTTTGCTAATTTTTACCGTCGCTTCATTGCTAATTTTTCTGGCGTGGTTAAACCCTTGACGGATTTGACCAAGAAGGGTTCTGATGTGACTAATTGGTCTCCTGCGGCCGTGGAGGCCTTTCGGGAGCTGAAGCGCCGGTTTTCTTCGGCTCCAGTTTTGTGTCAGCCTGATGTCTCTCTTCCTTTTCAGGTCGAGGTTGATGCTTCTGAGATTGGAGCAGGGGCTGTTTTGTCGCAGAGAAGCTCTGATTGCTCTGTGATGAAGCCTTGTGCTTTCTTTTCGAGAAAGTTTTCGCCTGCCGAGCGGAATTATGATGTTGGTAATCGGGAGTTGTTGGCTATGAAGTGGGCATTCAAGGAGTGGCGACATTGGCTCGAGGGAGCTAAGCATCGTGTGGTGGTCTTGACTGATCACAAAAATCTGATTTATCTTGAGTCTGCCAAGTGGCTGAATCCTAGACAGACTCATTGGTCGTTGTTTTTCTCCCGTTTCAATTTCGTGGTCTCGTACCTGCCTGGTTCGAAGAACGTGAAGGCTGATGCTCTTTCTAGGAGTTTTGTGCCTGACTCTCCGGGAGTTTCAGAGCCGGCTGGTATCCTCAGAGAGGGAGTGATTTTGTCTGCCATTTCCCCAGATTTGCGACGAGTGCTGCAGAAATTTCAGGCGGATAGACCTGACCGTTGCCCACCAGAGAGACTGTTTGTCCCAGATAGATGGACCAGCAAAGTTATTTCCAAGGTGCATTCTTCGGTGTTGGCAGGCCATCCTGGGATTTTTGGTACCAGAGATTTGGTGGCTAGGTCCTTCTGGTGGCCTTCCTTGTCGCGGAATGTGCGTTCCTTTGTGCAGTCCTGTGGGATTTGTGCTCGGGCTAAGCCTTGCTGTTCTCGTACCAGCGGTTTGCTTTTGCCTTTGCCTGTCCCGAAGAGGCCTTGGACGCACATTTCCATGGATTTTATTTCGGATCTTCCAGTCTCTCAGAGAATGTCTGTCATCTGGGTGGTGTGTGATCGGTTTTCCAAAATGGTCCATTTGGTGCCCTTGCCTAAGTTGCCTTCCTCCTCCGATTTGGTTCCTCTATTTTTTCAGAATGTGGTCCGCTTGCACGGCATCCCTGAAAATATTGTGTCTGACAGAGGATCCCAGTTCGTGTCCAGATTTTGGTGGATCTTTTGTGCTAAGATGGGCATTGATTTGTCTTTTTCGTCGGCCTTCCATCCTCAGACGAATGGCCAAACCGAGCGAACTAATCAGACCTTGGAAACTTATTTGAGATGTTTTGTTTCTGCTGATCAGGATGATTGGGTGACTTTTTTGCCATTGGCCGAGTTTGCCCTTAATAATCGGGCTAGTTCTGCTACTTTGGTTTCGCCTTTTTTCTGCAATTCTGGTTTTCATCCTCGGTTTTCCTCGGGTCAGGTTGAGCCTTCTGACTGTCCTTGGGTGGATTCTGTGGTGGATAGGTTGCAGCAGATTTGGAACCATGTGGTGGACAATTTGAAGTTGTCACAGGAGAAGGCTCAGCGCTTTGCCAACCGCCATCGCAGTGTGGGTCCCCGACTTCATGTTGGGGATTTGGTATGGCTGTCTTCTCGGTATGTTCCTATGAAGGTCTCCTCTCCTAAATTCAAGCCTCGCTTCATCGGTCCTTATAAGATTTTGGAAATCCTTAAACCGGTGTCATTTCGTATGGACCTCCCAGCGTCGTTTGCCATTCATAACGTGTTCCATAGGTCTTTGTTGCGGAGGTATGTGGTGCCTGTGGTTCCTTCTGTTGAGCCCCCTGCCCCGGTGCTGGTTGAGGGCGAATTGGAGTACGTGGTGGAGAAGATCTTGGATTCTCGTATTTCTAGACGGAGGCTTCAGTATTTGGTTAAGTGGAAGGGCTATGGTCAGGAGGATAATTCCTGGGTTGTCGCCTCTGATGATCATGCGGCCGATTTGGTTCATGCCTTCCATGTGGCTCATCCTGATCGCCCTGGGGGTTTTGATGAGGGTTCGGTGACCCCTCCTCAAGGGGGGGGTACTGTTGTGAACTCTGTTTTTGGGCTCCCTCTTGTGGTCACAAGTGGTACTGTGTGAGTGCTGTCTTTGGGCTCCCTCTGGTGGCTCTTTGTGTCATTCTGCAGGTCTAGGCTGGATCAGCTGTCTCGTTATCTGTTAGCTGGTTTCCTATTTAGCTCACCTGGACTATCAGTTGTTGCCTGCTGTCGATGTATTCAGTGCTATTTTGATCTCTCCTGAATTCCTTCGTTATCAGTCTCGCCAAGAGAAGCTAAGTTTCTGTTTGGTTATTTTTTGCTCATCAGTGTTCAATATGTTTCTTGGTTATTTATTTGTCCTTGTCCAGCTTGCTAATATGTGATTTCCTGGCTTGCTGGTAGCTCTAGGGGGCTGAGTTTCTCCCCTCACACCGTTAGTTGGTGTGGGGGTTCTTGAACTCTCAGCGTGGATATTTTGTATAGGGTTTTTTACTGACCGCACAGTTCCCTGTCTGTCTTCTGCTATCTAGTATTAGTGGGCCTCATTTGCTGAATCTGTTTTCATTTCTACGTTTGTATTTTCCCCTTACCTCACCGTTATTATTTGTTGGGGGCTTCCTATATCTTTGGGGTCATTTCTCTGAGGCAAGTGAGGTCTTACTTTCTCTATAGGGGTAGGAAGTTTCTCAGGCTGCGTCGAGACGTCCAGGAATTTAGGTACGTTCACCGGCTACCTTTAGTGTGTTTGGTTAGGATCAGGTTGCGGTCAGTCCAGTTACCACCTCCCTAGAGCTTGTTCTATGTTCAGTAACTTAGCTAGTCCATTCTGTGATCCTCAGCCACTAAGGATCATAACAGGTAACATAATAAATTGGACCCCAAAAGTTGTTATCCAATTTGTCCTGAGTACGCTGATACCCCATATGTTGGGGTAAACCCCTGTTTGGGTACACGGGAGAGCTCTGAAGGGAAGGAGCACTGTTTTACTTTTTCAACGCAGAATTGTCTGGAATTGAGATCGGATGCCATGTCCCGTTTGGAGAGCCCCTGATGTGCCTAAACAGTGGAAACCCCCCAATTATAACTGAAACCCTAATCCAAACACACCCCTTACCCTAATCCCAACGGTAACCCTAACCACACCCGTAACCCTGACACACCCCTAACCCTAATCCCAACCCTATTCCCAACCGTAAATGTAATCCAAACCCTAACCCTAACTTTAGCCCCAACCCTAACTGTAGCGTTAACCCTAGCCCCAACCCTAGCCCTAACCCTAGCCCTAACCCTAGCCCTAACCCTAGCAATAACCCTAACCCTAGCCCTAACCCTAGCCCTAACCCTAGCCCTAACCCTACCAATAACCCTAGCAATAACCCTAGCCCTAACCGTAGCCCTAACCCTAACCCTAGCAATAGCCCTAGCAATAACCCTAGCCCTAACCCTAACCCTAGCCCTAACCCTAGCCCTAACCCTAGCCCTAACCCTAACCCTAGCCCTAACCCTAGCCCTAACCCTAACCCTAATGGGAAAATGGAAATAAATACTTTTTTTTATTTTTTTATTTTTCCCTAACTAAGGAGGTGATGAAGGGGGGTTTGATTTACTTTTATAGTGGGTTATTTAGCGGATTTTTATGATTGGCAGCCGTCACACACTGAAAGACGCTTTTTATTGCAAAAAATATTTTTTGCGTTACCACATTTTGAGAGCTATAATTTTTCCATATTTGAGTCTACAGAGTCATGTGAGGTCTTGTTTTTTGCGGGACGAGTTGACGTTTTTATTGGTAACATTTTCGGGCACATGACATTTTTTGATCACTTTTTATTCCGATTTTTGTGAGGCAGAATGACCAAAAACCAGCTATTCATGAATTTCTTTTGGGGGAGGCGTTTATACCGTTCCTCGTTTGGTAAAATTGATAAAGCAGTTTTATTCGTCGGGTCAGTACGATTACAGCGATATCTCATTTATATCTTTTTTTATGTTTTGGCACTTTTATACGATAAAAGCTATTTTATAGAAAAAATAATTATTTTGGTATTGCTTTATTCTCAGGACTATAACTTTTTTATTTTTTTGCTGATGATGCTGTATGGTGGCTCGTTTTTTGCGGGACAAGATGACGTTTTCAGCGGTACCATGGTTATTTATATCTGTCTTTTTTATCGCGTGTTATTCCACTTTTTGTTCGGCGGTATGGTAATAAAGCGTTGTTTTTTGCCTCGTTTTTTTTTTCTCACGGTGTTTACTGAAGGGGTTAACTAGTGATATAGTTTTATAGGTTGGGTCGTTACGGACGCAGCGATACTACATATGTGTACTTTTATTGTTTTTTTTTTTTTATTTAGATAAAGAAATGTATTTATGGGAATATTTTTTTTTTCTTTATTTAGGAATTTATTTTTTATTTATTTTTTTACACATGTGGAAAAATTTTTTTTTTACATTTTTACTTTGTCCCAGGGGGGGGGGACATCACAGATCGTTGATCTGACAGTGTGCATAGCACTCTGTCAGATCTGCGATCTGCTGTACAGGGCTGCAGGCTTACCAGCGCCTGCTCTGAGCAGGCACTCGGTAAGCCACCTCCCTCCCTGCAGGAGCCGGATGCCGCTGCCATCTTGGATCCGGGACCTGCGGCGAGGAGGGAGGTAGGAGACCCTCGGAGCAACGCGATCACATCGCGTTGCTGCGGGGGTCTCAGGGAAGCCCGCAGGGAGCCCCCTCCCTGCGCGATGCTTCCTTATACCGCCGGTACACCGCGATCATGTTTGATCGCGGTATGCCGGGGTTAATGTGCCGGGGGCGGTCCGTGACCGCTCCTGGCACATAGTGCCGGATGTCAGCTGCGATATGCAGCTGACACCCGGCCGCGATCGGCCACGCTCCCCTCGTGAGCGCGGCCGATCGCGTATGACGTACTATCCCGTCGGTGGGAATTAAGGCCCACCCCACCTCGACGGGATAGTACATCATATGGGATTAAGGGGTTAAATTGGGACTAGTTTTTAAAGAGGCCTTCCTCCACCTCTCATCATTTTCCACCACTAGGTCACCAGGGTTCATGTGTTCCGTGCTGCTACAGACAGTCAATTTTTTGGCAAGGGTGTCTATGATCTCCATGAAATATTTTTTAAAAATTTACCCCCCTATGGGCAAATGCATGTCAGGCCATGCACTCCATTACAAGTATCAGAGACCCACACCCCTACATTGGGCCTACTTCTTAACTCGGTTTCCTGCAATGTCTCTTCCTTACTTGCCACTAGATGACCAGGGTGAACTTGCTCTGTACTGTTACAGGCCAGTGAATTTTTGTGTAGGGGGACTGTGATGGCACTAGTTTATTCATTAAAAAGGTACCCCCATTGGGGAATTGTTTGTCAGCTTATGCGCTCCATTACAAGTCTCAGAGACCCACCCCCTGCAATGTCTCTGCTTTATCTCTAACTACATGACCTGGGGGAACGTGTTCTGTACTGTTATAGGCCACTGAATTTTGGGCAAGGGGGCTGTGATGGCAATAGTATATTTTTAAAAAATGTAACCCCCATTGGTGAAGCCACATCCTTGTTGGCAAAGAGTTCATAACATTTATGTACCTAAAAGAGCTCCCTTGAAAAGCTCATTTTTGTGTTGCCTAGTTGCTCACATTCGACACAATGCACTTCATATAAATTTGATAAAGCAATGCTGTTAGTTTGGCTCAGTAGTTCATTACAAATATTTCTTTGTCCACTATGTTAGTTCCTCTCCTTGAGAGCCATAACTTTGGCTGCATCACATGGTAAGAGTTCAATACAAAAAAGTGATGGCTGAATGCTTGTAGATGCAGAGGACTTAATCAATTTTGGCTGAGATAACTTGTATGAGAGAGACTGCATGTTCCTTCTTTCTTTCTAGGATAATAAACAGGAATAATAATAAATGCTCTTTTTATCTGTAACGTAATTATTTGAAAGGTTGTCAGATCATCTATTGCATCTCCAATAATAACTACACAGCCGAACGGAACAGTTATGGAAAATTGAGCATGGTCACAGTTATGTTTTAGAACATCTTCACATTCTTGCAGTTCTCAATTTTATTTCCGGAGTACATAGTAGCAGCTAGTTTTAACATTAAGAAAAATATATACAGTGAATCACCGTACAATACTGGGATAAAAATAAGAAAAAATGGCTGAATACTCACTCAATGTTAGATACGGAGTGTATTCAGGAAGAAATGGTGAATTGCATCTGGGTGTGGAAGCGTGTTTGTGTGATGAAGAGGGGAGCTACCCCTTGAAACGCATCGGTATTGTGCCCTGCTGCGCATCAGTCCCCGCTTTCTAGTGACGTCACAGTAGCTCCACCCAATGCCACAACCCTCAGCGCTGCTTCTGGCCGGAGCGCGCGAGGTGTTGGCGTTCCACACACGCTGTCCACTTACCAGCGTCTCCATCGCCCAGCAACGTTTTTCGGCTCTCCCACCCGGCTGCACAAGTAAGCATACAATTAATATTTCTCAGTCGCATGAGGGATCTATTTTTAACCACCGACAATACCCCAATAGTGATCAATACCGGTGTCTCTATTAACTGGACCATCATCATTTCTAACTCACCCAGGCTGCTTCTGCCTAATCCGCAGTACGTATATGCCATCTATTACCTGACACATTTATTTTAACTTGAGTTGTACATTCATCTATTGTTCTGCTACACCTACCAGCACAGTCTGGCTACTGGGGCACATTATTAGTCAACATTCCGATCCCTGCCTCCCTGGTAGTATCCATATCCATCATCTTTGCCAGGGGCCCTCCACAGATCAAACTAACCAGTAAGCATCTCCAATTCCTACTTATAAACTGGCAACATACTAACACACTTTTGCAGTCGCATTTATACGGTTTGTTTTTTATTCCATCAGTAACATCCACACCCAGATGCAATTCACCATTTCTTCCTGAATACACTCCGTATCTAACATTAAGTGAGTATTCAGCTATTTTTTCTTCTTTTGATCCCAGTATTGCGCGGTGATTCACTGTATATATTTTTCTTAGCCTAGCATTTATCAGGAGTTGGCACAGAGCCTGTTGTAATCACCAGCTGCATCTGAGATCACTCTATATCTCTCCTTGAAACTAACAGAGAGACAAGTATCACTCCAGTTATGCACACCACGTAAACACAATAAAGACATAATGTTTGGAAAAAACACAGGATTTTATTGACACACAACAATAAAACATAATTAAAAACAGACAAAAGGCCCTGTCCATGCCAATAAGTCAATATTAAATACAATGATATGTAAACCCAAAGTAAACAAGATGACAACCAAATGCTATGAGCCTGCCAGCATATTAAGGGTATGTGCACACGTCAGGATTTCTTGCAGAAATTTCCTGAAGAAAACCGGAAATTTTCTGCAAGAAATCCGCATTTTTTTGCGTTTTTTTCCCGTTTTTTTCGCGTTTTTTTTAGCATTTTGCAAGCGTAATTAGCTTGCAGAATGCTAAAGTTTTCCAAGCGATCTGTAGCATCGCTTGGAAAACTGATTGACAGGTTGGTCACACTTGTCAAACATAGTGTTTGACAAGTGTGACCAACTTTTTACTATAGATGCTGCCTATGCAGCATCAATAGTAAAAGATAGAATGTTTAAAAATAATAAAAAAAATAAAAAAAATGGTTATACTCACCTGCAGGCGTCCGTTCCTATAGATGCTGTGTGTGTTCAGGACCTTCGATGACGTCGCGGCTTGTGATTGGCCGCTGAGCGGTCACATGAGCGGTCACGCGACCAATCACAAGGCCGCAACATCATCGCAGGTCCTGAACACAGACCATCTAAAGGAACGGAAGCGGCAGCATGCCTCCAGGGCCATCGAAGGTGAGTATATGACTATTTTTTATTTTAATTCTTTTTTTTTACCAATTATATGGTGCCCAGTCCGTGGAGGAGAGTCTCCTCTCCTCCACCCTGGGTACCAACCGCACATAATTTGCTTACTTCCCGCATGGTGTGCACAGCCCCGTGCGGGAAGTAAGCAGATCAATGCACTCCTAGGTGTGCGGAATCCCCGCAATTCCGCATTTTTAATGAACATGTTGCTTTTTTTTCCGCGATGCGATTTTTTCGCGGAAAAAAATGCAACATTTGCACAAGAAATGAGGAATACACTGTAAATAATAGGAGGCATATGTAAGCGTTTTTTTCGCTTTTTTATCACGTTTTTATAGCGAAAAAACGCGAAAAAAACGCGAAAAATACTGAACGTGTGCACATGGCCTAAGACTCAATAGAGACCATAAATGGTAATTTTAAAGAGACGCCAAGCTGACCAACATAGGGTAAATAACCACCTAAACAATACCTAACGCCTATACGGCTCATGGGACGCTAATATAAGTCTGATATAAACTGACTGGAAAATGAAATCCCAAGGCACAAAAAGTGGACGGAGGGCAAAAGCCCAAAGACTGCCAGAAAGACTCCCAGACAATACTGGGGTAGGAGTTACCAAAGAGCGAGGTGGTCACCGATATGGAGTCTGGGGAAAGGCAGGCAAGCAGGCAGGAGAAGGGCCAATGCAGCCCCACGCGTATCGCCCTTCAGGAGAGGGCTTCGTCAGGGGAAGTGCTCGACATGTATCCCAAACCCTGTATAAATACAACCCAAATGATGAAAAAGAACACAGCACACCTGTGACAGGACGATGGCAGCGCCGGCTGCGTCTGCGCAGAAGAACGCCAGAGTAAGAGAAGCGAGCTTGCAACCAATCCATCCACCGCTCAGATAGGCGGGGGAGAAGAGGGGAGTTACCGCTGTCCATGTGAGCGGAGAAAACCACGCCCACACATAAACCCAGAGGGGAAACATACACGCAAGCGTAGAACTGCCAGAAAACCTGCTTAGCCACGAGGATGGCATAACGGCGGTTCTATACTTTCTGGATCTGGTGGAACACTCGGATCGCATGCATGATTCTTTGGTGGTGGACCTACTTAATTTTATCTTGAGGCATAACTACTTCTTGTTTGATAGGACATATTATCTGCAAACGTCAGGTGTTGCCATGGGTGCCAGGTGTGCACCAGCTTTGGCAAACCTGTTTTTGGGATGGTGGGAAGCCACAGTTGTTTACCCATCATCAATCTTCAAGAGTAGGATTGCCCATTGGTCACGTTACATCGACGACATTTTTTTTCGTCTGGGTTGGCACTATGGAGGAATGCAGGAGCTATATTGAGTCCTTGAACGTAAACACGCATAACATTCTATTGACTTACTTCATGTCATCCTCTGCAGCTACGTATCTTGACCTACAGATCAGGATTGAAGAAGGTGGTTCCATTTCAACCAGGTTGTTCCGGAAGCCGATGGCCACGAATAGTCTTTTGGACTACAGAAGTTTCCATCCACAGCACACCCGGGATGGAGTGCCCGTCGGCCAATTTCTAAGAGTCAGAAGGAATTGCACATCTGACTTGGACTTTCGAATGGAAGCACAAAGACTTACGGATCGCTTCAAAGAAAGGCACTACCCACATAGAAGTATTTCTATGGCATTTCAACGAGCAAGGCTCCACACCCAGGATTCCCTGTTGTCTGTGTCTACCAAGGTACGTGAGGACAAACCCAGGTTTATCACGGGCTAAAATAACAACTGGGGTGACCTCAGGGCCATCTTGCGCAGGCATTGGGGTGTCCTTACTACGGAGCTTCATACTGCGGGTGTGGTCAGTGCACAACCTCTATTGGTAGCAAGAAGGGCTCCTAACTTTAGGGACATGTTATCTAGGAGCCACTATAAGAGGCAGACTGTGAGTACCAACCAGGATATTAAACTCAGAGGTTCGTTTACCTGTGGGGGCTGTAGTGTTTGCCCGTACATGGGGACCACAAAGGACTTTTTTGTTCATCCCAGGGATGGCAGTCGGCACAGACTTTCGTCATATATAAATTGCAAGACCACGTGCATTATTTACGCTCTTATTTGCCCGTGCCAACTCATATATGTGGGCCAAACCTCACAGGAGCTGCGACAGAGAGTGCAGAAGCACTTCTCCACAATCAACTTAGCCTCCAATGATGTTTCTATAGGCAAAGTCCTCACCCCTGTGGCGGCCCATTTTCTTACCCATCATGCAGGCCGTGTAACAAATACCAGGGTGGTTGGCCTGGAACGTGTCCAGGTTTCCAACAGGGGGGGGGTTCGCTCAAGCCATCCTTGCTATGCCGTGAGTCCCGTTGGATCTTCAATTTGTCTTCTGTTGTCTCAACAGGTCTCAATGAAGAACTTCTGTTTATGGGCTTCCTGGGATGAGATATCTTTTATTTCCCTTCTTGTGGTCTGACACATCTACGGAATGGATGGATCTGGATGGTTTCTTCCACCTCTTGAGTCGTCTTCTAAGGACTTTGTGGATATTCCTTCTGATTGGGATCGGTTCTCTCTTTCTGGACTTCCAAACTGTTTTGTTCACCGATGAGTGCCGTGCAACGCTCGATGGTCCAGATGGATGGAGTGGAGGATGGCTGGTTGATGGACACCCCATGAAAACACGGCTAAGGCACCAACAAGGAGGAGGTGGAGTAATGTTTTGGGCTGGAATCATGGGGAGAGAGATTGTTGGCCCCTTTATGATCCTTGAAGGGGTAAAGATGAACTCCACAATCTATGTGGAGTTTCTAAAACAAAACTTCCTGCCATGGTTCAAGAGGAAGAACCATGCTTTCTGCAGCAAGATCATTTTCATGCATGATAATGCACCGTCTCATGCTGCAAAAAACACATCTGCATCTCTGGCTGCTATGGGCATAAAAGAGGACAAACTTATGGTGTGGCCACCATCTTCCCCTGACCTCAACCCCATTGAGAACCTCTGGAGCATCATCAAAATGAGTGTCTATGATGGCAGGAGGCAGTTCACATCTAAACAACAGCTCTGGGAGGGTAATCTGTCCACATGCAAAATAATTGAAGCAAAAACCATCCAAAAACTGACAAATTCAATGGACGAGAGAGTTCAGAAGCTTCTTTCGAACAAGGGGTCCTATGTGCAAATGTAACATCACCTAGAATAAAGTTTTCACTTGAAAACTGTTAGATTTCATTTTGTAATAAGCTGATAATGCTTATAACTTCACAATTGACCATTTTTTTTGTTCAAAATAAAAAAAAAAGGTTGAAAACTCTGCTGTGCATAATAATTTGGAACATGCATTTTGAGTATTTTTTTTTTTTTAAAGATACTGTTTTCATAGGCAGTTTGTTCCAAAACATTGCAATTTTACTAGAATATTAGATGACTGGAAAATAACAATGACTGCAATTCAGATAGGTAATTTAGAGAAAATAGGAGGAAATATTATTTGCGTAATAATTTGGAACACAGTGTATGTTCCCCGGGGGTTGATTGGCATGTGTGCATGAGTACTGTGGGCTATTGGCATACTTCCTTCCGTTCCCCAAGTCTATGGTTAGGGTTATTTTGCCTATACACATCTTTCCCCTGTTTATGTACGTTTATTTGCCTTGGGGCTGATCACCCCTCGACTGTACACACTTTCGGGGACCCCTTTGGCTTTACCTAAGATTGCAATTACCATCTATGTTCCTATTATGTGCTGGTGCATATTTTATTATCTCCTTTGGACTTCCTTGGTTCTGGAACACTTTGTCCCAGCGGGCGCATTGAAGCAGGTTTTCTGGCAGTTCTGCGCTTGCGTGTATGTTTCCCCTTTGGGTTTATGTGTGGGCGTGGTTTTCTCCGCTCACATGGACAGCGGCAACTCCCCTCTTCTTCCCCGCCTATCTGAGCGGTGGATGGATTGGTTGCAAGCTCGCTTCTCTTACTCTGGCGTTCTTCTGCGCAGACGCAGCCGACGCTGCCATCGTCCTGTCACAGGTGTGCCGTGTTCTTTTTCATCAATTGGGTTGTATTTATACAGGGTTTGGGACACATGTCGAGCACTTCCCCTGACGAAGCCCTCTCCTGAAGGGCGATATGCGTGGGGCTGCATTGGCCCTTCTCCTGCCTGCTTGCCTGCCTTTCCCCAGACTCCATATCAGTGACCACCTCGCTCTTTGGTAACTCCTACCCCAGTATTGTCTGGGAGTCTTTCTGGCGGTCTTTGGGCTTTTGCCCTCCGTCCACTTTTTATGCCTTGGGATTTCATTTTCCAGTCAGTTTATATCAGACTTATATTAGCGTCCCATGAGCCGTATAGGCGTTAGGTATCGTTTAGGTGGTTATTTACCCTATGTTGGTCAGCTTGGTGTCTCTTTAAAATTACCATTTATGGTTTCTATTGAGTCTTAATATGCAGGCAGGCTCATAGCATTTGGTTGTCATCTTGTTTACTTTGGGTTTACATATCATTGTATTTAATATTGACTTATTGGCATGGACAGGGCCATTTGTCTGTTTTTAATTATGTTTTATTGTTGTGTGTCAATAAAATCCTGTGTTTTTTCCAAACATTATGTCTTTATTGTGTTTACGTGGTGCGCATAACTGGAGTGATACTTGTCTCTCTGTTAGTTTCATATAGTTGTTCTATCACTCGCTTGCACCCCGTATGATATTAGATATTATTAATAGAACTATTTGTATTTCGGCAGTGCGCCTCATTTTATTACTCACTTTATATCTCTCCTTGTGATTGATCAGCGCAACTGTGTATTTATTCAGAACATAGTTTTAACATTACTTACATATAGAAACTGGCCAAGAAGATTGTCATGATAATCCAGAGTACTCAGTGGGTTAAACTTAGGTTTTTCTAGAAAAGCTGAATATAGATATGATTGCTGTTAATAGTGTAGTGAGAATATACAAATGGTGATTTTGAAACCAGATTGAAATATACCGAATGCATTCAGACAATTACATAGCTGCATTTCTTGTAAAACATTTACAGATGTGACAGACAATGCTCATAGTGACACAATCTTGAGCAATGTTTGTTTATTCACTTCACAAACAGTTCTAAGCTTCTATATGTCTGTTGTTTGTCTCTGTAAAACATTAAGGTTTACTGAATTTCTGCCTGTGGTGATTTTATCTAAATCCTTGTGGCTTTCTTTTATATTCTAAGGGTTTATGGCCACTCGTCTGATGACTCCATGATATCTCAGTTTCATCTGACCTTGAAAGCTGGCCATTTGAAGGGCTGGGTGAAACTAGAGTTACTACATAGTGTAAATCACTATATAAGACCAGAGAAACATGACTAAGACAGACTACATGCAGTGTAGTGAATCTACCAGGGGTTCTCTGTCTTGGTGTTGCTTTTCTGATATTCTAGACGGATTATGTTTAAAAGCCCCTGGGTGATTATGTAAGTATGCTGTATGCAGTTAATATTTTTAGATATACTTAATCATTATATATATTAAATCCTTATATGTACTTATTAATAGAGATGAGCCACCTCCCTAGTGTTCGGGTTCGGTTCATCGAACAGGAACGTGTTCGACGAACTGTTCGTCGAACGTTCGACGAACACCGTCGAACCAAATTGAAACCAATGGCAGGCAAACACAAACACATACAAACACATGGAAAACACATAGAGAACACCTTAAAAGGTGTCCAAAAGCTGACAAACTTCTCAGAAGACACAACAAACACATGGAAAAGTCACAACTACATATAGACATGCGAAAAGAAAAGAGGTGGAGGAGTAAAAGGAGGAGACACAGATATAGGCATGTCATGCCCTTTTAAAATCAAGAAAGGCTGGAGTAAAAATCTAAACTCACTCTACCAACACCCAGACGTCTTGACAAAAAATATTAAAAAATAAATATCTTTGGGTAGAATGGCGGCGGGTCTATTCAGAACACTTTCCTTAGAAGACGTAGTGGTTCCCTCGTTGGGAGTTGTGCAAAAAAAATGAACCCAATACATTCAGACTAATCCACCATTTGTCATATCCAAGGGGCAGGTCAGTAAACAACAACATCGACGCGGAACCAAGTACAGTACTATGTACTGTACCTCCTTTGACGAGGCAATCAGTCGGGTCAAGAAGTTGGTAAGGGGCACCCTAATGGCCAAAACAGACATTGAGGGGGTGTTCCGGTTACTACCTGTGCCTCCGAATAGTGTCCTCCCATTGGGCTGCTTCTGTGAAGGAGCATACTACATAGATCGCTGTTTGCCCATGGGGTGCTCCATATTCTGCTCACTATTTGAGGCGTTTAGTTGCTTCCTCGAATGTGTCGTCATGGACGTTTGTAAGGCGGCACATTATCCATTACCTCGATGACTTCTTATGCCTGTGCCCAAAAGATTCACCACAGTGTGAAAACACGCTCTAGTTTACCTGTGAGAAGGAGAGAGCTGGAGGGAGAGTGGACACCCCAGAGCCGAGGGGTTAGATTGAGAAAGAATGAAGGCGGTGTAGCTTGCTTCATGGGTGGGGTACTCTGCTGAGTAGCAGAAATTTCTGCTAGGCCCAAAAGGATTTCCTGGGCCAGATGCCGTTACAAAATAGTAGTTAGGTAAACAGGCAGTGTAGCTTGCTTCATGGGTGGGGTACGCTGCTGAGTAACACTAAATTCTACTAGGCCCAAAAGGATTTCCTGGGCTAGATGCCGTTACAAAATAGTACTTAGGTAAACAGGCGGTGTAGCTTGCTTCATGGGTGGGGTATGCTGCTGAGTAGCACTAAATTCTACTAGGCCCAAAAGGATTTCCTGGGCTAGAAGCCATTACAAAATAGTACTTAGGTAAACAGGCGGTGTAGCTTACTTCATGGGTGGGGTACGCTGCTGAGTAGCACCAAATTCTACTAGGCCCAAAAGGATTTCCTGGGCCAAATACCGTTAAAAAATAGTAGTTAGGTAAACCGGCGGTGTAGCTTGCTTCATGGGGGGGAACTGTGCTGATTAGCACAAAATGCTATTAGGTTCAAAATGATTTCCTGGGCTAGATGCAGTTAAAAATTAGTAATTAGATCAACAGGTGGTGTAGCTTGCTTCACGGGTGGGGTACGCTGCTGAGTAGCACTAAATTCTACTAGGCCCAATAGGATTTCCTGGGCCAGATGCCGTTAAAAACAGTACTTAGGTAAACAGGCAGTGTAGCTTGCTTCATGGGTGGGGTACGCTGCTGAGTAGCACCAAATTCTACTAGGCCCAAAAGGATTTCCTGGGCTAGATGCCGTTACAAAATAGTACTTAGGTAAACAGGTGGTGTAGCTTGCTTCATGGGTGGGGTACGCTGCTGAGGAGCACCAAATTCTACTAGGCCCAAAAGGATTTCCCGGGCTAGATGCCGTTATAAAATAGTACTTAGGTAAACAGGTGGTGTAGCTTGCTTCATGGGTGGGGTACGCTGCTGCGTAGCACTAAATTCTAATAGGCCCAAAAGGATTTCCCGGGCTAGATGCCATTACAAAATAGTACTTAGGTAAACAGGCGGTGTAGCTTACTTCATGGGTGGGGTACGCTGCTGAGTAGCACCAAATTCTACTAGGCCCAAAAGGATTTCCTGGGCTAGATGCCGTTACAAAATAGTACTTAGGTAAACAAGCGGTGTAGCTTGCTTCATGGGTGGGGTACGCTGCTGAGTAGCACTAAATTCTACTAGGCCCAAAAAGATTTCCCGGGTTAGATGCTGTTACAAAATAGTACTTAGATAAACAGGCGGTGGGTGGCTGGGCTATTCTGCTGACTAGCAGACACTGAAGGTACCTTCACACTAAACGACTTTGCAAAGATAACGATAGCGATCTGTGACGTTGCAGCATCCTGGATAGCGATATCGTTGTGTTTGACACGCAGCAGCGATCTGGATCCTGCTGTGATATCGCTGGTCATTGCTGAAAGTTCAGAACTTTATTTGGTCGTCAGATCGGCGTGTATCGTCGTGTTTGACACCAAAAGCAACGATGCCAGCGATGTTTTACAATGGTAACCAGGGTAAATATCGGGTTACTAAGCGCAGGGCCGCGCTTAGTGACCCGATATTTACCCTGGTTACCATTGTAAAAGTAAAAAAAACAAACAGTACATACTCACCTTCTGCTGTCTGTCACACGTCCCCCGCCGTCCGCTTCCCGCACTGACTGTGAGTGCCGGCCGTAAAGTAAAAGCAGAGCACAGCGGTGACGTCACCGCTGTGCTGTGCCTTACGGCCGGCACTCACAGTCAGTGCAGGAAGCAGACGCCGGGGGACGTTACGGACACCGGAATGTAAGTATGTACTGTTTGTTTTTTTTTACATTTACACTGGTAACCAGGGTAAACATCGGGTTACTAAGCGCGGCCCTGCGCTTAGTAACCCGATGTTTACCCTGGTTACCCAGGGACTTCGGCATCGTTGGTCGCTGGAGAGCTGTCTGTGTGACAGCTCTCCAGCGACCACACAGCGACGCTGCAGCGATCGGCATCGTTGTCGATATCGCTGCAGCGTCGCTTAGTGTGAAGGTACCTTGAAGCTTTGGAGCAGACCTCTGAATCCCAGGCCATAGTATGAGTAAACAATTCTGCAGACGACCCCACCCACCTGGAATTGACGATGGCAATGTCATGTAAAATTCAGCAAGGGGACTAAATAAAAGAGTCTCAATTTTTTCAAAAAATTCGGCCAGACACCACTTAAGTGGCATCAATTTCACCAGAGTTTTTTAAAACGGTTGGTGAGGTGATTTTCAAAAATCATCAAGCTTTTAGTCTCCCCAAGATGACACAGGGGAAGAAAAGTCCTTGCGGATCCAGGATTTGTTCATCTTGATGAACATTAGTCTGTCTACATTGTCACTGGACAACCGCGTGCACTTATCTATCAGCACACCACCAGCAACGCTGAACACACGTTCAGAGAGAACGCTGGCTGCGGGGCATGACAAGATCTCCAAGACGTGAGTGGCGAGCTCAGGCCATTATTCAAGATTTGAAGCCCGAAAAGAGCAAGGGTCCAGTTCCACAGTCATGGCATCGATGTTAACTTGGAGATACTCTTGTACCATCCTCTCTTGGCATTGGCTGTGCGTCAGACTTCTTGTCTCCTGTGGCCTTGCAAAGGATGGTCTAAAAAAATCTTGAAATGATTGAAAAAATTGCTGTTACCACCAGATATGATGTTACTGTTACGGTTAGAGTGATGACTCGATAGTCCCACGGTTGGCAAGTTAGAACTCAGAGATTGACTACGTGCAGATGTTAGATTCTGTAACAGTCTCTGCTGATACTCCTGCATGCATGAATCCCTTTCTATGGCAGGAATTATTTCGCCAAATTTGCTTTTGTACCGGGGATCTAAAGGTACCGTCACACTAAGCGACGCTGCAGCGATAGCGACAGCAATGCCGATCGCTGCAGCGTCGCTGTGTGGTCGCTGGAGAGCTGTCACACAGACCGCTCTCCAGCGACCAGCGATGCCGAGGTCCCCGGGTAACCAGGGTAAACATCGGGTTGCTAAGCGCAGGGCCGCGCTTAGTAACCCGATGTTTACCCTGGTTACCAGCGTAAAAGTTAAAAAAAAAAACAGTACATGCTCACCTGCGCGTCCCCCAGCCTCTGCTTCCTGACACTGACTGAGCTCCGGCCCTAACAGCACAGCGGTGACGTCACCGCTGTTGCTTTCACTTTCAGTTTAGGGCCGGCGCTTTAGTGTCAGGAAGCAGAGGCTGGGGGACGCGCAGGTGAGTATGTACTGTTTGTTTTTTTAACTTTTACGCTGGTAACCAGGGTAAACATCGGGTTACTAAGCGCGGCCCTGCGCTTAGTAACCCGATGTTTACCCTGGTTACCAGTGTAAAATATCGCTGGTATCGTCGCTTTTGCTGTCAAACACGGCGATACACGGCGACCTAGCGACCAAATAATGTGCAGACCTTCTAGCAGCGACCAGCAATTTCACAGCGGGATCCAGATCGCTGCTGCGTGTCAAATACAGCGATATCGCCATCCAGGTCGCTGCAACGTCACGGATTGCTGGCGATATCGCCTAGTGTGACGGTACCTTAAGAGTGTGGCAACCCAGCAGTCGGCATTACTTTGGATTCTGAAAATCCGAGGGTCATGTTGCAGGTAGTGCAGCAAGAAGGCACTCATGTGTCTTGCGCATCCAGGAGGACCAAGTCCTTGTTGTCTTGGTGGTGGCGAGGTGAGAATCATGCTTCCTTCGTCTGCCCTCTCCCCCCAACCTCGCACAACAGAAATTTGATCAAGGTCTCCCTCATCTGATGAGTCTTCCATGCCCAGCACCAGTTCGTCCTCCACTTCTTCCTCGCCTCCTGCACCTTCCTCAACAGTTTGGTTGCTACCATGCGCCCTCGGTAATCCCTCTCCCCCAGCCTCCAATGCCAGCCGCCTTGGTGCTGCCAACCTTCTTGACCTTGGAGATATGATCCCTTCCGCATACGACTCCTCCTCCTCTTCCTCTTGTTTCACCACCTGACTCCGAACACTGTGTAAGGTGTGCTCCAGCATGTAAATCACCGGAATGGTCATGCTGATAATGGCATCGTCAGCACTAAACATCTTCATTGCTATTTCAAAACTGTACAGAAGGGTGCATAGGTCCCTGATCTGAGACCACTCCTGCAGCGTGATTTTCCCCACCTCTTGAGCTCATTGGCCCAGGCTATACGTCATAACGTATTGCACCAGGGCTCGTCGGACAGTGCAGACACTGCTCCTAGGCCCAAAACTATTAACTGGATTAGATGCAGTAAAAATTGAGATACACAGGCGGTATAGTTAGTTTCACAGGCGGGCTACTCTGCTGACGTGCAGACACTGCTCCTAGGCCCAAAACTATTAACTGGATTAGATGCAGTAAAAATAGAGATACACAGGCGGTATAGTTAGTTTCACAGGCGGGCTACTCTGCTGACGTGCAGACACTGCTCCTAGGCCCAAAACTATTATCTGGATTAGATGCAGTAAAAATAGAGATACACAGGCGTATAGTTAGTTTCACAGGCGGGCTACTCTGCTGATGTGCAGACACTGCTCCTAGGCCCAAAACTATTAACTGGATTAGATGCAGTAAAAATTGAGATACACAGGCGGTATAGTTTGTTTCACAGGCGGGCTACTCTGCTGACGTGCAGACACTGCTCCTAGGCCCAAAACTATGAAATGGATTATATGCAGTAAAAATTGAGATACACAGGCAGTATAGTTTGTTTCACAGGCGGGCTACTCTGCTGATGTGCAGACACTGCTCCTAGGCCCAAAACAATTAACTGGATTAGATGATTGAGATACACAGGCGGTATAGTTTGTTTCACAGGCGGGCTGCTCTGCTGACGAGCAGACACTGCTCCTAGGCCCTAAACTATTAACTGGATCAGATGCAGTGAAAATAGAGATACACAGGCGGTATAGTTTGTTTCACAGGCTGGCTACACTGCTGACGTGCAGACACTGCTCCTAGGCCCAAAACTATTAACTGGATTAGATGCAGTAAAAATAGGGATACACAGGCGGTATAGTTAGTTTCACAGGCGGGCTACTCTGCTGACGTGCAGACACTGCTCCTAGGCTCAAAACTATTAACTGGATTAGATGCAGTAAAAATTGAGATACACAGGCGGTATAGTTTGTTTCACAGGCGGGCTACTCTGCTGACATGCAGACACTGCTCCTAGGCCCAAAACTATTAACTGGATTAGATGCAGTGAAAATAGAGATACGCAGGCGGTGTAGTTAGTTTCACAGGCGGGCTACTCTGCTGACGTGCAGACACTGCTCCTAGGCCCAAAACCCCAAAACTATTAACTGGATTAGATGCAGTAAAAATTGAGATACACAGGCCGTGTAGCTAGCTTCACAGGCTACTATGCTACATGCTTTTGAAAAACAGCAAGGCTGGGTGAGATCGTTCTGTTATTTACTAAATCTATAAAATAGAGGTGTTTTTGTGACCTGCGGGCTACAAGGTGTTGATTTGGCCTTCGGGCTTTTGTGGTGGAGCACAATCTTGAGGGTATTGTGACATACATCTACCTGTCTCCTCCTATTTTTGAAAGGAGGGGTGATGTGTGGAATTTTAAATGGTGTGATTCATTTTTGGTGTGTTGTTATTTTTCATTTGTTTTTTCTTAGACCAACTGGATATTTATACCCTACGGTATTTTAGTGGGATCTATTAAAGGTTCATTTTTAATAATTGAGACCTGTATATTTACCTTGCTGCTATACACTGATTTTTTTGATTGGTAAAAACTAATTTTGGATATTTTTACAATAACAGTCGAAAAGAAAATATCAAGATCTTCAAGTGTTTCTATGGAGAAAACGCACACTTTGCATGGAGGTGTAATTAATTTTTTGCGTGGAAATGCCATTTACTTTGATATGTTGGAAATCTTGCACTGAAGCCCCATTAATAATCACTTGGGTAGATTAACTTAGACCTTTTATGTCTATCATTGGCGACTTATGGATGTACAAAATGCATATTGTGAAGTGGATTTTCATTGGCCCATCCAGTATGTGGGTTCCAAGGTGTAATGGCGTGCACATGACTGACTATGCAGCAGGGCTGGCCTTGCTGCCAATGTGTAAAACCAAGGAGTACGGGAGTACAAAATGAATATTGTAAAGAGAATTTTCATGGGCCCATCCAGTATGTGGATTCTAAGGCATAATGGGGTGCATATGACTATGCAGCAGGGCTGGCCTTGCTGTGAATGCGTAACAAAAAGAGTATGGGAGTACAAAATGAATATTGTGAATTGGATTTTCATGGGCCCATCCAGTATGTGGGTTCCAAGGCATAATGGGGTGCATATGACTATGCATCAGGGCTGGCCTTGCTGTGAATGTGTAACGAAAAGAGAACTGGAGTACAAAATGCATATTGTGAACTTGATTTTCCTGGGCCCATCAAGTATGTGGGTTCCGAGGCTTATTGGGGTGCATATGAAGTGGTAGCAGGGCAGGCCTTGCATTCAATGCAACACTTTTTCAGGAGTGCCCCCTGGACATCTTAAGAAAGGGGTATTGTGGTGCGTCGTAATTATAATTATTTTATTTTTTTATTTTATATATATATATATATATATATATATATATATATATATATATATATATATATATATATATATATATATATATATAAAATTATTGGCAGCCCATCCACTCATGGCATAGGCTATAACAGCTTAGGAGACCCACTGTTTAATAATGGCCCTTAAGGAAGACTAATGCCGCCTGATGCACCAGTAAAAATAGGCTCTGTGACTTTAAGAGTCCCTCCTTCATAAATGAAACAAGATGGGTCTGCTTATGTGTCACACACCACATGGCCAGCTAGGGTTGTTAAATGTTACAATGACATTTCCCAGTAAATGCATTTGTAGTGGTTGAAAGCAATGTTGAAATTGTTGTTAAAGTTGAAAAACGCTTCAAAAACGCTGTGTCTGAACTAAGCCCAAGTGGGGGAGGAACATTTCGGTCTGGGGTTAATTATTTGGCCTTACAGGCAAGTCATTAACCTGCAAAGGATGTATCTTAACGTATTTCCCAGCAAAATCCATTTTGGTTTTGTTTTAGTCACTTTCAGACGTTTCAAAACTAAATGCCTCATTGAGCCCATTTGGATGCATTGATCTCAGGGTCCAGATCCACATCGCCTCCAACTGAGATAGAGGGCTACTAATTTCCCCTCCTCTAACTCCTAGGACTATGTGGTCTATTCCCCTGACCATAGGGCCACTGGGATCGCACTGATGATGCAACTTGAAGTACCTTGGTAGAGTGTGCAGATGGTCTGTGTCCTTCTCCTCTTTGGCAGCAGCAATGTCACAAACATGTTCCCTTACTCTGATTTTCTGTTAAAGCTATATATATCTTGTTACAGGGACAGCGGGTGGCGTATACTACTGCCTTCGTTGAACATTTAATTGTTTGTATGATTTTGAATTTCTTACAGCTGTCTGAGGAGAAAAACACAGTGGCCCGCTCAATATTGGGACATGCTACACAATTCCCACATGGGGAGCAACCCCATCTGGCTCCATGGGGCTGAGAGAAGGGGGGTAGATTTTGATCACTTTTGTTGTAGAGGCTTTGCATGAAGATGTCCCTAAGGTTCCGGCTATGTCTTGTGGTGATGCTTGGTTTGGGAGGTTAGTATATTTGGAGCGTTTGGTTCAATTGGAAATGATATCTGAATATTATTCTAACTTTGTTGGCCTCATTCCTTAGGTCTAAATTATTGGCACGTGATATGAGGTCATAAATAAAAAAAATTAAAAAATTTCAGCTCACCCCTGAGATGTAATTCCAGGCACAAGAAGGAGCACGGCATCCTCACTGCTGCACAGTGTCCAAAGCAATAGGGAAAATAGAAGTGGATCCAGCTCACTCACAGGGCTCATTTAAAAATCAGCAAGCTTTTATTGGGTTATCCTTTAAAAATTGAAGATTACAAATGGACATCTCAGATGACACAGCAATGACAGGGGGTGGTGTGTGGTAAGGCCATACTCATTTCGAGCAACACAGCTCTTGAACACTGGCTATAAAATGAAATACAAGTAAGGCCGGGGTCAGACCCAACGTATAAAAATCAATTTTTTACGGCCGAGATATGCAGAAAAGTTCCTGAACAGTGATCAGTATTCAATGAGAGGATGCGATTTTTTTCTCCAAAAAGTATCCGTGTGTCATCCGTATGGCATCCGTATAGCGAGATTTTCTTGCTTTCAAAATGGACATATAATGGATCCATGGGCTCGAATATTCGGGAAAACATATATGCAGTCTACATATATATATATATATATATATATATATATATATATATCATACAGGAAAGATATATATCTTGGTACCGTGTTAGCCAGTAGATAGAAAAATGTTTAGAATTGAGAGTCCTCAGTGGTTGATACCTTTTAATGGCTAACTGAAAAGATGGTAACAAATTGCAAGCTTTCAAGACTACACAGGTCTCTTCATCAGGCATAGACTAAAAGAAATTCTGAAGAATCACATATTTATGCACAACATAGCACAGAAGAAAAAAAACCCATGGATAAGACAGGTGGCATGAAGCAGAATTACCATGAGTGATAAACAGTTATGTCCTGAAATGTTGGGCCAGTTCTTAGATAAGGAATGTTTTATTGTCCTCTGATTGGGGTCTCTGTTGTGATGACCCCTCATAGTCTGAGGGGCAAGTTCCTCAGTTGATGTAAAAAGACATAAATCCATGCGACACATTCATTCCCCCACTAAGACAGTCAAAGGTCGTCATCAGTTTATATTCCCAGACTCTTCTGTCTCTCTGAGTTTTGAAGTTACCTTTTAACACAAGTAATTTCATGTCCATAGTGCTATGATTTGGGAGACAAAAATGTATTGCCACAGGTAGATCCATTCTTTTTTCTCTTATTGTGTGGCAGTGAGAATTCATTCTTGTTCTAAGCTTTTGCCCTGTCTCCCCCACAAAGAGACCCCCAGTTGGACATTTAGTAGAAATAATTAGGTCCACCACATTAGATGTGATGCAGCTGAAAGTACCTGGTGTCTTGTAGTCCTGATGTGAATTGGGGATCTTTATCTTGTCCGTGGTCATTATAAATGGACAGGTTTTACATTATTTCTGATTGCAGGGAAAGGTACCTACAGCTGTTGGAGAGGACAGGGAGCTCTTGACAATAATGCTTCTTAGATTTGGGGGCTGTCTAAAACACAGTAGTGGGGGGTCTGGAAAAATGGATTGTAAGCGGGCATCTTTTTATAGTAAAGGTTGTAATTTCCGTGCAGCTCCCCTTAGCACCTCCAGATTTGGATTGTAGGTAACTACTAGAGGTACCCGGTTATTTTCTTCTTTAGCTTTGTAATGTAGCAGGTGATTCCTTGATATTTTGGTGGCTCTTGTAAACTGGTTTTCAATTGTTCTTGGATGGTAGCTCTGATTCAAAAAGGTCTTTCTGAGGCGATCAAGGTGTTCATCCCTATCCATTGGGTTGGAACATATACGATTGTATCTGATGGCTTGGCTCTAGACAATGGAGTTTTTTATGTGTTTTGGATGGAAACTGTCCCATTTAAGGTATGTTGGGCGATCTATTGGCTTCTGATACAGGGATGTCTCTATTTTATTGTTCTGCAGCTTAATGATGGTGTCCAAAAAGTTAATTTCAGTGCAGGAGTAGTTGAGTGTCAAGTTGATGGTAGGGTGAAATTGATTAAACTGTTCATGGAACATCTTTAGCTGTGGTTCAGACTCCATCCAGATGATCAAAATGTCATCAATGTAGCGGTAGTACGCCAGAGGCCTGATGGGACAAGAGGACAAAAAGTCGCTTTCAAGCTGGGCCATGAAAAGATTTGCATACTGTGGGGCCATTTTATTATTATTATTATTATTATTATTATTATTTATTTATTGTTATAGCGCCATTTATTCCATGGCGCTTTACAAGTGAGGAGGGGTATACATAATAAAAACAAGTACAATAATCTTGAACAATACAAGTCATAACTGGTACAGTAGGAGAGAGGACCCTGCCCGCGAAGGCTCACAATCTACAAGGGATGGGTGAGAATACAGTAGGTGAGGGTAGAGCTGGTCATGCAGCGGTTTGGTCGATCGGTGGTTACTGCAGGTTGTAGGCTTGTCGGAAGAGGTGAGTCTTCAGATTCTTTTTGAAGGTTTCGATGGTGGGCGAGAGTCTGATGTGTTGTGGTAGAGGGTTCCAGAGTAGGGGTGATACGCGAGAGAAATCTTGTATACGATTGTGGGAAGAGGAGATAAGAGGGGAGTAGAGAAGGAGATCTTGTGAGGATCGGAGGTTGCGTGTAGGAAAGTACCGGGAGACGAGGTCACAGATGTATGGAGGAGACAGGTTGTGGATGGATTTGTACGTCATGGTTAGGGTTTTGTACTGGAGTCTCTGGGCAATGTGGAGCCAGTGAAGGGATTTACAGAGGGGAGAGGCTGGGGAATAGCGGGGGGACAGGTGGATTAGTCGGGCAGCAGAGTTTAGAATATATTGGAGGGGTGCGAGAGTGTTAGAGGGGAGGCCACAGAGCAGGAGGTTGCAGTAGTCGAGGCGAGAGATGATGAGGGCATGGACTAGGGTTTTTGCAGATTCTTGGTTGAGGAATGAACGGATTCGTGAAATAATTTTGAGTTGAAGTCAGCAGGAAGTGGAAAGGGCTTGGATATGTGGTTTGAAGGAGAGATCAGCGTCAAGGATTACCCCAAGGCAGCAAGCTTGTGGGACTGGGGAGAGTGGGCAGCCATTTACTGTAATGGATAGGTTCGTTGGGGGGGTCGCGTGAGATGGGGGAAAGATGATGAATTCTGTTTTGTCCATGTTAAGTTTCAGAAATCTAGCGGAGAAGAAGGATGAAATAGTGGACAGACATTGAGGGATTCTGGTTAGTAGGGAGGTGATATCTGGTCCAGAGTTGTAGATCTGTGTGTCATCAGCATAGAGTTGATACTGAAAGCCATGAGATTCTATGAGCTGTCCCAGGCCAAAGGTGTAAATGGAGAAGAGCAGGGGCCCTAGGACTGAACCTTGTGGGACTCCAACAGATAGGGGGCGAGGTGAGGAGGTGGTGTGTGAGTGGGAGGCGCTGAATGTCCGGTCTGTTAGGTATGATGAGATCCAGGATAGGGCCAAGTCTGTGAAGCCAAGGGATGAGAGGGTCTGTAATAATAGGGAATGGTCCACTGTGTCAAAGGCAGCCGACAGGTCGAGGAGGAGGAGGACAGAGTAGTGTCGCTTGCTCTTGGCGGTTAAGAGGTCATTGGTGACCTTAGTTAGGGCAGTTTCAGTGGAATGGTGTGACCGGAAGCCAGATTGTAAGCGGTCAAAGAGGGAGCAAGAAGAGAGATGGGAGGACAGTTCAAGGTAGACGTGTTGTTCCAGTAGTTTAGAGGCATAGGGGAGAAGTGATATAGGGTGATAGCTAGATACAGAGTATGGGTCAAGAGAGGGCTTTTTGAGGATAGGTGTGATGGAGGCATGTTTAAAGCTTGAGGGGAAAACACCAGTTGTTAGTGATAGGTTGAAGAGATGGGTTAGGGTTGAGTTGAAGACTGTGGTGAGGTTTGGGATGAAGTGGGATGGGAGCAGGTCAAGTGCACAGGTGGTGAGATGCGATCTTGAGAGTATAGTGGAGAGTTGATCTTCTGTAATGGTGGAGAAGTTGGTTTTGGAGGTGGAGGGCTGGGAAGTCGGGAGGAAGGGCTCTGGGTATCTATGATGGTGGATTTTATCACATGTCTGAAGGAGTCTATATATTTATCTAAATGAGGGTTGCGTCCAGGTGGAGGTGTCCAGTCTGACCTCTTCTTTGTTGTTAGGATCCCTTTTCCTTCGATCCAGGTGGGTTCTGAATCTTCTGTATCATTGAAATATTCCCTCAGGCGCAGTCTCTTGAAAAAATGTTCCATATCACTGCAGAGTTCAGATTTATCCAGGGCCTTAGTAGGACAAAATGAGAGTCCTCTGGAAAGCACAGCCAGCTTCACTTTGTTGGGTTTATAATCTGAGAGATTAATGACACAGTTAGATGCCTTTGTGTCTGGAATGGAGTGGTTGTCCAAGTTGTCAGGTTTTGGCTTTGTTTTGTATCTGTTTGCATAGAGTCCTGTGGTGTACCTAATTATTTGTACTAAATGTCCAACTGGGGGTCTGTATGTGGGGGAGACAGGGCAAAAGCTTAGAACAAGAATGAATTCTCACCGCCATACAATAAGAGAAAAAAGAATGGATCTACCTGTGGCAATACATTTTTGTCTCCCAAATCATAGCATTATGGACATGAAATTAATTGTGTTAAAAGGTAACTTCAAAACTCAGAGAGACAGAAGAGTCTGGGAATAAAAACTGATGACGACCTTTGACTGTCTTAGTGGTGGAATGAATGTGTCGCATGGATTTATGTCTTTTTACATCAACTAAGGAACTTGCCCCTCACACTATGAGGGGTCATCACAACAGAGACCCCAATCAGAGGACAATAAAACATTCCTTATCTAAGAACTGGCCCAACGTTTATGGACATAACTGTTTATCACTCATGGTAATTCTGCTTCATGCCACCTGTCTTATCCATGGGTTTTTTTTTATTCTGTGCTATGTTGTGCATAAATATGTGATTCTTCAGAATTTCTTTTAGCCTATGCCTGATGAAGAGACCTGTGTAGTCTCGAAAGCTTGCAATTTGTCACCATCTTTTCAGTTAGCCATTAAAAGGTATCAACCACTGAGGACTCTCAATTCTAAACATTTTTCTATATATATCTCAGTGAGACACACACATATATATACATATTTATATTTAATACAGAGCTAGATAGCATAAAAGCCGGTAATTCAATTGCTAACTCCTTACCAAACCCGACAGGATATGAGACATGGTTTACATAGAGTAAACCATTTCATATCCGTTATATTTTTAAATATTCCTCACTAACAATGTTAGAAGTTTGTGTGTGCAAAATTTTGGAGCTCTATGTGTTAAAATAAAGGGTTAAATCACTGAAAAAACTGGCATGGGCTCCAGCACAATTTTCTCCACCAGAGTGGTAAAGCCAGTGACTGAAGGCAGATATTAATAGCCTTGAGAGGGACCATGGTTATTGGCCCCCCAGCTAAAAACATCTGCCCCCAGCCACCCCAGAAAAGGCACATCTGTAAGCTGCGCCTAGTCTGGCACTTAGCCACTCTTTTCCCACTCCCCCGTAGCAGTGGGATATGGGTAATAAGGGGTTAATGTCACCTTGCTATTGTAAGGTGACATTAAGCCTGGTTAACAATGGAGAGGTGTCAATAAGACACCTATCCATTATTAATCCAATATTAGTAAAGGGTTAAAAATACACACATACATTAAGAATAAAGTATTTTGATGAAATAAACACATGGGGTTTTATTATCTTTATCGTATGCTCAATCCAACTGCCGACCCTCGTTCTCCCGTAAAAAAAGGAAAATAAAAAAGCAACAATATCCCATACCTGTCTGCCGTACATTCATGTCCCATGGTGTAATTCCATCTGAAGGGGTTAAATACAGTTACAACCAGAAGAAAAATGCCCAATCACTCTATATACGGACAACCAGAAAGTACCCAACCCAGGATTAGTATTACAATATGTCTTTATTACATCATAATTAGTGACAATACATAATAGAAAATATATAATAAAAAACACATATAAAATCAATAAGTCTGTACGTAACACAGGACATCTACAATTAGTAGAATGCCGGCAAACCCATTATTGCACAATACGTCCCAATCAGAAAAAAGTGTAAAAATCATCAGTATGCAAATAACCACTCTCATTAAACCATGTAATACAAAATGTAAATATATATAGTGAACCTCCAAAGTGAATCATATAAAGTGCCAAGTGCTAGGAGATCCTAAATACAAACACTAGGTGCAAATGTGCAAACACCGCTCAGAATGAGCAGAACCTGTGCTATAGAGAACTTGTGCAAATGTCTAGAAGGGACAAATAAAAGTTATATAATGGTATATACCTTTAGGGTAGCCGGGTCCTATGGTAACGCACCCCTAAAGGTATATACCATTATATAACTTTTATTTGTCCCTTCTAGTCATTTGCACAAGTTCTCTATAGCACAGGTTCTGCTCATTCTGAGCGGTGTTTGCACATTTGCACCTAGTGTTTGTATTTAGGATCTCCTAGCACTTGGCACTTTATATGATTCACTTTGGAGGTTCACTATATATATTTATATTTTGTATTACATGGTTTAATGAGAGTGGTTATTTGTATACTAATGTTTTTTACACTTTTTTCTGGTTGGGACGTATTGTGCAATAATTGGTTTGCCGGCATTCTACTAATTGTAGATGTCCTGTGTTACGTACAGACTTATTGATTTTATATGTGTTTTTTATTATATATTTTCTATTATGTATTGTCACTAATTATGATGTATTAAAGACATATTGTAATACTAATCCTGGGTTGGGTACTTTCTGGTTGTCCGTATATAGAGTGATTGGGCAATTTTCTTCACTTGGTGGTGGTTAGTCACCAATTTTACAAAGAGTACTGGAATTGGTATATGTCCCTAATTGCGAGTTGCACAGGTTTATATACAGGTTAATAAATATTCTCCTATACTTACGGTACTTCTGTGTTCTTACATTATATATTACTTACTGTGTTTCGCACAGGTCCTTTTCCTTCTCACCTTGAATATGGACTTTAAAACCAGGGAGTTATCTTGGCAGGGTCAAATTAATGAGGTTTCCTCAAATAATGATGTGGCAATTACATTAACTGGTGGTTTACAATTTGATGAGATATTTAAAAATATCAAAAATCTAGCATACAAGAGAACCTGTTTCTGGTGGAACAGGGCCTTTTTAGAGAACTATATCCAACATCACTTGATTCCGAGGGGGCTTCAGATACATGTTACCCCAGCATTCCCAGTGAATGATGAAGAATTTATTAAGAGTTGGGAAGAAGTATGCAACACAGCATCCAAACAACTTATGGAATTGTTGGTTAAACACCATTCCAAGAACCTATTGGAGGTTGATAAATTATTAGATGAAATGTTTATTAAGGCCAAGTCCTGTTTGCCTAGTGACCAGTTCTCATCTATGGATAGTCAACTTGAAAAATTGATGGACCAATGGATAAAGGAGATACGAGTAAATCAGACGAAAAAATTAGTGAGAGATCAGAAAGACTTTTCCAATGGAAGAATTTATAGGTGGTGTGAGAACAACGCGAATGATGATGGTCGTAACCGAAATTTCTCCACCTCCTCCAATATGGCCGTGGCCCGTGGGTGATGTGTCGGGTGCCTCCTCTTCCGCCTCTGGACTTACAACAATAGCCTCAACCCCAAAGCGTAAGCGCGAGCCGCGCTATGCACCAGCAAAACAAAACTTTGGACAATCACCAGAGAACTTTGGTGGCAATCTTAAGGTGATTAATTTAAGTATGCATGTATTATCTAGAAATGAAATTGATGTTCTACAGAGGGGTTTAATGTTTTGTCCAACGGCTAAATTTAATAAGTTTGAGGCTGTTAAGGACCTGCATTTATTTGCAAGGAAACTTATGTTCAAAAAACATTTTCATAATGAAGATACATTGCGATTGTTCCCTACAGAGGCGGAACAGGAGGCACTAGCTACCCTGGAGGAGTTGGCTCAGGAGCATAAAGAACCAATGGGAGGTAAGATTCCGCCATCTATTCGCCCGAAATCACGTAAATTTCCACCTTTGTCAGCTTGTTCTACAATTGATGTGTTTGTGAAAACAGTAAGCAAGGCATTCGATAAAATTCCTGAGTTTCCACAAAGTGATAATTTGAGTATAAAAGAAAAAACTGCATTGCATAATTTACAAAATTTAACGGATGTGATATTTAAACCAGCTGACAAGGGTGGGAATGTGGTAGTGTGGCCTAAATGTTTATATGAAGGTGAGGCTCTTCGCCAACTAAGAGATAAGATATGCTATAGGAAAATGACGTTCAATTCGTTGGTAAAATTTCAGGGTGAACTTTCATGCATACTTCGTGAGGCCCATGAGGAAAAGGTGATCTCTAAAGATTTGTATTTGGCTCTTCAAGTAATGGAACCTACAATACCAACCTTGTATTTGTTACCAAAGGTCCACAAAGATCAAATTAATCCACCCGGGAGACCGATAATTTCAGGGTGTGGAAGTTATTTGGAAAAAATCAATAAATTTGTGGATGCTAAATTAAAACCATTAGTTGAAGAGCTACCTTCATTTATCAAGGACACCAATGAGTTTTTAAAAAAGGTGGATGGTCTATACATTGGTGCCGAGACCCTGTTAGTGTCTTGTGATGTTGAAAGCCTGTATACAAATATTCGGCACAATGATGGGGTTCAGGCTGTTAAGTACTTTTTGGAATCATCATTCTTACCCGAATCAATGAGACGGTTTACTATTCAGTTGCTTGAGTTCTCATTGACAAAAAACTTTTTTTATTTAAGGGGTCCCTCTACCTGCAGCTCCAAGGTACAGCAATGGGCGCGGCCTTCGCGCCTGCGTATGCAAATTTATTCTTGGGGCTGTGGGAGAGGGACCTCTTTATGTCAGGGCCTGAGTCGCCAATGGATCGCATCCCAATGTGGGTGCGATTCATTGACGACATATTCTTCATTTGGCAAGGTTCAGTTGAATCCCTCCAGGTCTTTATGTCCGAATTAAATCTGAATTCCCGCAATTTACGGTTGACATATAAATATGATGTAAACGTAATGGAGTTTTTGGATGTGAGTGTACATAGGGACAGCGATAACTGTTTACATACTAAGATATTTCGTAAGGAAACAGCTGTAAATTCCCTTTTACATGCAACATCTTCACATCCGCCCATGATGATTAAGTCTATCCCTATTGAGCAGTTCCTGCGTTTGCGGAGAATTTGCTTGGAAGACAGCGAATTTGAAAGACAGGCCACTGAACTTAAGGAAAGATTTTTGGAACGGGGATATAGCCGACGATCAGTGAAGAATGGCTATAATCGGGCAAAGAATATTTCTCGGCACCAAGCACTTTATGGTGCGAAACCAAATAAAACAAACCAGGTTGTTAGGTATATAACGCAATATCATGGGCAAAGTGAAATGGTAAGATCCCGACTTAGCAAATCATGGGAAATTTTAAAAGCAGATCCAGTTTTGGCACAATATGTAGGTGAGAAACCAAGCATTACATACAGGAGGTCAAGAAACCTTAGGGATTGCTTGGTTAAAAGCCATTATACACATAATTTGGCTCATCCCTCGTTTTTAGATAAGGCCAAGCGGACTTTGGGCTGTAGACCATGCGGGAAGTGTGTGGCCTGTCCTAATGTAGGAAGGGAACAGACATTCTGCAATTCAGAGGGCACAAGCGCCTTTCAAATTAGGCATAGTATAACATGTACATCGAAGGCAGTTATTTACTATGCCACATGCCCATGTTCCCTGATATATGTGGGCATGACCACAAGGCAGCTCAAAATACGTGTCCGTGAACATGTGCTAGGGATAGAAGCTGCAAGTAAAGAGGAGGATATGTCGGTTCTGAAGACTATTCCCAAACACTTTAGGCTCCACCACAATTGTGATTCTTCTGTATTTAGAGTTATTGGTATTGACACCATTGAAAAGAGTGAGCGTGGTGGACCAATCACTATACCACTGGCGAAAATGGAAATGAGGTGGATATGGGTCTTAAATACAGTGTCACCAATGGGTTTACATGAAAATTTGAGCTTTGCCCCCTTTTTATGATATAACTTTTTATAATTTTTTAAATAAAATTTTTTTTTATTTTTTATTATTATTTTTTTTATAATTTTTTTATGTTGTGTTCATAATTCTGGGTTCTCAAGTAAACCATCTGTGATATTATAATTCTCTATTATATTTGTCATAATTGTTTGTGGTCTGAATTTTAATACTATTTTATATGTTTTTAGATTGTACTTACCTGACATTTATGGCTTCTGTGGGTGGTTTGGTGGAGTGGATGATGTTATCGTCTGGATGGATCTCCTGGTGTGGCGTCGGTCTGGTTGAAGGTCATCAGTCCCTATGAAGATCCTGTATATAGATATATAATGAATAAGGATATAATATGTAATCACACACATAATATATATCAAAATACAGCTTTGCTTGGTAGAAGCAGAAATTTTACCTTTATAGTAATAGAAGACTGAGTGATCCTCATAATCAAGTGAATCATTTAATCAGCATTGCCAGATTGTTATGCACTTGGCTGTTTTATTGTAGAATCCACTATGCCAGTGTGAGAAGTTAGATCCATGGGATACATTTACCTGTGATTTGCATACACTACCTTAGCCAGCGTGAGAAGTTAGATCCATGGGATGCAGTTACCTGTGATTTGCACACACTCCCTTAGTCAGCGTGAGACGTTATATCCATGGGATGTAGTTAATTTTGATTTGCACACACTCCCGTAGTGTTCCTAGACCGTGTCCCTGGTAGTACGCTGTTATGGACCTGGTGGTTAGGAGCACCCGGAATGACCTGATGAGTAAATTCAAAATCGGGACTAGCTCTGGGTAAGTGGGAACTCTGCTGACCGCAAACCCTACTCCTATCACACACACTAGAAATAGCCGTGGAGCGTACCTAACTCTCCCTAGACACCTCTTCACAGCCTAAGAGCTAACTACACCTAAAGATAGAAATAGAAGCCTTACCTTGCCTCAGAGAAATTCCCCAAAGGTAAAGGCAGACCCCCACATATATTGACTGTGAGTTAAGAGGAAAGTCACAAACACAGGAATGAAACAGGTTTTAGCAAAGGAGGCCAGATTACACTAAATAGTCAGAGGATAGAAAAGGGAACTATGCGGTCAGCACAAAAGACTACAAAAAACCATGCAGAGTAAGCAAAAAGACTCCCCACACCGACTCACGGTGTGGAGGTGCCACTCTGCAACCCAGAGCTTCCAGCTAGCAAGGGAATATCATGATAGCAAGCTGGACTAGAAATTAGCAGTAACAACAAATGAACTAGCAAAGACTTAGCTTCTGCTGGAGTAGACAGGTCCTCAGAGAAGTCCAAGAGAGATCTGAACCAATACTGAAACAATGACAGCTGGCATGAAGTAACGATCTGAGTGGAGTTAAATAGGGAAGCAGCATAGCAATAAACGAGAGCAGCTGATAAAGCCAACCTCAGTGACCAGCAGTTCCGCTCGAAGCCACCAGAGGGAGTCCAAGAGCAGAACCAACCAAAGTACCATTCATGACCACAGGAGGGAGTCCGAGAACGGAATTCACAACAGTACCTCCCCTTGAGGAGGGGTCACCGAACCCTCACCAGGGCCCCCAGGCCGATCAGGACGAGCCAAATGAAAGGTACGAACTAAATCGGCAGCATGGACATCGGAGGCAACAACCCAGGAATTATCCTCCTGACCATAGCCCTTCCACTTAACCAGGTACTGAAGCTTCCGTCTCGAAATACGAGAATCCAAAATTTTTTCCACCACATACTCCAACTCCCCCTCAACCAACACCGGAGCAGGAGGATCAACGGAGGGAACCATAGGCGCCACGTACCTCCACAACAACGACCTATGGAACATATTATGGATGGCAAAAGAAGCTGGAAGGACCAAACGAAATGACACAGGGTTGAGAATTTCAGAAATCTTATAAGGACCAATGAAATGAGGCTTAAACTTAGGAGAAGAAACCTTCATAGGAACATAACGAGAAGACAACCAAACCAAATCCCCAACACGAAGTCGGGGACCAACACAACGACGGCGGTTAGCGAAATGTTGAGCCTTCTCCTGGGACGTCAGATTGTCCACTACGTGCGTCCAAATTTGCTGCAACCTGTGCACCACAGAATCCACACCAGGACAGTCAGAAGGCTCAACCTGCCCCGAAGAAAAACGAGGATGAAAACCAGAATTGCAAAAAAAGGTGAAACCAAAGTAGCCGAACTAGCCCGATTATTAAGGGCGAACACAGCCAATGGCAAGAAGGTCACCCAATCATCCTGATCAGCAGAAACAAAGCATCTCAGATCGGTTTGCAAAGTCTGGTTGGTTCGTTCGGTTTGGCCATTTGTTTGAGGATGGAAAGCCGAAGAAAAAGACAAATCAATGCCCATCTTAGCACAAAAGGACCGCCAAAACCTAGAGACAAACTGGGAACCTCTGTCCGACACAATGTTCTCCGGAATGCCATGCAAACGAACCACATGTTGAAAAAATAATGGAACCAAATCAGAGGAAGAAGGTAATTTAGGCAAGGGTACCAAATGGACCATCTTAGAAAAGCGATCACAAACCACCCAGATGACAGACATCCTTTGAGAGACAGGAAGATCTGAAATAAAATCCATGGAAACATGCGTCCAAGGCCTTTTCGGGACTGGCAAGGGCAAAAGCAACCCACTGGCACGAGAACAGCAGGGCTTAGCCCTAGTACAAGTCCCACGGGACTGCACAAAAGAACGCACATCCCGTGACAAGGAAGGCCACCAAAAGGACCTAGCCACCAAATTTCTGGTACCAAAAATCCCAGGATGACCAGCCAACACCGAGCAATGAACCTCAGAAATAACTCTGCTAGTCCATCTATCAGGGACAAACAGTTTCTCCGCTGGACAACGGTCAGGTCTATCAGCCTGAAACTCCTGCAGCACCCGCCGCAAATCAGGGGAGATGGCAGACAGAATTACCCCCTCTTTGAGAATACCAGCCGGCTCAGGGACTCCCGGAGAATCAGGCACAAAACTCCTAGAAAGGGCATCCGCCTTCACATTCTTAGAACCTGGAAGGTATGAGACCACAAAATCGAACCGGGAGAAAAACAGCGACCATCGAGCCTGTCTAGGATTCAACCGCTTGGCAGACTCGAGATAAGTCAGATTTTTGTGATCCGTCAAGACCACCACGCGGTGCTTGGCTCCCTCAAGCCAATGTCGCCACTCCTCGAATGCCCACTTCATAGCTAGCAGCTCCCGATTGCCAACATCATAATTACGCTCAGCAGGTGAAAACTTTCTAGAAAAGAAGGCACATGGCTTCATCACAGAGCCATCAGAACTTCTTTTGAGACAAAACAGCCCCTGCTCCAATCTCAGAAGCATCAACCTCGACCTGAAAAGGGAGCGAAACATCTGGCTGACGCAACACAGGGGCCGAAGAAAAACGACGTTTCAGCTCCTGAAAAGCCTCAACGGCCGCAGAGGACCAATTCACCACATCAGCACCTTTCTTTGTCAAATCAGTCAAAGGTTTAACCACACTAGAAAAATTAGCGATGAAGCGACGGTAAAAATTAGCAAAGCCCAGGAATTTCTGGAGGCTCTTCACAGATGTAGGTTGAGTCCAATCGTAAATGGCCTGAACTTTAACAGGATCCATCTCGATAGTAGAAGGGGAAAAAATGAAGCCCAAAAAGGAAACCTTCTGAACTCCGAAGAGACATTTAGACCCCTTCACAAACAAGGAATTAGCACGAAGGACCTGGAATACCATTCTTACCTGTTTCACATGAGACTCCCAATCATCCGAAAAGACCAAAATATCATCCAAATATACAATCATGAATCTATCCAGATACTTTCGGAAGATGTCATGCATAAAGGACTGAAACACAGATGGAGCATTTGAAAGCCTGAATGGCATTACCAGGTACTCAAAATGACCCTCGGGCGTATTAAATGCTGTTTTCCATTCATCGCCCTGTTTAATACGCACAAGGTTATACGCCCCTCGAAGATCTATCTTGGTGAACCAACTAGCCCCCTTAATCCGAGCAAACAAATCAGACAGCAGAGGCAAAGGGTACTGAAATTTGACCGTGATTTTATTGAGAAGGCGGTAATCTATATAGGGTCTCAGAGAACCATCCTTCTTGGCCCCAAAAAAGAACCCTGCTCCCAACGGTGATGAAGACGGGCGAATATGCCCTTTCTCCAAGGACTCCTTTATATATTTCAGCATAGCGGCGTGCTCTGGCACAGATAAATTAAAAAGTCGGCCCTTAGGAAACTTACTACCAGGAATCAAATTTATAGCACAATCACAATCCCTATGAGGGGGTAGGACACTGGATTTGGGCTCATCAAATACATCCTGGTAATCCGACAGAAACTCAGGGACTTCAGAAGGAGTGGAAGCAGAAATTGACACCAACGGAACATCGCCATGTACCCCTTGACAACCCCAACTAGACACAGACATTGATTTCCAATCCAATACTGGATTATGAACCTGTAGCCATGGCAAACCCAACACGACCACATCATGCAAATTATGCAACACCAAAAAGCGAATATCTTCCTGATGTGCAGGAGCCGTGCACATGGTCAACTGAGTCCAGTACTGAGGTTTATTCTTGGCCAACGGCGTAGCATCAATTCCCCTTAATGGAATAGGATACTGCAAAGGCTCCAAGAAAAAACCACAGCGCCTGGCAAACTCCAAGTCCATCAAATTCAGGGCAGCGCCTGAATCCACAAATGCCATAACCGAGTAGGATGACAAAGAGCAAATCAGAGTAACAGACAAAAGAAATTTAGGCTGTACAGTACCAATGGTGACAGACCTAGCGAACCGCTTGGTGCGCTTAGGACAATCAGAGATAGCATGAGTGGGGTCACCACAGTAAAAACACAGCCTATTCTGACGTCTGTGTTCTTGCCGTTCAGTTCTGGTCAAAGTTCTATCACATTGCATAAGCTCAGGCCTCTGCTCAGAGGACACCGCCAAATGGTGCACAATTTTGCGCTCGCGCAAACGCCGATTTGGATGGCCAAGGACATTGATTCATTCAGACCAGCAGGCGTGGGGAATCCCACCATAACATCCTTAAGGGCTTCAGAAAGACCCTTTCTAAAAATTGCTGCCAGGGCACACTCATTCCATTGAGTAAGCACAGACCATTTTCTAAACTTCTGACAATATATCTCCGCTTCATCCTGACCCTGACACAAAGCTAGCAAGATTTTCTCTGCCTGATCCACTGAATTTGGTTCGTCATAAAGCAATCCAAGCGCCAGAAAAAACACATCTACATTAAGCAATGCAGGATCTCCTGGCGCAAGGGAGAATGCCCAGTCTTGAGGGTCGCCACGCAACAAATAAATAATAATTTTTACTTGCTGAATGGGGTCACCAGAGGAGCGGGGTTTCAAAGCAAGAAACAGTTTACAATTATTTTTGAAATTCAGAAACTTACATCTATCCCCAGAAAACAAATCAGGAATTGGAATTCTAGGTTCTAACATCGGATTCTGAACTACATAATCTTGAATGCTTTGTACCCTTGCAGTGAGATGATCCACACAAGAGGACAGACCTTGAATATCCATATCTACACCTGAGTCCTGAACCACCCAGAGGTTAAGGGGAAAAGAGAGACAAAACACACTGCAAAGAAAAAAAAATGGGTTTAGAACTTCTCTTATCCCTCTTTTGAGATGCATTAACACTTTCGGGCCAGCTATACTGTTATGGACCTGGTGGTTAGGAGCACCCGGAATGACCTGATGAGTAAATTCAAAATCGGGCTAGCTCTGGGTAAGTGGGAACTCTGCTGACCGCAAACCCTACTCCTATCACACACACTAGAAATAGCCGTGGAGCGTACCTAACTCTCCCTAGACGCCTCTTCACAGCCTAAGAGCTAACTACACCTAAAGATAGAAATAGAAGCCTTGCCTTGCCTCAGAGGAGAAATTCCCCAAAGGTAAAGGCAGACCCCCACATATATTGACTGTGAGTTAAGAGGAAAGTCACAAACACAGGATTTTAGCAAAGGAGGCGAGATTACACTAAATAGTCAGAGGATAGAAAAGGGAACTGTGCGGTCAGTACAAAAGACTACAAAAAACCACGCAGAGTAAGCAAAAAACTCCCCACACCGACTCACGGTGTGGAGGTGCCACTCTGCACCCCAGAGCTTCCAGCTAACAAGGGAATATCATGATAGCAAGCTGGACTAGAAATTAGCAGTAACAACAAATGAACTAGCAAAGACTTAGCTTCTGCTGGAGTAGACAGGTCCTCAGAGAAGTCCAAGAGAGATCTGAACCAATACTGAAACAATGACAGCTGGCATGAAGTAACAATCTGAGTGGAGTTAAATAGGGAAGCAGCATAGCAATAAACGAGAGCAGCTGATAAAGCCAACCTCAGTGACCAGCAGTTCCGCTCGAAGCCACCAGAGGGAGTCCAAGAGCAGAACCAACCAAAGTACCATTCATGACCACAGGAGGGAGTCCGAGAACGGAATTCACAACAGTACGCGTGCGCAGCTTGTGATCCGGAGTCCTGAGCACCGCGTCACCGTGTCCTTGGCAACGTCGGGTACTCAGTCCCCGTACGTCCGGTCACGTGATGCGGGCGCCGGGACTTCCGGATCCTCCTGGCTGTGCACGCGCCATAGACGCCCGGACCGCGTTGCTAGGTGGTGGATCCATATAAAAAGACCCCTAATTTACAGATTAGCTACCCCCCTGAAGAAGGAAAAAAGTCTGAAACGTGCGTAAGGGGTGCGTTACCATAGGACCCGGCTACCCTAAAGGTATATACCATTATATTACTTTTATTTGTCCCTTCTAGTCATTTGTACAAGTTCTCTATAGCACAGGTTCTGCTCATTCTGAGCGGTGTTTGCACATTTGCACCTAGTGTTTGTATTTAAGATCTCCTAGCACTTGGCACTTTATATGATTCACTTTGGAGGTTCACTATATATATTTATATTTTGTATTACATGGTTTAATGAGAGTGGTTATTTGTATATTGATGTTTTTTACACTTTTTTCTGGTTGGGACGTATTGTGCAATAATGGGTTTGCCGGCATTCTACTAATTGTAGATGTCCTGTGTTACGTACAGACTTATTGATTTTATATGTGTTTTTTATTATATATTTTCTATTATGTATTGTCACTAATTATGATGTAATAAATACATATTGTAATACTAATCCTGGGTTGGGTACTTTCAGGTTGTCCGTATATAGAGTGATTGGGCAATTTTCTTCACTTGGTGGTGGTTAGTCACCAATTTTACACAGAGTACTGGAATTGGTATATGTCCCTAATTGCGAGTTGCACAGGTTTATATACAGGTTAATAAATATTCTCCTATACTTACGGTACTTCCGTGTTCTTACATTATACAGTTACAACCAGGAGCGGTGCTAATGCGACTGCTCCTGGCTGTAAAAGACTGCGGAATGAATGAAATGAAGGTAACATAGCTTCGGGGATGTGCGGTGCAGTCACCGAAGCTGCGCCCCCTGGTGGCATAAACTCATTTGAACTGTAGTGTGGGAATTTTTCTGAATATTTTCTCACGCTACAGTTCTACATGTGTAGACATTTATTTTATCTATTCTATTCTAACCTGTCAGTGTGATTTTGCTGTACACCGTACTGAATTACCGGCTTTTCTATAGGACCTCAGTGCGTATTTCTCGCAAGGCAGACTTGTGGTCCGTGTGTAATCCATATTTTTCTCACCCCCATAGGCTTTTTGTTGGCGTATTTTTCTCGGAATACGCTGACAATCGCAACATGCTGTGATTTTCTCAGCCCGTAAAATACGAACGGGCTGAGAAAAGCAGCAGCGTCCAGATGTTACAGCATAGTGGAGGGGATTGTGTTGCGTCTCTATAGACCACAGCATGTCTATTTATCTTGCGGAGACGCTCTGTCTCCGCAAGATAAATAATACAGTCAATGAATACGATGCGGTGATTCCACGTGTGTTCAATGAACACATCCGGAATCACCGCGCGTGCAACAGGGGGTGGCGCTTTGGGTGGAGCGGGGTGTGCGCTGCGTCCAAAGCGCTGGGTTTCCTGAATGTGGAAACATACCCTTACAGTTTAAGAAGCTCTTAATACTGAATTTTTTGTTGTGATCACGATTATAAAAATGGTTGGTTTTGAAGGATACCATACAGGTTTTGCATGGAGACTGACAGCATTTTTAAAAACCCTTGAGGGATAGTCATGTTTGTGATGTAGGCCTATTATCATGAGTAACATGTAAGCTGGGTGACAGTGCGTTTCCTAAGGTTTTTGCTATCCTGTGCACTATTCTAATACCATCTTTCAGAATGTCTGTGATAACTGGGTCATCATATAAAATGGGTCGATTGTGCAAGACAATTTGAGAAATGAACTTGAAATATGAACAGTGTATTAAAACTAAAGTTGGAATCTTGTTGAAATTATCTATTGTTGCTGGAATTTTTACTTTAATAATTAAGTCTGTCCTATCCTTCTTGTCAGCAATTATATGTGCCCTGTTCAGACTACAGCTGGGATAGTGTTGTTTTGAGAGCTGCAGTTTCTTTTTGCTCTAATAAATTTTCCTACAGGAATTGCCTTAGTTACATGAGAAGGATGAAAAGAGCGTGCATCAAGTATTGTATTGCCAGCAGTAGATTTCCTATAAGTTTTGCTGACAATACCACAGCCATCTACACCATTGAGTTCTATATCCAAAAAAGTTATTTTCTCACGGTGATGATTGCACGTGAAATGGAGATTGAACTGATTGAACATTTAGATAAAAAATAAAATTTTCAATCTCTGAAGTCTCCCCCTACCCAAACAATAATAATATCATCTATGTACCTGGCATATAATTTTCCATGGAACATAAAATAATTATGTCGAAGTAGAAAAGAGAGTGTAGATTTTATATATTCTTTTAATTCTTCTGTGTATACACTGTACTTGTCTAAATGATGTTGAATGGCCAGAACTGCTATATGTTATGGAATGCAGGTATAGAGACCAAGTAAAATCTTGAAACATACCCAAGACATCGCGTGAATCCTGTAACAAACAGGTATAGAATATACTAATGGCTGTAACGCACTGTCAAGCCATGCGCCCAAATATTCTTTAATGAACCTATGCCTGAAACTATAGGTCTGATAGAAATAGGTGATAAAGATTTATGTGTTTTGGGCAACGCATGCATGATGGGAATGACAGGAGATGTTACTGTTAAAAATTCAGCTTCTTTTTTTTAAAAAAATGCCCAAAGTTAAGCCTTCAGAAATTATCTTGTTGATTTTATCTCTGAAAAATAAGGTGGGGTCACTGGTCCGTGCTAAATACGTTTTTGTATCCTATAGGTGAGTTTCTATAACAGCAACATAATCACAGCTGTTCAAAACTACTACAGAACCATCTTTATCCGTCATCTTAATGACTAAGTTTTTATTTGTCATAAAGGTTTTCAGGGTGTCATTTTCTTCTGCAGTTAAATTGGGCTTTTTCTTTGGGTGGCGCAGTTTTTTTTAGGTCTTTTGTAACAATGTCTTGAAATTTGTCCATTGGGGGTGTTCTACTTTAGACTGAATAGAATTCTGGATTTTTTGTAACAAAACCAGCTACTTTATTGACCAAGGTATCATTCTGAGAAGGGTTTAACTCCTTCAGGAGAATTAATGCTTGCTGCTCACAAAATGCAAGATTCTTAAATTCATTAACAATGATTTCAACAAAGCTGGTAACTGCTGATTCCTCTGAACAAAAAACGTTTTTTAACAGTCAAGTCCCTAATAAATGTATTGATGTCTTTGATTGTGTTGAAAATGTCCAATCTGTGATCAAATGGAGCAAAGTTCATTCCTTTAGAAAGGAGACTATATTCCGATGGAGAAAGATTGTGCGATGACAAATTAAGGACATTCAGTGTCGTTTGTTCATACTGCGGAGCTGTCTGTTCGACAGAGCCTTTACAGGCACAATGTCTGCGGCCTTTTCTTCTGCCGCTTTTTTTGACGGTAGTGGATTTTTGAAATAACATAGCTGTTGAATAGTGGAAGAGGTAGTAGAAATTCCTTCATCCACAGACACATCAGAAACCACGGTCTCTGGTGAGGAAAAAGTAACTGATGAAGGTTTGCAATTCCTCTGCTTATTTTTACTCAGTGTGTGGTTTTTCAAAATTTTTTTGCTAATATAAAATGGTTGTTTTCTATTGCAAAAACTTGGTATTGATGTATTACAGCTTATTATCATCTTCTCTTTTGGTGATTATTATAATTTTTTTTCCAGATCAAATTATATATATACAAAAATTTCTTTGATACATACTAAGTATATTTTGCATTTTTTGTAGCATATTTCCACTTGTTTGTTTTTTAATTGTTCATTATGCTGCTTACAATTGTGCATCTCCCCCACCCTCATTGCCGGTTCCCTTATACCTTTCCATGTGTTTTGTGTTTCCTCATTAGTACAATAGTATATTTAATCCTTACTTGTATTTAACTTTGTAACCAGTGTTCAAGAGCCATGTTGCTCGAAATGGCCTTATCACACATCACCCCCTGTCATTGCTGTGTCATCTGAGATGTCCGTTTGTAATCATCAATTTTTAAAGGATAACCCAATAAAAGTTTGCTGATTTTTAAATAAGCCCCATGAATGAGGTCATGCCTATTTTGTTTATGGGCTCTATTATATGCTAATTTGATTTGCCTGTTGCTGTAACCCCTTGCACAGAATGGGTATGTGCACACGTCAGGATTTCTTGCAGAAATTTTCCTGACAAAATCCGGACATTTCTGCCAGAAATCCGCATGCGTTTTTTTTTTTTGCGGTTTTTGCGTGTTTTTTACTCGTTTTTTGTGCGGATTATTTGTGGAATATTTGCATTTTTCCTATGAGAGTCAAAATGAGAAAACAAATCCTGAAAATCACCTTGTCTGATTTGGCAAGATGTATTTTGCAAAATTTGGTGGAAAATAAGTATTTGGTCACCTAAAAACATGCAAGATTTCTGGCTCTCACAGACCTGTAACTTCTTTTTTATGAGGTTCCTCTGTCCTCCACTCATTACCTGTAGTAATGGCACCTGTTTGAACTTATCAGTATAAGGCCGGCCTCACACTAGCGAGTTTTACGGACGTATGAGCGCATAAACTACGTCCGTAAAATACGCATTAAACATGGCCCAATGATTCCCTATGTCCCAGCTCCTATCTGCCGTATTTTACGGATCCGTAATATACGGTCTTGTACGGCCGTAGAAAATTGCAGCATGCTGCGTTTGTCACCGTGTTGCGCAAAAAAATCGCCAATGAAAGTCTATGGGTGCGTGAAAAATACGGATTACACACGGACCAGCAGTGTGACTTGCGAGAAATACGCCAGCCAACGCCAGGTGCAAGGAATTGAGCCAAGCCCTCAATCATGAATCCCAGACATGCTAATTAGCTGAAAACGCCACACAGACATCCCGGAAGTCTGGGGCTCGCCTCCACAGAGTTGCATGCATCATGGCCAGTCTAATTAATGTGGACATGCTCCTCATCCTGGTCCAAGAAAGGCCAGAAATATGGGACCAGCGGGATCCAAACTACTCCAACCGGGCCAGGAAAGAGGCAGCTTGGAGGGCCATCTGTGGCCTCCTATTCCCTGATTATGCCCAACGGCCACGTGCGGACCAGACAAGACTAAGTAAGTACACTCATGTATTCCCCAGATTTGACTTTACAAGATGCTTTCCCTACATGATGACTTGAAGAATCATTTTTAGATATCTGTGTCATTTATGTCCATTTTGTCAAATCCCAAAGCTGATTAACAAGGCCAAGTGTTTATGTACATAGGTAATCTTGATGTTGCGCGGATAAATATTTCTTGGTACTCATACCTCGCCCAGAGGGGTGTTGCCCCTTGTCTTTATTTGTCCTAAATTGTCACATTAGGCTAATTCTTGCAGAAGGCATTTTTATTTCACATTCACAATCCGACCTAATGTATGTTTGCAAGAACAGGGTTCTCTCCCCTCCCAGTCTGTGACTGTAAAGTTTCCAACTGTGACCGATATATAGACCACTGCATGTAACCCCTTTCACATCTGCTGCACCATGTAAATAATGGTGCAAGAAACCCCCCCCCCAAAAAAAACAAACAAAAAAAAAAATTCAATGACAACTGTAAGAAGCTATGTTCCTACTGATCTTGCTCAATATTTTTGAACATGTAATTGCAGTGGATGATGTAATGACACGATGGCGCAGCATCCGGGACCAATACCGGCGTGAAAGACAGCAGCGGGCAAGAAGTGGGTCATCAGCCCCACTCAAGAAGCGGAAATATATCTACTATGACCGTCTTTCATTTTTGGATGTCAGTATGAATCTGAGGCAGTAAGTAATAACCTCTCCACACATTTTGATTGATAATCAATCTTATCTTGTTATTTTTACGGTTCTTACATTGCCAATTACATGTAAGGATGTGTAAATATAGTGCAAAATATAATGTAAACAAGGCTAAATTCAAAAAGGATCCTGGATGAGAGAGGACCCTGCCCGCCAAACATCACTACCTACTACAAGGGATGGATGAGAAGGTAGTAGGCGAGATTAGAAATGTTCATGCAGTGGTTTGTTAGTTGGTTTGTTACTGGATGTTCTGTGATTGTTTGAAGATGTGGGTCTTCCTGTTTTTGTTTGAGCTTGAAATGTTAGGCCACATTATGATGTGTTGTGATAGTGTTGTTAACCTTTGGTGTGATCCCACAGAAAAATCTGGTATATTCATGTGTGAATTTGAGATAAGAGTGGAGTAGATGTTGGTCTGATATGAGGTTGTGTGTATGTTTTTTGACACAATATAGCTCACAGATGTGTAATTAAACAATGGGCAAAAACTAATCCCTTTTTTTTTTGCTTTTTATTAACAGAACACAGTCTAACCTCACAGAGAGGGAGACCGGGTCGGAATCGGAGGCTCTGATCGATCCTGTAAGTGTTGATGAAGAGGTGGCAGGCCCATCTTTCCAAGCTTCAGCATCCATCCTTGAGGACCCATCAGCATCATCATCACAGCAGGCAGCAGCAAGTGAGGAAGATGCAGCAGCACCACCACCCTCAGCACCACATGATGCTGAAAGGCCTGAGGAACATGCCCAGAGCAGCAGCCCTCCACACCCACTGGTGTCATCCCCACAGGCAGCTGGGCCTTTACGGAGAGCCCGCCGAAGGAGAGAGCTGCAAGCAACAAGAAATGATGTTGACGCTGGGGTCCTCAATTATTTGGCCAGGGCAGCAACGGATGATGGAGAGGAGGCCTTTGCCCGCAGCCTTGCCCGTTACCTTAGACCCCTTCCCCGTGAGGTGAGGCTACGTGTGAGAGGGTGTATGCAAATCCTGATTGATTTAAGCACAGCTCCAAATAACCCCTATGAGGTGTTTGAATATCTTGAGCGAAGGCAGCTTTCCCAAACCAACCTCTTGCGCCTTCAATTCCCTCAACAGGAGCAAGATCAATCAGGATTTGCAGCACCTCCTCCACGTATGCCTCCACCTCAACCCCTCCCACCACCAAATATACAAAGGCCATCAGTCTACCAAATGGCAGCCTACAACCCCCAATCCCAATATGGCAACTTTTCCAGACCCAGTGATGTAGGCTGGTCCCAACCTGGGTTTGGACAACATGGCCATTTTGGGCTTGGGTATGATGCAAGCCAATATGTCCGTCAGCATGAGGCACAGAGACAATTGGCTTATGGACACCACCCAACTGGCCAATATGGACAAGGCCAGTACTCTGTGCCACAAGCCAGTGCATCCTCACAGGATGAAGTCACATTGGCCCAACAAAGGCCCCCTGACCAGGACCCAGAGCAGGCACCATCTCCCCCGCCAACTTACAGGGATTTGTAATGTATTGTTGTTTTGTGGCCTAATCTTTATATTTGTGAGCTGCCTACCATGGTTTAGTGTTATTTTTGGCACCATTTAACCTTTTCTGTTTTTTCTGGTTTTAAACTTCACCCTAAAAAAGGAAAACTAACATATGAAAAAAATATGTTAACAGGGAAACCAAAAAAGGCTGGTTCTTTAAGTAAAATGTTTTTGAAAAAGCTAAATGATGTTTTGGTCAAAATCATTATTGCATCACACACATATTCTAGAAACATAAACATAGGGTCAATAAGGAAACACAACACACACAGTACTTTTTCTGGGGCATAAAAAATTATATTTCACAAAGACATCAAGAAAATAAGAAAATTACAACTGAGAAACAGCATAATCTTGCCAGGGAGTAGAACCCTGAGGAGATACAAAATAATTTGTCAAAACATCCCTAACTTTGACTCCAGAAAGGGGACGGCGCGGAGGAGGGCCATGTGGTGTTGGCCTAATTACACTACGCAACATGTGTTCATCATTACCATCTGCAAAGCAATCATGTATGCGGGTAAAGTTGTGCAAAATGACTGATGCTTTGATAACTTCAGTGACGGTAGCCTCACTGAGCTGTATGGCAGTCTGGAGGACACGCCATTTTGCCACCAGAATACCAAATGCACACTCAACCAGTCTCCGCGCCCTAGAAAGGCGCAAATTAAATATCCTCCGACGGTGGTCCAGGTTGCGCCGGGGATAAGGCCTCATGAGGTGTCTGGTCAGTTGGAACGCCTCATCACCAACCAAAAAAAAAGGCATTGGTTCTGCAGTGGAGCCTGGGAGTGGTTGTGGTGGTGGGAGATGTAACTGGTTGTCACGTAGCCGCCGACCCATTATAGACGAATTGAATACCCTAGAGTCTCCAGTTCGGCCATAGGCCCCAATGTCTACAATTATAAACCTGTAGTTACTGTCAACTACAGCTAACAGTACTACAGAGAAAAACTGCTTATAGTTGTAGAATTGGGAGCCCGAGTTCGGCGGCTTACGTACCCGGATATGTTTCCCATCCACCGCTCCAATGCAGTTTGGGAAGTCACAATTCACCTGGAACCCATGGGCTATTTTGAGCCAATCAGCCTGTTTTGGCTCAGGCATCACAAGGTCCTTGAGTCTATCCCATATTTGCCGACATGTTAAACGCACAATGCCAGAAATGGTTGATTGGCCAATCAAAAACTCCAGGTGGAGTCCCGCAAATGACAATCCAGTGGCCAGGAATCTGAAAGAGAAACACATACCAAAAAATTACATATGGGTCAAGAGTGCACACAAAACATTTCTCATAAAAAAAATCCCAAACAATGCTGGGACAAACCAAAATTACAAAGGGAGCTTAAATAAAATATTTTATGATCTTTGTCACATCTGCTTGTGACCTAATGTACACATATTCTGGGCCAAAAATAAAGGAAACAAACCCATAAATACAACAAAAGGTATGTGAGGATGTAGAATACATACCGTAATGTAAGGAGAAGACGTTCCTCGGCGGAGATGGCTTTGCGCATCATTGTGTCCTGAAATGTTATTCCTGGGCGTAATATCTCCAACAATCTGTCAAATGTTTGGATTGTCATGCGGCAGTAGAGATAGAACTTTTCTGGATGTGCCCGCAGAGCTGTATATAGCCGATGAAAATGGCCTTTAGTGAGGCGTTGGGTCAACAGAGGATGCACCCACATTCTTCTGCTCCTCCTTGCGGATCCACAATCACAGGGTATGGCTGGCCAAACCGACGCGACAAGACCCAGTTAAACAAAACCCGCTGTGTTGGGGTGAACTGCAGGTGGTCAGACATGGTACAAATGTTAACCCAACACTCCAACAGATGGCAAACCACAAAATGACCATATGGGAGGGAGACACCTGTTGTAGGGGCCTTAAATAGGGTTGATGATGGTAATTTAAATCAAGTTCAGCCTCAAAAACCGTTAATTGTCCATTTTGTCAAGTTGCGTGAAAAAAACGCAATACGGTGGACATACGGATTACATACGCAACATTACCTGCGCAAAATACGCCACCACACCTTGCCTACGGAGTTCGTACGGATCACCGTATTTCGAAGCTTGAGGCGTATTACGGCCGTAAAAAACGGACCGTAATTTTATACGCTGAGTGTGAGGCCGGCCTAAAAGACACCTGTCCACAACCTCTGTCACACTCCAAACTCCACTATGGTGAAGACCAAAGAGCTCTCGAAGGACACCAGAAACAAAATTGTAGCCCTGCACCAGATTGGGAAGACTGAACCTGCAATAGGAAATCAGCTTGGTGTGATGAAATGAACTGTGGGAGCAATAATAAGAAACATGAAGACATACATTTCTGAGACGTTCCATGCAGTCGTTTAGGATGTATGCGGATAAGATGTCCCAGGCATGTCAGAGATAACTGGAAACAGAAATCGGCTTTACTGTGGAAGATGTTATACAGGTCGACGGCAACTCCACCTGCAGGATGTCTTAATTGATGGATACAAAGTGTCAGGATTTAGAAACACGGGGGCATTCCTGACTATTGCTGACCAACGTGTAGTTCGACACGAGGCAATTCACCCAGGCCCAGGAATTCTCATTGTCCTGGCGGGGGTGTCCGCAAATATATACAGCTAGCTTTGGTGCATTTGGATTATGGTTTTGGAGAAAAACTGTTTGATTGGTGTTATGGGAGGACTTCCTGCAGATATCCTCCTTGGAAATGACATCGGGGAGTTGCAGTGTCACTTTGTGGGAGCATGGAAACAGAGAGCTAGCACTCAACTAAGGGAGTTGGACGGTGCTAGTAAGAAGGGACTGATTGTCCCAATAGTCAATGATTCCAAAAAATACTGCACTCAACAAAATGAAGTTTTATGCTTAATAGTGTAATTTTATGGACTCCATGCTCAGACATGGCAGTGTCAGCACCTGCAGCTGTAGAAAAAAATGCAATGTTCCAGCTCAATAAAATATAAACAGTTTATTGGAAAAAATAAATTTAAGTTAAAATGCAAATTGCAAAAGAAATTATACAAAAAATGTTCCTAATACATCACCATAGCCCCAGTGGGTAAAGCAACGCGTTTTGACCGTACCGCGGTCTTTGTCAAAGCACCTGCAGCTGTACCACCACCAATTGGCGGCTGCCTTTTACCTCACAGACTGGCCAAACATCTTATGCATCACTAGAGGACACAATAGCATAGGTTCCCTGCACAGTCCGACTATGTGACCAAGGCCACTAATTTGGCCAAAATGTTTTGCTTGTCGCTACAAATCACTTGTTGCAAATAAAATTACACTATTAAGCATAAAACTTCATTTTGACTTTGTGGGAGCAGTCACCCGACTACAGGCCCTTCAAGCACCATGACATCTTGACCTCACCAGGGAGCAATCTGTTTGGCCAGAAGGTCCATGGGCCTCTCACTCTTATGAAAGAACAATTGGAGGGAGATATCACAGACATTGGAATGCCCATCATTCCCTACGTTCTAGAGTTCAGAGACCGTCTCGCCCAGCTAGCTACCTTGGCTAATGAACATCAGCAAATGGACCAGTCCAGTCAAAAATTCTGGTATGTCCGAAACGCCAAGACCCGGGAATTTATGGAAGGACAACAAGTGCTCATGATTATTGCAACCCCTACCACTGTACAAGGAACGATAAACAGTGGAGCAAAGTGGACTAAAGTGAGCAGGCCAGAGGTCTGTGTAGACCTTATGGCGTGCTCACTTATTAAGAGGGGGGAAAGGTTGTGATGGTGGGATATGGCATGTGGGGATCATTTTGTAAATATGCATATTTTACTGATTTTCATGGTGCTCTCTTGTAGGATGAGTTGTTATTTGCTAATTGATGAATGGCTGTTGTTGTCATCTGATATCAGCCCCCCACAGTACTGTACTGTTATTTTTCCACAGGGTCAGTGAATCATGTTGTTTGCTAACATGCTAATAACATATTGAACTAGCTTGTTGAAACAATGAGCCCCTGTGACCTTCCCCCATGACCTGTGAATAAGGAGGGGGACTTGTAAAATATCAGGGAGGTGAGACACCAGATCAGATCCTGTGTGGAACCATGATGTGAATGAACACAGCACCTCAGTGAGAAAGATAGAATATGGACTATGTTATCCTCTGTCTGCTGGATTGTTGGACTCTCATCTCCCAGGGCTTTTATCCTGCTACTGAACTCCTTTCGGGTTCTGAACTATTTTATCCTTTGTGTGGTGGATTGTACACTCACTGGCCACTTTATTAGGTACACCATGCTAGTAACGGGTTGGACCCCTTTTGCCTTCAGAACTGCCTCAATTCTTCGTGGCATAGATTCAACAAGGTGCTGGAAGCATTCCTCAGAGATTTTGGTCCATATTGACATGATGGCATCACACAGTTGCCGCAGATTTGTCGGCTGCACATCCCTGATGCGAATCTCCCGTTCCACCACATCCCAAAGATTTCATGTTGTTTACGCCAAATTCTGACCCTACCATCCGAATGTCGCAGCAGAAATCGAGACTCATCAGACCAAGCAACGTTTTTCCAATCTTCTACTGTCCAATTTCGATGAGCTTGTGCAAATTGTAGCCTCAGTTTCCTGTTCTTAACTGAAAGGAGTGGTACCCGGTGTGGTCTTCTGCTGCTGTAGCCCATCTGCCTCAAAGTTCGACGCACTGTGCGTTCAGAGATGCTCTTAGGCCTACCTTGGTTGTAACGGGTGGCGATTTGAGTCACTGTTGCCTTTCTATCAGCTCGAACCAGTCTGCCCATTCTCCTCTGACCTCTGGCATCAACAAGGCATTTCCGCCCACAGAACTGCCGCTCACTGGATTTTTTTTCTTTTTCGGACCATTCTCTGTAAACCCTAGAGATGGTTGTGCGTGAAAATCCCAGTAGATCAGCAGTTTCTGAAATACTCAGACCAGCCCTTCTGGCACCAACAACCATGCCACGTTCAAAGGCACTCAAATCACCTTTCTTCCCCATACTGATGCTCGGTTTGAACTGCAGGAGATTGTCTTGACCATGTCTACATGCCTAAATGCACTGAGTTGCCGCCATGTGATTGGCTGATTAGAAATTAAGTGTTAACAAGAAGTTGGACAGGTGTACCTAATAAAGTGGCCAGTGAGTGTATATGGACCTTTCATATTTTTGACTAACTAAAGGTCATGGAATTGTTCACTATTCTCTTGCTGTTGATTGTGTGATACCGGAGAAGGACCCAGTGACACCCCCCATTCAAGTTAATGGGGTCCAGGTTCGGTTTCGGGTACTGTTCTGGTACCCGAAACTTTTTGCAACTGTTCGGCTGAACCCGCCTGACCCGAACATCCAGATGTCCACCCATCTCTAGTAGTTGATGCAATATACACATAAATAAGCATTATTCCAACACCCCACTCAACAACTACTTATCCTGTTAGTCCAATAGTGGCTCTGAATTCTTCAAATTTGGCTCTTGGAAGTGGCTTTGCCATAACATCATCTATCATCTGGTCAGTCTCCTAATAAACTCAATTATGTAATGTTCTATCAAATCACATAAGTGATTATGTTTAAAGCGAATCTGTCACCAGGTTTGGGCGATATGAGATACGGCCACCGCCTTTCAGGGCTTATCTACAGCATGCTGTAGATAAGCCCCCAATCCGACCTGAAAGATAAGAAAAATACGTTTTATTATACTCACCCGGGGGGCGGCCCGATGGATGTCGCAGGTCCGGCCCCTCCCATCTTTTGCGATGCCGTCCTCCTGCTTTCGTCATGGCTCCCCGACACTGCGCTCCTGCACAGGCATACTTATCTGCCCTCTTGAGGGCAGGGCTGTGAAAGGTCAGAGAGGCCAAGGTGCCTGCGGACTGTAGTACTTTCCTCTGCCCTCAGCAGGGCAGATAAGTATGCCTGCGCAGGAGAGCAATGCTGGGGTGCCGTGAAGCAAGCAGGAAATCATAAGATGGGAGGCACCGGACCCGGACCCGCGACACCCATCGGACCGGACCGCCCCCAGGGTGAGTATAATTAAACTTATTTTTCTTATCTTCCAGGTCAAATCGGGGGCTTATCTACAGCATTATTGAATGCTGTAGATAATCCCTGAAAGGCGGTGGCCGCATCTTATATCAACCAAACCTGGTGACAGGTTCGCTTTAACGTCAATCTGTTTGGTTCTCACATTGATCTCCTTACTGCATGCAAGTTTAATACATCCTTGGTTGCCTTCATAAAATTGACCAGGTAATGTTTAACAATTTCACTTTTGCACTTTGCTGAGTAGAAATTACAGCGATTTTTTTTCTGGAACCTTACAGGGATATGTAACATTATTATGTTTCTCTGAACCTCATAAGAACTTTCTGTGAGACTATCATCTCTTAAGTATTTAGTCTGCCTGGTTTCAGTTACCTCCCATAGTTCCTATTCATATCCCACTTTTCAATCCATTCTGCATGCATAATTAGTCCCTTTTGGCTCTGTGTGTGTTTTGGTACTGTGGCGCCACCTTGTGGTTTCCCACTTTTTAACATACTTAGGTGTATGCACTGTTGTAATTTTTTACATATTTGGTATAGCTGCAGAAACGCCCGATTTATCAAAATATGAAGTAAATTAACCAGATCAGTAAATGGCATAACGAGAAAAAAAATCAAAATGCCAGAATTTAGTTTTTTTGGTTCCTGCAACATTGCAATAAAATGCAATATCGGGCAGTAAAAACATTGTATCTACCCCAAAATGGTATCAATAAAAATGTCAGCTAGGCGCACAAAAAATAAGCCTTCACCATGCCCAAATCCTGAAAAATTGAGAGGCTATGAGTATCGTAAAATGGCGCCAATTTATTTTTCTTTACAAACTTTGGATTTTTTTTACCACTTAAATAAAAAGAACTTAGACATGTTTGGTATCTATGAACTCTTAATGACCTGGAGAATCATAGTGGCCGCTCAGTTTTAGCATCTAGTGAACCTGGTAAAAAACAAAATACAATTGTTGGAATTGAACTTTTTTGCAATTTCACTGCACTTTCAATTTTTTGTTGTTTTCCAGTACAATATATGGCAAAACCAATGGTGTCGTTCAAAAGTACAACTTGTCCTGCAAAAAACAAGCCCTCACATGGCCATATTGATGGAAAAATAAAAAAGTTATGCAACACAGTCAGCTTTGCTAAACCAGATGCAACACGGTCAGCACTAACATATCAGACACAACATATCCACCTCTGCTACACCAGACCCAACACATTATATTCAGCTCTGCTACACCAGTCCCAGCACAACATAGTCAGTTTTGATACACCAGACAAAACACAACAAAGCTCTGCTATACCAGACAGAATACAGCTCTGCTACAACAGACACAACACAGCCCAGTCAGCTCTACTATATCAGACACACCACAGTTACTTCTGGTACATCAGACGCAACACAATATAGTCAGCTCTGCAACAACTGATTCAATACAAAGCAACAGAGTCAGATCTGCTACAAAAGATCAAATGCAACAGTCAGTTCTATTACACAGACACAGTACAACAAAGCTCTTCTACACCAGACTCAACACAGTCAGCTCTTCTATACCAGACATAACACAGCTCTACCACAACAGACAACACATCACAGCAGAGTCAGCTCTGATACACCAGACAGCTCTGCTACACCAGACACAACACAACACAATCAGCTCTGCTATACCAACACAATGCAATCAGCACTGTTACACCAGACACAAGTCTTCTCTGCTACACCAAACACAACACAATCGGCTCTACTGCACCAGATACATCATAACACAGTCAACACTGCTACATCAGACACAACACTACCAAGTCACCTCCGCTATGCCAGACACAACTTACTAAAACACAGTCAGCTCTGCTACACCAGGCACACACACACCTGACCTTGTGTTGGAGAACACAATTTTTTAGCTACAGGAGGATTCACTATTAGAATAATGGTGAGGCGAGGAGCTGCTGATTGCCATATTGAGTCATTCTCCTGTAAGATGCCCAGGGTGGTAGCTGTGGGCGAGCTGCTGCTTCTCCACACCCTGGCACCCACAAATAAAGTGTCCCAGTCCATCAATGTAGTATTGTGTACAATTCAGAGCACTCACTTTCAGGCCAGAAGTCTCCGATGCATTGTTGTCCATGGTTCCAGGATCAGCTGCACACACATCAGAGGACGCCCAGTTCTTTATAACAAATTCAACTTTACTGGTCAGTTCAGATATAACAGTCTTTAACACACAGTTTTGGGCACAGCACCCTCCAGTTCTAGTTTCATCAACACAGTAGATTTCTCGCCACTGCTTATGTTCAGCTCGGACTAACATTACACTTGATCATCTCGTCAGTGGAGCGCCCCCACACCGCCGCAGGGCCGAGGGGTACCCGAAGCCGAGCCTCTGGGTCTCAGTCCTGGGGTTGTCACGGTGGCTAGACCCGGTCCGTGGCCCTGTGTGTCGGTGAGGGACGTCCGGTAGAATAAGTGGTGGTGTAGCGGTGCAGTTGTGGGGTGCAGGTCGCGGTAAATAACGAGGACACCAGGTTGCAGTCTCTTTACCTCTTTACTGAAGGTTTTGGAGACCTCAGTCCAGAGCGCTGTTAACTGGGTTGTCAGAGACCGGCCGGCCCAAAGGCACATCAGAAGTTCTCTTTACAGGTGGGAATCAGTGTCTACCTTCTAGCACTGGGTGTTGTAGTTCTTCCCTGCTGAGCTCCCGGGATAGTCCTCACAACTGTTTCTGTCTGTCTCTATTTGTTCGTTCTCTTCGTCCTCCAGGTGATATGGTAGGACGCACCCGTATGACGGGGTAGGCCTGGAGTTCTTCCGGGACCCTAGAGTCGCCCCTCTCCCACAGCTGCCTCCGTTGTCTGCTTAGGTGTTAAGTGAGACAGCCAACCTGTAATTAGCTGTCCGGCCGTGGTTTGCAGTGTACTTAAAGTCTCTTACTTGCTCGGCGTTCCGGCCACCGACTGTTTGCGCCTCAGAAGGATGTTGCCTCGGTCTAACAGCACGACTCCTTCTGGTCCCAATACTTCTTTACTGTATTCCCGTTGTGCACTGGTTAGTTCTGCTCTGAGGAGTCTGCCAGGATCCCATCCCTGACAGGTCCTATCACTAGCTCTTCCCAGCTACTTCTCCCTGTCTTCCTGTCCAACCCCCAGTTTTACCAGAGTGTGAGGAGTGGCCTAGTAGATAGGACCACCCCCCCTGGTGGCCGGAGTGTGAAGTGTAGTGAGGTGTTACCTGGTCAGAGAAACTCCTTTAGTGCAATAAGACGTACCATAGCTCCCCATAGTGGCGGAGCCACAGTACTGCAACGACCAGGACTCTGGGGCGCTGCACTCCCCCCGGTTAAATCCAGTACTCCGGGACTGGGAAAAACAAGAACAACAATACATGTTAACAGGAAACACACAACATTTTGAAATAGCATAACAATTGAACATAACAGAGCTTCCCTTTATGGGAGGTGAGAATTCTTGAACGTTGCGAAAGTTAGGTCATGCACAGTTTATGACTCTCAGTTCAGTGGTTAAAACAGCGGGGACCCCGGGTAAACAAAGGGGCCCCCCTTTTTTTGAAAGTTTTTGAGCAATTCACCGTCCATTACCCTATTGTCCATTTTAAAACCTGTAACAAAAGATATATACAAGAAAAACATTTTCAACTAAAGAGCAGCCCTTATTAATACCTCCAAGTTTTGTAGCGGAGGGGAGTTTGATTTTGAGTGCTGCATGTGGACCTTCGCAGCGCAGGGGTTGCTATTGGCCTAACAGGGCCCGCTATGCTTGCTACCGCTGGTGTAGTGTACTGTCTTCTAGCTACACTTCTAGTGAGTCTGGGTAGCACTGGCAGGTTGGGGCTCTCAGAGCTGCTGCTATCAACAGTGGGTACAGCAGATTCACTGATAGCAGAGGGAGGATTTGCCGGTTCAACGGTTGGCATGGCTTCATCAGGTAAGGCCTGTTGAGGTAGCGGGGCCGGATGATCTGGTATCACCATTGTTTCTGGTGGGTCCGGCTGTTGAAACATTAGAACAGGCACCACGATGGCTTGGTTTATCTGAGTCCAGGACTGGGGAAAGTCACCAAGGACGGTGTGGAACATCTTCTCCTTTTCTACCGGCGGGGAGATTTCTGGGGCCGTGCCCTTCTCTTTCAACTTATCGGGGCAGACCTTAAGGTGATCCCTGGATACCGCTGTCGAGGTCTCCCCTCTGTCTTTGCTGATGAGACAGACTTTTGTGTTGTCGAAGTCGGATGGCAGGATGGTGTACGGTTCCGCTTCCCATTGGTCATCGAGCTTGTGTAATCTCCTCTTTCGTTTAAGTACTTGCTCGCCAGGTGACAGTGGAATCGCAGGAGCGTGTTGGTTGTAATCTCTTTCCTGTTTCTGCCTAGCCTGGGCGAGACTTCTTTCTACACACTCCTGTACTTCGCGGTACCTTCGCTGCCTTTCTGCATCCCAATCTGCATCCGGCGAGGTATCTTCGGGTACTAGGACCCCCATGTCCAGATCAACGGGTAACCGACTAGATCTTCCTCGCATCAGGTACGCTGGAGTACAGTTGGTGGAACTTACTGGGATGTGATTGTACATATCCACCAGGTCAGGCAACTTTGTCGGCCACAGGTTCCGTTCCTCCACGGGTAAGGTCTTCAATAAATCAATTACCACTTGGTTCATCTTCTCGCACATCCCGTTGGTTTGAGGATGGTACGGTGTGGTTCTGATCTTCTTACACCCGTACAGTTGGCAGAATTCTTGAAACACTTCCGCTTCGAATGCAGGTCCCTGATCGGTCAGTACCTTCTCTGGGTAGCCATGGGGCCTACAAAAGTGCTGCTGGAAGGCCCTGGCGGCAGTCCTGGCCGTTAGATCCTTGACAGGCACAACCACCAAAAACCTGGAGTAGTGGTCCACGATGGTAAGGGCGTAGATATAGCCCGACCGGCTAGGTGTCAGCTTCACATGATCCAGCGCGACCAGTTCAAGTGGCCGTTTGGTGATGATAGGCCGCAGGGGAGCCCGTTGACTGTCACGGTCCTTCCTGCGCAGGCTACATGGACCACACTCCCGACACCACTTCTCAATGGTTCTCTTCATGCCAATCCAATAGAACCTCCCTCGGAGCAGCTTCTCTAGCTTCCTCCATCCGAAGTGTCCGGCTCCATCATGGTAGGCTCCCAGAACCATGGGCGCATCTCGCCTTGGCACCACTATCTGCCACACCAATTCATGAGTACGTGGGTCGATGCTCCTCCTGCACAACTTGCCATCATGGATAAACAGTTTGCTTCTCCCCTTCCACAGCTGTTGGGTTTCTTGTGGATCATCTGGGCCAGGGTGCAACCCAGCCTGCGTCAAGAGCTCCTTCACCTGACGGACCGCGGGGTCACTATCCTGGGTTTCTGCCCATCCGTGGTGGGGCAGGGGATTGAGCGTGGCATCCGGTTGGTTCTTGTGCCTATTCTTCACCTGATGAGAGTTTTGGGTGGCTTTGGGGTGATGGAATGCAGGCAGCTCCACCTCTTCAAGTGCCTCCGGGTCTTCTCCCGCTTCTGGCAAATTGGGCATTCGGGACAAGGCATCGGCATTGGCATTCTTGTGTCCTGCCCGGTACTTGATGGTGAAATTGTAGTTGGATAGCCGGGCCATCCACCGCTGCTCCAAGGCCCCGAGTTTGGCATTATCCAGATGCGTTAGCGGATTGTTGTCCGTGAAGACGGTGAATTTCGCGGAGGCCAAGTAGTGTTTGAACCTCTCTGTCACTGCCCAGACAATGGCAAGGAATTCCAGCTTAAAGGAACTGTAGTTGTCAGGGTTCCTTTCCGTGGGACGGAGTTTCCGGCTGGCGTAAGCGATCACCCTCTCTTTGCCTTTCTGGACCTGGGACAGCACGGCTCCTAATCCCACATTGCTGGCATCGGTGTACAGCACAAACGGTTGGTCGTATTCGGGGTAAGCCAGTACCTCTTCTCCCGTCAGTGCCGACTTCAAACAGGTGAAGGATTCCTCCAGCTCTTCGTTCCAATCAAAGGGGGTGTTCCTCCCCTTGGTCTTCTTTGGTTGGCCCACCAACAGGTTTTGCAAGGGTGCGGCCTTCTTGGTGAAGTCCTTAATGAACCTCCGGTAATAGCCTACCAGCCCGAGGAACTGCCGGACTTCGTGGAGGTCACTGGGCTTTGGCCAGTCCTTAATCACTGTGACCTTGTCGGGGTCTGGGGCCACTCCTTCAGCGCTCACCACATGGCCCAGGTACTGCACTTTAGGTTTCAGCAGATGACACTTGGATGGTTTCACCTTTAAGCCAAAGTTGGATAGGGCTTCAAACACCTCGGCCAGGTGCTTCAGGTGGTCTTCGTAGGTCTTAGAGAAGACAATGACATCATCCAAATATAACAGCACGGTTTCAAAGTTCAGGTGTCCTAAGCAGCACTCCATCATCCTCTGGAACGTTCCGGGAGCATTGCACAATCCCAAAGGCATGTAGTTGAACTCACAGAGACCCATTGGCGTCGTGAAGGCCGTCTTCTCTTTGTCCGCCTCCGCTACAGGAACCTGCCAGTACCCACTGGTGAGATCTAAGGTAGAGAAGTAGTTAGCAGATTTTAAGGCAGCCAGAGACTCCTCTATCCTGGGCAGTGGGTATGCGTCCTTATGTGTAATGCGATTCAACTGCCTGTAATCAACACACATCCTCATTGTACCATCTTTCTTTTTAACAAGGACTAACGGAGCTGCCCAGGGGCTACAGCTGTCTCTCACCACCCCAGCCTCCTTCATTTCCCGCAACATGTCCTTGGCACACTGGTAATGAGCTGGGGGTACAGGGCGATATCTCTCTTTTATGGGTCGGTGATCTCCCGTGGGGATGTGATGTTGGATCCCTTTCACCTGCCCAAAATATGAGGGGTGTTTGCTGAATACCTGCTCGTACTCATGTACCACCCTGTAGGCCCCCTGTTTTTGATGGGATGGGGTAGAGTCAGTGCCCACATGCAATTCCCGACACCAGTCTTTCGAGGGCTCTGCAGAACCTTTGTTCTCCGCCACGTTGGACGGGACCAAGGGTTCAGGTGTCTGTATCACATTATTGTTGACAGTGAACAGTTTGGCGAGCGTGGTATACTTGGTGAGGTGAACCTCTTCCTCCCCACAATTGAGGACACGTACGGGCACTCTCCCCTGGCGGACGTCGACCACCCCCCGGGCTGTCAGAACAGTAGGCCTATTGTCTGAATATACGGGTTCTACCAAGGCCTGGTAGTCCTTACTCCTGAGGCCTATGGCTGCCCGACACCATATTAACATCTCACTCCTGGGGGGTATCGCGATAGGGTTTGAATCACTCACAGTGACACGACCAATCTCACCACCAGTCAGCTCTACCTGCTGTCTCTGCATCAGGGCTCTGATTTCTTTCTGCAGGGCGCGTTGCTCACTGTGGCCAGCGGTTTCTGCCACCTGTTGCAGCAAAACAATAACTTCTGCAAGACAATTTTCTATAACATTAGTACCAAGAGTCATCATGGGATTACATTCTCGACGATCAATATCAACAACCACAATCCCTTGGGCTCTCAATTCCACCCGCCCCACCTTGATGGTGACCTCCTTATACCCCACTTGTGGCAACGGCTGACCATTACTGGCAATTATGGTGAAATCATCGTCAGGGCCACGGGTAATATCAGTGTCCTCCCAATACCGTTTGTAAAGCACATAAGGTATAGTCGTCACCTGAGAACCAGTGTCCAGCAAAGCGTTCAAGGGGATCCCATCAACCACTACAGGGAGAACTGGCCGTCCTCCAATGTACTTGGTTCTCCAATGCTGCGGGTCGGATCGTCCTACTCCTGGGGGTTGGCCCTTTGCCCCAGGGGTTGCTCGTTTAAAGGACAGTACCTTGCAAGGTGGCCCACCTGGTGACAGTGGCGGCAGATGGGTCGTCCATCCTGGTGAAAGCGATCGTCGGGCCGGCTTCTGGTCGGCGGAGTCCTCCTCTGTCGCATCCAAGGGACATCCTCCGGGCTGGAAGCCAACTGGATCTTCCCTTTGGGGGCCTCCTGTAGGGACTGCACCGTCCGGGCCAGGGCAGCAACGCTCTTGGTTAGCTCTTGCATCTGGAGGCGGAGTCCTGCAGGGGAGTCGTCCTCGAAGCTCTGGGCGTCGGCCTCCGCGGCAACTGGGGTGTCCGATGCCACCTCCTGGTGGTATGTGAGAGCGGGGCGCCTGGGTGGTATTGTGCGGCTGGGCTGGCGCTCCTGCAATGCCTGGATAGCTTTATCTTTGAATTGCGCAAAAGTCAAATCTGGATTTTGCATGGCCAGGAAGTGCAATTGGCCTCGTTGGTGACTGCACAGGAGCCCCTCAATGAACCGCTCCTTCAGAAGTTTATCCTCATCCTGCATGCTGCCGGGGTCACTCTGCTTAATGGCCCGCATTGCCTCCTGAAGATTAAGGGCATAGTCCCGTAAGCTGTCCTGCGGTCTCTGTTTGCATCCATAGAAAGTCAATTTAATTTCTGTAGCAGTGCGAGTATCGAAGGTGGCCTTAAGCTTTGCAAAAATCTGTTGCGCAGTTCCCTTATCTTCGGCGGGCCAGGACTTCAATTCTCTCAGAGCCGCCACAAAGAGTTGACCGGTTATCATATGAACCTTCTGAGGCTCCGTCAGGGGATAGAACTCGAGCAGGCTGCAGAGCCCTTCCTTAAAGTCAGTGAATGTACGCGACTCCCCAGAGTATCGCGGGAGCCAGGCCGCTCCGGGCAGGTACGGCATAGAGAAGGGCATTATGGCTTTTGTGTTAGCGGCAGCGTCCGGCTGGCTGGGGGGAACAGCGGGTTCTGCGGCTACCGGTGGTGGTATTAGGGCCGCGGCTTCGTCCGCTGTGGGGACCGGAGCTGCCCCTGCGTCTGCGGCTGCGACCGCCACCTCCTCTCCTCCCGACTCGGACATGATGGTCCCTTCCTCTCACTAACCTGCTGGAGGTCGGAGTTCCTCTTCCGGGATTGGCGCCTTACCGCGCTTTCCGTTCCGCGCTTCTTTTGGCTGGTCCCGCCCGCGTAGCTAGGGCTCCTCCCTCCGTGCGCGGCAATGGCGAATTTTGGCGGTAAATGGCACAGCACACAGTCTTTTCAATAAAGTACAGTCCAAGCACAATAAATCACAGTTCCAAGGCACACATGACCTGATTCTTCAGGCTTAAGTAGATCCTGTTCGTGACGCCAAAATGGAGCGCCCCCACACCGCCGCAGGGCCGAGGGGTACCCGAAGCCGAGCCTCTGGGTCTCAGTCCTGGGGTTGTCACGGTGGCTAGACCCCGTCCGTGGCCCTGTGTGTCGGTGAGGGACGTCCGGTAGAATAAGTTGTGGTGTAGCGGTGCAGTTGTGGGGTGCAGGTCGCGGTAAATAACGAGGACACCAGGTTGCAGTCTCTTTACCTCTTTACTGAAGGTTTTGGAGACCTCAGTCCATAGCGCTGTTAACTGAGTTGTCAGAGACCGGCCGGCCCAAAGGCACATCAGAAGTTCTCTTTACAGGTGGGAATCAGTGTCTACCTTCTAGCGCTGGGTGTTGTAGTTCTTCCCTGCTGAGCTCCCGGGATAGTCCTCACAACTGTTTCTGTCTGTCTCTATTTGTTCGTTCTCTTCGTCCTCCAGGTGATATGGTAGGACGCACCCGTATGATGGGGTAGGCCTGGAGTTCTTCCGGGACCCTAGAGTCGCCCCTCTCCCACAGCTGCCTCCGTTGTCTGCTTAGGTGTTAAGTGAGACAGCCAACCTGTAATTAGCTGTCCGGCCGTGGTTTGCAGTGTACTTAAAGTCTCTTACTTGCTCGGCGTTCCGGCCACCGACTGTTTGCGCCTCAGAAGGATGTTGCCTCGGTCTAACAGCACGACTCCTTCTGGTCCCAATACTTCTTTACTGTATTCCCGTTGTGCACTGGTTAGTTCTGCTCTGAGGAGTCTGCCAGGATCCCATCCCTGACAGGTCCTCTCACTAGCTCTTCCCAGCTACTTCTCCCTGTCTTCCTGTCCAACCCCCAGTTTTACCAGAGTGTGAGGAGTGGCCTAGTAGATAGGACCACCCCCCCTGGTGGCCGGAGTGTGAAGTGTAGTGAGGTGTTACCTGGTCAGAGAAACTCCTTTAGTGCAATGAGACGTACCATAGCTCCCCATAGTGGCGGAGCCACAGTACTGCAACGACCAGGACTCTGGGGCGCTGCATCAGCACCTGGGATTTCTCATCTGGCCCAACATCATCTCCGGAATCCTCTGTTTTCCCTCACGTGGTTCCCCATCCAGCTTCATCTGTATGGAAGGGATTGAGGCATACTCCTCAGTGCCTAGTTTGGACAGTAGGCCCCAGATATTACAGGAAGGTCCACAGGAAACTTGGTACAACCTCATACTGTTAGAATGATATGCACTCCATGTGCTTCCAGAACACTGAGCACTGAACCTGAACTACATGAACCTTTCACTTACTCCAACTCAGACTGACCAAACGTCTTACTCAACCCAGTCCCCTCGCATGCTCGGCTGGTACCAAACATTTAACTGTATCTGGTCCTAAGTCTATTGATGGGACTATCTAACCTTTCACCTACATTTCAGCACACAACTTGAATTACTTTCCTACGCTAACACTATAACAACAATTCTTATACTAATACACTAATAGGACCCCCACTGCCTCTTAATGTGTCCGTAACTACTCTGGGTCCTAAAGTTTCTATCACTACCTAACTACTAACTTATATCCTATTCTTTCCCTAAACCTGAGTCTAGTGTAGCGGATACCTTAGGCCAGAGGTGTCAAACTGCATTCCTCGAGGGCCGCCAACAGGTCATGTTTTCAGGATTTCCTTAGCATTCCACAAGGTGCTGGAATCATTCTGTGCAGGTGATTAAATTATCACCTGTGCAATACAAGGAAATCCTAAAAACATGACCTGTTGGCGGCTCTCAAAGAATGCAGTTTGACACCTCTGCCTTAGGCATTACCAATATGTTACCCACACAGCAGCATCTGTACTTATAATATTGTATGCATTTAATATTTCACGTTACACCATAAACCACAATGAAACCACATGCCATAGTACGGTTATATGCCCACTGCCCTTGAAACTAATGATGTCCTGTTGACTGGGCAGGACTGTAACCTGGAGAGCCCAAAATACAGACTGGTTGATATGATGTAATTACAGCCAGATCACAACAGAGGAATCCAGGTCAAATGACCGCACTCCAGAAGACTGAAAAGTTGAAAAAGGGGGATTGGAAGAGGAATAATGGAGAGATGAAGTCTGAAAGCGAACAAACCCTTTAACCCAATTGGTTACCATAATGCATTGTCACATCTCTTGTTGTTTTTGCCTGTGCTAATGAATGTGGACCGAGCAGCATGCCAGCCAGCACAGTCAGTTATAAAAGTGACTGGGTGACTGTAGGAAAGGAGCCTCTAATTTAGCAATAGTGGCTAACCTACTGAAAATATCTGTTTGAAGTAGAAAACAAAGTGAGACTTTCAACATCCATTATCATGAGGGACCCATGCACAATCTGTGCCACAATGGTGGTAATTAACTGCTCTGAATAAATCAGGTCAGATCTCTTACATCAGTCTGTCATTATTCCAGTTTGTTAAAGGTGTTGTCCACATTTAATTAAAGTTATCACTGTTAAAATTATCACTTATCCATTGATGATAGGTGGAGCCCCAGCGGTCCTGAGACCGAGGTTCTTACATGTACTGTTTTGTTGGCTGTATGATTTCTTAATAGGTACATTATGTGCACATATTGGACTACATGATGCAATCCTCCTAAACCAATGGAAATGTACAGCAGGCCACATACATATTGAACACGTCACCAGTGTTCTATGTACATATATTTCTAAAGATGCTATTAACATAAGAGTTTCGCCAGATGTTGGCAACAACCCAACCAATCCATACAGGCAAATGAATCAGAACCTAGATGTCCTTAAACTAAGTTATGTGCAATAATGAGAAATAACACAGAGAAAGTTATTGAACACGCTTGCTGTCATGAATCCCAATGGCTAGGGATAGCACAGGACAAGCAAGGTACAAATATATAACGGACGAGCTCTAGGGTGATGGAACCTGGGCTGACCGCTGCCCTACGCCTGACAAACGCAACTAGAGATAGCCAGGGAGCGTGCCTACGTTGGTTCTAGACGCCACGCACCAGCCTAAGAGCTAACTAGTACTGCAGAGAAAATAAAGACCTCACTTGCCTCCAGAGGAACGAACCCCAAATGTATAGTTGCCCCCCACATGTATTGACGGTGAAATGAGAGGAAGGCACACACATAGAGATGATATATATAGGTTTAGCAAATAGAGGCCCGCTGTAAACTAGAAAGCAGAACGATACAAAAGGGGTCTGAGCGGTCAGCAAAAAACCCTAATCAAAAAACCATCCTGAGATTACAAGAACCCATGTGCCAACTCATGGCACATGGGGAGAACCTCAGTCCACTAGAGCTACCAGCTAGCATAGAGACATAATAAGCAAGCTGGACAAAAAACCAAACAACTGAAAATCAGCACTTAGCTTATCCTGAAAGATCTGGGAGCAGGTAGGCAGGAACAAAACAGAGCACATCTGAATACATTGATAGCCGGCAAGGAAATGACAGAAAGGCCAGGTAAAATAGGAAACACCCAGCCTCTGATGGACAGGTGGAAACCAAAGGCCGCAACCCACCAAAGTCACCCAGTACCAGCAGTAACCACCAGAGGGAGCCCACAAACAGAATCCACAACAGTACCCCCCCCTTGAGGAGGGGTCACCGAACCCTCACGAGAACCCCCAGGGCGATCAGGGTGAGCTCTATGGAAGGCGCGGACCAAATCAGTCGCATGAACATCGGAGGCGACCACCCAGGAATTATCCTCCTGACCATAACCCTTCCACTTAACCAAATACTGGAGTTTGCGTCTGGAAACACGAGAATCCAAGATCTTCTCAACAACATACTCCAATTCTCCCTCCACCAGCACCGGAGCAGGAGGCTCAACCGAAGGAACAACGGGCACCTCATACCTCCGCAACAACGACCGATGGAACACATTATGAATAGCAAACGATGCTGGGAGATCCAAACGAAAAGATACAGGGTTAAGAATCTCCGAGATCCTATAAGGACCGATGAACCGAGGCTTGAACTTAGGAGAAGAGACCTTCATAGGGACAAAACGAGAAGACAACCACACCAAATCCCCAACAAGAAGTCGGGGACCCACGCGGCGACGGCGATTAGCAAACTGCTGAGTCTTCTCCTGAGACAACTTCAAATTGTCCACCATCTGATTCCAAATTTGATGTAGCCTGTCCACCACCACGTCCACTCCAGGACAATCCGAAGACTCCACCTGACCAGAGGAAAAACGAGGATGAAACCCCGAATTACAAAAAAAAGGAGAGACCAACGTGGCAGAACTAGCCCGATTATTAAGAGCAAATTCGGCCAGTGGCAAAAAAGCAACCCAGTCATCTTGGTCAGCAGAAACAAAACACCTCAAATAAGTTTCCAAGGTCTGATTAGTTCGCTCCGTCTGGCCATTCGTCTGAGGATGGAATGCAGACGAGAAAGACAAATCAATGCCCATCTTGGCACAAAATGTCCGCCAAAATCTAGACACAAACTGGGATCCCCTGTCAGAAACGATATTCTCCGGAATCCCATGCAAACGAACCACGTTCTGAAAAAATAAAGGGACCAACTCAGAGGAGGAAGGCAACTTAGGCAAGGGCACCAAATGAACCATCTTAGAAAAGCGGTCACACACAACCCAGATAACGGACATTTTCTGTGAAACCGGGAGATCAGAAATAAAATCCATGGAAATGTGCGTCCAAGGCCTCTTCGGGATGGGCAAGGATAACAATAACCCACTGGCCCGAGAACAGCAAGGCTTAGCTCGAGCACACACTTCACAAGACTGCACAAAGGTACGCACATCCCTAGACAAGGAAGGCCACCAAAAAGACCTGGCCACCAAGTCTCTAGTACCAAATATTCCAGGATGACCAGCCAACACAGAAGAATGGACCTCGGAGATGACTCTACTGGTCCAATCATCCGGAACAAACAGTCTTTCTGGTGGACAACGATCCGGTTTATCCACCTGAAACTCCTGCAATGCACGTCGCAAGTCTGGGGATACGGCGGACAATATTACCCCATCCCTAAGGATACCAGTAGGCCCAGAATCTCCAGGAGAGTCAGGCACAAAACTCCTAGAAAGAGCATCTGCCTTCACATTCTTTGAACCTGGCAGGTATGAAACCACGAAATTGAAACGGGAAAAAAACAACGACCAACGAGCCTGTCTAGGATTCAAACGCCTGGCAGACTCAAGGTAAATGAGATTCTTGTGATCAGTCAAGACCACCACACGATGTTTAGCACCCTCAAGCCAATGACGCCACTCCTCAAATGCCCACTTCATGGCCAAAAGCTCCCGATTACCCACATCATAATTGCACTCGGCGGGCGAGAATTTTCTAGAGAAGAATGCACATGGCTTCATCACCGAGCCATCAGAACTTCTCTGTGACAAAACCGCCCCCGCTCCAATCTCGGAAGCATCAACCTCAACCTGAAAAGGAAGTGAAACATGTGGTTGACACAACACAGGAGCAGAAGAAAACCGGCGCTTAAGTTCCTGAAAGGCCCCCACAGCCGCAGGAGACCAATTAGCAACATCAGCACCCTTTTTAGTCAAATCAGTCAAAGGTTTAACAATACTGGAAAAATTTGCAATGAACCGACGATAAAAATTAGCAAACCCCAAGAACTTCTGTAGGCTCTTAACAGATGTAGGTTGTGTCCAGTCACAAATTGCCTGAACCTTAACGGGATCCATCTCAATAGTAGAAGGAGAAAAAATGTACCCCAAAAAAGAAATCTTCTGGACTCCGAAGAGACACTTTGAGCCCTTCACAAACAGAGAATTGGCCCGCAGAACCTGAAACACCTTCCTGACCTGTAGAACATGAGACTCCCAGTCATCAGAAAACACCAAAATATCATCCAAATACACAATCATAAACTTATCCAGATATTCACGGAAAATATTGTGCATAAAGGACTGAAAGACTGACGGAGCATTGGAGAGTCCAAAAGGCATTACCAAATACTCAAAATGGCCCTCAGGCGTATTAAATGCGGTTTTCCACTCATCACCTTGTTTTATCCGCACCAGATTATACGCACCGCGAAGATCTATCTTAGTGAACCACCTAGCCCCCTTAATGCGAGCAAACAAGTCAGTCAATAATGGCAATGGATACTGATATTTGACTGTAATCTTATTCAGAAGGCGATAATCTATACAAGGCCTCAGGGAACCATCTTCTTTTGCCACGAAAAAAAAAACCTGCTCCCAGAGGGGACGAAGATGGACGAATATGTCCCTTTTCCAAGGACTCCTTAATATAATTCCGCATAGCAGTATGCTCTGGCAGTGACAGATTAAATAAACGACCCTTAGGGAACTTACTGCCAGGAATCAATTCTATAGCACAGTCACAATCTCTATGAGGAGGGAGCGAATTGAGCTTAGGCTCCTCAAAAACATCCCTATAGTCAGACAAAAACTCAGGGATCTCAGAAGGAGTAGATGAAGCGATTGAAATCGGAGGTGCATGATCATGAACCCCCTGACATCCCCAGCTTAACACAGACATTGTTTTCCAGTCCAGGACAGGATTATGAGTTTGTAACCATGGCAGCCCCAGCACTAGTACATCATGTAAATTATACAGTACAAGGAAGCGAATCACCTCCTGATGAACGGGAGTCATGCGCATGGTCACTTGTGTCCAATACTGCGGTTTATTCATAGCCAATGGTGTAGAGTCAATTCCCTTCAGAGGAATAGGAACTTCCAGAGGCTCCAGACTAAAACCGCAGCGTTTAGCAAATGACCAATCCATAAGACTCAGGGCAGCGCCCGAATCCACATAGGCATCAACGGAAATGGAAGACAGTGAAAAAATCAGAGTCACAGACAAAATGAACTTAGGCTGCAGAGTACCAATGGCAAAAGATTTATCAAGCTTTTTTGTGCGTTTAGAGCATGCTGATATAACATGAGCTGAATCACCACAATAAAAACACAATCCATTTTTCCGCCTATAATTTTGCCGTTCACTTCTGGACTGAATTCTATCACATTGCATAGTCTCAGGTGCCTGTTCAGAAGACACCGCCAACTGGTGCACGGGTTTGCGCTCCCGCAAACGCCGATCAATCTGTATGGCCATAGCCATAGACTCATTCAGACCTGTAGGCGTAGGGAACCCCACCATAATATCCTTAATGGCCTCAGAAAGACCATTTCTGAAGTTTGCAGCCAGGGCGCACTCATTCCACTGAGTAAGCACCGACCATTTCCGAAATTTTTGACAATATATTTCCGCTTCATCATGCCCCTGAGAGAGGGCTAACAAAGCCTTTTCAGCCTGAATCTCCAGGTTGGGTTCCTCATAGAGCAATCCCAATGCCAGAAAAAACGCATCCACACTGAGCAATGCAGGATCCCCTGGTGCCAATGCAAATGCCCAATTCTGAGGGTCGCCCCGCAGGAAAGATATTACAATCTTAACCTGTTGAGCAGGGTCTCCAGAGGAGTGAGATTTTAAAGAAAGAAACAATTTACAATTGTTCCTGAAATTCAGGAAGGTAGATCTATCTCCAGAAAAGAACTCTGGAATAGGAATTCTAGGTTCAGACATGGGAGTGTGAGCAACAAAATCCTGTATGTTTTGAACTTTTGCCACGAGATTACTCAGGCTGGAAGCCAAACTCTGGACATCCATGTTAAACAGCTAAGATCAGAGCCATTCAAGGGTTAAGAGGAGGTAAGAAGCAGCAAGACAGCAATTAAGGGCTAGGCAGCAAAACTCTGAAGGGGAAAAAAAAAAAAAAAAATTTCCCTTAAACACTTCTTATTCTCCTGCTTCAGCCCAAACAATTAACACTTTGTGGGCCGGCTATACTGTCATGAATCCCAATGGCTAGGGATAGCACAGGACAAGCAAGGTACAAATATATAACGGACGAGCTCTAGGGTGATGGAACCTGGGCTGACCGCTGCCCTACGCCTGACAAACGCAACTAGAGATAGCCAGGGAGCGTGCCTACGTTGGTTCTAGACGCCACGCACCAGCCTAAGAGCTAACTAGTACTGCAGAGAAAATAAAGACCTCACTTGCCTCCAGAGGAACGAACCCCAAAGGTATAGTTGCCCCCCACATGTATTGACGGTGAAATGAGAGGAAGGCACACACATAGAGATGATATATATAGGTTTAGCAAATAGAGGCCCGCTGTAAACTAGAAAGCAGAACGATACAAAAGGGGTCTGAGCGGTCAGCAAAAAACCCTAATCAAAAAACCATCCTGAGATTACAAGAACCCATGTGCCAACTCATGGCACATGGGGAGAACCTCAGTCCACTAGAGCTACCAGCTAGCATAGAGACATAATAAGCAAGCTGGACAAAAAACCAAACAACTGAAAATCAGCACTTAGCTTATCCTGAAAGATCTGGGAGCAGGTAGGCAGGAACAAAACAGAGCACATCTGAATACATTGATAGCCGGCAAGGAAATGACAGAAAGGCCAGGTAAAATAGGAAACACCCAGCCTCTGATGGACAGGTGGAAACCAAAGGCCGCAACCCACCAAAGTCACCCAGTACCAGCAGTAACCACCAGAGGGAGCCCACAAACAGAATCCACAACAGCTTGCTGAAATTTATTTAATAGTTTGTACAAAAACCTTTGTTGGTGATGACAGCTTGAAGATGTCTCGTGTATGGAGAAACCAGTCACATGCATTGCTCAGGTGTGATTTTGTTTCATTCTACCTCACATACACTCTTCAAATCCTGAATAGTGTTGAGCATTCCGATACCGCAAGTATCGGGTATCGGCCGATACTTGCGGTATCGGAATTCCGATACCGAGATCCGATACTTTTGTGGTATCGGGAATCGGTATCGGGATTAATATCAATGTGTAAAAGAAAGAATTAAAATAAAAAATAGGGATATACTCACCTCTCCGGCGGCCCCTGGACTTTACCGCCGTAACCGGGAGCCGTTGTACCTAAGAATGCGCGCTTGAAGGGCCTTAGATGACGTCACTGTGCTCTGATTGGTCCGTAGCGGTCGCGTGACCGCTACGCGACCAATCACAAAGCCGTGACATCACCTAAGGTCTTTCAAGCTCTTGAAATACCTTAGGTGACGTCACGGCTTTGTGATTGGTCGAGTAGCGGTCACGCGACCGCTACGCGACCAATCAGAAGCAGCGGACGTCTTCTAAGGTATTTCAAGCGCTTGAAAGACCTTAGGTGACGTCACGGCTTTGTGATTGGTTGCGTAGCGGTCACGCGACCGCTACGGACCAATCAGAGCGCAGTGACGTCATCTAAGGCCCTTCAAGCGCGCATTCTTAGGTACAACGGCTCCCGGTTATGGCGGTAAAGTCCAGGGGCCGCCGGAGAGGTGAGTATATCCCTATTTTTTGTTTTAATTCTTTCTTTTACACATTGATATGGATCCCAGGGCCTGAAGGAGAGTTTCCTCTCCTTCAGACCCTGGGAACCATACAGGATACCGTCCAATACTTGGTGTCCCATTGACTTGTATTGGTATCGGGTATCGGTATCGGATTAGATCCGATACTTTGCCGGTATCGGACGATACTTTCCGATACCGATACTTTCAAGTTTTCAATTATCTATTGGATTCAGGTTTGGTGATTGGCTTGGTATTTCTAGAGAGTTTCCTTAGCTGTGTTCAATACTTGTTTGCAGTGCCCCAGAGTCCTGGTCGTTGCAGTACTGTGGCTCCGCCACTATGGGGAGCTATGGTACGTCTGATGGCACTGAAGGAGTTCATCTGATCAGGTATCACAGACACCAATACATTTCACAGCCGGGCCTCCGGGGGGAGCTAAGGGTTCTATTCACTAGGCCACTCCCCACCATAGTGGGTAAACTGGGGGTCAGGCAGGAAGTTAGTGAGAAGCTGACTGGGTTGGAACCAGGCAACACCTTGTGGCAGAGGGTGTTGTGGGGGAAGATACAGTAGGGTCTCTGTCAGGGGTGGGATCCTGACAGAGGCTTGGCAACTTGAACGAACGTAACGGGACCGTGCCTGCTCAGGATAGCGGCGGTGCCCAAGGAAGGATCAGAAGCGAGATAGATTGTGCTGAGTGAGAAACGAGATCAAAGCACTAGGAGAACACCAGTAGGAGTCGTGCTGTAAGACCGAGGCAACATCCTACTGAGGCGCACAACCGGTGGCCGAAACGCCGAGAGAGTATCATAATATCCAGCTTCAAGCAATACTCTAAACAGCGGCAGGACAGTCAGTCTAAGGCGGGCTGTCTAACTTAAATCACCTATGCAGTCTTGGGGGGCAACTTGTGGAGAGGGGCGACTCTAGGGTCCCGGAAGAGCTCCGAGCCTACCCGTCAAACGGGTGCCGTCCCAACCAGAACATCAGGGAGGGACGGAGGATTAGCAGAAAATCATCTAATCGAGTTGTGAGGGAACTTAAGAAACAGACACAACAGTTGTGGGGACTTTCTGTAAGCACAGCAGGGAAGGACCACAACACATAGCGCAAGCAGGAAGGCACAGATTTCCACCTGTGAAGAGAACTCTGGAAGTGCCATTGGACCGGCCGGACTTGCGCAGCCTGGTGAACCGTATTCCGGACTGAGGACCCAGAGATCTTCAGTAAAGAGATAAAAAGAGACTGCAACCTGGTGTCCTCGTTATTTACCGCGACCTGCACCCCACAACTGCACCGCTACACCACCACTTATTGCACCGGACGTCCCCCACTGACGGACAGGGCCAAGGACTGGGCCTAGCCACCGTGACATCCCCAGAACTGAACAGAGACTCCCAGAGGCCCGGCTCCGGGTATCCCTCGGCCCTGCGGCGGTGTGGGGGCGCTCCAACTTGGCGTCACGAACAGGATCTACTTAAGCCTAAAGAATCAGGTCATGTGTGCCTTGGAACTGTGATTTACTGTGCTTGGACTGTACTTTATTGCAAGGACTGTGCTGCGCCATTTGCCGCCAAAATCCGCCGCCATTACAGCGCTGAGGAGAGCGCAGGAAGAGAAGAGGGGCGTGGCGTGGGCGTAGGCAAGCTGGAGAGCGCGAAAGACAATGGCCGCCCAGTCTAAATATTTCTGTGTCCTGCGGACGTGCCCGTCAACGGCTGAGGTCCGCCTCCTGATTCTGTTTGGAGGGTGGAGACCATGGCGACGGGGCCGCCCATGAAAGAGACCGCGGGAAGAAGACTTTGGAGAGGAGAAAAAGATGGCGACGCCGGAGGCACCGCATGGGAATGGTCGAACGCAGAGAGGGGCTGGACAGTCCGATGTGGCTCAGGATACGCCGTCACTGCGAAAGCTGACCCTTACGGAGCCAACGATGGGCCGACCCCCCCCGGCCGCCGTCGGAAGAATGTATGGCCGCAGCCAAGGCCCGGCGGATCGCTGCCCGCCTAGAGGCCGATGCCCGTGTGACTGCTCGGCTGGGCCAATCCACGGAGGTCTGCTTGTCTCCAATGTCCCCTGATCCTCTCGACCCGGTCGCGGCTGACAGCGCGCCGCAGGCACCGGGCCTGAAACTCATGCCTGAGGCCGAACACCTGCGGCGCTTGATGGATGCACGGCGAACTCGACCACAACCGGCAACCCGGGTTGATCTAACCACCGTTGCGGAGCCCCCTTTGTCCCACTGGGGTGTAGTGGTCTCCTTCAACCCCCAATATGGACGCGGGGTTATCCAGGAGATCGGGGAGCCGCTACAAGTCCACGTGGACCGAGAGGAGGTGGAGCCTTGCGAAGGACGATTCCCTCGCGATCTGGAGCCTGGTGACGCGGTAACTTATACCAGATGGAAGAGAGCCATGGGAGAGGCTGGCTGGGTGGCGCGGGGCGTCCAGCGGTGCGTCGCACTACAAGCCACTGCCGGAACACCGGAGGATAAATCTCCTGTTGAAAAAGCCGCTGAATCTGGCCCTGAAGAACAGCGGAACACCCGGACTCACCATGTACCTTGGGGGCGTGCCGGAGCTTCAGTGAAAAGAACATCCCGGCGAGGGGTCCTGGCGCTGTTGGGGCGGGACCCGATCCTGGAACCAGCCGGACGACCCGTTGGTCTGGTGAGGCCCGGAAGGAAACCACCTTCTTTACCGAAAAATGAGTAAGCATGAATGCCTTAAAGATGTACATAGTTTTTAACTGTTTGTTTTCCTGATTCTTGTTGCTGAACCCGTCCAGGGTTAATTCTTCAATGGATCCCTTTGTTGACCCGGGATCCCTGTTTGTTTATTTTTCTTCGAGTTTGCACAAAAGTTGAAAGAACTGTTGTAATCATGGACCGTGCGTGATCCAAACTTTTTTTGTGAATAGTTTGCACCTTCTTAAAGGCGCTTCCTACTGGTTTTACTTAAAGACTCTTTGCGAAGATACCACACCGGAGCCTTTGCTGAGTAAAGACTGGTAGCCAGAAAAGAAATGTTACCCCTTAAAGACTTGGTCCCCTCCCTTAAAGGAGACCTCCATGTTTTACATTCACAGAACTGTATTGCTTTAAGATTGATGGATAGCAATAATGTCTTGATGGACGAAAGTGATGACAATCTTTACATGTAAAAGTTATATGTATCTGATTAGTTAAGTTGTAAAAGAAAAGCAGATGATGTTTTCAGAAGGAAGGATGCAGTGGACCTGTAGGGGCAGACATAGTGTCCTGCATAGTTGTTAGCACAGAAGTTAAAATAGAAGGCTTAATGTTCAGTAGAAAATGTTTTGATAATGTTGATAAGGAAATGGGATAGAAGGTAAACCCTGAGTCCTCCATAGGAAGTTAGTCATTTTAGGAAAAGAGTTAATAATGTGTTACAAAGGACAGAAAGTGAGCCCGTAGGGGTTAGTTAGTGAGTTCTTTTAGGAGTCATGTAGAGATGGCTCAGTGCTCTTAAATTGAAAGAATGTTAGGATCTATACTGTGTATAGAAGTCGAAAAGGCAGTAGGCCCTGGCTGAACGGGGCGGTCCTGTAACAGAAAGGAGAGGCAGTAGGTCTGGTGCCGATAGGACAGGCGGTCCTGCAGATTTAAAGAAGGAGAATGTAAAAGTTAAATTGCCTTATAATGTGATTATAAGAAGGTCTTTAGTGGATACAGAGTGTATGTCCTTAAAGGCAACGTTAAAGTACTGTTCAACAATTTTTGCACTTAGTAGAATACCCGGTTGGGTAAGAAGAATTAAATATAGCATGTTGCTATGTTATTTAACCATGTTTGTAACGTTTAAGTGTCCTTACCTCCCATAAAGGGAAGCCTGTTCAAGTATACTTACTGTTATTGCACTCAACAAAACTGTATGTCTTTTTGCTAACTTGTATTGTTGTTTTCTTCCCAGTCCCGGAGTACTGTGTTTAACCGGGGGGGAGTGCAGCGCCCCAGAGTCCTGGTCGTTGCAGTACTGTGGCTCCGCCACTATGGGGAGCTATGGTACGTCTGATGGCACTGAAGGAGTTCATCTGATCAGGTATCACAGACACCAATACATTTCACAGCCGGGCCTCCGGGGGGAGCTAAGGGTTCTATTCACTAGGCCACTCCCCACCATAGTGGGTAAACTGGGGGTCAGGCAGGAAGTTAGTGAGAAGCTGACTGGGTTGGAACCAGGCAACACCTTGTGGCAGAGGGTGTTGTGGGGGAAGATACAGTAGGGTCTCTGTCAGGGGTGGGATCCTGACAGAGGCTTGGCAACTTGAACGAACGTAACGGGACCGTGCCTGCTCAGGATAGCGGCGGTGCCCAAGGAAGGATCAGAAGCGAGATAGATTGTGCTGAGTGAGAAACGAGATCAAAGCACTAGGAGAACACCAGTAGGAATCGTGCTGTAAGACCGAGGCAACATCCTACTGAGGCGCACAACCGGTGGCCGGAACGCCGAGAGAGTATCATAATATCCAGCTTCAAGCAATACTCTAAACAGCGGCAGGACAGTCAGTCTAAGGCGGGCTGTCTAACTTAAATCACCTATGCAGTCTTGGGGGGCAACTTGTGGAGAGGGGCGACTCTAGGGTCCCGGAAGAGCCCCGAGCCTACCCGTCAAACGGGTGCCGTCCCAACCAGAACATCAGGGAGGGACGGAGGATTAGCAGAACATCATCTAATCGAGTTGTGAGGGAACTTAAGAAACAGACACAACAGTTGTGGGGACTTTCTGTAAGCACAGCAGGGAAGGACCACAACACATAGCGCAAGCAGGAAGGCACAGATTTCCACCTGTGAAGAGAACTCTGGAAGTGCCATTGGACCGGCCGGACTTGCGCAGCCTGGTGAACCGTATTCCGGACTGAGGACCCAGAGATCTTCAGTAAAGAGGTAAAGAGACTGCAACCTGGTGTCCTCGTTATTTACCGCGACCTGCACCCCACAACTGCACCGCTACACCACCACTTATTGCACCGGACGTCCCCCACTGACGGACAGGGCCACGGACCGGGCCTAGCCACCGTGACATCCCCAGAACTGAACAGAGACTCCCAGAGGCCCGGCTCCGGGTATCCCTCGGCCCTGCGGCGGTGTGGGGGCGCTCCAAGTTTCTCCCACTGTGCATGTAGTGTAGCGTAGGGCCTGTAGTATATTCACTGATCACCTTCTTCTCCAGTCTCCAGCTCCGCTCTGGTCTTCTGGTCACTTGATGGCTACTTTAACTTGCCAGCACACACTGGGCTGTGTGTGAGCTGGAACTGGTCAGTACAAAATAAGCCTATGACACCTGATGCTCTATGCACTTATGTGGCAACCCAGGGTCCTGGTCGTCACAGTAGCATTGCTTTCCTCACGGGGAGAGTGATGTTACGCTTGAAGGCAAGAAGGGATAACTGTAACCAGGTACCACAAACATGCAACACATTCACATTCCAGGCCACCAGGGGGAGCTTTTGATCCTATTTACTAGGTGACTCCCCATATATAAGGTAGTTTTGGAGGGAAAATTAGTCAGTTCCTGTCAGATATAGGATATATACTCAGCACACTCCAGGAAGTCTGATGCAAAAGGGGTGTTTAATACATACAGTATTATATTTACAAACGTTTCGGTCTGTGAAGACCTTCATCAGTGTGCTCTATTATTTTGAGCCGGGGGGTGTGAGCTATTCATCCTTTATATAAAGATTTTGCATCAGGTACTGGAGTAAACAGGCATAGCTGTTTAAAATAGAGGGCTGACACTGGCCGGTCGAGCGCTGTAAATAACACAAGGAGGGTCTTGAGGGTAGAGGGCTAAGCAAGCCGATCGCGCCTGTAGCAGGCTGGAGGGTAGGAGAGGAAACGCAGTATCCACCGCAAGTCCGAAGATTTATGTTTAAAACAATAGTACTGTATGGAAGTTGAACGTAAAATATGGTGCCTATTTTAGAGCAAATTTGTGAATTTGTTTGGTTATCAGTGTGACTGAAAGATTGGTAAAAAGATTCACCTGCTTCAAGTTGAATGATTGAGATATAGCAAATTGAGGATCAACGGAGAAGGTAGCCAACTGCACTGCTGATGCAGTAGGTGAGAGGCCTAACACATCTGGGCCTTCTTGCTACAGTCAGCTGGTTTTTTGTTATGGGTCAGAGGTGGTTTAGCCTTCCCTATTAACCAACAGGCCAGACCGCATATCAAATATAAGGGTTGGGGGTCACTTGGGGAATAGTGATCACAGAATAATAAGTTTTCATGTATCCTTTAATAAGATGTGTAGTAGAGGGGTTACAAGGACACTAAACTTCAGGGGGGCAAATTTCCGTCGGATGAGAGATGATCTTGGTGCAATTAACTGGGACAATATCCTGAGACATAAAAATACACAAAGAAAATGGGAGACGTTTATTAGCATCCTGGATAGGACCTGTGCACAGTATATACCGTATGGGAATAAACATGCTAGAAATAGAAGGAAACCAATAAGGCTAAATAGAGCTGTAAGGGGCACAATAAGTGGCAAAAAGAAAGCATTTAGAGAATTAAAGGAAATAGGTAATGATGAGGCATTAAATAAATACAGAAAATTAAATAAATTCTGTAAAAAGCAAATCAAGGCAGCAGAGATTGAGTCAGAGAGACTCATTGACAAAGAGAGTAATAATAATCCCCAAATATTCTTTAACTACATAAATAGTAAGAAACTAAAAAATGATAGTGTTGGCCCCCTTAAAAATAGTCTGGGTGAAATGGTGGATGAGGATGAGGAAAAAGCCAATATGCTAAATGACTTTTTTTCATCAGTATTTACACAAGAAAATTCCATGGCAGACAATATGATCAGTGATAACAAAAATTCCCCATTAAATGTCACCTGCTTAACCCAGCAGGAAGTATGGCGGCATCTAAAAATCACTAAAATTGACAAATCTCCGGGCCCGGATGGGATACACCCCCGAGTACTGCAGGAATTAAGTACAGTCATTGATAGACCATTATTTTTAATCTTTAACCCCTCTCTGACCTTAGACGTACTATCCTGTCGAGGTGACCTGGGCCTATCTGACCCTCAACGGGATAGTACATCATAGCAATCGGCCACGCTCACGGGGGGAGCGCGGCCGATCGCGGCCGGGTGTCAGCTGACTATCGCAGCTGACATCCGGCACTATGCGCCAGGAGCGGTCACAGACCACCCCCGGCACATTAACCCCAGGCACACTGCGATCAAACATGATCGCAATGTTCTGGCGGTATAGGGAAGCATGGCGCAGGGAGGGGGCTCCCTGCGTGCTTCCCTGAGACCCTCGGAGCAACGTGATGTGATCGCGTTGCTCCAAGCGTCTCTTACCTCCTATCCCTGCAGGCCCCGGATCCAAAATGGCTGTGGGGCTGCATCCGGGTCCTGCAGGGACTACTTCCGGGTCCAGAGCAGGCGCTGGTAAGCCTGCAGCGCTGGAAGTCAGATTGCTGTGCAAACTGTCAGATCAGCGATCTATGATGTCCCCCCCCTGGGACAAAGTAAAAAAGTTAAAAAAAAAAAATATTACCAATAAAAACGTCAACCTGTCCCACAAAAAACAAGACCTCACATGACTCTGTGGACCAAAATATGGAAAAATTATAGGTCTCAAAATGTGGAGACGCAAAACCTTTTTGCTATAAAAAGCGTCTTTTAGTGTGTGACAGCTGCCAATCATAAAAATCCGCTATAAAAAACGCTATAAAAGTAAATTAGGGTTAGGGCTAGGGTTAGGGCTAGGGCTAGGGTTAGGGTTAGGGCTAGGGTTAGGGCTAGGGTTAGGGCTACGGTTAGGGTTGGGGCTAGGGTTGGAGCTAAAGTTACGGTTAGAGTTTGGGCTAAAGTTAGGGTTAGGGTTGGGGCTAAAGTTAGGGGTAGGGTTTGGATTACATTTATGGTTGGGATTAGGGTTGGGATTAGAGTTAGGGGTGTGTCAGGGTTAGGGGTGTGGTTAGGGTTACCATTGGGATTAGGGTTAGGAGTGTGTTTGGATTAGGTTTTCAGGTAGAATTGGGGAGTTTCCACTGCTCAGGCACATCAGGGGCTCTCCAAACGCGACATGGCGTCCGATCTCAATTACAGCCAATTCTGCGTTGAAAAAGTAAAACAGTGCTCCTTCCCTTCCGAGCTCTCCCGTGCACACAAACAGGGGTTTACCCCAACATATGGCGTATCAGTGTACTCAGGACAAATTGTACAACCACTATTAGGGTCCAAGTTCTCTTGTTATCCTTAGGAAAATAAAAATTTGGGGGGCTAAAAATCATTTTTGTGGGAAAAAAAATATTTTTTATTTTCACGGCTCTGCGTTGTAAACGGTAGTGAAACACTTGGGGGTTCAAAGTTCTCACAACACATCTAGATAAGTTCCTTTGGAGGTCTAGTTTCCAATATGGGGTCACTTGTGGGGGGGTTTCTACTGTTTGGATACATCAGGGGCTCTGCAAATGCAACGTGACGCCTGCAGACCAATCCATCTAAGTCTGCATTTGTTGTGAATTAGACCTTTTAGTTCCCTCTTGTGGTCACTAGTGATATTACACTTTGATATTCCTTCCCTTGCTTGGTATCCACCTGGCCTCGTTAGTCCAGGGGTGTCGCTATTTGAACTTCCTGGATTTTCAGTCTGGTGCCTGGCATCGTTGTAATCAGATCCTTCTGTTTGCTCCTATCTGCTGGTCCTGGTTCTTTGCAAAATTAAGCTAAGTTCTGCTTTCTTGTTTTTGGTTATTTTCTGTGCTCTTATTTTTGTCCAGCTTGTACTAAATGTGATTCGTTATATTGCTGGAAGCTCTAGGGGGCGGATGTTCTCCCCCCGTGCCGTTAGACGGTTCGGGGGTTCTTGAATATTCCGCGTGGAGTTTTTGTGAGGGTTTTTGCTGACCATATAAGTCATCTTCCTATATTCTGCTATTAGTTAGCGGGCCTCTCTTTGCTAAAACCTAGTTCATTTCTTGCGTTTGTCTTTTCTTCTTACCTCACCGTTATTATTTGTTGGGGGCTTGTATCCAACTTTTTGGGGTATTTCCTCTGGAGGCAAGAAAGGTCTTTCTTTTCCCTGCTAGGGTTAGTTAGTTCTCCGGCTGGCACGAGACGTCTAGAATCAACGTAGGTACGTTCCCCGGCTGCTGTTATTTGTGTGCTAGGTTCAGGTATATGGTCAGCCCAGTTACCACTGCCCTATGAGCTGGGTTTTATGTTTGCAGACTTCGCTATTGTCTCTGAGACCCCCTGCCATTGGGGTCATAAAAGTATGCCAGGTTATAAGTGAATATTTAATGCATTGCAGAAGTGGGATTATAAGAAAGGAAATTCTGAGGTTTTTTTTTTTTTTTTCTTTCTTTCCTCCCCTTTATCTCAGAGTGGCTGGAGCCTTGCTGCAGACATGAATGTCCAGACCTTGATTACTAGTGTGGATCAGCTTGCTGCTCGTGTGCAGAGTATTCAAGATTTTGTTACTAGCAGTCCTATGTCAGAACCTAAAATACCTATTCCGGAATTGTTCTCTGGAGACCGATTTAAATTTAGAAATTTCAGGAATAATTGTAAATTGTTTCTATCTCTGAGACCTCGTTCGTCTGGAGACTCAGCTCAGCAAGTAAAAATTGTTATCTCTTTCTTACGGGGCGACCCTCAGGATTGGGCCTTCTCGTTAGCGTCAGGCGATCCGGCTTTGGCAGATGTTGATGCGTTTTTTCTGGCGCTTGGGTTGCTATACGAGGAGCCCAATCTTGAAATTCAGGCAGAAAAAGCTTTGCTGGCTATCTCTCAGGGCCAGGATGAAGCTGAAGTTTATTGCCAAAAATTTCGGAAATGGTCCGTGCTTACTCAGTGGAATGAGTGTGCTCTGGCCGCAAATTTCAGAAATGGCCTTTCTGAAGCCATTAAGAATGTGATGGTGGGTTTCTCCGTTCCTACAAGTCTTAATGATTCCATGGCGTTGGCTATTCAAATTGACCGGCGTTTACGGGAGCGCAAAGTCGCTAATCCTCTGGTGGTGTTGTCTGAACAGACACCTGAGTTAATGCAATGTGATAGAGTTCAGACTAGAATTGAACGGAAAAATCATAGACGTCAGAATGGGTTGTGTTTCTACTGTGGTGATTCTACACATGTTATATCAGCATGCTCTAAACGCTTAACAAAGGTGGTTAGTCCGGTCGCCATTGGTAATTTGCAACCTAAATTTATTTTGTCTGTGACTTTAATTTGCTCATTGTCTTCCTGTCCTGTTATGGCGTTTGTGGATTCAGGTGCTGCCCTGAGTCTTATGGATCTGTCGTTTGCCAAGCGCTGTGGTTTTGTTCTGGAGCCTTTGGTTAATCCTATTCCTCTGAGAGGTATTGATGCTACGCCATTGGCGGAAAATAAGCCGCAGTTTTGGACACAGGTGACCATGTGCATGTCTCCTGAACATCGAGAGGTGATTCGTTTTCTTGTTTTGCATAAAATGCATGATTTGGTCGTTTTGGGTCTGCCATGGTTACAAACTCACAATCCAGTTTTGGATTGGAAGGCTATGTCTGTGTCAAGTTGGGGCTGTCAGGGAATTCATTGCGATTCCCCGCCGGTGTCTATTGCTTCCTCTACTCCTTCGGATGTTCCTGAGTATTTGTCTGATTATCAGGATGTATTCAGCGAGTCCAGGTCCAGTGCTCTTCCTCCTCATAGGGACTGTGACTGCGCTATAGATTTGATTCCAGGTAGTAAGTTTCCTAAGGGAAGATTATTTAATCTGTCTGTACCTGAGCATACCGCAATGCGTTCGTATATTAAGGAGTCTCTGGAGAAGGGACATATTCGTCCATCCTCTTCCCCTCTTGGTGCGGGATTTTTCTTTGTGGCCAAGAAGGACGGATCTTTGAGACCTTGTATAGACTATCGACTTCTGAATAAAATCACTGTTAAATTTCAGTATCCTTTGCCTCTGTTGTCGGACTTGTTTGCCCGGATTAAGGGTGCCAAGTGGTTCACCAAGATAGACCTTCGTGGTGCGTACAACCTTGTGCGCATTAAGCAGGGAGATGAATGGAAAACTGCATTTAATGCGCCCGAAGGTCATTTTGAGTACTTGGTGATGCCTTTTGGGCTCTCTAATGCTCCTTCAGTGTTTCAGTCCTTTATGCATGACATCTTCCGGAAGTATCTGGATAAATTTATGATTGTTTATCTGGATGATATTCTGGTTTTTTCTGATGATTGGGACTCCCATGTAAGGCAGGTCAGGATGGTGTTTCAGGTTTTGCGTGAGAATGCTTTGTTTATTAAGGGCTCAAAGTGTCTCTTTGGTGTGCAGAAGGTTCCCTTTTTGGGTTTTATCTTCTCCCCTTCTGCTGTGCAGATGGACCCAGTCAAGGTCCGAGCTATTCATGATTGGACTCAGCCCACGTCGGTTAAGAGTCTTCAGAAGTTCTTGGGTTTTGCTAACTTCTACCGTCGTTTTATTGCTAATTTTTCTAGCGTTGTTAAACCTTTGACGGATATGACCAAGAAAGGTTCTGATGTTGCTAACTGGGCTCCTGCAGCCGTGGAGGCTTTTCAGGAGCTGAAGCGCCGGTTTACTTCGGCGCCTGTTTTGTGTCAGCCTGATGTCTCGCTTCCCTTTCAGGTTGAAGTGGATGCTTCTGAGATCGGTGCAGGGGCCGTTTTGTCGCAGAAAAGCCCTGGTTGCTCAGTAATGAGACCATGTGCTTTTTTATCTAGGAAATTTTCGCCTGCTGAGGGGAATTATGATGTTGGCAATCGGGAGTTGTTGGCCATGAAGTGGGCATTTGAGGAGTGGCGTCATTGGCTCGAGGGTGCTAAGCATCGTGTGGTGGTTTTGACTGATCACAAAAATCTGATGTATCTCGAGTCTGCTAAACGCCTGAATCCTAGACAGGCCCATTGGTCATTATTTTTCTCCCGTTTTGACTTCGTGGTCTCGAACCTGCTTGGTTCAAAGAATGTTCAGGCTGATGCTCTTTCTAGGAGCTTTGTGCCTGACTCTCCTGGAGCCTCAGAGCCAGTTGGCATTCTTAAAGAGGGTGTAATCTTGTCGGCCATTTCTCCGGATTTGCGACGTGTGTTGCAGAGATTTCAGGCTGATAGACCTGACTCTTGTCCACCTGACAGACTGTTTGTTCCTGATAAATGGACCAGTAGAGTCATTTCCGAGGTTCACTCCTCGGTGTTGTCAGGGCATCCGGGTATTTTTGGCACCAGAGATTTGGTGGCTAGGTCCTTTTGGTGGCCTTCCTTGTCACGGGATGTGCGGTCATTTGTGCAGTCCTGTGGGACTTGTGCTCGGGCTAAGCCTTGCTGTTCTTGTGCCAGCGGGTTGCTTTTGCCCTTGCCTGTCCCGAAGAGGCCTTGGACACACATTTCCATGGATTTCGTTTCGGATCTTCCAGTGTCTCGGGGCATGTCTGTCATCTGGGTGGTATGTGATCGCTTTTCCAAGATGGTCCATTTGGTGCCCTTGCCTAAGCTGCCTTCCTCTTCTGATCTGGTTCCGTTATTCTTTCAGAATGTGGTTCGTTTGCACGGCATTCCTGAGAATATCGTGTCTGACAGAGGATCCCAGTTTGTTTCCAGGTTCTGGCGATCCTTTTGTGCTAAGATGGGCATTGATTTGTCGTTTTCATCTGCCTTTCATCCTCAGACTAATGGCCAAACTGAGCGAACAAATCAGACTCTAGAGGCTTATTTGAGATGTTTTGTTTCTGCGGATCAGGATGATTGGGTGACTTTCTTGCCGTTGGCTGAGTTTGCCCTTAATAATCGGGCTAGTTCCGCTACCTTGGTTTCGCCATTTTTCTGCAACTCTGGTTTCCATCCTCGTTTTTCCTCGGGACATGTGGAGCCGTCTGACTGTCCTGGGGTGGATTCTGTGGTGGATAGGTTGCAGCGGATTTGGGATCATGTGGTGGACAACTTGAAGTTGTCACAGGAGAAGGCTCAGCGTTTTGCCAACCGCCGCCGCGGTGTGGGTACCCGACTTCGCGTTGGGGATTTGGTGTGGCTATCTTCTCGCTTTGTTCCTATGAAGGTCTCCTCTCCTAAATTTAAGCCTCGCTTCATCGGTCCTTATAAGATTTTGGAAATTCTTAATCCAGTGTCCTTTCGCTTGGAACTTCCTGTGTCGTTTGCCATTCACAACGTGTTCCATAGGTCTTTGTTGCGGCGGTACGTTGTGCCTGTGGTTCCTTCTGTTGAGCCTCCTGCTCCGGTGTTGGTTGGGGGCGAGTTGGAGTACATGGTGGAAAAGATCTTGGATTCTCGTCTCTCCAGGCGGAGGCTTCAGTATCTGGTCAAGTGGAAGGGCTATGGTCAGGAGGATAATTCCTGGGTGGTCGCCTCTGATGTGCATGCGGCCGATTTGGTTCGTGCCTTTCACGCTGCTCATCCTGATCGCCCTTGTGGTCTTGGTGAGGGTTCGGTGACCCCTCCTTAAGGGGCGGTACTGTTGTGAATTAGACCTTTTGGTTCCCTCTTGTGGTCACTAGTGATATTACACTTTGATATTCCTTCCCTTGCTTGGTATCCACCTGGCCTCGTTAGTCCAGGGGTGTCGCTATTTGAACTTCCTGGATTTTCAGTCTGGTGCCTGGCATCATTGTAATCAGATCCTTCTGTTTGCTCCTATCTGCTGGTCCTGGTTCTTTGCAAAATTAAGCTAAGTTCTGCTTTCTTGTTTTTGGTTATTTTCTGTGCTCTTATTTTTGTCCAGCTTGTACTAAATGTGATTCCTTATATTGCTGGAAGCTCTAGGGGGCGGATGTTCTCCCCCCGTGCCGTTAGACGGTTCGGGGGTTCTTGAATATTCCGCGTGGAGTTTTTGTGAGGGTTTTTGCTGACCATATAAGTCATCTTCCTATATTCTGCTATTAGTTAGCGGGCCTCTCTTTGCTAAAACCTAGTTCATTTCTTGCGTTTGTCTTTTCTTCTTACCTCACCGTTATTATTTGTTGGGGGCTTGTATCCAACTTTTTGGGGTATTTCCTCTGGAGGCAAGAAAGGTCTTTCTTTTCCCTGCTAGGGTTAGTTAGTTCTCCGGCTGGCGCGAGACGTCTAGAATCAACGTAGGTACGTTCCCCGGCTGCTGTTATTTGTGTGCTAGGTTCAGGTATATGGTCAGCCCAGTTACCACTGCCCTATGAGCTGGGTTTTATGTTTGCAGACTTCGCTATTGTCTCTGAGACCCCCTGCCATTGGGGTCATAACAGCATTACAAATGGCGCTCCTTCCCTTCCGAGCTCTGCCATTCGCCCAAACAGTGGTTCCTCCCCACATATGGGGTATCAGCGTACTCAGGACAAATTGCACAACAACTATTGGGGTCCAATTTATCCTGTTACCCTTGTGAAAATACAAAACTGGGGGCTAAAAAATCATGCTTGTGAAAAAAATATATATATTTTCATGGCTCTGCGTTATAAACTGTAGTGAAACACTTGGGGGTTCAAAGCTCTCAAAACACATCTAGATAAGTTCCTTAGGGGGTCTGCTTTCCAAAATGGTGTCAATTGTGTGGGGTTTAAATGTTTAGGCACATCAGGGGCTCTCCAAACGCGACATGGTGTCCCATCTCAATTCCAGTCAATTTTGCATTGAAAAGTCAAACGGCGCTCCTTCCCTTCCGAGCTCTGCCATGCGCCCAAACAGTCGTTTACCCCCACATATGGGGTATCAGCGTATTCAGGACAAATTGCACAACAACTTTTGCGATCCAATTTCTTCTCTTACCCTTGGGAAAATAAAAAATTGGGGGCAAAAATATAATTTTTGTGAAAAAATATGATTTTTTATTTTTACGGCTCTGCATTATAAACTTCTGTGAAGCACTTGTTGGGTCAAAGTGCTCACCACACATCTAGATAAGTTCCTTAAGGGGTCTACTGTCCAAAATGGTGTCACTTGTGGGGGGTTTCAATTTTTAGGCACATCAGGGGCTCTCCAAACGCAACATGGCGTCCCTTCTCAATTCCAGTCAATTTTGCATTGAAAAGTCAAATGGCGCTCCTTCGCTTCCGAGCTCTGTGATGCGCCCAAACAGTGGTTTACCCCCACATATGGGGTATCAGCGTACTCAGGACAAATTGTACAACATCTTTTGAGGTCCATTTTCTCCAGTTACCCTTGGTAAAAAAAAAACAAATTGGAGCTGAAATAAATTTTGTGTGAAAAAAAGCTAAATGTTCATTTTTATTTAAACATTCCAAAAATTCCTGTGAAACATCTGAAGGGTTAAAAAAATTCTTGAATTTGGTTTTGAGCACCGTGAGGGGTGCAGTTTTTAGAATGGTGTCACACTTGGGTATTTTCTATCATATAGACCCCTTAAAATGACTTCAAATGACATGTGGTCCCTAAAAAAAAATGGTGTTGTAAAAATGAGAAATGTCTGGTCAACTTTTAACCCCTATAACTCCCTAACAAAAAAAAAATTTTGTTCCAAAATTGTGCTGATGTAAAGTAGACATGTGGGAAATGTTACATATTAAGTATTTTGGTGAAATATCTCTGTGATTTAAGGGCATAAAAATTCAAAGTTGGAAAATTGCGAAATTTTCAAAATTTTCGCCAAATTTCCATTTTTTTCACAAATAAATGCAAGTTATATTGAATAAATTGTACCACTATCATGAAGTACAATATGTCACGAGAAAACATTTTCAGAATCGCTAAGATCTGTTGAAGCGTTCCAGAGTTATAACCTCATAAAGGGACAGTGGTCAGAATTGTAAAAATTGGCCCAGTCATTAACGTGCAAACCACCCTTGGGGGTAAAGGGGTTAAAGACTCCATAGTAACAGGGTCTGTACCACAGGACTGGCGTATAGCAAATGTGGTGCCAATATTCAAAAAGGGGACAAAAACTGAACTCGGAAATTATAGGCCAGTAAGCTTAACCTCTACTGTGGGTAAACTCCTGAAGGGTATTCTAAGGGATGCTATGCTGGAGTATCTGAAGAGGAATAACCTCGTGACCCAATATCAGCAAGGGTTTACTAGGGACCATTCCTGTCAGACTAATCTGATCAATTTCTATGAAGAGGTGAGTTCCGGACTGGACCAAGGGAACCCAGTAGACGTAGTGTATATGGACTTTTCAAAAGCTTTTGATACGGTGCCACACAAAAGGTTGATACATAAAATGAGAATAATGGGGATAGGGGAAAATATGTGTAAGTGGGTTAAGAGCTGGCTCAGGGACAGGAAACAAAGGGTGATTATTAATGAAGCACCCTCGGACTGGGTCGCGATTAGCAGTGGGGTACCACAGGGGTCAGTATTGGGCCCTCTTCTTTTTAACATATTTATTAATGATCTTGTAGGGGGCATACAGAGTAGAATTTCAATATTTGCAGATGACACTAAACTCTGCAGGGTAATCAATACAGATGAGGACAATTTAATATTACAGGATTATTTAAGTAAACTAGCAGCTTGGGCTGATAAATGGCAAATGAGCTTTAATGGGGATAAATGTAAGGTCATGCACTTGGGTAGAAGTAATAAGATGTATAACTATGTGCTTAATTCTAAAACTCTAGGCAAAACCGTCAATGAAAAAGACCTGGGAGTATGGGTGAATGACAAACTCATATTTAGTGGTCAGTGTCAGGCAGCTGTTACAAAGGCAAATAAAATAATGGGATGCATTAAAAGAAGCATAGATGCTCATGAGGAGAAGATAATTTTACCTCTATACAAGTCACTAGTTTGACCACACTTAGAATACTGTGCACAGTTCTGGTCTCCGGTGTATAAGAAAGACATAGCTGAACTAGAGCGGGTGCAGAGAAGAGCGACCAAGGTTATTAGAGGACTGGGGGGTCTGCAATAGCAAGATAGGTTATTACACTTGGGGCTATTTGGTTTGGAAAAACGAAGGTTAAGGGGTGATCTTATTTTAATGTATAAATATATGAGGGGACAGTACAAAGACCTTTCCGATGATCTTTTTAAGCATAGACCTGAGACAGGGACCAAGGGGCATCCTCTACGTCTGGAGGAAAGAAGGTTTAAGCATAATAACAGGCGCGGATTCTTTACTGTAAGAGCAGTGCGACTATGGAACTCTCTGCCGTATGATGTTGTAATGAGTGATTCATTACTTAAATTTAAGAGGGGACTGGATGCCTTTCTTGAAAAGTATAATGTTATAGGTTATATATGCTAGATTCCTTGATGGGGTGTTGATCCAGGGAACTAGTCTGATTGCCGCATGTGGAGGCGGGAAGGAATTTTTTTCCCCAATGTGGAGCTTACTCTTTGCCACATGTTTTTTTTTTGCCTTCCTCTGGATCAACATGTTAGGGCATGTTAGGTTAGGCTATGGGTTGAACTAGATGGACTTAAAGTCTTCCTTCAACCTTAATAATAACTATTTTACTTTACATCAGCACAATTTTGGAAACATATTTTGTTTTTTGTTAGTAAGTTAGAAGGGCTAAAAAATGACCAGCAGTTTCCCATTTTTCCAACAAAATTGATAAAGCCATTTTTTTAGGGATCACATCACATTTGAAATTATTTTGGGGGGCTATATGATAGAAAGTACCCAAAAGTGACACCATTCTAAAAAGGTGGACAAATCCACATGTAGTGCATTTAACTTTTATCACAAAATACTGTAATTACTAGATTAGACCCAAACTTTTTTATTTTGGCAAGGGTAACATTAGAAATTGGACCTCAAAATTTGTAGTGAAATTTCTCCTGTGCATGCTGATACCACATACCTGGGGGAAATCCACTGTTTGGGCGCACGACAGGGCTTGGAAGGTAAGGAGCACAATTTGACTTTTTGAATGCGAAATTGGCTGGAATCGCAAGCGGACGCCATGTTGCGTTTGGAGAGCCTCTGATGTGCCTAAACAGTGGAAATCCCGGACAAGTGACCCCATTTTGGAAACGTAACACCCCAGGTAACCGGTTGTTACAGTGATGTTGCCTTCCTTTCGGGGAGGGTGATATCATGCTTGGAGGCAAGGAGGATTCTCTTTACCAGGTAAGCACATGCATGCAACACATTCCGACTCCAGGACAGAAGGGGGAGCTCTGAACCTGGATTCAGGGGCGCTTCCCCAGCTTTACGTGTTTTGGTCAGGAGCGGGAGTTACAGTAGTTCAGTCTGGAGGAGACTGTGAGGAGAGAGGAAGGAGAGCAGACAGTGGAGCTGGCAGCCAGGGTTGAGCTGCAGCTCCAGGAGAGAGGAAGAACCCGAGGGGTTGAATGCAGTGGAGCATAGAGGAAAGTAGCACAGTGGAAGAGATGGGGCTCAGAGAGGAACGGTGATCGGCCACCCTCAGAGCCAGAGCGCCTCAACCGGGCACCGGGAGCCTGAGGTCGTGTTGTACTCCAGGACGCATGACAGAACCGGAGGGGATTAGATTGTACATTACCTGCCCACACCAAGCCTGAGGTGCAGCAGTAATCTAAGAGCCCGGGTTGTGACAGAGACCCTATAAATCAGCTCTCACTGCCTACTGTGCAGGCACCTGTCCCAGGACAAGAGAGAAAGGGGTACCTTGCCAGCAAGCTTCAAGCAGCAGGGATCTCACAAACTGGCGCAAGAAGGTAAGGCTTACGGACCTCAACTGGGAGAGGGACCCCCTATTGCTTCCAAGTCGGCTGGTCCATAGCTAAACCCGTACCTGGGGCTCTGAATTGAGGCTGACTGATGCCATCAGTAAACCAGGTAAAGACTACAACTTTGTGTCCTCCGTTATTTACCGGCAACCCACCATCTTCCCATACACCTTGGGAGCCATGGGGACCCCGCTTCACCTGTGGGAAGCATCACCATCTTGCTGCAACAACACCACCCCAGAGGACCCCTTAAGCAGCGTCAGTCCCTACTGACCGAGAACCACAGGTGGCGTTACGAAAATAGACTTCATTAATCCCTTGAAAGATCTAACCCCCCCTTTAATTTGAGCGTCCAGGGCAACGGACCGGGTCCCAGCCACCGTGACATCCCGTTTAAGTGCGACCAGACCTGGTGCCGAGTACCCCACTGCCCTGCCGGGCGACTCAGAAACTTCACCCCTCAAGGATTTTATAAAGGGATATAGTGAGTATTTTGAACCCACATGTGCAACACAGAATTTGATAACATTACGTAAGGATTTTATCAAAGGATATAGTGAGTATTTTGAACCCACAGGTCAGGGGCTGGCGGACACTTTTCAGCCTGGGGGGCAATCACAAGGCAGTGGCCCTTGAGTTGCGGTGGCCCTCCTTTTCCCTGCTTATCTCTGGCCATTGCATTAAAGCAGCAAAAATAACAGGCTTTAAAAACAGGCTGGCACGTAGATAAGGGATATACAATATGATGTCCCCTCTGACTCCAATATATAGTGTTACGGAACCCCCCAGCACCCAGAGTATGTTGTGCAGTTATATGTATGTATAATAGGTTCCATGGGAGATGCATGTCCCTAATGCAACAGCCCACAGGCTGCGCCCCTGGGCAGAGGGGACAAGAGATCCCCCTTCTGACTTCCCCCACCTTTGTAATTCCCACAGTAAATATCGGCAGGCTCCGGCCACCTGCGGCTATTGTAATGTATGTCTGGCCTGCCGCTTTTCAATTGGCCTGCCCTCTGAATCTGTGTGATATATTCTGTGTCCTGTGAGTAAAGCGTTGTCACACTGGAAATACGTGGAGAGGCACTGATCTTTTATATGCACCCATGTAACCAAGCAATTCCAGCCAGCGTCCTTCATTCAGACTCCAGCCAAAGCAAAGTGGACCTCCTGAAACACGGGGTGGTACTGAAAGAGGTACTCCAGCACGGTAGACCCCTTTACATATAGTATAAAGCTTTACAGTTTTCTATATACCATATACTATAGCTCCCCACAAATAGCATGTCTCCAATACCCCTACATAGAGTATGAAGGTCCCCTACAGGTCTCTAATTGCCATATTATGTACCTCACAGCTTCCTATATATAGTATGATGATCCCGCAACCCCTCTATATACTGTATAGTATCATGTCCCTACAGCCCCCTATATGGAATATGATGGCCCCACAGCCCTCATATAATGGTCCCCACAGTTACTTTTATTTGTATATATATTATATATAGTATAAAGCTATCCCACTGCCCCACATATATAGTATGATGGTCCCCACAGCCCCATATATATAGTGCGATGGCCCCAGTTCCCACTATAAGTGCAGTATGATGGCACCAGTTGCCCATATATATAGTATGATGACCCCAGTTCCCCACATATCTAGCATGATGGCCCCACTTCTCCCTATATATATAGTATGATGGCCCCAGTTATCCCCATATATATAGTATGAAGGCTCCAGTTCTCCCCACATATCTAATATGATGGCCTCAGTTATCCCCATATCTATAATATAACGCTGGGAGCGTCACTCTGTCCGAAGCCTCTATAGACTGCGCAAGCGCACGCGCCGGCGCAGTCTAGGCCCCACAGAGCGACGCTCCCAGGAGATCGCGGTATGCGTAAACACTGAACGCTCACCGCGATCTCCAACGGAGAAGCAGGGACCGCCAGGAGGGTAAGTATGATATATTTACCTGTCCCGTTCCTCCGTTGCGCGCTGCCCCTCCGTCCTCCGGTCCACATCCTCTGCCTGTGACGTTCACAGTTCAGAGGGCGCGATGACGCGCTTAATGCGCGCCGCCCTCTGACTGAACAGTCACAGGCAGAGGACCCGGAAGACAGACCGGCGCGCAGCGCTGGATCAGGGCCAGGTAACTATAGCAAGTGCCGGGGGCCTGAGCTAGCGGCGACTCCGGCACCTGACCCCCACAGCGCGCCGGTGTCCCCGCCTGCTCAGGCCCCCAGCACCGCCGCGCACAGCCTGAGCCACCGCACCCAGCACCGCCTGAGCCACCGCAGCCAGCACCGCCTGAGCCACCGCACCCAGCACGGCCTGAGCCACCGCACCCAGCACGGCCTGAGCCACCGCACCCAGCACGGCCTGAGCCACCGCACCCAGCACGGCCTGAGCCACCGCACCCAGCACGGCCTGAGCCACCGCACCCAGCACGGCCTGAGCCACCGCACCCAGCACGGCCTGAGCCACCGCACCCAGCACGGCCTGAGCCACCGCACCCAGCACGGCCTGAGCCACCGCACCCAGCACGGCCTGAGCCACCGCACCCAGCACGGCCTGAGCCACCGCACCCAGCACGGCCTGAGCCACCGCACCCAGCACGGCCTGAGCCACCGCACCCAGCACGGCCTGAGCCACCGCACCCAGCACGGCCTGAGCCACCGCACCCAGCACGGCCTGAGCCACCGCACCCAGCACGGCCTGAGCCACCGCACCCAGCACGGCCTGAGCCACCGCACCCAGCACGGCCTGAGCCACCGCACCCAGCACGGCCTGAGCCACCGCACCCAGCACGGCCTGAGCCACCGCACCCAGCACGGCCTGAGCCACCGCACCCAGCACGGCCTGAGCCACCGCACCCAGCACGGCCTGAGCCACCGCACCCAGCACGGCCTGAGCCACCGCACCCAGCACGGCCTGAGCCACCGCACCCAGCACGGCCTGAGCCACCGCACCCAGCACGGCCTGAGCCACCGCACCCAGCACGGCCTGAGCCACCGCACCCAGCACGGCCTGAGCCACCGCACCCAGCACGGCCTGAGCCACCGCACCCAGCACGGCCTGAGCCACCGCACCCAGCACGGCCTGAGCCACCGCACCCAGCACGGCCTGAGCCACCGCACCCAGCACAGCCGCCCACAGCCACGCACAGCCGCCGCACCCAGCACAGCCTGAGCCACCGCACAGCCTGAGCCACCGCACCCAGCACAGCCACGCACAGCCGCCGCACCCAGCACAGCCACGCACAGCCGCCTGCACTCAGCACCGCCACGCACAGCTGCCCGCGCTCAGCTCCGCCACGCAAAGCCACCCACGCACAGCACAGCCACATACAGCCGCCCGCACTCAGCACAGCCGCCTGCACTTAGCACAGCCGCCCGCACTGATGGGGGCGCAGGATGGAGCAGCACATGATAGGGTGGAGCAGCACATGACAGGATGGGGGCGCAGGATGGAGCAGCACAGCCACCGCACCCAGCACAGCCACCGCACCCAGCACAGCCGCCCGCACCCAGCACAGCCTGAGCCACCGCACCCAGCACAGCCACGCACAGCCACCGCACCCAGCACAGCCACGCCCACCCAGCACGGCCACGCACAGCCGCCTGCACTCAGCACAGCCACGCACAGCCGCCTGCACTCAGCATAGCCACGCACAGCCGCCTGCACTCAGCACCGCCACGCACAGCCGCCCGCACTCAGCACCGCCACGCACAGCCGCCCGCACTCAGCACCGCCACGCACAGCCGCCCGCACTCAGCACCGCCACGCACAGCCGCCCGCACTCAGCACCGCCACGCACAGCCGCCCACGCACAGCATAGCCACGCACAGCCGCCGCACCCAGCATAGCCACGCACAGCCGCCGCACCCAGCATAGCCACGCACAGCCGCCGCACCCAGCACCGCCACAAACAGCCGCCGCACCCAGCACAGCCACGCACAGCCGCCCACACCCAGCACAGCCACGCACAGCCGGCCACACCCAGCACAGCCTGAGCCGCCGCACCCAGCACAGCCGCCGCACCCAGCACAGCTGCCGCACCCAGCACAGCCGCCGCACCCAGCACAGCCACCGCACCCAGCACAGCCACGCCCACCCAGCACAGCCACGCACAGCCGCCCGCACCCAGCACAGCCGCCCGCACTCAGCACCGCCACGCACAGCCGCCCGCACTCAGCACCGCCACGCACAGCCGCCCATGCACAGCACAGCCACATACAGCCGCCGCACCCAGCATAGCCACGCACAGCCGCCCGCACCCAGCACCGCCACGCACAGCCGCCGCACCCAGCACAGCCACGCACAGCCGCCCGCACCCAGCACAGCTGCCCGCACCCAGCACAGCCGCCTGCACTCAGCACAGCCGCCCACAGCCACGCACAGCCGCCTGCACTCAGCACCGCCACTCACAGCTGCCCGCACTCAGCACCGCCACGCACAGCCGCCCACGCATAGCACAGCCACATACAGCCGCCCGCACTTAGCACAGCCGCCCGCACTGATGGGGTGCAGGATGGAGCAGCACATGATAGGGTGGAGCAGCACATGACAGGATGGGGGCGCAGGATGGAGCAGCACAGCCACCGCACCCAGCACAGCCACCGCACCCAGCACAGCCACCGCACCCAGCACAGCCACCGCACCCAGCACAGCCACCGCACCCAGCACAGCCACGCACAGCCGCCCGCACCCAGCACAGCCACGCACAGCCGCCCGCACTCAGTACCGCCACGCACAGCCGCCCGCACCCAGCACAGCCACCTGCACCCAGCACAGCCACGCCCAGCCGCCCGCACCCAGCACAGCCACGCCCAGCCGCCCACGCACAGCACAGCCACATACAGCCGCCCGCACTCAGCACAGCTGCCCGCACTCAGCACAGCCGCCCGCACTGATGGGGGCGCAGGATGGGAGCACATGACAGGATGGGGATGCAGGATGGAGTAGCACATACCAGGATGGAGACCATATACCAATATAAATGCTCGCCACCCGGGCGTAGAACGGGTTCAATAGCTAGTCTAATATATAAAGCTGAATGTGTGTGTGTGTGTATGTATGTATGTATGTATGTATGTCCGGGATTGGCATCTGAACCGTAGCAGCTACAGCCACAAAATTTTGCACAGTCACACGTCTGGACCCCGAGAGCGTCATAGGCTATGTTGTGAGGTGAAATTTTAACCCCGCGCTTTCCAATTCACCAAACAATTTTGCCCCTATCTACATAATGGGGAAAAAGTGAAAGGAAAAGTGTTGGAGGCGTCGCAGCTACAGGCACAAAATTTTGCACAGTCACACGTCTGGACCCTGAGAGCGTCAAAGCTATATTGTGAGGTGAAATTTTAACCCCGCGCTTTCCAAGTCACCAAACAATTTTGCCCCTATCTACATAATGGGGAAAAAATGAAAGGAAAAGTGTTGGAGGCAAATTAACAGCTGCCAGATGTGAACAAGGGGGACTTAAAGAATGACAGCGATGGCACCAAAGAGTATATACTGTACAGTTGCTAAGGTGGGGCCCCAACATGGGATAATCACACCACCACGGGGATATGAACACACACACAAAATGCGCCACACACTACCACGTGCTCGAACACATATACCACCCTCAGTGCACATTTCACCACACATACACCAACCTCGCCACATAAAAGTAGAAACACAAAAGTCGCCGCTCAAAACTCGCCACGCGCAAAACTCTCCACATGCAAAACTCGCCACACGTGCAAAACTCGCCACACGCAAAACTTGCACACGCAGAAAAATTGCCACACGCAGAAAAATTGCCACATGCACAAAAGTTGCAACACATGCAAAAGTTGCCTCACACAAAACTTGCACATACTCAAAAGGCACCACACATAAAACTCGCCACGCGCAAAACTCGCCATGCGCAAAACTTGCTGCACACAACTTGCTACACTAACCTGTCACATGCAACTCGACACACAAAAAGTTGCTACACGCATGTCGCCACACAAAACTCATCTCACAAAAGTCCCTACATGCATGTCGCCACACGCAACTCAACACACACAACTTGACACACGAAACTCGCCCTAAAACACACACAAGTCTGGTATCCTTCAAAAATAAAAATCTGATTAATAAGCAGACAAACTACAAGAGCAACAAATGTACCATATAGGAATCCGGCAGCTGTCAGTCACATGACCAGTCTATTATGTGTATGTGTGAGCTAATATATACTGCCAGGGGGTGGGCTTACTGTTGGCTGGGGATTTATCAGGCTGCCATTTTAGCTTACAAATACTGAGGTAAAAATACTGACCAAATAACGTGTGAACGAGGGCTAATACAGGAGGAGATGGCATACAGCTATATACTATATACAGGAGATGACACACAGGTATATACTATTTACAGGGGAGATGACACACAGGTATATACTATATACAGGAGGAGATGACACACAGATATATACTATATACAGGAGAGATGACACACAGGTATATACTATATAGAGGAGGAGATGACATACAGGTACATACTACATACAGGAGGAGATGACATACAGGTATATACTATATACAGGAGGAGATGACACACAAGTATATACTATATACAGGAGCAGATTACCTACAGGTATATAGTATATACAGGAGGAGATGACACAGGTATATGCTATGTATAGGAGGAGATGACATACAGGTATATACTATATACAGGAGATGACACACAGATATATACTATATATAGGTGAGATGACACACAGGTATATACTATATACAGGAGATTACATACAGGTATATCTAATATATAAAGCTGAATGTGTGTATGTATGTATGTGTGTATGTCCGGGATTGGCATCTGTACCGTCGCAGCTACAGCCACAAAATTTTGCACAGTCACACGTCTGGACCCCGAGAGCGTCATAGGCTATGTTGTGAGGTGAAATTTTAACCCCGCGCGTTCCAATTCACCAAACAATTTTGCTCCTATCTACATAATGGGGAAAAAGTGAAGGGAAAAGTGTTGGAGGAAAATTGACAGCTGCCAGATGTGAACAATGAGGACTTAAAGAATGAGAGCGATGGCGACAAAGAGTATATACCGTACAGTTGCTAAGGTGGGGCCCCGACATGGGATACTCACCACACACGGGGATATGAACACAAACACAAAATGCGCCACACACTACCACGTGCTTGAACACATATACCACCCTCAGCACACATTTCACCACACACACACACCAACCTCGCCACATAAAAGTCGAAACACAAAAGTCACCACTCAAAACTCGCTACATGCAAAACTCGCCATATGCAAAACTAGGCTCACGCAAAACTCGCCACACGTGCAAAACTCACCTCATGGAAAACTCACCTCATGCAAAACTTGCACACACAGAAAAATTGCCACATGTACAAAAGTTGCACCACATGCAAAAGTTGCCTCACACAAAACTTGCACATACTCAAAATGCACCACACATAAAACTCGCCACGCGCAAAACTCGCCATGCACAAATCTTGCTGCACACAACTTGCTACACTAACCTGTCACATGCAACTCAACACACAAAATGTTGCTACACGCATGTCGCCACACAAAACTCATCTCACAAAAGTCGCTACATGCATGTCGCCACACGCAACTCAACACACACAACTTGACACATAAAACTCGCCCTAAAACACACACAAGTCTGGTATTGTCCTTCAAAAATAAAAATCTGATTAATAAGCAAACTACAAGAGCAACAAATGTACCATATAGGAAATACGGCAGCTGTCAGTCACATGACCTGTCTATTATGTGTATGTGTGAGCTAATATATACTGCCAGGGGGGAGGGCTTCCTGTTGGCTGGGGATTTATCAGGCTGCCAATAGCAACCAATCACAGCTCAGCTTCTATTTTGCTACAGTTAATTAACCTGAGCTCTGATTGGTTAATATAGGCAACAAAGACATTCTCAGTATAACAAAGCTAATATATGTTGTGAAATGCTTCTATTTGCTTAGTTTTTGCCTTTTAATAATTACATTTCTATCTATTTGTTTTGTGGTTTTTGTGTGCAGAATAAATTTTTGTTAACACATTCTATTTTGCTAACAGCAGTCATTAACCCGGGCGAAGCCGGGTAGTACAGCTAGTATTTAATAATAATCTTTATTTATATGGCGCCAACATATTCCGCAGAGCTTTACAGTTTAACAGTTTCAAACGCAACAGTCATAATTAACAACGTTAACAATACAATAATTATTATTATTATTATTATTTATAAATATAGCACCATTGATTCCATGGTGCTGTACATGAGAAGGGGTTTCATACAAGTTACAGATATCACTTACAGTAAATAAACTAACAATAACAGACTGATACAGAGGGGCAAGGACCCTGCCCTTGCGGGCTTACATTCTACAGGATTATGGGGAAGGAGACAGTAGGTTGAGGGTTGCAGGAGCTCTGGTTTTGGTGAGGCGGTAGCTTTGGTAGTGATGAGGAAGCAGTGGGGTCAGTGCAGGCTGTAGGCTTTTCTGAAGAGATGGGTTTTCAGGTTCCGTCTCAAGGATCCTAATGTGGTTGATAGTCGGACGTGTTGGAGCAGAGAGTTCCAGAGGATGGGGGATATTCGGGAGAAGTCTTGGAGGCGATTGGATGAGGAGCGAATAAGTGTGGAGGGGAGAAGGAGGTCTTGGGAGGACCTGAGATTACGTGAGGGAGATTAGTTCAGAGATATATGGAGGAGACAGGTTATGGATGGCTTTGTAGGTCAGTAGTAGCAATTTGAACTGGATATGCTGAGGGAATCGGAGCCAGTGAAGAGATTTGCAGAGGGGGGAAGCGGAGGAGTAGTGAGGAGTGAGATGGATTAGTCAGGCAGCAGAGTTAAGGATGGACTGGAGAGGTGCAAAGGTGTTAGCAGGGAGGCCGCAGAAAAGGATGTTGCAGTAGTCAAGGCGGGAGATGATGAGGGCATGCACAAGCATTTTAGTAGATTGAGGGTTGAGGAAAGGACGGATTCTGAAGATATTTTTGAGCTGGAGGCGATAGGAGTTGGAAAGAGCTTGGATGTGCGGTTTGAAGGACAGGGCAGAGTCGAAGGTTACTCCGAGGCAGCGGACTTCCGATACGGGGGAAAGCATGATGTCATTGATTGCGATAGATAGGTCAGGTATGGAAGATCTGTGGGATGGAGGAAAGATGATGAGTTCAGATTTGTCCACATTGAGTTTGAGGAAGTGAGAGGAGAAGAAGGAGGATATGGCTGATAGGCACTCTGGGATTCTGGACAGCAGAGCGGTGACGTCTGGGCCAGAGAGGTAGATCTGAGTGTCATCAGCATAGAGGTGGTACTGGAATCCATGGGACTTTATGAGTTGTTCCAAGCCAAGTGTATAGATTGAGAAGAGTAGGGGTCCTAGAACAGAGCCTTGGGGGACTCCAACAAAGAGAGAGGGTGGGATGATGAGGTAGTGTGGGAGTGGGAGACGCTGAATGTGCAGTTGGAAAGGTACGAGGCAATCCAGGATAGAGCGAGGTCTTTGATGCCAAAGGAGGAGAGGATCTGTAGTAGGAGGCAGTGGTCAACTGTGTCGAAAGCAGAGGACAGGTCTAGAAGGAGGAGTACAGAGTATTGTCCAGTAGCTTTGGCGGTAAGTAGGTCGTTAGTGATTTTGGTCAGGGCAGTCTTAGTTGAGTGATGGGGGCGGAAACCAGATTTTAGATTGTCGAACAACAAGTTAGATGAGAGGTGGGAGGAAAGTTCAGCGTGGACGTGCTGCTCCAGGAGTTTGGAAGCGAATGGGAGCAGCGATATTGGGCGATAGCTGGACATAGCAGTTGGATCGAGGGTTGGCTTTTTAAGGATAGGCATGATTGCGGGCATGTTTGAAAGCAGAAGGGAAGGTGCCAGAAGTTAGTGATAGGTTGAAGAGGTGGGTTAGGGATGGGATAAGTGTGGTGGTGAGGTTGGGGAGGAGGTGGGATGGGATGGGATTGGGTTGAGCGCACAGGTGGTGAGGTGCGATTTGGAGAGGAGACAATTAAGCCCCCCTTCAGTGATGTTGGATAGGGAGGTTATGGGGTTTGGGCATTTGTCTGGTATACAAAGGGGTTCTGGTGGTTGAACAATAAAGACTTGTAAAGTGTGTGGCAAAGTCCACAGCAGAGATGAGGGACGTTGGAGGGGGCAGTGGGGGCTGAAGGAGGGAGTTAAAGGTTTTGAATAACTGTTTGTGGTTGTAGGATAGGGAAGATACGATGGTTGTGAAGTAGATCTGTTTAGCAGAGGTGAGAGCAGATTTAAAAGTGATGTTGCTTGTTTGACTACAGTGAAGTCATCTTGCGAGTGTGTTTTCTTCCAACGCCACTCCGCAACCCTGGACACTTGCCGGAGCTTTTTAGTGGTGTTATTGTGCCAAGGTTGTCTATTGATACGTCGCACTCTACCATGGATGAGAGGGGCAACCGTGTCAATAGCTGATGCGAGAGTGGCATTGTAGAAAGCAGTGGCAGTGTCTGTGTCATGGAGTGAGGATAATAATAATTAAAGCAAAATAAGACGACCCTGGAGGACGCATGACAGAACCGGAGGGGATTAGATTGTACGTTACATGCTCACGCCAAGCCTGAGGTGCAGCAGTAATCTAAGAGCCCGGGTCGTGATAGAGACCCTTTAAAACAGCTCACACTGCCCACTGTGCAGGCACCTGTCCCAGGACAGGAGAGAAAGGGGCACCTTGCCAGCAAGCTTCAAGCAGCAGGGATCTCACAAACTGGCGCAAGAAGGAAAGGCATATGGACATCAACTGGGAGAGGGACCCCCTATTGCCTCCAAGCCAGCTGGACCATAGCTAAACCCGTACCTGGTGCTCTGAATTGAGGCCGATTGATACCATCAGTAAACCAGATAAAGACTACAACTTTGTGTCCTCCGTTATTTACCGGCAACCCACCATCTTCCCATACACCTTGGGAGCCATGGGGACCCCGCTTCACCTGAGGGAAACATCACCATCTTGCTGCAACAACACCACCCCAGAGGACCCCTTAAGCAGCGTCAGTCCCTACTGACTGAGAACCACAGGTGGCGTCACGAAAATAGACTTCATTAATCCCTTGAAAGATCTAACCCCCCTTTAATTTGAGCGCCCAGGGCCACGGACCGGGTCTCAGCCACCGTGACATCCTGTTTAAGTGCGACCAGACCCGGTGCCGAGTACCGCACTGCCCTGGCGGGCAACTCAGAAACTACACCTCTCAAGGATTTTATAAAGGGATATAGTGAGTATTTTGAACCCACAGGTGCAACACACAATTTGATAACATTACGTAAGGATTTTATCAAAGGATATAGTGAGTATTTTGAACCCACAGGTCAGGGGCTGGCTGACACTTTTCAGCCTGGGGGGCAATCACAAGGCGGTGGCCCTTGAGTTGCGGTGGCCCTCCTTTCCCTGCTTATCTCTGGCCATTGCATTAAAGCAGCAAAAATAACAGGCTTTAAAAACAGGCTGGTACGTAAATAAGGGATATACAATATGATGTTCCCACTGACTCCAATATATAGTATAAAGCTTTACAGTTTTTTATATACCATATACTATAGCTCCCCACAAATAGCATGTCTCCAAAACCCCTACATATAGTATGAAGGTCCCCTACAACTCTCTAATTGCGATATTATGTACCTCACAGCTTCCTATATACAGTATGATGATCCCGCAACCCCTCTATACATAGTATCATGTCCCTACAGCCCCCTATATGGAATATGATGGCCCCACAGCCCTCATATAATGGTCCTCACAGTTTCTTTTATTTGTATATATATTATATATAGTATGAAGGTATCCCACTGCCCCACATATATAGTATGATGGTCCCCACAGTCCCACATATATAGTGTATCTAGTGCGATGGCCCCAGTTCCCACTATAAATACAGTATGATGGCAGCAGTTGCCCATATATATAGTATGATGACCCCAGTTCCCCCCACATATCTAGTATGATGGCCCCACTTCTCCCTATATATATAGTATGATGGCCCCAGTTATCCCCATATATATAGTATAATAGCCCCAGTTCTCCCATATATATAGTATTATGGCTCCAGTTCTCCCCACATATCTAGTATGATGGCCTCAATTATCCCCATATATATAATAATAATAATCTTTATATAGCGCCAACATATTCCGCAGCGCTTTACAGTTTAACAGTTTCAAGCACAACAGTCATAAGTAACAACGTTAACAATACTATAATTAAAGCAAAATAAGATGACTGTGCTCATGAGAGCTTACAATCTACAATGAGGTGGGGAGATACAAAGTACAGGTGTGTATTTACAATGATGTATTTACAGTGATAGTCCAGCCATCTTCAGGGAGTGGGGGGTAGATGGAGATAGTGAATGGGCTACACACACACAAACATAAAATGACTTTGATTAGTGGACGTGGTAGGCCTCTCTGAACAAATGTGTTTTGAGCAAGCGCCTAAAACTATGCAAATTGTGGATGGTCCTAATATCTTGGGGTAGAGCATTCCAAAGGATTGGCGAAGCACGGGGAAGTCTGGAGTGGGAGGTACGAATTAGTGCAGAGGTTAGTCGAAAGTCATTTGCAGAGCGCAGCGGTCGGTTAGGCCGATAGACCGAAATGAGGGAGGAGATGTATTTGAGTACCGCACTGTGGAGAGCTTTGTGGGTGAGAACAAGTACTTTGAATTGTATCCTGTAATGAATGGGAAGCCAGTGTAATGACTGGCGAAGAGCAGACGTGTCCGAGTAACGATTAGCTAGATGGACAACCCTGGCTGCAGCATTAAGGATAGACTGGAGAGGGGAAAGTCGAGTAAGGGGGAGGCCAATTAATAGAGCATTGCAGTAGTCCAGGTGGGAGTGGATCAGGGCGACAGTGAGGGTTTTTGTTGATTCCATGGTGAGAAAAGGGCGGATTCTAGAGATGTTCTTTAGGTGTAAGCTGCATGAGCGGGCAAGAGATTGTATATGGGAGGTGAAGGAGAGATCAGAGTCAAACATAACACCCAGACAGCGCGCCTGCTGCTGGGGTGTTATTATGGTGCCACCCTTGGAGAGGGAAATGTCAGATTTAAGGAGGTTAGTAGATGGCGGGAGCAGAAGAAGCTTAGTTTTGGAGAGGTTGAGTTTCAGATAGAGAGCGGACATGATGTTGGAGACTGCAGATAGTCAGTGGCGTTCTGTAGTACAGCGGGGGTAAGGTCAGGGGATGACATGTATAGTTGTGTGTCATCAGCATAAAGATGGTACTGAAAGCCAAATCTGCTGATGGTCTGTCCAATTGGGGCTGTGTAGAGGGAGAAGAGAAGGGGGCCAATGACTGAGCCCTGAGGTACCCCAACAGTGAGAGGAAGAGGAGATGAAGTGGAGTCAGAGAACAGAACACTGAAGGAGCAGTCAGAAAGATAGGAGGAGAACCAGGAGAGAGCAGTGTCCTTAATGCTTAATGACTGGAGCCTAGAGAGTAGGAGAGGGTGGTCAACAGTGCCGAAAGCTGCAGAGAGGTTGAGAAGAATGAGCAGAGAGTGGTCACCGTTACATTTTGCTGTCAAAAGGTCATTGGTCACCTTGATGAGTGCAGTTTCTGTCGAATGTAGGGGGCGGAAACCGGACTGTGAAGGGTCTAGGAGGGAGTGAGTGGAGAGGTAACGGGTAAGGCGGGAGTAGACCAGGCGTTCCAAGAGTTTAGAGATGAAGGGGAGATTGGAGACCGGTCTGTAGTTATTTGTGCAGGATGGGTCGAGGGTGGGTTTCTTTAGTAATGGAGTAATGATGGAGTGTTTGAAGGAGGAGGGGAAAATTCCAGAGATGAGGGAGAGATTAAAGATTGTAGTTAGGTGAGTTGTGACGACTGGAGAGAGAGACTGAAGGAGGTGTGAGGGAATGAGGTCGGTGGTGCATGTAGTCGGACGAGAAGAAGAGAGGAGCTTGGAGACTTCTTCTTCTGTGATGGGATCGAATGTGGAGACTGAGCCAGGGGAGATGCAGGGACAGATGGGAGTCACTGCACTTTTTGTCTGGGAGTGGATTTCCTGACGGATATTATCAATTTTCTCTATAAAGTGGGAGGCTAGGTCATCAGCACAAATGTCTGTGATAGGGGCTTGTGCTTTTGGCCTGAGGAGGGAGTGAAAGGTGTCAAAAAGTTTCTTGGGGTTGTTGGATAGTGAGGAGATCAGGGTGAAGTGGGTCTGTTTGGCGAGGTGAAGGGCAGAGTTATAGGTCCTTAACATAAATTTTAAATGGATGAAATCCATAAGTCCTCCATAAGCGTTTAGCACACCCAGAGCATCGCTGGAGAAATTGGGTTTGCGATGAGAGCCAGGGCTGTTTCACTCTGTGTTTGGAGGTTCTGAGGGTGAGGGGAACTACTTGGTCAAGGGTGCTTCTAAGAGTGTCATTGAAGTGATGTACAGCCAGATCAGGACAGGAAAAAGAGATTGGGGACAATGATGAGTGTAGGGAGTCTGAAAGTGTGTGAGGATTAATAGCATGTAGATTTCTGAATGTGTGGTAGGTAGGAGAGTGCTGGAGTGGGCGAGGAATTGTGAGTGTGAAGGAGAGAATGTGGTGGTCAGAGAGGGGAAGCGGTGAGTTATCTAGGTGGGAGAATGAACAGATCCAGATAAAGACCAGGTCCAGGGTGTTACGTCCAGCATGTTAGTGATAGAAGCTGGGATGGAGATGTGGAAGTGGAGCTATTAATGGGGATGTATATATATATATAGTATAATAGCCCCAGTTTTCCTATATATAGCAAGATGGCCCCAGTTCTCCCCATGTATGTAGTAAGATGGCCCCAGTTCCCAGTTATATATATATATATATATATATATATATATATATATATATATATATATTTATATCTATATATAGATATAAATATATATATATATATAGTGTAGCGTGGCTAAAGGTTGGATAGTCGACGGGAGGTATGTATCACAGAGAAGGCTTGTCGCTGTGATGTAACCCGGAGTGTTTTCTGTAATGCACATAAAGCAATAAGGAAGTGTTTAAATATATTTGGGTCCGGGTTACGGGTAGCTATGAGAGATGGGAGGGTCTGGCTACCCATATACCTCACCCCTAGGTAAGGGGCATAACCATGCCTATCTATGTTTGTTTCAGGACCTGTGGTGATGTCAGAACCACATGTCTAATCATGTGATGGGTTCCTGGGTGTGGTTTCAGGCTACATAATGGAGCTGTGTTTGGCACATGGCTGTGAGTGTTTGGGAATCCGTCAGTGTGGACAGAGATCCCTGTGTCCAGGCGGGACACTACAGGCAGGAGTCTGTGTGTGTGGAGGAGAAAGCCCCCACAGTGTGTTAAGGCTCCAGGCCTGAGACTGAAGGACTGGACTCTTCTATTTTCCTTTCCTGAGCTAAAGGCTATTTGTTTACCTGTTGTTCACGCTGTTGTGGTTTATGGAGCAATAAACCCACTTGAACGCAGAAGAGAATGTGGCTCCTGTTTCCTCCTACGCACGTGAGCGAGTGAACCCCTTACAATTGGTGGAGAATGCGGCAAAGATCCAGGAGCACATGTTGCAGCGCTGGCTCGGCTGAGCCAAGAGGAGTGGACGGTCTTGACAAACGTGAGTAATACAGTACTGACCGGGGTCAGTGAGAAACTGCTGTTTTGGGATACCTCTGAGGAGAAGAGTGATCCGGGAACCTGTGTGGCTGGCACCAACAGGTAACGGACAGGTGTCCGTGTGTACTGACCGGGGTCAGAGTGGAAGAAAACAGAGACAGTGCGTCTGGGCATCTCTGAGGCTGAGGGGTGTCCAGAAAACCCGTGAAGTTGCCAACGGGTAACGGTCTGAAAACCGTGTATTGTACTGACCGGGGTCAGTGAAATACTATATTTGGGCTGTGTGTAAAGCCGGGTGCGTAACAGACCGGAGTCTGTGGTATTCTGACCGGGGTCAGTGAGAGACTGAGTTTTTTTTTCCTGAGAGTCAGCTTGCTGTGGATCGGCGGGTCCACGAAGTCTGCGGTTGAGCTGTGCAGCGCGGTTGCAGCAAAGAGAGAAAAGAGAAAAAAAAAAAAAAGACATTGCTGGTTTAGTGTGCAGACTCTTAAAGGGCCAGAGTCACATTGGTGTGCTGGGCGAACTGGGGCCTGAGAGTACTGTGGGAAGTCCACGGGGTGTACCCCAGAGTGGGGTGGTGTCCCTAAAAGAGGGTGGAGTCCCAAAAACGGAGCAGTGCCCAAATAATTATGGTTGGCCAAAAAGGGGCTGTGTCTCAAAAGGGGGTAGTTGCCCAAAAGGGGGTGGAGTCCCTAAAATAAAAGGGGTGGTGGCCCTAAAGGAGAAAATGGTCCACAAGGGGGCAGTAACCCAAAAGGGGGTGGAGTCCAAAAAAGGGGCGCCTGGAATTTGCTGATGAACTGTTGCCGGGTTCAGTGTTCGAACAGCGCATGTTCAGAATGTTGTACTGACTTTTCATCTGGCAAGATGACACAGAGCTGTTCTGTAGAAATCAATGGAGTGTGCGTGACTGGATCTCTGGACTCAGGGAGCCTGGTGACGCTGGTGAGCGCCACACTCCCTGTCTATTTGATTCCCGGAAGGAAGATGGAAGTCCACTGCGTTCATGGGGTCACTAGGGATTATCCGGTGTCCAGGGTAATCATTGAGACGCCCACTATTATTGCCAGCCATGATGTACCTGTAGTCTCAGATTTGCCATTCCCTGTTGTAATAGGCCACGACTTTGAAAGGTTTTGGGACTTGTGGGAGGAAAGGGGAGTGTCTGATTGCTCAGAACGGACTCAGAATGACCCTAAGGGAGCCCCACCACAACAGGCAGCTGTAGTGATTCCGAGTGGTGTGATGTGTGAAAAGGAGATAGCGACACCTAAGGTCGATAATCCAGAGTTCCGGGTGACTGGAAGAAAGTGTGGATTTGACACTTGTGTAAATGGGGAATTGCTGTTCCAGGATGACAGAGTGAGAGGGGGTGACTCCTATCCAGACTGTGACTTGAGCGCAAAGGGAAAAGTGTGCAGTAAGGAGGAGCAGAGTAAAAATCACAGATCTTCCTCTCGTCGCGGGGGATGGAAAAAGGCGGGACAGGTTACACCCTCTGAGAAGAAAGATGATGAGGAAGAGACAGGGTCAGGTGCAGATAACGTTATTGTCCTTGATGAGGAGGTCATTTTATCTCTGACAAACCCTACCACTGAGGTAGTTAGTGACGGGCTGGAGTTAGAACAGACCTGTAGTATGCCCACGTCTGCAATACCCGGAAAGAGTGAAGTGGCTCAGTATGAAGGCTCCAGAGTACCTGATGCTGAAGAGATGGAGAACTCTGAAGTTACCAAGAGCCCAGGAGAGACCATGGAGGTGGATGCTGAAACAGGTGGAACTCTGAAGAGGCAGAGTGTGGCTGGGCAAGAGACCCCGTCTGAAAGTTTAATTAAAGAAATGGTGGTGCGACATGTGCTAGCCAAAAGAGAGCAGGACCATGAGATAGAGCTGCTTAAAGAGACAATCGAGCAAGAAAGGGTCCTGAGACTGGCGATTGAGCACAGAGTGGATGAGCTGGAGAAGGAAGTCTCTGAGCTCAGAGGTCACCTATCAGCGTGTCAAACCGTGAATAGGGCCATATTGAAAGATGTGGGCGTGCTCAGAATGGCTCAAGAAAAGCATCAGCAGGAGCTTCTCCAAAGAAAGGAGGAACATCGCTGCCGGGCAGAGGAGTTGCCAATCCCCATCTTGGCGAAGGCTAAAGCAGAAGACAAGACTGAGGAAGAGTTTGTGCTAAAAGCGGAACAAGACAGTCACCCGGTCGTGACAGACGTCTTGGTGGAAAGGTCAGAGGCAAAAAGGGAGCCGTCTGTCTATGAAGAGAGTGAGACCCCGCTCTTCAAGACCATGATTGATGTACCCGAAAAGGTGCAAGAAGCCTGTACCGGTGAAGGTGTGCATGAGGCCTTCAGAAAAGCAGTGGAAGCATGTAGTGTGCACTGGGCACCAGAGACTAAACAGTTGGTGATACTGTTGACTATGGAAGTCACAGTGAAGCGAGTGGCTATCCTGAGGAATATGCACCTACACTGCCTCCGTACAAAACAGAGGATCATTTTGAAGAATGATGAAGCCGTTCGACGTTTGGACCGTGAAAGGAAAGCTCTTAGTCGGCTGGGCTTAGTGGAAGACACAGTTCAAGTACCCAAAGTTCTGGTGGCGAAAGTCATTGGGAAACTTGGGAGAGTGATGCAGGAGATGGTGGATAAATCCGGTCTGAAGAGACTGAGGATACCGGCTGATGAAGAGGTCCAGGCCATGGGTGAAGATGGGATGGTTCCATTCCTGGTTGTCGGATCCAGAGAGAGTCTTAGGAATATCCGCATGCTCCTGGAATATCGCATGGCATACCTAAGGGAGGTAGAAAGACTGAGAGAGAACCAAAGGTGGTCAGATGGAAGAGCTAGAAATAGTGACTCCTCAGTTAGCTCAGGGCTCAGTGACTTAAGCGGGAGATCCTGTATCGGACGAGATGACAAGAGGTCATCGTTATCAATGAATGTGACGGAAAGGGATGACGAATACCGACGAAAGGGTTCAATAACAGGCCCTGACTTAGACAGACGGTGTGGCTGTCAAGGACGACTGAGAGGGGTCTCTAGTCGGTTTAGGACAAGTGCCAAGCCCCACGGCTTTAGGCAGAGGGGGGAGGTATGTAGCGTGGCTAAATGTTGGATAGTCGATGGGAGGTATGTATCACAGAGAAGGCTTGTCGCTGTGATGTAACCCGGAGTGTTTTCTGTAATGCACATAAAGCAATAAGGAAGTGTTTAAGTATATTTGGGTCCGGGTTACGGGTAGCTATGAGAGATGGGAGGGTCTGGCTACCCATATACCTCACCCCTAGGTAAGGGGCATAACCATGCCTATCTATGTTTGTTTCAGGACCTGTGGTGGGTTTCAGGCTACATAATGGAGCTGTGTTTGGCACATGGCTGTGAGTGTTTGGGAATCCGTCAGTGTGGACAGAGATCCCTGTGTCCAGGTGGGACGCTACAGACAGGAGTCTGTGTGTGTGGAGGAGAAAGCCCCCACAGTGTGTTAAGGCTCCAGGACTGAGCCTTGTATTTTCCTTTCCTGAGCTAAAGGCTATTTGTTTACCTGTTGTTCACGCTGTTGTGGTTTATGGAGCAATAAACCCACTTGAACGCAGAAGAGAATGTGGCTCCTGTTTCCTCCTATGCACGTGAGCGAGTGAACCCCTTACAATAGATAAATACATACAGTACAGACCAAAAGTTTGGACACCTTCTCATTTAAAGATTTTTCTGTATTTTCATGACCATGAAAATTGTTCATTCACACTGAAGGCATCAAAACTAGGAATTAACACATGTGGATTTATGTACTTTTCAAAAAAGTGTGAAAACTGAAATTATGTCTTATAGTGTAGGTTCTTCAAAGTAGCCACCTTTTGCTTGGATGACTGCTTTACACACTCTTGGCATTCTCTTGATGAGCTTCAAGAGGTAGTCACCGGGAATGGTCTTCCAACAATCTTGAAGGAGTTCCCAGAGATGCTTAGCACTTGTTGACCCTTTTGCCTTCACTCTGTGGTCCAGCTCACCCCAAACCATCTCGATTGAGTTCAGGTCTGGTGACTGTTGAGGCCAGGTCATCTGGCGTAGCACCCCATCACTCTCCTTCTTGGTCAAATAGCCCTTACACAGCCTGGAGAAGAGTTTGGGGTCATTGTCCTGTTGATAAATAAATGATGGTCCAACTAAACGCAAACCGGATGGAATAGCATGCCACTGCAAGATGCTGTGGTAGCCATGCTGGTTCAGTATGCCTTCAATTTTTAATAAATCCTCAACAGTGTCACCAGCAAAGCACCCCCACACCATCACACCTCCTCCTCCATGCTTTACGGTGAGAACTAGGCATGTAGAGTCCATCCGTTCACCTTTTCTGCGTCGCACAAAGACACAGTGTTTGGAACCAAAGCTCTGAAATTTGGACTCATCAGACCAAAGCACAGATTTCCACTGGTCTAATGTCCATTCCTTGTGTTCTTTATCCCAAACAAGTCTCTTCTGCTTGTTGTCTGTCCTTAGCAGTGGTTTCCTAGCAGCTATTTTACCATGAAGGCCTGCTGCACAAACTCTCCTATTAACAGTTGCTGTAGAGATGTGTCTGCTGCTAGAACTCGTTTTTCTTTACTGAGCTGCTTTTTTCTTGCCATAATACAAATTCTAACAGTCTATTTAGTAGGACTATCAGCTGTGTATCCACCAGACGTCTGCACAACACAACTGATGGTTCCAACCCCATTTATAAGGCAATAAATCCCACTTATTAAACCGGACAGGTCACACCTGTAAATTGAAAACCATTCCCGGTGACTACGTCTTGAAGCTCTTCAAGAGAATGCCAAGAGTGTGCAAAGCAGTCATCAAAGCAAAAGGTGGCTACTTTGAAGAACCCTAGAATATAAGACATAATTTCAGTTGTTTCACACTTTTTTGTTAAGTATATAATTTCACATGTGTTAATTCATAGTTTTGATGCCTTCAGTGTGAATGTACAATTTTCATAGTCATGAAAATACAGAAAAATCTTTAAATGAGAAGGTGTGTCAAAACTTTTGGTCTGTACTGTATATATATATAAGTTTATACTCACTTCACTGGAGGCACTGCAGCCTCCATTTTCTCTTCTGGTCTGGAGAGCAGCATGAGGCAATAATGTCATTGCGCCGCCTGCGTGAGCACACTGAAGTCTCAGGAAGCTGCGGTCTGCAGCTTATGAGACAGACCAGAGCTTCCACTAGGAATTTCGGGGCCCTATACTGGAAAAATTTTCAAGTTCCCTTGAGACTCCGCCCAGGCTCCCCACCAGCTCCGCCTCCACCGTCCCACCGCCCCCTCTTGGAAAAACTCAACTTCTCCATTACATCCTCACCAATCAGATGTTAACAGTTCCCATCAAACACCAGATCACATTCATAACCAGCAGCTTTTGTTCCGGCCAAAATAATTTTTAGGCTGACACCACGACATGGTAGACTCTTTCGGCCAGGCCCTACTCTACTCTATACTATTAAAAATAAATATATTTTTAACTATTTTTCTTTAAAGGGAACCTGTCACCCCCCTATGGCCTATTAAAGTAAAAGAGCCACCTTCAGCAGCACTAAGGCTGCATTCTGTGAAGGTGGCTCTTATGTTTATTATCCCTAAGAACACTGAAATAATGAGTTTTATAAATTTCCCATCATACCTCTATTGAATTAGGGAGGTATGTTTTCTCCCCCTGACTCAACCGACTCGCAGTCATCCATCGCCGCCTTCTCTCTTTCTCGTGACATCAACGGTGCCTGCACTCTGCAATCAGTTCTCGGGCATGCGTAATGCGTGCTGCCTGGGAACTTACATCAGGTGATGTAAGGATATTGCGCCTGCGTATAGCGGAGGCCCCAGATCCTGCCACGCAGTGTGTTATGATGTGTTCACGCTGTGGGGCTGGGAATCTGGCACCTGCATAGTGGAGCGGGTCACTGTGCTCCATTGAATATAGTGCCGATGTCTCGCAAGACTTCGGCACTTCTATCAAGGTGCACGGTGACCCGCTCCACTTCTTAGGCGCCAGATTCCCAGCCCCGCAGTGTGAATACATCATAACACACTGCGGGTCGGGATCCAGGGCCTCCACTACACGCAGACGCGATATCCTTACATCACATGACCCTCTTCCAATTGAAAAAAATGAAGTTGGATCCAAAATGGCCGACTTCAAAATGGCCGCCATGGTCACCACCCATCTTGAAAAGCTTTCTCCCTCCCATATACTAATGTGCCACAAATAGGAAGTTGATATCACCAACCATTCCCATTTTATTTAGGTACATCAATATAAATGGCCCACACTGTATATGCTGATATTATTTGGTTATTGTTTGCTTATATTTGTCTGTAATATTACAATATTATTATTTTGATATTATAAATATAGTAATATTATTGGGATTATTAGAAATATTAGTCTTTTATAAAATCTTGATTTCCTCCAGGCAGGGTAATATTAATAATATATCCCCATCTGGGGCTCGGGGGCGAGGACAGCATGGGCCTGTGTGATTTAATGGGGCTTCATTTCAATCCCAGTCCATCCCTGCCGCATGGTGAATGTCATGAAAAAATAAATAAAAAGCAATTCTTTAACTTTTGTTCATATTTATCCTGTGCTCTACGCTGAGAATGCTGTAAGTTGTAGTTCCACAAAAACTGGAATGTCCATAGTTCCTGCACCTACAAAATGTGTGAAAATGTGAAACAATAGGAATGGTTTCTCTCATAGACAATGATTTCTGCTCGTTTGTCATTTCTGCATTGTTAGGTGAATCACCAGCAAAGAAACACTCAATGTTCTTGTTTTAAGATGTTTCCCCTCCACCCTGTAGAATGTAAGCCCGCAAGGGCAGGGTCCTCTCCCCTCTGTATCAGTCTGTCATTGTTAGTTTGCTTACTGTAAGTGATATCTATAACTTGTATGTAACCCCTTCTCATGTACAGCACCATGGAATCCATGGTGCTATATAAATAAATAATAATAATAATAATAATAATAATAATAATAAATACACTAAAGGTGGAATCAGAATGGTTGCTATGGGCATTTGCTAAAGTTTTGTTAATAGTTTTTAAGTGAGGTCTTTGTTCCTATGGTAACAGTGTAACGCTGGAAAAAGGGGGAAGTGTTGTCATAGGGCCTAGAATTTAATTACGTTTGAGGTAAATTATTATAAAGTCCTTTATTTTTTTCAGACGCAGTAAATGCTTTTTACTTTTGGGAACTTTTCCTTAATCGCCCGGCTCCTCTTGCCTTGATGGTAAACAATGTGATCTGCCATATTATTACTATTTGTTGTCAATATTAACCCCTTCATGACCCAGCCTATTTTGGCCTTAATGACCTTGCCGTTTTTTGAAATTTTGACCAGTGTCCATTTATGAGGTAATAACTCAGGAACGCTTCAACGGATCCTAGCGATTCTGAGACTGTTTTTTCGTGACATATTGGGATTCATGTTAGTGGTAAATTTAGGTCGATAATTTCTGAGTTTATTTGTGAAAAAAACGGAAATTTGGCAAAAAATTTGAAAATTTCGCAATTTTCACATTTTGAATTTTTATTCTGTTAAACCAGAGAGTTATGTGACACAAAATAGTTAATAAATAACGTTTCCCACATGTCTACTTTACATCAGCACAATTTTGGAAACATTTTTTTTTTTTGCTAGGAAGTTATAAGGGTTAAAATTTGACCAGTGATTTCTTATTTTTACAACAAAATTTACAAAACCATTTTTTTTAGGGACCACCTCACATTTGAAGTCATTTTGAGGGTTCTATATGGCTGAAAATACCCAAAAGTGACACCATTCTAAAAACTGCACCCCTCAAGGTGCTCAAAACCACATTCAAGAAGTTTATTAACCCTTCAGGTGTTTCACAGCAGCAGAAGCAACATGGAAGTAAAAAATGAACATTTAACTTTTTAGTCACAAAAATGATCTTTTAGCAACAATTTTTTTATTTTCCCAGCGGTAAAAGGAGAAACTGGACCACGGACGTTGTTGTCCAATTTGTCCTGAGTACGCTGATACCTCATATGTGGGGGTAAACCACTGTTTGGGCGCACGGCAGGGCTCGGAAGGGAAGGAGCGCCATTTGACTTTTTGAATGAAAAATTGGCTCCAATCTTTAGCCCACACCATGTCACGTTTGGAGAGCCCCTGTGTGCCTAAACATTGGAGCTCCCCCACAAGTGACCCCATTTTCGAAACTAGACCCCCCAAGGAACTTATCTAGAAGCATAGTGAGCACTTTAAACCCCCAGGTGCTTCACAAATTGATCCGTAAAAATGAAAAAGTACTTTTTTTTCACAAAAAAATTATTTTAGCCTCAATTTTTTCATTTTCACATGGGCAACAGGATAAAATGGATCCTAAATTTTGTTGGGCAATTTCTCCTGAGTACACCAATACCTCACATGTGGGGGTAAACCACTGTTTGGGCACATGGTAAGGCTCGGAAGGGAAGGAGCGCCATTTGACTTTTTGAATGAAAAATTATCTCCATCGTTAGCGGACACCATGTCGCGTTTGGAAAGCCCCTGTGTGCCTAAACATTGGAGCTCCTCCACAAGTGACCCCATTTTGGAAACTAGACCCCCCAAGGAACTCATCTAGAGGCATAGTGAGCACTTTAAACCCCCAGGTGCTTCACAAATTGATCCGCAAAAATGAAAAAGTACTTTTTTTTCACACAAAATTTCTTTTAGCCTCAATTCTTTCATTTTCACATGGGCAACAGGATAAAATGGATCCTAAAATTTGTTGGGCAATTTCTCCTGAGTATGCCGATACCTCACATGTGGGGGTAAACCACTGTTTGGGTGCACGGCAAGGCTCGGAAAGGGAGGCGTGCCATTTGACTTTTTGAATGGAAAATTAGCTCCAATCGTTAGCGGACACCATGTCGCGTTTGGAGAGCCCCTGTGTGCCTAAACATTGGAGCTCCCCTACAAGTGACCCCATTTTGGAAACTAGACCCCCCAAGGAACTTATCTAGATGCATAGTGAGCACTTATAACCTCCAGGTGCTTCACAGAAGTTTATAACGCAGAGCCGTGAAAATAAAAAAATAATTTTTCTTTCCTCAAAAATGATTTTTAGCCCAGAATTTTTTATTTTCCCAAGGGTAATAGGAGAAATTGGATCCCAAATGTTGTTGTCCAGTTTGTCCTGAGTACGATGATACCCCATATGTGGGGGTAAACCACTGTTTGGGCGCACGGCAGGGCTCGGAAGGGAAGGCACGCCATTTGGCTTTTTGAATGGAAAATTAGCTCCAATCATTAGCGGACTGTTGTGAATTTGCTTTTTGCTCCCTCTAGTGGTTACTAGTTTTTTGACTCTGGTTTTTCTGTCATTCCTTTTATCCGCACCTGGGTCGTTAGTTAGGGGTGTTGCTATATAAGCTCCCTGGACCTTCAGTTCAATGCCTGGCAACGTAGTTATCAGAGCTAGTCTGCTGTGCTCTTGTCTACTGATCCTGGTTCCAGTTATATCAGCTAAGTCTGCCTTTTGCTTTTTGCTATTTGTTTTGGTTTTGTATTTTTGTCCAGCTTGTTCCAAATCTATATCCTGACCTTTGCTGGAAGCTCTAGGGGGCTGGTGTTCTCCCCCCGGACCGTTAGACGGTTCGGGGGTTCTTGAATTTCCAGTGTGGATTTTGATAGGGTTTTTGTTGACCATATAAGTTACCTTTCTTTATTCTGCTATCAGTAAGCGGGCCTCTCTGTGCTGAACCTGGTTCATTTCTGTGTTTGTCATTTCCTCTTACCTCACCGTCATTATTTGTGGGGGGCTTCTATCCAGCTTTGGGGTCCCCTTCTCTGGAGGCAAGAAAGGTCTTTGTTTTCCTCTACTAGGGGTAGCTAGATTCTCCGGCTGGCGCGTGTCATCTAGAATCAACGTAGGAATGATCCCCGGCTACTTCTAGTGTTGGCGTTAGGAGTAGATATATGGTCAACCCAGTTACCACTGCCCTATGAGCTGGATTTTTGTATTCTGCAGACTTCCACGTTCCTCTGAGACCCTCGCCATTGGGGTCATAACAGTTTGCCAGGCCAGTATTAAATGTTTAATGCATTGCAGAAGAGGGATTATAAGAAAGAAGATTCTGAGTTTTTTTTTTTTCTCCTTCCCCTTTACCTCAGAGTGGCTATGCTTGCTGCAGACATGAATGTCCAGACCTTGATTACAAGTGTGGACCAGCTGGCTACTCGTGTGCAGGGCATACAAGACTATGTTATCAGAAATCCTAGGTCAGAACCTAAAATACCGATTCCTGAACTGTTTTCCGGAGACAGGTTTAAGTTTAGGAATTTCGTGAATAATTGTAAATTGTTTTTGTCCCTGAGACCCTGTTCATCAGGAGATTCTGCTCAGCAAGTAAAAATTGTTATTTCGTTCTTACGGGGCGACCCTCAGGATTGGGCTTTTTCGCTGGCGCCAGGAGATCCGGCATTGGCTGATCTTGATGCGTTTTTTCTGGCGCTCGGTTTACTTTATGAGGAACCCAATCTTGAGATTCAGGCAGAAAAGGCCTTGCTGTCTATGTCTCAGGGGCAGGACGAGGCTGAAGTGTATTGCCAAAAATTTCGGAAATGGTCCGTGCTGACACATTGGAACGAGTGTGCACTGGCCGCTAATTTTAGAAATGGCCTTTCTGAAGCCATTAAGAATGTTATGGTGGGTTTTCCCATTCCCACAGGTCTGAATGATACTATGGCACTGGCTATTCAAATTGACCGGCGGTTGCGGGAGCGCAAAACCGCAAATTCCCTCATGGTGTTGTCTGAACAGACACCTAATTCGGTGCAATGTGATAGAAAAACCGCAGATTCCCTCATGGTGTTGTCTGAACAGACACCTGATTTGATGCAATGTGATAGAATCCTGACTAGAAATGAGCGGAAAGTTCATAGACGCCGGAATGGCTTGTGCTACTACTGTGGTGATTCTACACATGTTATCTCAGCATGCTCTAAACGTATAGCTAAGGTTGTTAGTCCTGTCACCGTTGGTAATTTGCAACCTAAATTTATTCTGTCTGTAACTTTGATTTGCTCACTGTCATCTTATCCTGTCATGGCGTTTGTAGATTCAGGTGCTGCCCTGAGTCTCATGGATCTCTCATTTGCTAAGCGCTGTGGATTTACTCTTGAACCATTAGAAAATCCTATTCCTCTTAGGGGTATTGATGCTACACCATTGGCAGCAAATAAACCGCAGTATTGGACTCAGGTTACCATGTGCATGACTCCTGAACACCGCGAGGTGATACGTTTCCTGGTTTTACATAAAATGCATGATTTGGTCGTTTTAGGGCTGCCATGGTTACAGACCCATAATCCAGTCCTGGACTGGAAGGCTATGTCAGTCTCAAGTTGGGGCTGTCGTGGTATTCATGAGGATTCCCTGCCTGTGTCTATTGCTTCTTCTACGCCTTCGGAAGTTCCGGAGTATTTGTCTGATTATCAGGATGTCTTCAGTGAGTCTGAGTCCAGTGCACTGCCTCCTCATAGGGACTGTGACTGTGCTATAGATTTGATCCCAGGCAGTAAATTTCCTAAGGGAAGACTGTTTAATCTGTCGGTACCTGAACATACCGCTATGCGTTCATATATCAAGGAGTCTCTGGAAAAAGGACATATTCGTCCGTCTTCTTCCCCTCTTGGTGCGGGATTCTTTTTTGTGGCAAAAAAGGACGGATCTTTGAGACCTTGTATTGATTATCGGCTTTTAAATAAGATCACTGTCAAATTTCAGTATCCTTTACCGCTGTTGTCTGACTTGTTTGCCCGGATTAAGGGTGCCAAGTGGTTCACCAAGATAGACCTTCGTGGTGCGTACAACCTTGTGCGCATTAAGCAAGGTGATGAATGGAAAACCGCATTCAATACGCCCGAAGGTCATTTTGAGTACTTGGTGATGCCTTTTGGGCTCTCCAATGCGCCTTCAGTTTTTCAGTCCTTTATGCATGACATTTTCCGGAAGTATCTGGATAAATTTTTGATTGTTTATCTGGATGATATTTTGGTTTTTTCTGATAATTGGGATTCGCATGTGGAGCAGGTCAGGTTGGTCTTTAAAATTTTGCGTGAAAATTCTTTGTTTGTCAAGGGCTCAAAGTGTCTCTTTGGTGTACAGAAGGTTCCCTTTTTGGGGTTCATTTTTTCCCCTTCTGCTGTGGAGATGGACCCAGTCAAGGTCCGAGCTATTCTTGATTGGACTCAGCCCTCGTCAGTTAAGAGTCTTCAGAAGTTCTTGGGCTTCGCTAACTTCTACCGTCGTTTTATCGCTAATTTTTCTAGCATTGTGAAACCTTTGACGGATATGACCAAGAAGGGCTCCGATGTAGCTAACTGGGCTCCTGCTGCCGTGGAGGCTTTCCAGGAGTTGAAACGCCGGTTTACTTCGGCGCCTGTTTTGTGCCAGCCTGACGTCTCACTTCCCTTTCAGGTTGAGGTGGATGCTTCGGAGATTGGGGCAGGGGCCGTTTTGTCGCAGAGAGGCCCTGGTTGCTCTGTTATGAAGCCTTGTGCCTTTTTCTCTAGGAAGTTTTCGCCTGCCGAGCGAAATTATGATGTGGGCAATCGGGAGTTGTTGGCCATGAAATGGGCATTTGAGGAGTGGCGTCATTGGCTCGAGGGTGCTAAGCATCGTGTGGTGGTCTTGACTGATCACAAAAATCTGATGTATCTCGAGTCTGCTAAACGCCTTAATCCGAGACAGGCCCGCTGGTCATTGTTTTTCTCCCGCTTTGATTTTGTTGTCTCGTATTTACCAGGTTCAAAGAATGTGAAGGCCGATGCTCTTTCTAGGAGCTTTGTGCCTGATGCTCCTGGAGTCGCTGATCCTGTTGGTATTCTTAAAGATGGAGTTATCTTGTCAGCTATTTCTCCGGATCTGCGACGTGTGTTGCAGAGATTTCAGGCTGATAGGCCTGAGTCTTGTCCACCTGACAGACTGTTTGTCCCGGATAAGTGGACCAGCAGAGTCATTTCCGAGGTTCATTCCTCGGTGTTGGCAGGTCACCCGGGAATTTTTGGCACCAGAGATCTGGTGGCCAGGTCCTTTTGGTGGCCTTCCTTGTCAAGGGATGTGCGGTCATTTGTGCAGTCCTGTGGGACTTGTGCTCGAGCTAAGCCTTGCTGTTCTCGTGCCAGCGGTTTGCTCTTGCCCTTGCCTGTCCCGAAGAGACCTTGGACACATATCTCCATGGATTTCATTTCTGATCTTCCGCTATCTCAGGGCATGTCCGTTATCTGGGTGATATGTGATCGCTTCTCCAAGATGGTCCATTTGGTTCCTTTGCCTAAGCTGCCTTCCTCTTCCGATCTGGTTCCTGTGTTTTTCCAGAACGTGGTTCGTTTGCACGGCATCCCTGAGAATATTGTGTCAGACAGAGGATCCCAGTTCGTTTCCAGGTTCTGGCGATCCTTTTGTAGTAGGATGGGCATTGATTTGTCGTTTTCGTCTGCTTTCCATCCTCAGACTAATGGACAGACGGAGCGAACCAATCAGACTTTGGAGGCTTATTTGAGGTGTTTTGTCTCTGCTGATCAGGACGATTGGGTGACATTCTTGCCGTTGGCTGAGTTTGCCCTTAATAATCGGGCTAGTTCCGCCACCTTGGTTTCGCCTTTTTTCTGCAACTCTGGTTTCCATCCTCGCTTTTCTTCGGGTCATGTGGAGCCTTCTGACTGTCCTGGGGTGGATTCTGTGGTGGATAGGTTGCAGCAGATCTGGAATCATGTGGTGGACAACTTGAAGTTGTCACAGGAGAAGGCTCAGCGCTTTGCCAACCGCCGCTGCGGTGTGGGTCCCCGACTACGCGTTGGGGATTTGGTGTGGCTTTCTTCCCGCTTTGTTCCTATGAAGGTCTCCTCTCCCAAATTTAAACCTCGTTTTATTGGGCCTTACAAGATATTGGAAATCCTTAATCCTGTATCTTTTCGTCTGGATCTTCCTGTGTCGTTTGCTATTCACAATGTATTTCATAGGTCCTTGTTGCGGCGGTACATTGTGCCTGTAGTTCCTTCTGCTGAGCCTCCTGCTCCGGTGTTGGTTGAGGGCGAGTTGGAGTACGTGGTGGAGAAGATCTTGGATTCTCGCCTCTCCAGGCGGAGGCTTCAGTACCTAGTCAAGTGGAAGGGCTATGGTCAGGAGGATAATTCCTGGGTGGTCGCCTCTGATGTTCATGCGGCCGATTTAGTTCGTGCCTTTCATGCCGCTCATCCTGATCGCCCTGGTGGTCGTGGTGAGGGTTCGGTGACCCCTCACTAAGGGGGGGGTACTGTTGTGAATTTGCTTTTTGCTCCCTCTAGTGGTTACTAGTTTTTTGACTCTGGTTTTTCTGTCATTCCTTTTATCCGCACCTGGGTCGTTAGTTAGGGGTGTTGCTATATAAGCTCCCTGGACCTTCAGTTCAATGCCTGGCAACGTAGTTATCAGAGCTAGTCTGCTGTGCTCTTGTCTACTGATCCTGGTTCCAGTTATATCAGCTAAGTCTGCCTTTTGCTTTTTGCTATTTGTTTTGGTTTTGTATTTTTGTCCAGCTTGTTCCAAATCTATATCCTGACCTTTGCTGGAAGCTCTAGGGGGCTGGTGTTCTCCCCCCGGACCGTTAGACGGTTCGGGGGTTCTTGAATTTCCAGTGTGGATTTTGATAGGGTTTTTGTTGACCATATAAGTTACCTTTCTTTATTCTGCTATCAGTAAGCGGGCCTCTCTGTGCTGAACCTGGTTCATTTCTGTGTTTGTCATTTCCTCTTACCTCACCGTCATTATTTGTGGGGGGCTTCTATCCAGCTTTGGGGTCCCCTTCTCTGGAGGCAAGAAAGGTCTTTGTTTTCCTCTACTAGGGGTAGCTAGATTCTCCGGCTGGCGCGTGTCATCTAGAATCAACGTAGGAATGATCCCCGGCTACTTCTAGTGTTGGCGTTAGGAGTAGATATATGGTCAACCCAGTTACCACTGCCCTATGAGCTGGATTTTTGTATTCTGCAGACTTCCACGTTCCTCTGAGACCCTCGCCATTGGGGTCATAACAGCGGACACCATGTCGCGTTTGGAGAGCCCCTGTGTGCCTAAACATTGGAGCTCCCGCACAAGTGACCCCATTTTGGAAACTAGACCTCCCAAGGAACTAATCTAGATGTGTGGTGAGCACTTTGAACCCCCAAGTGCTTCACAGAAGTTTATAACGCAGAGCCGTGAAAATAAAAAATGTGTTTCCTTTCCTCAAAAATATTTTTTTAGCCCAGAATTTTTTTATTTTTGCAAGAGTAACAGGAGAAATTGGACCCCAAAAGTTGTTGTCCAGTTTCTCCTGAGTATGCTGATACCCCATATGTGGGGGTAAACCACTGTTTTGGCACACGTCGGGGTTCGGAAGGGAAGTAGTGACGTTTTGAAATGCAGACTTTGATGGAATGCTCTGCGGGCATCATGTTGTGTTTGCAGAGCCCCTGATGTGCCTAAACAGTAGGAACTCCCCACAAGTGACTCCATTTTGGAAACTAGACCCCCAAGGGAACTTATCTAGATGTGTGGTGAGCACTTTGAACCCCCAAGTGCTTCACAGAAGTTTATAATGCAGAGCCGTGAAAATAATAAATGTGTTTCCTTTCCTCAAAAATATTTTTTTAGCCCAGAATTTTTTATTTTTGCAAGAGTAACAGGAGAAATTGGACCCCAAAAGTTGTTGTCCAGTTTCTCCTGAGTACGCTGATACCCCATATGTGGGGGTAAACCACTGTTTTGGCACACGTCGGGGTTCGGAAGGGAAGTAGTGACGTTTTGAAATGCAGACTTTGATGGAATGCTCTGCGGGCATCATGTTGCGTTTGCAGAGCCCCTGATGTGCCTAAACAGTAGGAACTCCCCACAAGTGACTCCATTTTGGAAACTAGACCCCCAAGGGAACTTATCTAGATGTGTGGTGAGCACTTTGAACCCCCAAGTGCTTCACAGAAGTTTATAATGCAGAGCCGTGAAAATAATAAATGTGTTTCCTTTCCTCAAAAATATTTTTTTAGCCCAGAATTTTTTATTTTTGCAAGAGTAACAGGAGAAATTGGACCCCAAAAGTTGTTGACCAGTTTCTCCTGAGTACGCTGATACCCCATATGTGGGGGTAAACCACTGTTTGGGCACATGCCGGGGCTCGGAAGGGAAGTAGTGACGTTTTGGAATGCAGACTTTGATGGAATGGTCTGCGGGCATCATGTTACGTTTGCAGAGCCCCTGATATGCCTAAACAGTAGAAACCCCCCACAAGTGACCCCATTTTGGAAACTAGACCCCCCAAGGAACTTATCTAGATGTGTGGTGAGCACGTTCAACCCCAAAGTGCTTCACAGAAGTTTACAACGCAGAGCCGTGAAAATAAAAAATCATTTTTCTTTCCTCAAAAAAGATGTTTTAGCAAGCAATTTTTTATTTTCACAAGGGTAACAGGAGAATTTGGACCCCAATATTTGTTGCCCAGTTTGTTGTGAGTACGCTGATACCCCATATGTGGGGGTAAACCACTGTTTGGGCGCACGTCAGGGCTCGGAAGGGAAGTAGTGACATTTGAAATGCAGACTTTGATGGAATGGTCTGCGGGCGTCACATTGCATTTGCAGAGCCCCTGATGTGCCTAAACAGTAGAAACACCCCACAAGTGACCCCATTTTGGAAACTAGACCCCCGAAGGAACTTATCTAGATGTGTGGTGAGCACTTTCAACCCCCAAGTGCTTCACAGAAGTTTATAACGCAGAGCCGTGAAAATAAAAAATAATTGTTCTTTCCTCAAAAATTATGTTTTAGCAAGTAATTTTTTATTTTTGCAAGGGTAACAGGAGAAATTGGACCCCAACAGTTGTTGCCCAGTTTGTCCTGAGTACGCTGGTACCCCAAATGTGGGGGTAAACCACTGTTTGGGCGCACGTCGGGGCTTGGAAGGGCGGGAGCACCATTTGACTTTTTGAACGCAAGATTGGCTGGAATCAATGGTGGCGCCATGTTGCGTTTGGAGACCCCTGATGTGCCTAAACAGTGGAAACCCCTCAATTCTAACTTCAACACTAACCCCAACACACCCCTAATCCTAATCCCAACTGTAGCCATAACCCTAATCACAACCCTAACCCCAACACACCCCTAACCACAACCCTAACCGCAACACACCCGTAACCCTAATTCCAACCCTAATCCTAACCCTAATCCCAACCGTAACCCTAATCCCAACCCTAACCACAACTGTAACCCCAACACACCCCTAACCCTATCCGTAACCCTAACCACAAGCCTAATCTTAACCCTATTTCAAACCCTAGCCCTAATTCCAACCCTAACTCTAATTCCAACCCTAACCCTAAGGCTATGTGCCCACGTTGCGGATTCGTGTGAGATTTTTCCGCACGATTTTTGAAAAATCTGCAGGTAAAAGGCACTGCGTTTTACCTGCGGATTTACAGCAGATTTCCAGTGTTTTTTTGTGCGGATTTCACCTGCAGATTCCTATTGAGGAACAGGTGTAAAACGCTGCGGAATCCGCACAAAGAATTGACATGCTGCGGAAAATACAACGCAGCGTTTCTGCACGGAATTTTCCGCACCATGGGCACAGCGGATTTGGTTTTCCTTAGGTGTACATGGTACTGTAAACCTGATGGAAAACTGCTTCGAATTCGCAGCGGCCAATCCGCTGCGGATCCGCGGCCAATCCGCTGCCAATCCGCTGCGGATCCGCGGCCAATCCGCTTCGGATCCGCTGCCAATCCGCTGCGGATCCGCTGCGGTTCCGCTGCCGATCCGTTGCGGATCCGCTGCCGATCCGTTGCGGATCCGCTGCCGATCCGCTGCCGATCCGCTGCCGATCCGCTGCCGATCCGCTGCCGATCCGCGGTGGATCCGCGGCCAATCCGCTGCGGGTCCGCTGCCAATCCGCTGCGGATCCACGGCCAATCCGCTGCCAATCCGCTGCGGATCCGCGGCCAATCCGCTGCCAATCCGCTGCCGATCCGCTGCGGATCCGCTGCGGATCCGCGGCCGATCCGCTGCGGATCCGCGGCCGATCCGCTCTGTGTGCACATGCCATAACCCTACCCCTAACCCTACCCGTAACCCTAACCCTACCCCTAACCCTACCCCTAGTTCTAACCCTAGTTCTAACCCTAACCCTAGTGGAAAAAAAAAAAAAAAAATTCTTTATTTTATTATTGTCCCTATGGGGGTGATAAAGGGGGGGGGGTTATTTATTATTTTTTTTATTTTGATCGCTGTGATAGAACCTACCACAGCGATCAAAATGTACCTGTAAGGAATCTGCCGACTGGCAGATTCGGCGGGCGCACTGAGCATGCGCCTGCCATTTTCCAAGATGGCGGCGCCCAGGGAGGAGACGGCCGGACACCGGGAGGATCGGAAAGTATGAAGGGGTGGGGGGGGGTGGATCGGAGCACAGGGGGGGTGATCGGAGCACAGGGGGGGGGGATCTGAGCAAGGAGGGAGCGGACAGCAGGACGGGGGAGCCGGCAGGCGGACGGAGGGGACCGGAGGACTAACGGAGCACTGGGGGGGCGATCGGTGGGTGTGGGGGGGGGCACTTTAGTATTTCCAGCCATGGCCGATGTTATTGCAGCATCGGCCATGGCTGGATTGTAATATTTCACCAGTTTTTTAGGTGAAATATTACAAATCGCTCTGATTGGCAGTTTCACTTTCAACAGCCAATCAGAGCGATCGTAGCCACGGGGGGGTGAAGCCACCCCCCCTGGGCTGAAGCACCACTCCCCCTCTCCCTGCAGATCGGGTAAAATAGGAGTTAACCCCTTCACCCGATCTGCAGGGACGCGATCATTCCATGACGCATACGCTGCGTCATAGGTCGTTTTGGCACCGACTTTCATGACGCAGCGTATGCGTCAAAGGTCGTTAAGGGGTTAATTAATACCTGTGGAGATTTCACTCATGATCATATGTGACATCATCAAATACAGGAGGCCATTGTTACCTCACAGCATGATGTCACAATGATTGTGGGTCTATAAAAACGGGTGTTCTAGGAGCAGAAGCTTATTTCAGAAGATGAAGACGACGAGAGCGGAGGATTCAGGATCGAGGACACACTCTGTCATTTCAAGAGATGAAGACGAGAAGAGCAGAGGATCCAGGATCAAGGACACAGACTCTCATTTCAATCCTCTGGGTTGAGAATACAGGTAAATAAGAAACCTTTCAGGGATTTAAGTTAGTGAACTTAGCGCCAACATGGACCCTCCAAGTCTACAGATTGTGGCTGTAAGGTTCTAGATTTCTTCAGTCCTTGCTGGTAGAATCTCTAGACTTGGGTGATGAAGGTTCTATGTGAGGTCACACAGCGGAATGTTGGACACAGAGTTCTATGCAGCAAACATGGAAACATCAGAGAGTTCAGCACAAAGATCGCACCTCGGATGGAGACACCACTGTCGCTACTATGGTCAGTGACACTTCAAGTTGTATCTGTGGCTGGCACAGATTGTACTTATATATAACTGCATTTGCAACTTTTTTTTAAAACAAATTTATTACACCATTTTAAGTGTTTACGTCAAAACTTAAAAATGCAGAGAAAAGGGGGCTTGTTTATCTGGCATAAAGTACAATATATTTATGACGCTTTCTACAGGTTTTATACTGATACTTCCCCTCATATTTTTTTTCTTACCAGGGAGAGAATCTGGATCCTGGAAGGAAGATTGAAGAATCTAAAGAGAGCCACACGATTGTTTAGTTTTAATCATTTAATATGTCTGTACATGATATTTGTTGTCTTATGATGTCATTATACGCTGATTATATGGATCCTGGAATTAGTGCATCATGACATCATATTGTTTAGGTGTCTGCTGTATAATCAAACTGTATAAGGAGTAGAACATACATATTTACATGCTTTAGCACTATAGAGTGCAACTTTATTTGTTTGCCAACTGTATAAGGGTCATGATATGATGCAACAATCCTATGTCTGTATATTAAGGGGTAGTGTTTTGTGTGGGGGGTTGTGTTCTGTGGGGGGGGTATTGTTTTGTTTTGTTTTTTACAGAGGAGATGAACGTAGCCAAGCAATGAGTTTCAGGGTCTGGTCTGATGAGGAAAGGTGAGGCGACTTACCTAGGACAAAGAAGATCTGCTATCTAGAAACGAGTCACCACATTGAATATCATTGTTGTATATATATATATCAGTTAGTTAGTTGTAGTATGGCCTTGATCCAGGGTTCTCGAACTGATCGCCTTTTCTCGGGGTCAAGAAGGAATTTTTTGCCTGTAACACACATTGGCTGAATGTGTTCAGGTTTTTTGCCTTCCTCTGGATCATTGGTCTTAGGTAGAGGTAAAGATTGTATTTAATAAAATATGTTTAACCCCTTACTGACCTCGGACGTACTATACCGTCCGAGGTCAGCTCCCCTGCTTTGATGCAGGGCTCCGCGGTGAGCCCGCATCAAAGCCGGGACATGTCAGCTGTTTTGAACAGCTGACATGTGCCCGCAATAGGCGCGGGCAGAATCGCGATCTGCCCGCGCCTATTAACTAGTTAAATGCCGCTGTCAATCGCAGACAGCGGCATTTAACTACCGCATCCGGCCGGGCGGCCGGATATGACGTCATCGCCGACCCCCGTCACATGATCGGGGGTCGGCGATGCTTCTGAATGGTAACCATAGAGGTCCTTGAGACCTCTATGGTTACTGATCGCCGGTGGCTGTGAGCGCCACCCTGTGGTCGGCGCTCACAGCACACCTGATTTTCTGCTGCATAGCAGCGATCTGATGATCGCTGTTATGTAGCAGAGCCGATCGGGCTGTGCCTGCTTCTAGCCTCCCATGGAGGCTATAGAAGCATGGCAAAAGTGAAAAAAAAAAGTTTTTAAAAATGTGAAAAAAATAAAAAAAACATAAAAGTTTAAATCACCCCCCTTTCGCCCCAATCAAAATAAATCAATAAAAAAAAAATCAAACCTACACATATTTGTTATTGCCGCGTTCAGAATCGCCCGATCTATCAAAAAAAAAAAAGCATTAACCTGATCGCTAAATGGCGTAATGAGAAAAAAAATCGAAACGCCAAAAATACGTTTTTTTGGTCGCCGCGACATTGCATTAAAATGTATTAATGGGCGATCAAAAGAACGTATCTGCACCAAAATGCTATAATTAAAAACGCCAGCTCGGCACGCAAAAAATAAGCCCTCACCTGACCCCAGATCACGAAAAATGGAGACGCTACGAGTATCGGAAAATGGCGCAATTTATTATTTATTTTTTTTTGCAAAGTTTGGAATTTTTTTTCACCACTTAGGTAAAACATAACCTAGACATGTGAGGTGTCTATGAACTCGTACTGACCTGGAGAATCATAATGGCAGGTCAGTTTTAGCATTTAGTGAACCTAGCAAAATAGGCAAGCAAAAAACAAGTGTGGGATTGCACTTTTTTTGCAATTTCACTGCACTTGGAATTTTTTTCCCGTTTTCTAGTACACGACATGGTAAAACCAATGATGTCGTTCAAAAGTACAACTCGTCCCGCAAAAAATAAGCCCTCACATGGCCAAATTGACGGAAAAATAAAAAAGTTATGGCTCTGTGAAGGAGGGGAGCGAAAAACGAAAACGGAAAAACGAAAAATCCCAAGGTCATGAAGGGGTTAAAATCAATGATCGGTCTCCTTATGGCTTTATTTTATACAGCACTCAGGTAGTTGTATATGAGAGTTCTCATTTTTATGATCCATGGCTGCCACAATATGAAGGCAGAGAAATATGAGGGCAGTAATTATGTGTCTGCTAATGCAATGTCTGTATTTGACCTTCCTAATACCACTACTAATGGCACATCCCTCCTAATAACACTCCTAGTGGCATGTCCCTCCTAATAATACTTCTAGTGGCACGTCCCTCCTAATAACACTTCTAGTGGCATGCCCCTATGCCCCTCCTAATAGGGTATAAATTGATGACTGCCGGTGGTCTGACTGCTGAGACCACCAGTGATATCAAGACTGGAGCTTTGGATCCCCAATATTGGGGCTCTGCAATCCTGTTCTGAATTGAAAGGAGATTAATTTTCTATGGGACAGTGCTCGGCTATTTTCAGGAGTCTTATAAATAATGAATGGAGTGAAGACCGAGCATGACCACTGTCATGTACACACTTCTCAACACATGACGTGGGGTGCACCTGCAAGGGTTAATTTATCTCCTCTCATTCAATCCAACTCTCAACCTCTGTGTTAGGCTACAAAGTGAGCATAAATCACTATTTTTGTATAATTGTCCTGAGGAAGGACAGTGGTATCTGAAACAAGATGATAATAAAACTGCAATTTTATATATTTATCTACTATGACTCGTGTCATAACTCCGGAGAGCGCAGAAACACTTCCAAATCAGCTACTTTTATAAATCACGCCCTACAAAGTCCACACACCCCGATTACTTAGCATGCTGCCACCACTCATCAAACACACAAGGTGATAAATTCCCAAAATATATAACTGTCTGACAATCAAAAGGTCACACAGTCTCTGAAAGTCTATGGATTCTTTAAAGCATACAAGGATCAAACTTATTAAAGATTTTAAACTTTAATATAAAAATATACAGTGCTTAAAATAAAAGATATAAAAAGGTAAAAATAAAGGGACAAAATGATGCAAAACAGTTATAAAACAAAAAGGGAGAACAAACAGAAATATCTAAAGGTTTCTGTCTACAGTTATCTTCTGTTTCCTTGAGGGAAGGAGAAATAAGTTATGGATTACATCAGCATGCACAGCACCCACATGTGAACAACTTCTTTTTGTGCCACCCAGCCTTTTATAGTCCTGACCATAGGATCATATTTCCAGGATGACCCGGATGCGCCAATTTAAAAATTGCTGTTTGTGAATGGATGATGGGCTAAGTTGTGGCATTTCAAATATCCTGTGTCTCTCCCTTCCTCTCTATACAGTCAAGAGGAAATATTCTGTCCAGTTACAAACCATTTGCTAACCCCTTTGAAGCTCAGGATCCAGGAGCTAAGTTTAACACCTCCCAGTATTCTTCCAGGACACCCCTGTAATTCGGAGTACTTGCAATAACAGTGGGAAGATGTTATATCCTTTGTGTGGAGCCAGTCATTTGGATGCAGCCTTAAAGGAGTTGTCCACTACTAAGACAACCCCTTCTTGATTCAAATGAGTGATCCTAAAAAATGATAAAACCTATACTCTCCTCCCGTGCCGGCGCCATTCCAGTGGTGTCGGCACTTGTGGTCACGGGGCTAGAGTGCGTTGTTGCGACACGTGTTGACGGCGCCCAATCAGTGCTGACATCATTGTCCCCGCCTTCGGACAAATCAAACATGAAGAGGAAATCCAGACTGCAGCTGATCTCTGACTTCCTCTTCATGATCAATTTGACAGGAAGCGGGGACAGTGACGCTAGCACTCATTGGGCACCTGCGTCACGTTTCACAACAACCGTGGTTTCGGCTAGTGGACCGGGGCGACTGCCAACCTCCCATGTCTCCACATGGGAAAAATTTGATTTTTTTAGGGGAATAACCTCTTAAACTATCCAAGCTCATAGCATGGTTTACAGCTCCTGAGTGTCCTCCCTGCTCTTGAACATCCCCTTTCTAGTGTTCACATAATATCTATATCAGAAAAGAAGGTTCAGAGACCTGCGGCGCACCTGGGTTGCACTATGAAAGGGGATCCGTAGGTGACTATATATAATTTATATTATTGTTGGACAATGCTGCGGCATTTAATAGAGAATAAAACATGGCAGACAGCCCCTTTATGAAATACAGGTTATCCCTCTGTGTCTGACACCTGCAAAAGAAAGTGTTAAAAAAAAAGAATTGTGAAAAAAAAATCTAGAATAGTAATGTCCTATATACAATTACTGTAATTAAAGTGATTGTCCAGGCTGAGAAGTCCACAGTCCCTCTTTGTGACTACAGAATCATGAGCGGGTGATGTGCTCACTGTCATGATTCCCCTGCATGACCAGCAGGAGCGGCAGTGGTCACATGACCAGCAGGAGCGGCGGTGCTCACATGACCAGCAGGAGCGGGCAGTGGTCACATGACCACCTGGTCTCGCTGTTGCCAAAGAATCCTGACAGCGCGCATTGTGAGAATTCACAATTCTGCAGACACAAACCTGGACAACCACTTTAAGCCCCCCTTACACTCACCCCCACAGAAGATCCACAAATCAACTCTGGTACTGGCAATATTTGGTAAAAATGTCTTTGCTGCCTGTAGCAACTAATCACAACACAGCTTTCTTTTGAAGATCACAATAAGAAAAGCAACATTGTGATTGGTTGCTATTGGCCACAAAATCAGAACTTTTTTTCATACACTACCTCTAAAACCACGATTCTGACTCTATTTCGGCACCAGCTCTCCCTACTCTCGCTGAAACAGGAACAGAATGCGGCGAGCAGGGCGGCGCATGGTCTCTTATACTCGGGATGATGCTGTGCGGCCCAGCCATTCACTTGCACGACCACAAGAAAGATGACTGCGGCGTTTCATGGCCTGGCAGACAATCCCTGCTCTGTGATTGGGTCTCTGAAGTCCGCCAAAACTGCTGGGTGGAGACTGCATTTACCGCCGAATAATTCCGGAAATGCTCAGCGAGTACCCCGAGTACCCCGATACTCAGGCGAGTATCGAATAGTGGCGAGCACGTTCGCTCATCACTATTTATTAATAATTTTTTAAAATCAATATAAATAACACAACAAATTAAATACAACAAGATGACAAGGTAGGGAAAGAAGACCTCCTTCTAGAGGAGAGGTTAAAAGAGGCTGCGTATTATCGGAATCCACACAATCCCAAAGTGGACCCTAAAAAAATTAGGGGTAAATGGTAGTTTGATCTTACAAAGTCTCTCTATGTAGTTGTCAAAAGTAAAGTGCTAAGTACAATGTAGACTGAACCTGTCACCCCCAAAATCAAAGGTGAGCTAAGCCCATCGGCATCAAAGTCTTATCTACAGCATTCTGTAATGCTGTAGATAAGCCCCCGATGTATCCTGAAAGATGAGAAAAAGAGGTTAGATTATACTCACCCAGGGGCGGTCCCGATTCTGTTCTGGTCTGATGGGCGTCGCGGGCCGGTCCGGGGCTTCCCATCTTTATATGATGACGTCCTCTTCCTGTCTTCACGCTGCTGCTTTGGTGCAGGCGTACTTTGTCTGCCCTGTTGAGGGCAGAGCAAACTACTGCAGTGCCCAGGTGCCGGGAAAGGTCAGAGAAGCCCGGCATCTGCACACTGCAGTACTTTGCTCTACCCTCAACAGGGCAGACAAAGTACACCGGAGCTGCAGCCTGAAGACAAGAAGAGGACGTCATCGTAAGAAGATGGGAGGCCCCGGACCGGACCGCGACACCCATCGGACCAAAACAGAACCGGGACCGCCCCTGGGTAAGTATAATCTAACCTCTTTTTCTCATCTTTCAGGATACATCAGGGGCTTATCTACAGCATTACAGAATGCTGTAGATAAGCCCCTGATGCCGGTGGGCTTAGTTCACCTTCGATTTTGGGGGTGACAGGTTCCCTTTAAGTATATAGAGACAGGTCTGAAACTGTCCTCATAAATATCAGCATAGGGGATATAAATTCTATGTGTAATTCAGTATAATTGCCCAGACCTATATATAAAGTGCTGAGTGCAATGTTAACTTTGATATATTGAAAAGGACTAAACAGTCCTATGCATAGAGCAAACATCAAAACAAAGACTTGCATAACTCTGTACATCACCTGAGTGAAAAAGGGCAAATGGAGTCCAGAAATAGGAAACATACAGCCGCCCAGCCCCAACCCTTATGCCGTTTCGCATTCAAGCTTCTTCGGGGGGGGGGGGGTGACATATTACTGAGCGGCGTACAGAGATTGTCATTAATCATTTCAATCCATTTTGGCATTTTAGAAATGATGCTTACATACGCACTAGGGGTCATTTTGTAGGAAGACTACTTGCCTAACCGTATGCTTTTCAAGTGCTAGAGGAAACCAGAATATGATGATAAAATTCACACACACATGAGCAAAACATGCAAACTCCATGCAGATATCATTGAGGTTAAAGCCAAAGACCTTTATAAAAGGGGAACTGGTTGTTAGATGTCGCAGCGCAGTATCGTGTGTCCTATCCCAGGGGGTGCTGGAGAGGGACGATAGGTAGCACTCATGGAGAAACACTTCAGTGTGGCAGTGTGGCGAGCCAGTCGGGAGCGGATATGCCAGAGACGTAAGACAAAGAAATAGGTCAGAGGACAAGTCGGGTCAGATACCAAGGTCAAAGCACGGGGAGCACACAGCAAGATGAGCGGGGAAGCAGGAATGGGAAGGCAGGGAAACTGGATAAATGGGCAGAGAACAAATCATGATGTAACGGGGTCAGTAGCTCAAGCCAGGGGCAAGAACTATAGCTGATGCTGCCTGCAGGCAGCTATGGACTAAAATAGCCAAACAGATCCCAAAACGAGGCAAAGCAGGTTAACCACCGCATGACCAGACCGGGGAGAGAATAGCAAGAAACAAACCCCGGACTGGATCATGACAGTACCCCTCTCTCAATGTGGGGCCACCGGCCCCCCGGTTTCCCTGGATTCTTAGCGTGAAAGGCCCAAAACAAACAATCTGCATGGACCGAGCACGCTGGCACCCACGACCAGTCCTCAGGACTGTACCCCTTCCAATGAACCAAATATTGAAGTGAACAGCGGAGCATACGAGAATCAACAACCCATTCCATCTCATACTCAGTCTGGCAATCCACCACAATAGGTGGTGGGAGCAAGGAAGAGGCACCTGAGGAAGACACCAAAGGCTTCAACAGAGCCTTATGGAACACATTAGGGATTTGCAGCGAAGGAAAATGCAAACGAAAGGCAACAGGATTAACCACCTCCAAAATTTCATAAGGACCAATAAACTTGGGACCCAACTTAGCAGAAGGAATCCTCAACCTAATATTCTTGGTGGATAACCATACCTTATCCCCCACCTGGAATGCCGGCCCCACCGACCGTTATCTATCCGCAAAAAATGTATACCTACTCTGAGCCTCCCCAATGTTCCTCTGGACCTCCCTCCAGACCTACTCCAACTGCTGAATGGCCAAATCAGCCCCTGGACACCCCGAATGCAACCGGGAAAACTCACCAAAGCAAGGGTGAAAACCATAATTGCAAAAGAACTGGGAATTACCAGTGGACTGATTGACAAGATTATTGAAAGCAAACTTTGCCATCGGTAACAAAAAGCACCAATCATCCTGTCTGGACGTGGCAAGACACCGTAATATCTGCTCCAAAGACTGATTAGTAGTGTTGAGCGATACCTTCCGATACTTGAAAGTATCGGTTTCGGATAGTATCGGCCGATACCCGAAAAATATCGGATATCGCCGATACCGATACCCGATACCAATACAAGTCAATGGGACACAAGTATCGGAAGCTATCCTGGATGGTTCCCAGGGTCTGAAGGAGAGGAAACTCTCCTTCAGGCCCTGGGATCCATATTCATGTGAAAAATAAAGAATAAAAATAAAAAATATGTATATACTCACCCCTCCGACGGACCCTGGACCTTAGCGGTGCAACCGGCAGCCTCCGTTCCTAAGAATGCAGTGAGTGAAGGACCTTCGATGACGTCACGGTCACGTGAGCGGTCACATGAGTGGTCACGCGACCAATCACAAGACCGCGACGTCATCGCAGGTCCTGTACACTCACTGCATTCTTAGGAACAGAGGCTGCCGGTTTCACCGCTAAGGTCCAGGGTCCGTCGGAGGGGTGAGTATATACATATTTTTTATTTTTATTCTTTATTTTTTACATGAATATGGATCCCAGGGCCTGAAGGAGAGTCTCCTCTCCTCCAGACCCTGGGAACCATACACTGGGAACTTCCGATTCCGATTTCCGATATCACAAAAATATCAGAACTCGGTATCGGAATTCCGATACAGCAAATATCGGCCGATACCCGATATTTGCAGTATCGGAATGCTCAACACTACTGATTAGTCCTTTCAGTTTGACCGTTGGTCTCCCGGTGAAAGGCTGACGAAAAGGTCAGACTGATACCTAGACTTTAATAAAAAGCTGAAAAAAGGTATTTTATTTGCGCTGAAGTGCGTCCTCAATTAACAATCTTGAGACAATAATTTGCCTCAATAATCTCCTCGGTCAGTAATAAGAAAAATTCAGGGATAATCCCATAAGCAGTGCTGGTTCCTATATGACAATGTTCTTACAACCCAGGATAGCGTGTCACCGTGGACCTATATGGTGCACTTCTGGCTGAGCAAAGGTTAATCTATGTGCTTCAAACAATGAATCAAGGCTTAGATGAATAAATCAAGGCTTAGATGAAGGCTTAGATAGATAAATGGAGCCACACAAGCTCTAGGCAGTGTTACCTTATAGAGGGCAGATGCATTTAGGAGACTGATGTCTGTGGTGTCCACATGAAGTCAGAACCTTCCGTGGTGCAGGACCAGTGTTTTCAGTGAGAAGACTGATTGTTCTGGGGCGCTGTCCCAGCCAGTGACAGGCGTCCCTCGGTGTCCTGAGCCCGCGGGTATCGTGAGCCAAGTACCACTGTATAAGCCAATCAGATACACTGGAATACCAGGACCTTTCGTGATGTCACGGTCATGTAATGAATCACGTGACTGGCTATGGAGTGCAAGTTGGACCAATAATCCTACGCATTTCAGAATTCCCGTATTCCTTCGTCAGGGATGGTCCAGTAGTGGTCCTGAGTACCTTTATAGTTCCTGATTATCAGGTGGCCGTCTTTCATACTGTACAGACCAAAAGTTTGGACATACCTTCTCATTTAAAGATTTTTCTGTATTTTCATGACTATGAAAATTGTAAATTCACACTGAAGGCATCAAAACTATGAATTAACACATGTGGAATTATAAACTTAACAAAAAAGTGTGAAACAACTGAAAATATGTCTTATATTCTAGGTTCTTCAAAGTAGCCACCTTTTGCTTTGATGACTGCTTTGCACACTCTTGGCATTCTCTTGATGAGCTTCAAGAGGTAGTCACCGGGAATGGTCTTCCAACAATCTTGAAGGAGTTTCCAGAGATGCTTAGCACTTCTTGACCCTTTTGCCTTCACTCTGCGGTCCAGCTCACCCCAAACCATCTCGATTGGGTTCAGGTCTGGTGGCTGTGGAGGCCATGTCATCTGGCGTAGCACCCCATCACTCTCCTTCTTGGTCAAATAGCCCTTACACAGCCTGGAGGTGAGTTTGGGGACATTGTCCTGTTGAAAATTAAATGATGGTCCAACTAAACGCAAACCGGATGGAATAGCATGCTGCTGCAAGATGCTGTGGTAGCCATGCTGGTTCAGTATGCCTTCAATTTTGAATAAACCCCCAACAGTGTCACCAGCAAAGCACCACCACACCATCACACATCCTCCTCCATGCTTCACAGTGGGAACCAGGCATGTAGAGTCCATCCGTTCACTTTTTCTGCGTCACACAAAGACACGGTGGTTGGAACCAAAGATCTCAAATTTGGACTCATCAGACCAAAGTACAGATTTCCACTGGTCTAATGTCCATTCCTTGTGTTCTTTAGCCCAAACAAGTCTCTTCTGCTTGTTGCCTGTCCTTAGCAGTGGTTTCCTAGCAGCTATTTTACCATGAAGGCCTGCTGCACAAAGTCTCCTCTTAACAGTTGTTGTAGAGATGTGTCTGCTGCTAGAACTCTGGGTGGCATTGACCTGGTCTCTAATCTGAGCTGATGTTGACCTGCGATTTCTGTGGCTGGTGACTCGGATAAACTTATCCTCAGAAGCAGAGGTGACTCTTGGTCTTCCTTTCCTGGGGCGGTCTTCATGTGAGCCAGTTTCTTTGTAGCGCTGATGGTTTTTGCCGCCACTGCACTTGGGGACATTTTCAAAGTTTTCCCAATTTTTCGGACTGACTGACCTTCATTTCTTAAAGTAATGATGGCCACTCGTTTTTCTTTACTTAGCTGCTTTTTTCTTGCCATAATACAAATCCTAACAGTCTATTCAGTAGGACTATCAGCTGTGTATCCACCAGACTTCTGCACAACACAACTGATGGTCCCAACCCCATTTATAAGGCAAGAAATCCCACTTATTAAACCTGACAGGGCACACCTGTGAAGTGAAAACCATTCCCGGTGACTACCTCTTGAAGCTCATCAAGAGAATGCCAAGAGTGTGCAAAGCAGTCATCACAGCAAAAGGTGGCTACTTTAAAGAACCTAGAATGGAAGACATAATTTCAGTTGTTTCACACTTTTTTGTTAAGTATATAATTTCACATGTGTTAATTCATAGTTTTGATGCCTTCAGTGTGAATGTACAATTTTCATAGTCATGAAAATACAGAAAAATCTTTAAATGAGAAGGTGTGTCAAAACTTTTGGTCTGTACTGTATATATATAAGTTTATACTCACTTCACTGGAGGCACTGCAGCCTCCATTTTCTCTTCTGGTCTGGAGAGCAGCATGAGGCAATAATGTCATTGCGCCGCCTGCGTGAGCACACTGAAGTCTCAGGAAGCTGCGGTCTGCAGCTTATGAGACAGACCAGAGCTTCCACTAGGAATTTCGGGGCCCTATACTGGAAAAATTTTCGAGTTCCCTTGAGACTCCGCCCAGGCTCCCCACCAGCTCCGCCTCCACCGTCCCACCGCCCCCTCTTGGAAAAACTCAACTTCTCCATTACATCCTCACCAGTCAGATGTTAACAGTTCCCATCAAACACCAGATCACATTCATAACCAGCAGCTTTTGTTCCGGCCAAAATAATTTTTAGGCTGACACCACGACATGGTAGACTCTTTCGGCCAGGCCCTACTCTACTCTATACTATTAAAAATAAATATATTTTTAACTATTTTTCTTTAAAGGGAACCTGTCACCCCCCTATGGCCTATTAAAGTAAAAGAGCCACCTTCAGCAGCACTAAGGCTGCATTCTGTGAAGGTGGCTCTTATGTTTATTATCCCTAAGAACACTGAAATAATGAGTTTTATAAATCTCCCATCATACCTCTATTGAGTTAGGGAGGTATGTTTTCTCCCCCTGACTCAACCGCCTCGCAGTCATCCATCGCCGCCTTCTCTCTTTCTCGTGACATCAACGGTGCCTGCACTCTGCAATCAGTTCTCGGGCATGCGTAATGCGTGCTGCCTGGGAACTTACATCAGGTGATGTAAGGATATTGCGCCTGCGTATAGCGGAGGCCCCAGATCCTGCCACGCAGTGTGTTATGATGTGTTCACGCTGTGGGGCTGGGAATCTGGCACCTGCATAGTGGAGCGGGTCACCGTGCTCCATTGAATATAGTGCCGATGTCTCGCAAGACTTCGGCACTTCTATCAAGGTGCACGGTGACCCGCTCCACTTCTTAGGTGCCAGATTCCCAGCCCCGCAGTGTGAATACATCATAACACACTGCGGGTCGGGATCCAGGGCCTCCACTACACGCAGACGCGATATCCTTACATCACATGACCCTCTTCCAATTGAAAAAAATGAAGTTGGATCCAAAATGGCCGACTTCAAAATGGCCGCCATGGTCACCACCCATCTTGAAAAGCTTTCTCCCTCCCATATACTAATGTGCCACAAATAGGAAGTTGATATCACCAACCATTCCCATTTTATTTAGGTACATCAATATAAATGGCCCACACTGTATATGCTGATATTATTTGGTTATTGTTTGCTTATATTTGTCTGTAATATTACAATATTATTATTTTGATATTATAAATATAGTAATATTATTGGGATTATTAGAAATATTAGTCTTTTATAAAATCTTGATTTCCTCCAGGCAGGGTAATATTAATAATATATCCCCATCTGGGGCTCGGGGGCGAGGACAGCATGGGCCTGTGTGATTTAATGGGGCTTCATTTCAATCCCAGTCCATCCCTGCCGCATGGTGAATGTCATGAAAAAATAAATAAAAAGCAATTCTTTAACTTTTGTTCATATTTATCCTGTGCTCTACGCTGAGAATGCTGTAAGTTGTAGTTCCACAAAAACTGGAATGTCCATAGTTCCTGCACCTACAAAATGTGTGAAAATGTGAAACAATAGGAATGGTTTCTCTCATAGACAATGATTTCTGCTCGTTTGTCATTTCTGCATTGCTAGGTGAATCACCAGCAAAGAAACACTCAATGTTCTTGTTTTAAGATGTTTCCCCTCCACCCTGTAGAATGTAAGCCCGCAAGGGCAGGGTCCTCTCCCCTCTGTATCAGTCGGTCATTGTTAGTTTGCTTACTGTAAGTGATATCTATAACTTGTATGTAACCCCTTCTCATGTACAGCACCATGGAATCCATGGTGCTATATAAATAAATAATAATAATAATAATAATAATAATAAATACACTAAAGGTGGAATCAGAATGGTTGCTATGGGCATTTGCTAAAGTTTTGTTAATAGTTTTTAAGTGAGGTCTTTGTTCCTATGGTAACAGTGTAACGCTGGAAAAAGGGGGAAGTGTTGTCATAGGGCCTAGAATATAATTACGTTTGAGGTAAATTATTATAAAGTCCTTTATTTTTTTCAGACGCAGTAAATGCTTTTTACTTTTGGGAACTTTTCCTTAATCGCACGGCTCCTCCTGCCTTGATGGTAAACAATGTGATCTGCCATATTATTACTATTTGTTGTCAATATTAATTAATACCTGTGGAGATTTCACTCATGATCATATGTGACATCATCAAATACAGGAGGCCATTGTTACCTCACCGCATGATGTCACAATGACTGTGGGTCTATAAAAACGGGTGTTCTAGGAGCAGAAGCTTATTTCAGAAGATGAAGACGACGAGAGCGGAGGATTCAGGATCGAGGACACACTCTGTCATTTCAAGAGATGAAGACGAGAAGAGCAGAGGATCCAGGATCAAGGACACAGACTCTCATTTCAATCCTCTGGGTTGAGAATACAGGTAAATAAGAAACCTTTCAGGGATTTAAGTTAGTGAACTTAGCGCCAACATGGACCCTCCCAGTCTACAGATTGTGGCTGTAAGGTTCTAGATTTCTTCAGTCCTTGCTGGTAGAATCTCTAGACTTGGGTGATGAAGGTTCTATGTGAGGTCACACAGCGGAATGTTGGACACAGAGTTCTATGCAGCAAACATGGAAACATCAGAGAGTTCAGCACAAAGATCGCACCTCGGATGGAGACACCACTGTCGCTACTATGGTCAGTGACACTTCAAGTTGTATCTGTGGCTGGCACAGATTGTACTTATATATAACTGCATTTGCAACTTTTTTTTAAAACAAATTTATTACACCATTTTAAGTGTTTACGTCAAAACTTAAAAATGCAGAGAAAAGGGGGCTTGTTTATCTGGCATAAAGTACAATATATTTATGACGCTTTCTACAGGTTTTATACTGATACTTCCCCTCATATTTTTTTTCTTACCAGGGAGAGAATCTGGATCCTGGAAGGAAGATTGAAGAATCTAAAGAGAGCCACACGATTGTTTAGTTTTAATCATTTAATATGTCTGTACATGATATTTGTTGTCTTATGATGTCATTATATGCTGATTATATGGATCCTGGAATCAGTGCATCATGACATCATATTGTTTAGGTGTCTGCTGTATAATCAAACTGTATAAGGAGTAGAACATACATATTTACATGCTTTAGCACTATAGAGTGCAACTTTATTTGTTTGCCAACTGTATAAGGGTCATGATATGATGCAACAATCCTATGTCTGTATATTAAGGGGTAGTGTTTTGTGTGGGGGTTGTGTTCTGTGGGGGGGGTATTGTTTTGTTTTGTTTTTTACAGAGGAGATGAACGTAGCCAAGCAATGAGTTTCAGGGTCTGGTCTGATGAGGAAAGGTGAGGCGACTTACCTAGGACAAAGAAGATCTGCTATCTAGAAACGAGTCACCACATTGAATATCATTGTTGTATATATATCAGTTAGTTAGTTGTAGTATGGCCTTGATCCAGGGTTCTCGAACTGATCGCCTTTTCTCGGGGTCAAGAAGGAATTTTTTGCCTGTAACACACATTGGCTGAATGTGTTCAGGTTTTTTGCCTTCCTCTGGATCATTGGTCTTAGGTAGAGGTAAAGATTGTATTTAATAAAATATGTTTAAAATCAATGATCGGTCTCCTTATGGCTTTATTTTATACAGCACTCAGGTAGTTGTATATGAGAGTTCTCATTTTTATGATCCATGGCTGCCACAATATGAAGGCAAAGAGAAATATGAGGGCAGTAATTATGTGTCTGCTAATGCAATGTCTGTATTTGACCTTCCTAATACCACTACTAATGGCACATCCCTCCTAATAACACTCCTAGTAGCATGTCCCTCCTAATAACACTCCTAGTGGCATGTCCCTCCTAATAACACTTCTCAGTGGCATGTCCCTCCTAATAACACTCCTAGTGGCATGTCCCTCCTAATAACACTTCTAGTGGCATGCCCCTATGCTCCTCCTAATAGGGTATAAATTGATGACTGCCGGTGGTCTGACTGCTGAGACCACCAGTGATATCAAGACTGGAGCTTTGGGACCCCAATATTGGGGCTCTGCAATTGTTCTGTCTTCATACACGTTGATACGGTGTGTGATCCGACATACGGCATAAACCACTTCTGTCTCCCAAATAAGCGGACTGTTCTCTGTAGTCTAACTTGATTATTGGTAAACATGAGCGCGGTAAAACTAGAAGAATACAAATGATATGTATAAGTATTGGGCTAACGATAACACAACTGCAACTAACAGGGAAACATACAGTATGGTGCAACCTCTACATAACTACATACAGCAGATTTCTGGTAACCACATTTCCTGTGTACTGGCTGCTATACAGTTAATCACACTCTGAACAACACTACAGTACAAGAACAGAAATAATGATCTTACCAGATAAACTTAACAAGGATGGGAAGTAAGTGAGGTAGTTCCAACACAGCTGAATAACACGAGTGAACAGGAAATACAAGAGAAAAGGCTGGGGAATTCCCCAATCCCATGATGCTTTGCTGAAACCCACAATGCAACACTCTATTATTCATGGAAAACACAGGTTATAAATTTATCCACCACTGGGTGGTGCTATAACACAACAAACCCAGAACTATAATAATAGTTAACCTTTTAATGCTTGAAATGAACTCCTGTCCTGTTAGAAGGACAGAACACTCCCCGCTTGGCATCAACCGATGCCACCTACAGGTGCTTTTGGCGAAAACAGTAAGACAAGTTCCGCCACTGGTCTGAGGAATAGTTTGCTTTCCCCAGACTTGCCTACTTTGACCTCGACCTTACGGATCTTCCCATCTTTGCTTGGGAATACTTTAGTGATGAGGCCTAGTGGCCACTCATTTCGGTGTGACTGGCTGTCTTTCATGAGAACGACATCACCGGTTTTGATGTTTGGTTTGTCAGTCTGCCACTTCCTCCTTGGTTGTAAGGTGGAGAGGTACTGCTTCCTCCATCTGTCCCAGAAGGTATTGGAGAGACTTTGGACTTGTCTCCATTGTCGTCTGTAAAGGTCCTTGTTGCTAAATTCTCCAGGTGGAGCGCTGAGAACGCTGGCTTTCTGAGTAAGTAACATGGCAGGAGTGAGAATGGTCGGATCCTCAGAGTCACTAGAAAGTGAAGTCAATGGTCTGGCATTAATGATGGCCGAAACCTCTGCTAGAAATGTGGTCAAACTTTCATGTGTGAGTCTTGCACTACCTGCTTGCAAGAAAATGGAGTCGAGGATTCTGCGTGCTATTCCTATCATCCTCTCCCAGGCACCTCCCATGTGAGAAGAGTGTGGTAGATTGAAAGTCCAGGTACATCCCTGCTCACTCAGATATCTTTCCACACCGGTGGTGTCTAGGTTGGAAGGGATTTGAAGTTCTTTCACTGCTCCTACAAAGTTGGTACCTCTATCGGAGCGTATGTGCTTCACGGGACCTCTGATGGCGATGAAACGTCGGAGTGCATTTATAAATCCTGAAGTGTCCATGGACTCAATTACTTCAATGTGGACTGCTCTAATGGACATACAGGTGAACATAACAGCCCAGCGTTTGGCATTGGCCTGGACTCTTCTAGTGTTCCGTGCAACCACAGACCATGGCCCGAATACGTCCAGTCCGACGTTGGTAAAGGGAGGTTCGGTACTAAGTCTGTCTGGTGGGAGATTGGCCATCTTCGGCTTTTGAGTCCCGCCACGGAGTTTGCGACAAATCACGCAATTGTAAATGAGTTTACTCACGCATCGTTTTGCTCCGACTATCCATAGTCCAGCAGTTCGTAGATTTCCTTCAGTAAACAGTCGTCCCTGATGTTTCACCAAGACGTGGTGGTGTTGCACAAGCAGGGTCGTGACATGATGATGTCCAGGAATTATTATAGGGTGTTTCTCCCCAAATTCCACTTCAGCTTCTTGAAGACGACCTCCAATTCTTAACAGCCCATCCTGGTCAATGATTGGATCAAGCTTCTTCAAGACACTATCTCTGGAAACAGGTTGGCTTCTATTGAGGTTATCTATTTCCTTGGCGTAACATTCACGTTGTATGGTACGGATTATAAAGTTCTTGGCATTTTCCATGCTTGGAACGGTAAAAGCAAGCTTGCAGTGGTGCCAACCTTTGCAAGGTTTCTGGATGGCGGGTGACGTTGACTTGTAGGATCGAGCCACATGAATTAAACAAACGAGGGCACGAACAAGTGAGTCCCAAGTTGAGAACCTGTTGAAGCGGTGGGATTTGAGGTGATTGTCTTTAGTCACCGTACGTAGAACGGATACCTGAGGGCGGATTTCCTCATCTGCCTCTGGATCCACCAATTCAAAGATGTTTGACTCGTCCACATATGGCGTCGAACGGTATAAGAATGTAGGGCCGGTGAACCAGGTTGTGTCCTTAAGTTGTCTTGCTTCAACGGATCTGGTTGCGTGGTCCACCGGATTGTTGTGCGTGGACACATAGTGCCACTGTTTAGGTTCTGTGGATCTCCTGATCCTTAGCACCCGATTGCTGACATAGACATAGAAGCGACGAGTTTCATTGCAAATGTACCCCAGCACTACCTTGCTGTCAGTGTAGAACTCGACTTCTTTGATTTCCAGGTCCATTTCTGTCGAGATAAGCTCAGCTAACTCCACTGCTAGCACAGCTGCACAGAGTTCCAGTCTGGGTACTGTGTGTTCACGGAGTGGGGCCAATTTTGTCCGGCTCATAACAAGCCTTACGTGGCATTGTTCATTGATGTCAGTTGTTTTCGAATACGCCACTGCTGCAATTGCCTTGGTAGAAGCATCGCAGAAGACACAAAGCCTTTGCACCTTGATTTCTGATGAAGGCACAGAAGCATATGGTCGTGCCACGTAGAGACTCAACAGGATTTCTAAAGAATTTTTCCATCTTTCCCACAATTCTCTTTTATCGCTGGGAAGCGGATCATCCCAATCGGATGTCTCTTGGGTGAAGTCTCTCAACATCATTTTACCTTGGATAGTTACAGGGGTTACGAATCCCAGGGGATCGTACAAACTGTTCACAACGGACAGGACGCCTCTACGCGTGAAGGGTTTCTCTTCTTCGCTGATCTGGAAGGTGAATGCATCCTTTTTCAAATCCCAGAGTAGACCGAGGCTCCGCTGCATGGGAAGGGAGTCCGTGCTTAAATCCAAGTCTTTTAAATCGGTTGAGTAATCTTGAGAAGGAAAGGCTGCCATTAGTTTCTGGCTGTTGGAAGCAATTTTGTGCAACCTCAAATTGGATGAAGCGAGCATTTCTTGTGCCCTTTTTAGGAGACTGACTGCCGACTCCTCTGTGGGTGTGGATTTCAGGCAGTCATCTACGTAGAAATCCTTTTCCACGAAAGATCTTACATCCGATCCATACTTCGCTTCACCTTCTCTGGCTGAATGTCTAAGGCCATAGATAGCGACAGCAGGGGAAGGGCTGTTCCCGAAGATGTGAACCTTCATACGATATTCCACGATGTCCTTGTAGGGGTCATTATTGCGGTACCAGAAGAACCTCAAGTAGTTTCTGTGTTCTTCTTTAACAAGGAAGCAGTGAAACATCTGTTGTATGTCGGCCATAAATGCTACTGCGTCTTTGCGGAAACGAAGAAGTACTCCCAGAAGTCTGTTGTTGAGGTCTGGACAAGACAGGAAGACGTCGTTTAAAGAAACACCTTCGTATCTGGCACTTGAGTCAAAAACCACTCTTATCTGACCTGGTTTCTTCGGATGATACACGCCGAAAATAGGTAAGTACCAACATTCCTCGGAATCTTGAAGTACAGGTGCAATTTCCGCGTGGCCACTCTGGAATATTCTCTCCATGAAGGTAAAGAAGTGTTGTTTTGTTTCTGGTGCCTTCTGCAGTTTGCGCGTAAGGGAAACAAATCGACTGTAGACAAGTTCTCTGTTGTTGGGTAAGCGTTGCCTCTGTGGTTTGAATGGTAAAGGTGCGACCCAACTCTTTGATTCATCTCTTACTATCTCTCGCTCCATGATGTCCAAGAACAGTCTGTCCTCTATGGACATTGCTACCTGGTTGTCTTCTCTTGTCCTGTGGAAAACTGTGCACCCTATATGATCTTGCTCACCGTCGCATGCATGGTCTTCACAGGAAGGATCAGCTAACGGACAAGTGGAGGGGTGTGGTGTGGCAATTCTTTAATCAGGAAACTACTCTCGCATGGCTGGAAGAGAGACGGGCGTCCATTCTCGAGGGTATTGGTGAGCATGCTGTTGACTGATGTCGGCCTGTGTGCTCCACCCAAACAGACATCTCCCACAATGACCCATCCTAGGTCAAGTCTCTGAGCATATGGGGCGTTTTGTGGGCCATTGATCTGTCCTCTAGCCTTGTGGACCCGTAGTATGTCTCTTCCGAGAAGTAAGACGATAGGAGCTCCTTGGTCGAGCTCTGGTATCAGGTGAGCTATACATCTCAAGTGGGTGTGATGAGCTGCTACCTCTGGTGTAGGTATCTCAGACCTGTTGTCTGGAATCTGGTTGCACTCCAGTATTGATGGCAAGGATAAGCAGGTTTGACCGTCTATAGACTCTACTTTGAATCCAGTTGCTCTCCTCCCCGCCGTCTCGACAGTACCTGCACATGTTTTCAAGGAGTACGGAGAGCCGGGACCAGCAATGTTGAAGGTGTCGAAGAGAAAGGATTTAGCTAGAGACCTGTTGCTCTGATCATCCAAGATTGCATATACCTTGATCGCCTTATCCCGTTGGTTCACTGGGAATACTCTGACAAGACAGATCTTTGAGCAGGATCTTCCTGCTACGAGTTCCTTGCAAATTTCTGTGCACCGAGAAGTGACCACTGGGGTATCCACGTCGGGGTCCGTCTGTTTTTCGGCAGACTCTTCTACTCGTGACGATACCCCTGAGGGTGGTCCAGGATGTAAGGCCGTGTTGTGCTCCACACTACTACATTCTGTGCATTTCACACTGGTCTCACAGTTCTTGGCGAAGTGTGAGGTTGTCGTGCAGCATCTGAAGCATATCTTGTTTTCCTTTAGGAAACTCTTACGGTCTTCTAGAGACTTCTCCCTGAAGGCTCTACATTTTAGGAGAGGATGAGGTTTCTTGTGTAGGGGGCAGTATTTGCTGAGATCCTGCGGTTTGTCCTCTTCTGGAGAGGACTTACTTGCCCTGTAAAGAAAACCTGTGGAGGTAACATTAGTTTTGTGGACTGCCACTGGTGTTTTACTGGGTTTTACACCAGAGGCAGCAGTACATGACATAGTGAAATCGAAACTAGGGTCATTTCTAACTTTAGCCTGCTGGGCAACAAAGTCTACAAACACCCTGAAAGGAGGAAATGGTACCTTATGAGCCTGTTTGTAACGGGACCCGTGACTGACCCACTTTTCTTGTAAGTTGTAAGGGAGCTTTTGGACAATTGGGTTGACACCTCTGGCAGTGTCCAGGAATGCCAACCCTGGTAGATCACCTTCTGCCTGAGCAGCATATACCTCCATTAACAAGTCGCTCAGTTCCCTGAGCTTTTGGTAACCCTTATTTGCTATCTTGGGGAAATCATCAATTCTTTTATACAAAGCATTTTCTATAGCTTCTATTGACCCATAACATTCTTCAAGTCTCTCCCACACCATACGAAGTCCTGTGTGTGGGTACTTTATGTTAATGTTCCTGATTCTTTTGGCATGTTCAGCTGACTCGCTCCCAAGCCACTTAACCAATAGATCTAACTCTTCACTACTGGAAAGATGCAAGTCTCTGATGGCATTCTGAAAAGAGGCTCGCCATGCTCTGTAGCTTTCAGCTCGATCAGTGAACTTTACAAGTCCCTTGGTCACCAGCTCCCGGCGGGTAAAGAACCTTGCAAAGTTCATAGTGGCTGAGTCTGTGCCGACGTGAGCTGGTGTGCTGTTGTTATGCGGTGTTTGTGGTGCATCCTCATACCTGGTAGGAGCTTCTGGCATAGGAAAGTCTGTATAAACCCGTTCAGTGGCGAAGGGTGTCCCTTTCAGTCTGGGCGGAGGCCGTACCTTCTGTTCCGTAGGACGGTAGTGGTGATCAATGTCGTTTCGCAGTAAACTTTCCTGCTTCCAGTACGGTGTTTGGAGGAAGGATCTCTGGTAATCTGTATAGGCTGGTTGGTGTAACGGATCAGAGTTGTCTTCTACTTGGGGATGTTGACGGACATATTCAGAGACGCGTTGAGCAGGGTCCTGATGATCAAGGTCTGGTCCGCGTATGTCGCTGCCTCGCTCGGATTCAGGAAACTCCACGGCTTCTAAAAACTCAGCTTTGGCTATTGCGGCTGCTGCTTCCTTTTCAGCGGAAAGCCTTTCCAAGGTCGCTCGCAGGCGCGCTGTATCTGCGTCTCTATCGGCTTGCAGGCGGGCTCTTTCTGCGTCTATATCGGCTTGCAGGCGGGCTCTTTCTGCTTCTTGCTCTGCTTGCAGGCGGGCTCTTTCTGCTTCTTGCTCCACTTGTTTCAACTTTAACTGCATCTCTTGTGCGGCAAAGGAGGATCTTACTTTAGCCGCCTCAGCTTCTGCTCGGGCGAGGGTGACAGACCTTTTCGAGGAAGACTTGCTGGAGCGGCTTGTTTGGGACCTTGTCCTGAGTGAAGATGCTTGACTTGCAGACATTTTATGTCCGTTTGCAGGCTGTAGGACGTCTCAGAGCGGGTAGGGGTGACTTCGGCGTGGACTGAGACGTGTGGTACTTGGTGGGCTGCACTCTCGGTACTTGTGACTGTATGGCGGCTGCTGCGGTATTTGCAGGCAGTGCGGTGTGGTACAAGCGGCTGCGTAGGTGGTATTTGCTATCGCTGGCGTCTAGCCTCCCTTTACTGTAATCCCGGCGCCTAGCTTCCGTTTTACTGTTCTGTCTTCATACACGTTGATACGGTGTGTGATCCGACATACGGCATAAACCACTTCTGTCTCCCAAATAAGCGGACTGTTCTCTGTAGTCTAACTTGTTTATTGGTAAACATGAGCGCGGTAAAACTAGAAGAATACAAATGATATGTATAAGTATTGGGCTAATGATAACACAACTGCAACTAACAGGGAAACATACAGTATGGTGCAACCTCTACATAACTACATACAGCAGATTTCTGGTAACCACATTTCCTGTGTACTGGCTGCTATACAGTTAATCACACTCTGAACAACACTACAGTACAAGAACAGAAATAATGATCTTACCGGATAAACTTAACAAGGATGGGAAGTAAGTGAGGTAGTTCCAACACAGCTGAATAACACGAGTGAACAGGAAATACAAGAGAAAAGGCTGGGGAATTCCCCAATCCCATGATGCTTTGCTGAAACCCACAATGCAACACTCTATTATTCATGGAAAACACAGGTTATAAATTTATCCACCACTGGGTGGTGCTATAACACAACAAACCCAGAACTATAATAATAGTTAACCTTTTAATGCTTGAAATGAACTCCTGTCCTGTTAGAAGGACAGAACAGCAATCCTGTTCTGAATTGAAAGGAGATTAATTTTCTATGGGGCAGTGCTTTTCAGGAGTCTTATAAATAATGAATGGAGTGAAGACCGAGCATGACCACTGTCATGTACACACTTCTCAACACATGACGTGGGGTGCACCTGCAAGGGTTAATTTATCTCCTCTCATTCAATCCAACTCTCAACCTCTGTGTTAGGCTACAAAGTGAGCATAAATCACTATTTTTGTATAATTGTCCTGAGGAAGGACAGTGGTATCTGAAACAAGATGATAATAAAACTGCAATTTTATATATTTATCTACTATGACTCGTGTCATAACTCCGGAGAGCGCAGAAACACTTCCAAATCAGCTACTTTTATAAATCACGCCCTACAAAGTCCACACACCCCGATTACTTAGCATGCTGCCACCACTCATCAAACACACAAGGTGATAAATTCCCAAAATATATAACTGTCTGACAATCAAAAGGTCACACAGTCTCTGAAAGTCTATGGATTCTTTAAAGCATACAAGGATCAAACTTATTAAAGATTTTAAACTTTAATATAAAAATATACAGTGCTTAAAATAAAAGATATAAAAAGGTAAAAATAAAGGGACAAAATGATGCAAAACAGTTATAAAACAAAAAGGGAGAACAAACAGAAATATCTAAAGGTTTCTGTCTACAGTTATCTTCTGTTTCCTTGAGGGAAGGAGAAATAAGTTATGGATTACATCAGCATGCACAGCACCCACATGTGAACAACTTCTTTTTGTGCCACCCAGCCTTTTATAGTCCTGACCATAGGATCATATTTCCAGGATGACCCGGATGCGCCAATTTAAAAATTGCTGTTTGTGAATGGATGATGGGCTAAGTTGTGGCATTTCAAATATCCTGTGTCTCTCCCTTCCTCTCTATACAGTCAAGAGGAAATATTCTGTCCAGTTACAAACCATTTGCTAACCCCTTTGAAGCTCAGGATCCAGGAGCTAAGTTTAACACCTCCCAGTATTCTTCCAGGACACCCCTGTAATTCGGAGTACTTGCAATAACAGTGGGAAGATGTTATATCCTTTGTGTGGAGCCAGTCATTTGGATGCAGCCTTAAAGGAGTTGTCCACTACTAAGACAACCCCTTCTTGATTCAAATGAGTGATCCTAAAAAATGATAAAACCTATACTCTCCTCCCGTGCCGGCGCCATTCCAGTGGTGTCGGCACTTGTGGTCACGGGGCTAGAGTGCGTTGTTGCGACACGTGTTGACGGCGCCCAATCAGTGCTGACATCATTGTCCCCGCCTTCGGACAAATCAAACATGAAGAGGAAATCCAGACTGCAGCTGATCTCTGACTTCCTCTTCATGATCAATTTGACAGGAAGCGGGGACAGTGACGCTAGCACTCATTGGGCACCTGCGTCACGTTTCACAACAACCGTGGTTTCGGCTAGTGGACCGGGGCGACTGCCAACCTCCCATGTCTCCACATGGGAAAAATTTGATTTTTTTAGGGGAATAACCTCTTAAACTATCCAAGCTCATAGCATGGTTTACAGCTCCTGAGTGTCCTCCCTGCTCTTGAACATCCCCTTTCTAGTGTTCACATAATATCTATATCAGAAAAGAAGGTTCAGAGACCTGCGGCGCACCTGGGTTGCACTATGAAAGGGGATCCGTAGGTGACTATATATAATTTATATTATTGTTGGACAATGCTGCGGCATTTAATAGAGAATAAAACATGGCAGACAGCCCCTTTATGAAATACAGGTTATCCCTCTGTGTCTGACACCTGCAAAAGAAAGTGTTAAAAAAAAAGAATTGTGAAAAAAAAATCTAGAATAGTAATGTCCTATATACAATTACTGTAATTAAAGTGATTGTCCAGGCTGAGAAGTCCACAGTCCCTCTTTGTGACTACAGAATCATGAGCGGGTGATGTGCTCACTGTCATGATTCCCCTGCATGACCAGCAGGAGCGGCAGTGGTCACATGACCAGCAGGAGCGGCGGTGCTCACATGACCAGCAGGAGCGGGCAGTGGTCACATGACCACCTGGTCTCGCTGTTGCCAAAGAATCCTGACAGCGCGCATTGTGAGAATTCACAATTCTGCAGACACAAACCTGGACAACCACTTTAAGCCCCCCTTACACTCACCCCCACAGAAGATCCACAAATCAACTCTGGTACTGGCAATATTTGGTAAAAATGTCTTTGCTGCCTGTAGCAACTAATCACAACACAGCTTTCTTTTGAAGATCACAATAAGAAAAGCAACACTGTGATTGGTTGCTATTGGCCACAAAATCAGAACTTTTTTTCATACACTACCTCTAAAACCACGATTCTGACTCTATTTCGGCACCAGCTCTCCCTACTCTCGCTGAAACAGGAACAGAATGCGGCGAGCAGGGCGGCGCATGGTCTCTTATACTCGGGATGATGCTGTGCGGCCCAGCCATTCACTTGCACGACCACAAGAAAGATGACTGCGGCGTTTCATGGCCTGGCAGACAATCCCTGCTCTGTGATTGGGTCTCTGAAGTCCGCCAAAACTGCTGGGTGGAGACTGCATTTACCGCCGAATAATTCCGGAAATGCTCAGCGAGTACCCCGAGTACCCCGATACTCAGGCGAGTATCGAATAGTGGCGAGCACGTTCGCTCATCACTATTTATTAATAATTTTTTAAAATCAATATAAATAACACAACTAATTAAATACAACAAGATGACAAGGTGGGGAAAGAAGACCTCCTTCTAGAGGAGAGGTTAAAAGAGGCTGCGTATTATCGGAATCCACACAATCCCAAAGTGGACCCTAAAAAAATTAGGGGTAAATGGTAGTTTGATCTTACAAAGTCTCTCTATGTAGTTGTCAAAAGTAAAGTGCTAAGTACAATGTAGACTGAACCTGTCACCCCCAAAATCAAAGGTGAGCTAAGCCCATCGGCATCAAAGGCTTATCTACAGCATTCTGTAATGCTGTAGATAAGCCCCCGATGTATCCTGAAAGATGAGAAAAAGAGGTTAGATTATACTCACCCAGGGGCGGTCCCGATTCTGTTCTGGTCTGATGGGCGTCGCGGGCCGGTCCGGGGCTTCCCATCTTTATATGATGACGTCCTCTTCTTGTCTTCACGCTGCTGCTTTGGTGCAGGCGAACTTTGTCTGCCCTGTTGAGGGCAGAGCAAAGTACTGCAGTGCGCAGGCGCCGGGAAAGGTCAGAGAGGCCCGGCGTCTGCGCACTGCAGTACTTTGCTCTACCCTCAACAGGGCAGACAAAGTACACCGGAGCTGCAGCCTGAAGACAAGAAGAGGACGTCATCGTAAGAAGATGGGAGGCCCCGGACCGGACCGCGACACCCATCGGACCAAAACAGAACCGGGACCGCCACTGGGTAAGTATAATCTAACCTCTTTTTCTCATCTTTCAGGATACATCAGGGGCTTATCTACAGCATTACAGAATGCTGTAGATAAGCCCCTGATGCCGGTGGGCTTAGTTCACCTTCGATTTTGGGGGTGACAGGTTCCCTTTAAGTATATAGAGACAGGTCTGAAACTGTCCTCATAAATATCAGCATAGGGGATATAAATTCTATGTGTAATTCAGTATAATTGCCCAGACCTATATATAAAGTGCTGAGTGCAATGTTAACTTTGATATATTGAAAAGGACTAAACAGTCCTATATATTTCACATGGCCACAATTTTATTCCTATGATCAATTGCACATATAGGTAACAGCAAAGAGCAAACATATGCACATCGAGCAATCATCAGAACAATAAATTATGCAATGTAAATTTAGATATATAGAAAAGGACTAAACAGTCCTATATATTCCACATGGCTACACATTACTGCCTATAATCACATTGCACATGTTATAGGTAGCTACAGAGATATATGCATAGAGCAAACATTAAAACAAAGACTTGCATAACTCTGTACATCACCTGAGTGAAAAAGGGCAAATGGAGTCCAGAAATAGGAAACATACAGCCGCCCAGCCCCAACCCTTATGCCGTTTCGCATTCAAGCTTCTTCGGGGGGGGGGGGGGGGGGGTGACATATTACTGAGCGGCGTACAGAGATTGTCATTAATCATTTCAATCCATTTTGGCATTTTAGAAATGATGCTTACATACGCACTAGGGGTCATTTTGTAGGAAGACTACTTGCCTAACCGTATGCTTTTCAAGTGCTAGAGGAAACCAGAATATGATGATAAAATTCACACACACATGAGCAAAACATGCAAACTCCATGCAGATATCATTGAGGTTAAAGCCAAAGACCTTTATAAAAGGGGAACTGGTTGTTAGATGTCACAGCGCAGTATCGTGCGTCCTATCCCAGGGGGTGCTGGAGAGGGACGATAGGTAGCACTCATGGAGAAACACTTCAGTGTGACAGTGTGGCGAGCCAGTCGGGAGCGGATATGCCAGAGATGTAAGACAAAGAAATAGGTCAGAGGACAAGTCGGGTCAGATACCAAGGTCAAAGCACGGGGAGCACACAGCAAGATGAGCGGGGAAGCAGGAATGGGAAGGCAGGGAAACTGGATAAATGGGCAGAGAACAAATCATGATGTAACGGGGTCAGTAGCTCAAGCCAGGGGCAAGAACTATAGCTGATGCTGCCTGCAGGCAGCTATGGACTAAAATAGCCAAGCAGATCCCAAAACGAGGCAAAGCAGGTTAACCACCGCATGACCAGACCGGGGAGAGAATAGCAAGAAACAAACCCCGGACTGGATCATGACAGTACCCCTCTCTCAATGTGGGGCCACCGGCCCCCCGGTTTCCCTGGATTCTTAGCGTGAAAGGCCCAAAACAAACAATCTGCATGGACCGAGCACGCTGGCACCCACGACCAGTCCTCAGGACTGTACCCCTTCCAATGAACCAAATACTGAAGTGAACAGCGGAGCATACGAGAATCAACAACCCATTCCATCTCATACTCAGTCTGGCAATCCACCACAATAGGTGGTGGGAGCAAGGAAGAGGCACCTGAGGAAGACACCAAAGGCTTCAACAGAGCCTTATGGAACACATTAGGGATTTGCAGCGAAGGAAAACGCAAACGAAAGGCAACAGGATTAACCACCTCCAAAATTTCATAAGGACCAATAAACTTGGGACCCAACTTAGCAGAAGGAATCCTCAACCTAATATTCTTGGTGGATAACCATACCTTATCCCCCACCTGGAATGCCGGCCCCACCGACCGTTATCTATCCGCAAAAAATGTATACCTACTCTGAGCCTCCCCAATGTTCCTCTGGACCTCCCTCCAGACCTACTCCAACTGCTGAATGGCCAAATCAGCCCCTGGACACCCCGAATCCAACCGGGAAAACTCACCAAAGCAAGGGTGAAAACCATAATTGCAAAAGAACTGGGAATTACCAGTGGACTGATTGACAAGATTATTGAAAGCAAACTTTGCCATCGGTAACAGAAAGCACCAATCATCCTGTCTGGACGTGGCAAGACACCGTAATATCTGCTCCAAAGACTGATTAGTAGTGTTGAGCGATACCTTCCGATACTTGAAAGTATCGGTTTCGGATAGTATCGGCCGATACCCGAAAAATATCGGATATCGCCGATACCGATACCCGATACCAATACAAGTCAATGGGACACAAGTATCGGAAGCTATCCTGGATGGTTCCCAGGGTCTGAAGGAGAGGAAACTCTCCTTCAGGCCCTGGGATCCATATTCATGTGAAAAATAAAGAATAAAAATAAAAAATATGTATATACTCACCCCTCCGACGGACCCTGGACCTTAGCGGTGCAACCGGCAGCCTCCGTTCCTAAGAATGCAGTGAGTGAAGGACCTTCGATGACGTCACAGTCACGTGAGCGGTCACATGAGTGGTCACGCGATCAATCACAAGACCGCGACGTCATCGCAGGTCCTGTACACTCACTGCATTCTTAGGAACAGAGGCTGCCGGTTTCACCGCTAAGGTCCAGGGTCCGTCGGAGGGGTGAGTATATACATATTTTTTATTTTTATTCTTTATTTTTTACATGAATATGGATCCCAGGGCCTGAAGGAGAGTCTCCTCTCCTCCAGACCCTGGGAACCATACACTGGGAACTTCCGATTCCGATTTCCGATATCACAAAAATATCAGAACTCGGTATCGGAATTCCGATACAGCAAATATCGGCCGATACCCGATATTTGCAGTATCGGAATGCTCAACACTACTGATTAGTCCTTTCAGTTTGACCGTTGGTCTCCCGGTGAAAGGCTGACGAAAAGGTCAGACTGATACCTAGACTTTAATAAAAAGCTGAAAAAAGGTATTTTATTTGCGCTGAAGTGCGTCCTCAATTAACAATCTTGAGACAATAATTTGCCTCAATAATCTCCTCGGTCAGTAATAAGAAAAATTCAGGGATAATCCCATAAGCAGTGCTGGTTCCTATATGACAATGTTCTTACAACCCAGGATAGCGTGTCACCGTGGACCTATATGGTGCACTTCTGGCTGAGCAAAGGTTAATCTATGTGCTTCAAACAATGAATCAAGGCTTAGATGAATAGATAAATGGAGCCACACAAGCTCTAGGCAGTGTTACCTTATAGAGGGCAGATGCATTTAGGAGACTGATGTCTGTGGTGTCCACATGAAGTCAGAACCTTCCGTGGTGCAGGACCAGTGTTTTCAGTGAGAAGACTGATTGTTCTGGGGCGCTGTCCCAGCCAGTGACAGGCGTCCCTCGGTGTCCTGAGCCCGCGGGTATCGTGAGCCAAGTACCACTGTATAAGCCAATCAGATACACTGGAATACCAGGACCTTTCGTGATGTCACGGTCATGTAATGAATCACGTGACTGGCTATGGAGCGCAAGTTGGACCAATAATCCTACGCATTTCAGAATTCCCGTATTCCTTCGTCAGGGATGGTCCAGTAGTGGTCCTGAGTACCTTTATAGTTCCTGATTATCAGGTGGCCGTCTTTCATACTGTACAGACCAAAAGTTTGGACACACCTTCTCATTTAAAGATTTTTCTGTATTTTCATGACTATGAAAATTGTAAATTCACACTGAAGGCATCAAAACTATGAATTAACACATGTGGAATTATAAACTTAACAAAAAAGTGTGAAACAACTGAAAATATGTCTTATATTCTAGGTTCTTCAAAGTAGCCACCTTTTGCTTTGATGACTGCTTTGCACACTCTTGGCATTCTCTTGATGAGCTTCAAGAGGTAGTCACCGGGAATGGTCTTCCAACAATCTTGAAGGAGTTTCCAGAGATGCTTAGCACTTCTTGACCCTTTTGCCTTCACTCTGCGGTCCAGCTCACCCCAAACCATCTTGATTGGGTTCAGGTCTGGTGGCTGTGGAGGCCATGTCATCTGGCGTAGCACCCCATCACTCTCCTTCTTGGTCAAATAGCCCTTACACAGCCTGGAGGTGAGTTTGGGGACATTGTCCTGTTGAAAATTAAATGATGGTCCAACTAAACGCAAACCGGATGGAATAGCATGCTGCTGCAAGATGCTGTGGTAGCCATGCTGGTTCAGTATGCCTTCAATTTTGAATAAACCCCCAACAGTGTCACCAGCAAAGCACCACCACACCATCACACATCCTCCTCCATGCTTCACAGTGGGAAACAGGCATGTAGAGTCCATCCGTTCACTTTTTCTGCGTCACACAAAGACACGGTGGTTGGAACCAAAGATCTCAAATTTGGACTCATCAGACCAAAGTACAGATTTCCACTGGTCTAATGTCCATTCCTTGTGTTCTTTAGCCCAAACAAGTCTCTTCTGCTTGTTGCCTGTCCTTAGCAGTGGTTTCCTAGCAGCTATTTTACCATGAAGGCATGCTGCACAAAGTCTCCTCTTAACAGTTGTTGTAGAGATGTGTCTGCTGCTAGAACTCTGGGTGGCATTGACCTGGTCTCTAATCTGAGCTGATGTTGACCTGCGATTTCTGTGGCTGGTGACTCGGATAAACTTATCCTCAGAAGCAGAGGTGACTCTTGGTCTTCCTTTCCTGGGGCGGTCTTCATGTGAGCCAGTTTCTTTGTAGCGCTGATGGTTTTTGCCACTGCACTTGGGGACATTTTCAAAGTTTTCCCAATTTTTCGGACTGACTGACCTTTATTTCTTAAAGTAATGATGGCCACTCGTTTTTCTTTACTTAGCTGCTTTTTTCTTGCCATAATACAAATCCTAACAGTCTATTCAGTAGGACTATCAGCTGTGTATCCACCAGACTTCTGCACAACACAACTGATGGTCCCAACCCCATTTATAAGGCAAGAAATCCCACTTATTAAACCTGACAGGGCACACCTGTGAAGTGAAAACCATTCCCGGTGACTACCTCTTGAAGCTCATCAAGAGAATGCCAAGAGTGTGCAAAGCAGTCATCACAGCAAAAGGTGGCTACTTTGAAGAACCGAGAATATAAGACATAATTTCGGTTGTTTCACATTTTTTTGTTAAGTATATAATTCCACATGTGTTAATTCATAGTTTTGATGCCTTCAGTGTGAATGTACAATTTTCATAGTCATGAAAATACAGAAAAATCTTTAAATGAGAAGATGTGTCCAAACTTTTGGTCTGTACTGTATGTTAAAAGCAAACAATTCAATCTCGCTATTGAGGCCCTCGGGTATCAGAGTGTCTAGTTAAAAAATAAATCTGCTTTCTTCACGGGACAATTGCTGGATGTAATTGCCTTTTCTCCAGCTTTTTTTTCACTATTTTGAGGCCTGTGATGATAGTACCTTTTATTGAACCTCCATGGTGAATCAAAAAGTGATTAGGTAGTGGATGGCCAGAAAACTTACTTATTAATATACCGCAGATGTTCGCTCATCCTCACATGTAGTGGGCGTTTCGTTCTACCTATGTACAATTTCCTACAAGGGCATCTCAGAGAATAAATTACTCCCTCTGTAGTGCATGTGATAAAGTCTTTAATCTCCAGTTCAGTGGTTCCATTGGAGATACTAGATTGCTTTTTTGTATTTAATTTCCTCCATGATTTGCACTTCCAGCACGGAAAGAAGCCTGATAGTTTTTGTTGTGATTGATATGTAAACGGAACCAGAGATTTTGGGATAGTGGGAGCTATTTTATTCCCTAGATTATTGACCTTTTTATAAATGAATTTAGGAAGCTCCAATGTCTATTGACAATCCTTTTGAGAATGTGGGTATTGGCATTAAATTGGGTGATAATATGAACTTCATCAGCTAGCGTGTAGTTCTCATCCTTCACTTTATTTTGAAGTAGCTGCATTCTTGGTAGTTTTTCAACTTGCTGTTTTGTTTGCGTCAGAGAGCTTTCAGCATAGCCTTTATCGCGGAATTTTTTTGCCAGGAGATCAGCCTCTTGGTTAAAGTCCTGTGCCTTAGAGCAGTTCCTGTGGGCCCGTATGAGTTGGCTCTTAAGGGCATTTAAGAGCCAACTCGGGAGGTGACAACTATCTAATGAAATATAATTGTTTACATTAGTTGTCTTATGATATGTCTGAGATTGAATTGTGCCTTCTTCTATGAATATATTTAAGTCTTTAAAGTTAATTGACTCTGTGCTGGTGGTTCCGGTAAAATTTTAAAAATACTCATTTTTGTTTAATTCAATAATAAAATCCGACAATAAATTAGGACCCCCAGACCAAATAAAAACAATATCATGGATAAAACGCTGCCATAGGACTAGGTTCGCACGCAGTGAGTCCTGTCTGTAGATGGTTTGTTGTTCCCATCTCCCCACATACAAGTTGGCGTAGCTTTGTGTGAACCTGGTCCCCATGGCAGTACCCCATTGCTGGGAGTAGTAGTGCCTCTCATAACGGAAATAGTTATGAGTCAATATAAAGTGCATGCATTCTAAAATAAAGTCCACTTGATTATTTGGTAAAATCTCCTGTTTTTCCAGAAAATATCTGGCTGCTTCACATCCCTTATCATGTTGTATAACGGTATACAATGATGTGATATCTAAAGTGCCCAAGATATAATGTTCCTGCCATTTGATTGTTTCCAGAATTCGTAAAAAGCCCTCTAAAATTTTGACACAAATTGCACCCCTATATCAGACACCACACTTATAGGCACACCATGTAATTGCACAGCATGCTCAATGAATAGTTTTGAAAGAGTCTCGGCTTTCTGCAGTCCCACCAACAGTACAAAATGCGCCTGCTTACTGAATCTATCCACGACTACCCAAACCACAGTTCTGCCTTTAGAAGAGGGAAGATCTGTGATAAAATCCATGCACAGATGAGTCTAAGGTCTATCTGGAATTGGCAATGGCACCAATTCCCCGACTAGCCGGTTAAGGGAGGTTTTAGCACGAGCACTTGTTTCACAGGAAGACACAAATACAGCGACATCAGAGGACAACGAGGACCACCAAAACAGCCTAGCAATGGCTTTACACGTAGCCGAGATTCCACCATGTCCACACAGAGCCAAGTCATGGAACTCCCTCAGAAACCTTAACCGATACTGGACCGGCACAAAGAACTTATCTGGCGCGGATGGAAGAGCAAGAGACTGGGCCTCAGAGATCTCCTCATCCAACGCTGAAGAAACCCCAGCCACCACCACTCCACGCTGAAGATTGAAGGAAGGAGTTTCAGGAGGTGATATTGGATGCAAGCTGCAAGATAAAGCACCAGCCCTCATATTCTTGGACCCTCACCTGAAAGTGATAGAAAACTGAAATCAAGAAAAAAAAAGTGACCACCTCGCCTGTCTCGGGGTTAAACATTTGGCGGACTCAATGTAAGACAGGTTCTTCTGGTCAGTAATCAAATAAATAAGGCAGCACACTGCGGCGCTAAAACATGCAAACATGAAAATTTACCTGCATTAGAGCACTAGAAATATGAAAAAATGAGAGCGTTTAGCTCATAAAATGGTCAATTTATGTGTACCTGGTAGCCACATTAAGGCATCTCTCGTATACCAGGTCCTACACTTTCCTTTCCTCGCTGAGAATAAACATCTTCTTCTGAAAGGGTACCTGTGAAACCTCTTCTTAGACTAAAATTCTCTCTCTGTGGAGGGGTAATGGACCTGCTGCGATTAAAACACCTGTGGCTAAGAGGCGGAGTGCTCGGTTAGAAGGCTACTGAATACAAATTTCAAAAAACTGACCGTCACATCCAAACATAGACTTAGTGTGATCAGGTGCTGAACCTAGAGTCACCAACTCGCATACAGTCAAATAAATAAGGCAGCACACTGCGGCGCTAAAATATGCAAACATGAAAATTGAAAATTGACCTGCATTAGTGCACTAGAAATATGAAAAAATGAGAGTGTTTAGCGCATAAAATGGCCAATTTATGTGTACCTGGTAGCCACATTAGGGCATCTCTCGTATACCAAGTCCTACACTTTCCTTTCCTCGCTGAGAATAAACGTCTTCATCTGAATGGGTACCTGTGAAACCTCTTCTTAGACTAAAATTCTCTCTCTCTGTGGAGGGGTAATGGACCTGCTGTGATTAAAACACCTGTGGCTAAGAGGCGGAGTGCTCAGTCAGAATGACAGCTCCCTTCAAAAAATGCCTCCGTTCTTCAAAAGCCAGTTTAATGGTCAAAAGCTCCCGGTTATCCACATTATAATTCTTTTCAGCAGAGGAAAACTTTTTCGAAAAGAAGGCACAGGGTCTTAAATTGGTCAACGAGGTAGGCCCCTGGGACAATACCGCCCCTACTCCCACCTCCGAGGTGTCTACCTCCACGATAAATGGCTCAGATAAATTAGGTTGAATCAGCAGAGGGGCAGACATAACACATTCTTTTAAAGAAGAAAATGCTGCCGAAGCTGGAGCTGACCAGTTTTTGAGATCAGCCCCCTTACGAGTTAAATCAGTGAGGGGTTTGACCACCTGAGGAAACCCCTTGATGAATTTTCTATAGTAATTGGCAAACCCCAGAAAACGCTGCAGACCTATGAGATCTCTGGGTTCCGCCCAATCCACAATAGCCTGTACCTTTCCAGGGTCCACACAAAACCCCTCCGCAGACAAAATGAACCCTAGAAAGGACAATTCTTGAACAAAAAAATGAACACTTTTCCAGTTTAGCTAAGCGTGAGCTCTCCCTAAGCCTCTGGAGGACAGCGCGGAGGTGACCCATATGGTTCTGTTTATCAGTGGAATTTTTCAGGATGTTATCCAAATAAACTACCATGAAGTGCCCAATAAAATCGGAAAAAACATGATTAATAAAATTCTGAAATACTGCTGGCGCGTTAGGCCAAAGGGTATAACCAAGTTCTCAAACAAACCCTCAGAGGTGAGGAATGCAATCTTCCACTCATCCCCCTCCCGCAAACGGGTGAGATTATATGCTCCCCTAAGGGTACTGTCACACTCTGCAACTTTCCAACGATCACGACCAGAGATACGACCTGGCCGTGATCGTTGGTAAGTAAGCGCTTAGTAACCCGATGTTTATCCTGGTTACCATCGTAAAAGTAAAAAAAACAAACAGTACATACTCACATTCCGGTGTCCGTCAGGGTCCCTCACAGTCTGCTTCCCGCTCTGACTGAGTGCCGCCGTAAAGTGAAAGCAGATCACAGCGGTGACGAGACCCACTTAACCACATTCTTAGCAAGAGTTTTATCAATGGCCACAATACTTATGGGTGTTCCCAACCTGACTGTCCCTAACTTACATTTGGCCACCAAGTCAGAGTCAATCAAGTTCAGAGATGACCCATGTCCACAAAAGCTCAAGTGGGAGTATAACAGTTCTCAACATAAAGTTCCACTTCCAGCTGTAACTTAAGCAATGAGGAAAAAGGTATCCGAGTGTCTCGGCAACCTCCTCAACAGTTACCCAGACTTAGGTGTTTCCCGGCACCTTAGAAATCAGAGTACAGGAGGGACAGTCCTTCCAGTGTACCGGACTACCGCAGTAAAAGCAAAGTCTCCCTTCCTCTCATCGTCTCCTCTCTTTTTCCTTGGTGGTGACCCCCACCTCCATGGCCTCAGAATGTGGCGTAGCGTCGGGATTACTTGGGAGTAGAGGAACATCTCTATGCATAACACCCCTCTCCCTTAGTCTACGATCCATCCGGTTGGCCTCAGTCATAGCCTCCTCCAAGCAACTAGGAGGTGGATGGAGAGTCAGAGTGTCCTTCAGATGATCAGACAGTCCCCTCCAGAACTGGCACCTGAGCGCAGAGTCATTCCAGGACACCTCCAGAGACCATCGTCTAAACTCCGAGCAATACCAGTCGGCTGAGAGCTTCCCCTGAACAAGACCCATGATAGTGTCCTCTGCCAACCTGACACGGTACGGTTCATCACAGATAAGTCCTAAGGCCTCAAAAAACCTATCCACTGACATCCGTTCAGGGGCAGTAGGGGGCAGCGAGAAATCCCAAGAATGGGGACCCTCCCTGAGTAAGGAAATAATTATCCTCACCCGCTGGCTCTCATCCCCAGATGATCAAGGTCTAAGCGAAAATAATAATTTACAATTCTCCCTGAACGTACAAAACTTATCCTTCTCGCCAGAATAGGTGTCAGGATGTTTAACCGAAGGTTCGGGAGAGTGCAAGGCGACATCAACAGAGTCACCAAACCTACTAACAACATGAGGGGTGGTACCCTGCACCATCTTTACAGTCTCCATCAACTATTTCTGCAATTCAGTATGGGAGGTGGCCAGGGCCCCATTTTCCACTGTCAATTCCCGCATCATCGGCATCAAACTGGACACCTGATCCATGACCAGGAAAGGAAGTGGATCCATGACCATAGAAAAAAAAAATTACCAGACCGGGGAGAGAATAGCAAGAAACAAAACCCGGACTGGATCATAACATTAGGCTTAATTAAATAGCTAAGTATTTGCTACCGAATTGACTCACACCATCATCCCCCTTAGGGCAGAGACAGACTGCAGTATAACTCGTGTGATGATCGCATGCAGGGTCGGACTGGGCCACCGGAGAACCGGAGGTTTATCCAGTGGTCCCAGGCCTTGAAACCTGCTGGCATACAGGGCCAGCAGCTGCCTAGGGTTCCTGCTGCTCCAGGGGCCCCAGCCAGTGGGATGTCACCAATAGCGGCACACTATGCAGCTGCTATGGGTCACCTGATGCCAGCGGAAGAGCAATGGGTGACAGGAATCCTAAACCTGTTCCCGCTGCTAAAGTGAAATGAATATTCACGCTTCCCCAAACCCCCATGGGCGTTTAGAGGAGTGAATTCATTTCACTATAATAGCGGGCAGCGTTTCCCCCATGCTGCATCAAACACTGCCCGCTATCAGAGCCTGCAGACCAGGGCCCCCGCCCCCTCTCCCTCAGGGGCCCCCAGCTCACACGGCCGCTATGGTTCCGTAAGCCAGGGGGACCTGTCGCCAGCACCACCCCCAATGCGCATTAATGGAGGAGAGAGTGTCAGATGACCCTCCCTCTTCCATCATTCCGTTAGTCTCTGACACATAGCAGGTGCGTGATGATGTCACTTCATTGTGTACCTGTGTGTGAGGCCAGTGGCAGTGCAGCTCCTGACAGAGCAGAGCCACCGCCGGAATCAGCGTGGGAGCGAGGAGGAGGGGTGAGTATTCTGGGTTTTATATATATATATATATATATATATATATATATATATATATACATACATATATATATATATATATATATATATATATATATAAATATATATACATATACAGTGTGTGCAGAATTATTAGGCAAGTTGTATTTTGATTACATGATACTTTTTATACATGTTGTACTACTCCAAGCTGCTCAGGCTTGAGAGCCAACTACCAATTAAGTAAATCAGGTGATGTGCATCTCTGTAATGAGGAGGGGTGTTGTCTAATGACATCAAAACCCTATATAATGTGTGCTTAATTATTAGGCAACTTCCTTTCCTTTGGCAAAATGGGTCAGAAGAGAGATTTGATGGGCTCTGAGAAGTCCAAAATTGTGAGATGTCAAGCAGAGGGATGCAGCAGTCTTGAAATTACCAAACTTTTGAAGCGTGATCACTAGTGTTGAGCATTCCGATGCTGCAAGTATCGGGTATCGGCCGATACTTGCTGTATCGGAATTTCCGATACCGAGATCCGATATTTTTGTAATATCGGATATCGGTATCGAAACAACATTAATGTAAAAAGGTGTAAAAGAAAGAATTAAAATAAAAAAAATCGCTATACTCACCTGTCCGACGCAGCCGGGACCTCGGCGATTGTAAGCGGCAGCGTTGTTTCTTTAAAATTCGCGCTTTTACTTGCTTACGTGAATTCCCGGCTTCTGATTGGTCAGGGCGGCCATGTTGCCGGGACTCGGACCAATCACAGCAAGCCGTGACGAAATTACGTCACGGCTTGCTGTGATTGGTCCGCGTCCCGGCAACATGGCCGCCATTAACCAATCACAAGCCGTGACGTCACGGGAGGCTGGACACGCGCTTATTTTGAAAAGCGCGCGTGTCCAGCCTCCCGTGACGTCACGGCTTGTGATTGGTCACGGCGCCATATTGCCGGGATGCGGACCAATCACAGCAAGCCGTGACGAAATTACGTCACGGCTTGCTGTGATTGGTCCGCGTCCCAGGAACATGGCCGCCATTAACCAATCACAAGCCGTGACGTCACGGGAGGCTGGACACGCGCTTATTTTGAAAAGCGCGCGTGTCCAGCCTCCCGTGACGTCACGGCTTGTGATTGGTCACGGCGCCATATTGCCGGGACGCGGACCAATCACAGCAAGCCGTGACGTAATTTCGTCACGGCTTGCTGTGATTGGTCCGAGTCCCGGCAACATGGCCGCCCTGACCAATCAGAAGCCGGGAATTCACGTAAGCAAGTAAAAGCGCGAATTTTAAAGAAACAACGCTGCCGCTTACAATCGCCGAGGTCCCGGCTGCGTCGGACAGGTGAGTATAGCGATATTTTTTATTTTAATTCTTTATTTTACACATTTATATGGTTCCCAGGGCCTGAAGGAGAGTTTCCTCTCCTTCAGACCCTGGGAACCATCAGGAATACCGTCCGATACCTGAGTCCCATTGACTTGTATTGGTATCGGGTATCGGTATCGGATTGGATCCGATATTTTGCCGGTATCGGCCGATACTTTCCGATACCGATACTTTCAAGTATCGGACGGTATCGCTCAACACTAGTGATCACCGAACAATCAAGCGTTTCATGGCAAATAGCCAACAGGGTTGCAAGAACCGTGTTGGGCAAAAAATGCGCAAAATAACTGCCCATGAATTGAGGAAAATCAAGCGTGAAGCTGCTAAGATGCCATTTGCCACCAGTTTTGCCATATTTCAGAGCTACAACATTACTAGAGTAACAAAAAGCACAAGGTGTGCGATACTCAGAGACATGGCCAAGGTAAGGAAGGCTGAAAAATGACCACCTTTGAACAAGAAACATAAGATAAAATTTCAAGACTGGGCCAAGAAATATCTTGAGACTGACTTTTCAAAGGTTTTATGGACTGATGAAATGAAAGTGAGTTTTGATGGGCCAGAGGCTGGATCAGTAAAGGGCAGATAGCTCCACTCTGACTCAGACACCAGCAAGGTGGAGGTAGGGTACTGGTATGGGCTGGTATAATCAAAGATGAACTTGTGGGACCTTTTAGGGTTGAGGATGGAGTGAAGCTCAACTCCCAGACCTACTGCCAGTTTCTGGAAGACAACTTCTTCAAGCAGTGGTTGAGGAAGAAGTCGGTATCGTTCAAGAAAAACATGATTTTCATGCAGGACAATGCTCCATCACATGCCTCCAACTACTCCACAGCATGGCTGGCCAGTAAAGGACTCAAAGAAGAAAAAATAATGACATGGCCCCCTTGTTCACCTGATCTGAACCCCATAGAGAACCTGTGGTCCCTCATAAAATGTTAGATCTACAGGGAGGGAAAACAGTGCAGCTCTCGGAGCAGTGTCTGGGAGGCTGTGGTGGCTGCTGAATGCAATGTTAATCATAAACAGATCAAGCAACTGACAGAATCTATGGATGGAAGGCTGTTGAGTGTCATCATAAAGAAAGGTGGCTATATTGGTCACAAATTTTTGGTGGTTTTGTTTTTGCATGTCAGAAATGTTTATTTCTAAATTTTGTGCAGTTATATTGGTTTACCTGGTAAAAATAAACAAGTGAGATGGGAATATATTTCGTTTTTATTAAGCTGCCTAATAATTCTGCACAGTAATAGTTACCTGCACAATCAGATATCCTCCTAAGATAGCCAAATCTACAAAAAAAAAACACTCCAACTTCCAAAAATATTAAGCTTTGATATTTATGAGTCTTTTGGGTTGATTGAGAACATAATTGTTGATCAATAATAAAAATAATCCTCTAAATTACAACTTGCCTAATATTCTGCACACAGTGTATATATCAGCGAGTCTGAGGCAGCATTATTCCCTATGGGGGGCAGCATTATACCATATGGGGAGGCACATTACACCCTATGGGGGGAGCATTATACCCTATGAGGGGGGCAGCATTATACCCTATGAGGGGGCAGCATTATTCCCTATGAGGGGGGCAGCATTATTCCCTATGGGGGCAGCATTATACCCCATGAAGGGGCAGCATTATTCCTTATGAGGGGGCAGCATTATTCATTATGGGGACAGCATTAGACCTTATGAGGGGGCAGCATTATTCAATATGAGGGGGGGCAGCATTATTCCCTATGGGGGCAGCATTATACCCTATGAGGGGCAGCATTATTCCCTATGGGGTAGCATTATTCCCTATGAGGGCGGCGGCAGCATTATACCCTATGAGGGGGGCTTCATTGTACCCTATGAGGGGGGCAGCATTATTGCCTATAGAGGGAGCTACATTATACCCTATGCGAGGAGCTACATTATACCCAATGGGAAGCTGCATTATACCCTATGAGGGGGCTGCATTATACTCTATGAGGGAGGGTTGCATTATACTCTATGGGGGGAGCTGCATTATACCCTATGAGGGGGGCAGCATTATACTCTAAGAGGGGGCAGCATGATACTCTGAGGGGGCTACATTATATTCTGTGGGGGGGCTGCATTATACTATATGAGGGGGCAGCATTATGTTCTATGGAGGGGCTGCATTATACTCTGAGGGGGGCTACATTATATTCTGGGGGGCTGTATTATACTATATGATGGGGCTGCATTATACCCTATGAGGGGGCTACATTATATTCTATGGGGGGCTGCATTATACCTTATGAGGGGGTTGCATTATACTCTGAGGCTGGTTGCATTATATTCTATGGGGGTACATTATATTCTATGGTGGGCTGCATTATATTCTATGAGGGGGCTGCGTTATATTATATGAGGGGGCTACTTTATATACTATGAGGGGGCTGCATTGTACCCTATGAGGGGGCTATTTTATATTCTATGAGTTGGCTACTTTATATTCTTTGAGGGGCGCTACTTTATATTCTATGAGGGGGCTACCCCATCCCCTGCTACATAATTAAGACGTGTACTACCTTATATTATACCCTGATATTAGCGTGTTTTACCACACAATTGGTGGTCTTGTATTTATTTCTATGTAGCTACATAGTGGGCCCCAAGAATGATTTTCTCTGGTGGGCCCAAGGTGCTCCAGTCCGTTGCTGATCGCATGGCACTGGACGCACTGGCCCTGCATTTCTGCTAATCTCAGCATGACAGCGTCATGTATTTCTATGCAACTGTCAAGCTCAGGTCAGAAGAGCAGACAGCCAGTACTAGGCTTACGATGCCATCCTTGCATGAGTTATACAGCAGTCTGTCTCTGCCCTTTTACAGAGCGCATGGTCACATGCCAACAGCGGGGATGTTTTCTTTCTGTGTCCTGATAAACCCGGAAGTGAATTGGGATCTGCTGTGAAATCGACACACCAGGCCTGACATCATAATAAAGGTACATTAGTAAGTTTAATCAAGATATTATTTTTCGTTCTTGGCTCCCCTTTAATGACCGCCATTGCAACTTTTTTCATTTTAACACAATTGAGGAAATATTTCCTTGAAAGGTGAAAATGCATCAGCCATATGTCAATAGCAACAGTACCATCTACATGGTTAACACTGGGAGGAAGCTCCCTCTTTAACCCCATGGGCACTTGATTGTGGGGTGCTAGCTATGGTGGCCTGTTGGGCTATGCCATAAACAGTGTCTAACAGGCAAAGTGTCAGTGTAACAGCGATCTGCACTACAGCAGTACTGAAGTAGTGTTGCAGTGGGACTAAGAAAAAAAATCAATAAAATTTATAACAAATTTAAAAAAACAAAACGGTAAAACATCATGGAAAAATGTGTATTTATTTATTTTACTTGCTTATATAGCACCATTGATTTTCCCAAGGCTTTACAGACATCATCAAGTGTGGAAAAAATGTTTATCTATAGACAGAAACAAACAAAAAAAATCATACACAAAATTGGTATCGCCTCGTTTGTAACTACAAGAGATCTGAATATGTTACACTATTTTTTATTTTTCTTAATCGCCCGACTCTTCCAGTCTTGATGCTAACCAATGTGATCTGCCATATTATTACTACTTGTTATCAATATTAATTAACACCTGTGGCGATATCACCCATGGTCATATGTGACATCATCAAATACAGGAGGCCATTGTTACCTCACAGCATGATGTCACAATGATTGTGGGTCTATAAAAACGGGTGTTCTAGGGGCAAAGGCTCATTTCAAAAGATAAAGACGACGAGAGCGGAAGATCCAGGATCGAGGACACAGACTCTCAATTCAGGAGATGAAGATGAGGAGAGCAGAGGATCCAGGATCAAGGACACCGATTCTTATTTCAGGAGATGGACATGAGGAGAGCGGAGGATCCAGGATTGAGAATACAGGTAAATAAGAAACCTTACAGGGATTTAAGTTAGTGAACTTAGCGCCAACATGGACCCTCCAAGTCTACAGATTGTGGCTGTAAGGTTCTAGATTTCTTCAGTCCTTGCTGGTAGAATCTCTAGACTTGGGTGATGAAGGTTCTTTGTGAGGTCACACAGCGGAATGTTGGACACAGAGTTCTATGCAGCAAACATGGAAACATCGGAGAGGTCAGCACAAAGATCGCACCTCGGATGGAGACACCACTGTCGCTACTATGGTCAGTAACACTTCAAGTTGTATCTGTGGCTGGTACAGATTGTTGTTGGTGTTTCTGTCACCTTAATTTAAGATTATTGGGGCAAAAAATGTACCATTATTCCCCCATATGGGACAGAGGTTGGTGTACATACATTGGGGAAAAATACATTTATTTATTTACTTTCTATTTATTTATTTATTTTTACCATTTTATTGTACTATTTATTTAAATTATATATAACTACATTTACAACATTTTTTTAAAATCAAATTTATTACACCATTTTTAAGTGACTAAGTCTAAGCTTAAAACTGGAGAGAAAAGGAGGCTTGTTTATCTGGCATAAAGTACAATATATTTATGACGCTTTATACAGGTTTTATACTGGTACTTCCCCTCATATTATTATTTCTTTCTTACAGGGACAGAATCTGGATCCTGGAAGGAAGATTGAAGAATCTAAAGAGAGCCACGCGATTGTTTTTTCTTAATCATTTAATACGTCTGCACATGATATTTGTTGTCTTATGATGTCATTATATGCTGATTATATGGATCTAATCCTGGAATCAGTGCATCATGACATCATATTGTTTAGGTGTCTGCTGTCTTACCCAACAGTATAAGGAGTAGAACATACATATTTACATGCTTTAGCACTATAGAGTGCAACTTTATTTGTTTGCCAACTGTATAATGGTCCTGATATGATGCAACAATCCTATGTCTGTATATTAAGGGGTAGTGTTTGTAGGAGGGTAGTGTTCTGTGTGGGGGGGGGGGGGTAGTGTTCTGTGTGGGGGGTAGTATTCTGTGGGGGGGTAGTATTCTGTTTTTTTACAGGGTAGATGAACATAGCCAAGCTATGATATCCAGAGTCCGATCTGAATAGAACAGGTGAGGCGACTTACCAGGACAAAGAGCTATCCAGAAACGAGTCACCATATTGAATATCATTGTTGTATATATATATCAGTTAGTTAGTTGTAGTATGGCCTTGATCCAGGGTTCTCGAACTGATCGCCTTTTCTCGGGGTCAAGAAGGAATTTTTTCCCTGTAACACACATGTCCAGGTTTTTTGCCTTCTTCTGGATCATTGGTCTTACCGTAAGTAGAGGTAAAGATTGTATTTAATAAAATATGTTTAAAATCAATGATCGGTCTCCTTATGTCTTTATTTTATACAGCACTCAGGTAGTTGTATATGAGAGTTCTCATTTTTAGGATCCATGGCTGCCACAATATGAAGGCAAACAGAAATAAGAGGGCGTTAATTATATGTCTGCTATTCTAATGTCTCTATTTATAATGTATAAAATAGAGCAATACGCAAGATATCTGCAAAGGTGGGAATTAGGGCAATATACTACGTGACTGGGCAATATACTACGTGGCTGGGCAATATACTACGTGGCTGGGCAATATACTACGTGACTGGGCAATATACTACGTCGCTGGGCAATATACTACGTGGCTGGGCAATATACTACGTGGCTGGGCAATATACTATGTGGCTGGGCAATATACTACGTGGCTGGGCAATATACTATGTGGCTGGGCAATATACTACGTCGTTGGGCAATATACTACGTGGCTGGGCAATATACTACGTGGCTGGGCAATATACTACGTGGCTGGGCAATATACTATGTGGCTGGGCAATATACTACGTGGCTGGGCAATATACTACGTGACTGGGCAATATACTACGTGACCGGGCAATATATTATGTGGCTGGGCAATATACGTGGCTGGGCAATATACTACGTGGACATACATATTCTAGAATACCCGATGCGTTAGAATCGGGCCACCATCTAGTGGAGTCATAAATAAGGAATAAAAGAAAAGCAAGAAAACAATTTGCTAATTTTGTCATGGATTCTCATTGATCTCAAAACTTGGGTTCACATAATCTCCCAGTTCACTTGTTAGTGCTATGTCAGTAGGAATTGCAACTTCCTTATGGTTGAGTGGAGGCCAATCAGGGTCTTTTGACAATAAGCGTTGGAGCTTCTTATATGGACTCTTCGATCTGTAGTTTGTCAGGCGTTTTAACAAATTCCAGAGTTTTATGTTCTCAATTAGTGTTTCCTGGAAAAGTAAGAAAATAAATTAATTCATTTAGTGTAACCTCTAAAACGTCTTACTAATCAAAAAATGTATCAAAGAACTTAAAAATTGACAAAGTATTCTCTGTGTAATGGAACTAAATAAATTCTCTTTCTTTGACCATAGTGAAAAAAAAAGAAAAACAAAATACCATAAAATTTGGATTTGTTTTTTGTCTGTAAGACGTCCTTTACATTACAGATACTAGGATGGAAACATTCACAAAAGGTATCCTTTGGATGTGCATGCACTAATAATAGAAAAGGGCAATATTTTGCCAAAAGAATGCATTTTAGTTCAATAGGTTTCAGTAATTTAAAACTACTAATAAAGATAGTGATCAGACCTCCCTGCTCCAGTGCCAGCTCTCCACCACTGCTGCGGTCTCTGTTTTTTGGCTGCAGTGATTAACATTCACTGCATCCATCATTAAACTCAACAGCTCTCTTGATGTAGATAACTTGAGCTGCTGATCTCAGTAATTGTGTGCAGTGATGATGTTACCTTCCGGTATCACATCACCTCTGTAGCCAAAACAGAGAGACTGGAGCAACGGCAGAGTGCCAGTGTTGGAGAAGGGGAGGACGACTACTATCTGTCGTTGTTGTTTTACATTGTAGGAATCATTTGGAGTAAATTTTTCAAAAATCAAAAACTGCTTCAGCACTGGCTCCCCACCACTGCTGCTGTTTCTTTGTTTTGGCTGCAGTGGTGGCACTACAATACAGCTCACGCCTTTAATATGTAATCTATATATATAATTGTCTAAGGGTTTTTCTGTCTGTCTGTCTGGCGGCCTCGACCAATCAGAGATGGGCACAGCATGGCGACGATGATGTCATAAAGGTTGCCTCGACCAATCAGCGACGGGCACAGTCTGCCGCGAATTCTGGAATCATCATTGTCCATCTACTACGGGGACATGCATATTCTAGAATACCCGATGCATTAGAATCGGGCCACAGTCTAGTATGTAATAATGAGCTATAAGTTCCCTATGGATTGCTTGCATATCTGTAGGATATGCCAATCCATTGCTACTCTCAGAAAAAGCTGGGGAAGACAATAGTTCTAAATTAGCATGCTAAATGTAGTGTTGTTGTCATAAACTTGTTGCCGGGTATCCCGGGACCAGGGGCTCCTTCCCTGTCCCTAACGTTAGAGGTGCCCTAGCTCATCCTGCTCCCCGAATTACTTCTGATGGTGAAGATGCAAGGGGCCATATACCTTGCCTTAGCACCTGAATCCACCCTCAGTCTGTACCATTCCCCACCCAGGGAAGAGGGGAGCAGTAGTGTACCGTAGTATACCAACTAGACTAACAAGGTAATACGAACAGGGGTAATGAAAAATACCAAACATACAAATATACTCACAAATACAACAGATGAATGCACTGGGGAGTGGATGATGGGGTTAAACCAAAGTAGGGAAAGAAAGGGAATAATCACACACTCAAAACGTAGCAACAATCACAGCCACCAAACACCTTCTCCTATAATAATCAGCAACAATCTACAGCCATGTAGCAAAAGCTACTCTGACATTGAGTGCTAGCCAAGGCCCAGATTATATAGGAGATGGGAGTGGTTAACAGTGCACAGATGAGAGACTTAATGTTCCAGGAGCTCTCAACAGAGAAGATGAATAATATTATGAACTCTTTGTCATTTTCTCTAAACCATTTCTGAACAATTCTAGGAAAGCACTTTTTCTTTCGTTATCCCTTTTATTCCATGTGATTGTATACACCGTACTATTTTATTCCACTTTTGTAACATCTTTATATATATTTTTATAAACACTGCTTACCTTTCCAGATTAAATATATAAAATGTAATAGCTCTATTCCTCTTGCTCTGTAAAAAGCTCACCTGAAGCCATACGCTACCTTTAACCCCTTCACCCCGAAGCCTGTTTTCACCTTCCTGACCTAGCTAATTTTTACAATTCTGACCACTGTCACTTTATGAAGTCATAACTCTAGAACGCTTAAACGGATATCGGTGATTCTGAGATTGTTTTCTTGTGATATTTTGTACGTTATGATAGTGGTGAAATTTCTTTGATATGACTTGCATTTATATGTTAAAAAGATGGAAACTTGGAGAAAATTTCATAATTTTCACATTTTTAATTTTTACACCCTTAAATCAGAGAGTCATCGCACAAAATAGTTAATAAATAATATTTCCCACATGTCTGCTTTACATCAGCACAATTTTGGAAACATAGTTTTTTTTGTTAGGACGTTATAAGGGTTAAAATTTGATCAGCGATTTCTTATTTTTACAATAAAATTTGCAAAAACATTTGCAAACACTTTTGAAGTGACTTTGAGGGGCCTATATGACAGAAGATACCCAAAAATGACACCATTCTAAAAACTTCACCACTCAAGGTACTCAAAACCACATTCAAGAAGTTTATTAACCCTTCTGGTGCTTCACAGGGAATTTTGGAATGTGGAAGAAAAAAATAAACATTTACTTTTCTTTCACAAAAATGTTCCTTTAGACCTTTTTTTTTTTTTACTTTCGCAAGAGGAACAGGAGAAAATGGACAATGCATTTTGTTGTGCAATTTCTCCTGAGCATGGCAATACTCCATATGTGGGGGAAATCTACTGTTTGGGCACACGGCAGGGCTCTTAAGGGAAGGAGCGCCATTTCACTTTTTCAATGTAAAATTTGCTGGAATAATTAGCGGATGCCTTGTCGCGTTTGGAGAGCCCTTGATATGCCAAAACAGTGAAAACACTCCTCAAGTGACTGACCCCATTTTGGAAATTATAAACCTTTAGGAATTTATCTACATATGTAGTGACAATTTTGACTCCAGAAACAAGCAGCAGTGGATGTTGCTGAGTGAAAATTGCCATTGTAGTAACCAGTACATTATGCCTAGCTCATGCTTTTGGAGACACGCACCTGTAAATTAGGTGGGCTCTCGTCACTACAGAAATGCCAAACATGTAGGCGCTAAATGTGGTTTAGGCACACTGATGTTCAGAAGGGGGGGCATTTGGATTTGGGAGCACAGAATTTGCTGAATTTCTTTTGGGGAGCGTAAAGCCATTTAGCTTTTTCAAAGCCTTTGTACTACCAGTAATGTGGAAGCCCCCTATATTTCCATTAACAGATGACAGACCTGATTGGTGACTTGCTTTTATTTGGATTGAGTGGAAGCTTTTATTGGGATCATTTTACATAATGTTTGGGATCACATTTATCTGGCTCTCTACGCTGAGCACTTACTTTGGGGTTTCAATCTAAATCTTCAAGTGACGTGTCAGATGGAACCCCCGAGGGATCCAATCACTACAAAGAGGCAGCAGAGTTACTCTGGACTCCATCTGGCCTCTGTTCAGAGGTGTCCTTTCCAAAAGTGCACAAAACTATGGCCGACGGCACTTTTATGCAATTCTAAACAGACGGACACCGCCGGATCACATGTCAGATGGCGTCCACAGTGCCTCCATCTGCCTCACTATTTTGAATCTTCCCCCGGGGGTTCTGTCTGAATCACGTATTTCAGAGATTTACACAGAAACCCGGGTGTAAGCGCTGAGCACAGAATAAATGTGCGCCAAGCCTTACTGCGATCTTTGGGAGGCAGAATGAAAAAATCAGCAGCATGTGAAGAATTGTTTTTATTTATTTTTTACGCCGTTCCTCATGCAGTATAAGTGATTAGGCGACTTTATTCTTCGGGTCGGTGCGATTACAGTGATAGCAGAATTATTTCAGGTTTTTATGTTTGGCTGCCGTCACACACTAAAAGACGCTTTTTATTGTGAAAACTGTTATCATCCTAGTGGCAAGGATCGCAAGTAGGACTATCTAAGTAACTAAACCGACTACAAACTCTGGGGAAGTGGTAACTGAATTGACCGCAACCTGATCCTATCCGCAAACAAATATAGGCAGCCGTGGAACGTTACCTGAAAATCCTAGACGTCTCTTCACGGCCTGAGAAACTGACTATTCCTAGAGGGAACGAAAGTCCTCACTTGCCTCAGTGAAATGACCCCAAAGATATAGAATAGCCCCCCACAAATATTAACGGTGAGTTAAGGGGAAAGCACAAACGCAGAGATTAAATTAGATTTAGTGTCATGATCTCAATGGCAAGAGATCATAGCATAAGCATATATAGGAACTAGCTCTTGGAAGATGGGAACTGAGCTGACCATGAACTAAACCTAACACACAACTAGCAGTGGCCGGGTAGCATGCCTACGTTGATTCTAGATGCCCAGCACCAGCCGGAGGACTAAATAATGCTAGCAGAGGAAAATATTAGTCCTAGCTCACCTCTAGAGAAATACCCCAAAAGGAGACAGAGGCCCCCCACATGTATTGGCGGTGAATTAAGATGAAATAACAAACGTAGTATGAAAATAGGTTTAGCAAATTTGAGGTCCACTTACTACATAGCAGAAGACAGAAAGGACACTTTCATGGTCAGCTGAAAACCCTAATCAAAACACCATCCAGAAATTACTTTAAAACTCTGGCATTAACTCATAACACCAGAGTGGCAATTCCTGTTCACAAGAGCTTTCCAGACACAGTAACGAAACTACAGCTGTGAACTGGAACCAAAATGCAAAAACAAACATGGACAAGAGTCCAACTTATCTAGTAGTTGTCTAGGAGCAGGAACAAGCACAGAGAGGCTTCTGATAACATTGCTGACCGGCAAGCAACTAACAGAGCAGCAAGGTTATATAGCGACTCCCACATCTTGATGGGAACAGGTGAACAGAGAAGATGAAGACACCAGTTCAATTCCACCAGTAGCCACCGGGGGAGCCCAGAATCCAAATTCACAACAGTACCCCCCCCTCAAGGAGGGGGCACCGAACCCTCACCAGAACCACCAGGGCGATCAGGATGGGCCCTATGAAAGGCACGAACCAGATCAGAGGCATGAACATCAGATGCATTCACCCAAGAATTATCCTCCTGGCCGTATCCCTTCCACTTGACCAGATACTGGAGTCTCCGTCTGGAAACACGAGAGTCTAAGATTTTCTCCACAACGTACTCCAACTCACCCTCAACCAACACCGGAGCAGGAGGCTCAACGGAAGGCACAACCGGTACCTCATACCTGCGCAATAACGACCGATGAAAAACGTTATGAATAGAAAAGGATGCAGGGAGGTCCAAACGGAAGGAAACAGGGTTAAGAATCTCCAATATCTTATACGGGCCAATGAACCGAGGCTTAAACTTAGGAGAAGAGACCCTCATAGGGACAAAACGAGAAGACAACCACACCAAATCCCCAACACAAAGCCGAGGACCAACACGACGGTGGCGGTTGGCAAAAAGCTGAGTCTTCTCCTGGGACAACCTCAAATTGTCCACCACCTGCCCCCAGATCTGATGCAATCTCTCCACCACAGCATCCACTCCAGGACAATCCGAAGATTCCACCTGACCAGAGGAAAATCGAGGATGAAACCCCGAATTACAGAAAAACGGGGACACCAAAGTGGCAGAGCTGGCCCGATTATTGAGAGCGAACTCCGCCAATGGCAAAAAAGCAACCCAATCATCCTGGTCAGCAGACACAAAACACCTCAGATATGTCTCCAGGGTCTGATTAATCCGCTCGGTCTGGCCATTCGTCTGAGGATGGAAAGCGGATGAAAAAGATAAATCTATGCCCATCCTAGCACAGAATGCCCGCCAAAATCTAGACACGAATTGGGTCCCTCTGTCAGAAACGATATTCTCAGGAATACCATGCAAACGAACAACATTTTGAAAAAACAGAGGAACCAACTCGGAAGAAGAAGGCAACTTGGGCAGAGGAACCAAATGGACCATCTTAGAGAAACGGTCACACACCACCCAGATGACAGACATCTTCTGAGAAACAGGCAGATCTGAAATAAAATCCATCGAGATGTGCGTCCAAGGCCTCTTAGGAATAGGCAAGGGCAACAACAATCCACTAGCCCGAGAACAACAAGGCTTGGCCCGAGCACAAACGTCACAAGACTGCACAAAGCCTCGCACATCTCGTGACAGGGAAGGCCACCAGAAGGACCTTGCCACCAAATCCCTGGTACCAAAAATGCCAGGATGACCTGCCAACGCAGAAGAATGAACCTCAGAGATGACTCTACTGGTCCAATCATCAGGAACAAACAGTTTATCAGGTGGGCAACGATCAGGTCTATCCGCCTGAAACTCCTGCAAGGCCCGCCGCAGGTCTGGAGAAACGGCTGACAATACCACTCCATCCTTAAGGATACCTGTGGGCTCAGAGTTACCAGGTGAATCAGGCTCAAAACTCCTAGAAAGGGCATCCGCCTTAACATTCTTAGAACCCGGTAGGTATGACACCACAAAATTAAACCGAGAGAAAAATAATGACCAGCGCGCCTGTCTAGGATTCAGGCGCCTGGCGGTCTCAAGATAAATCAAATTTCTGTGGTCAGTCAATACCACCACCTGATGTCTGGCCCCCTCAAGCCAATGGCGCCACTCCTCAAAAGCCCACTTCATGGCCAAAAGCTCCCGATTCCCAACATCATAATTCCGCTCAGCGGGCGAAAATTTACGGGAAAAGAAGGCACAAGGCCTCATCACGGAGCAGTCAGAACTTTTCTGCGACAACACTGCCCCAGCTCCGATCTCAGAAGCGTCGACCTCAACCTGAAAAGGTAGAGCAACATCAGGCTGACGCAACACAGGGGCAGAGGAAAAACGGCGCTTAAGCTCCCGAAAGGCCTCCACAGCATCAGGGGACCAATCAGCAACATCAGCACCCTTCTTAGTCAAATCGGTCAATGGCTTAGCAATATCCGAAAAACCAGCAATAAATCGACGATAAAAGTTAGCAAAGCCCAAAAATTTCTGAAGACTCTTAAGAGAAGAGGGCTGCGTCCAATCACAAATAGCTTGAACCTTGACAGGATCCATTTCAATGGAAGAGGGGGAAAAAATATATCCCAAGAAGGAAATCCTCTGTACCCCAAAAACACACTTAGAACCCTTCACACACAAAGAATTAGACCGCAAAACCTGAAAAACCCTCCTGACTTGCTGGACATGAGAGTCCCAGTCATCCGAAAAAATCAGAATATCATCCAGATACACAATCATAAATTTATCCAAATAATCGCGAAAAATATCATGCATAAAGGACTGGAAAACTGACGGAGCATTAGAAAGACCAAAAGGCATCACTAAATACTCAAAGTGGCCCTCGGGCGTATTAAATGCGGTTTTCCACTCATCCCCCTGCCTGATTCGCACCAAATTATACGCCCCACGAAGGTCAATCTTAGAGAACCACTTGGCCCCCTTTATGCGAGCAAACAAATCAGTCAGCAACGGCAATGGGTATTGATATTTAACAGTGATTTTATTCAAAAGCCGATAATCAATACATGGTCTCAAAGAGCCGTCTTTTTTTGACACAAAGAAAAAACCGGCTCCTAAGGGAGATGACGATGGACGAATATGTCCCTTTTCCAAGGACTCCTTTATATATTCTCGCATAGCAGCATGTTCAGGCACAGACAGATTAAATAAACGACCCTTTGGGTATTTACTACCCGGGATTAAATCTATGGCACAATCGCACTCTCGGTGCGGAGGTAACGAACCAAGCTTGGATTCTTCAAAGACGTCACGATAGTCAGACAGGAACTCAGGAATTTCAGAGGGAATAGATGATGAAATGGAAACCACAGGTACATCCCCATGAGCCCCCTTACATCCCCAGCTCAACACAGACATAGCTCTCCAGTCGAGGACTGGGTTGTGAGATTGCAGCCAAGGCAATCCTAGCACCAAATCATCATGTAGATTATACAGCACCAGAAAGCGAATAATCTCCTGGTGACCCGGATTAATACGCATAGTTACTTGTGTCCAGTATTGTGGTTTATTATTAGCCAATGGGGTGGAGTCAATCCCCTTCAGAGGAATAGGAGTCTCCAAAGGCTCTAAATCATACCCACAGCGTTTGGCAAAGGACCAATCCATAAGACTCAAAGCGGCGCCAGAGTCGACATAGGCGTCCGTGGTAATAGATGACAAAGAGCAAATCAGGGTCACAGATAGAATAAACTTAGACGGTAAGGTGCAAATGGAAACAGATTTACCAAGTTTTTTAGTGCGCTTAGAGCATGCTGATATAACATGAGTAGAATCACCACAATAGAAACACAACCCATTTTTCCGTCTAAAATTCTGCCGCTCGCTTCGGGACAGAATTCTATCACACTGCATACTCTCTGGCGATTTCTCAGTGGACACCGCCAGATGGTGCACTGGTTTGCGCTCCCGCAAACGCCTATCGATCTGAATAGCCATTGTCATGGACTCATTCAGACCCGCAGGCACAGGGAACCCCACCATAACATCCTTAATGGCATCAGAGAGACCCTCTCTGAAAGTCGCCGCCAGGGCGCACTCATTCCACTGAGTAAGCACAGACCATTTACGGAATCTTTGGCAGTAAATTTCCGCTTCATCTTGCCCCTGAGATAGGGACATCAAAGTTTTTTCTGCCTGAAGCTCCAAATGAGGTTCGTCATAAAGCAACCCCAAGGCCAGAAAAAACGCATCCACATTGAGCAACGCAGGATCCCCTGGTGTCAATGAAAAAGCCCAGTCTTGAGGGTCGCCCCGGAGCAAGGAAATCACAATCCTGACCTGCTGTGCAGGGTCTCCGGCAGAGCGAGATTTCAGGGACAAAAATAATTTGCAATTATTTCGAAAATTCTGAAACCCAGATCTATTCCCCGAGAAAAATTCCGGCAAAGGAATTCTCGGCTCAGATACAGGTGCATGACAAACAAAATCTTGCAAATTTTGTACCTTCGTGGCGAGATTATTCAAACCTGCAGTTACACTCTGAAGATCCATTACAAACAGGTGGACACAGAGCCATTCAAAGGAGAGGGAAAAAAAAAAAAAAAAATTTCAGCAGACTACTTATTTCTCTCCTTTCTCAGCCAAGGATTTTAACCCTTTAGTGGGCCGGTCAAACTGTCATGATCTCAATGGCAAGAGATCATAGCATAAGCATATATAGGAACTAGCTCTTGGAAGATGGGAACTGAGCTGACCATGAACTAAACCTAACACACAACTAGCAGTGGCCGGGTAGCATGCCTACGTTGATTCTAGATGCCCAGCACCAGCCGGAGGACTAAATAATGCTAGCAGAGGAAAATATTAGTCCTAGCTCACCTCTAGAGAAATACCCCAAAAGGAGACAGAGGCCCCCCACATGTATTGGCGGTGAATTAAGATGAAATAACAAACGTAGTATGAAAATAGGTTTAGCAAATTTGAGGTCCACTTACTACATAGCAGAAGACAGAAAGGACACTTTCATGGTCAGCTGAAAACCCTAATCAAAACACCATCCAGAAATTACTTTAAAACTCTGGCATTAACTCATAACACCAGAGTGGCAATTCCTGTTCACAAGAGCTTTCCAGACACAGTAACGAAACTACAGCTGTGAACTGGAACCAAAATGCAAAAACAAACATGGACAAGAGTCCAACTTATCTAGTAGTTGTCTAGGAGCAGGAACAAGCACAGAGAGGCTTCTGATAACATTGCTGACCGGCAAGCAACTAACAGAGCAGCAAGGTTATATAGCGACTCCCACATCTTGATGGGAACAGGTGAACAGAGAAGATGAAGACACCAGTTCAATTCCACCAGTAGCCACCGGGGGAGCCCAGAATCCAAATTCACAACAATTTAGCAAATGAGGCCCGCTAACACTAGAAAGCAGAAAATAGAAAGGGAACTGTGCGGTCAATTAAAAACCCTATTCAAAATATCCACGCAGAGATCGCTCGAGCCCCCGCACCAACTAACGATGCGGGGGAAGCAACTCTGTACCCCAGAGCAAACCAGCAGAAGAAATCACATATTAGCAAGCTGGACTAAACTCATCATACACAGAAATCATATTGCAGACTGATGAGCAAAAAATAATTAAACAGAACTTAGCTTCTCCTGAAGAGACTGAAACCGAAGATAATCAGGAGTAATCAGAATAGCACTGAGTACATTGACAGCCGGCAACAAGTGGAAGTGAAACAGAGCTAAATAGGAAACTCCCAAGTGAATAACGAGGCAGCTGATCAGCCACAGACCCGCAGGATAATAAACAAAGCCACCAGGGGGAGCCCAAAACAAAAGTCACACAATACCACCTGTGACCACAAGAGGGAGCCTGAAAACAGAGTTCACAACAGAAAACTAGTTTTTGCATCACTATATTTTGAGAGCTATAATTTTTTCATATTTCGGCCGACAGTGTCATGTTATGGCCTGTTTTTTTGCTGGTCGAGCTGTCGTTTTTATGGGTACCATTTTCGGGCACATGACTTTTTTTATCGCTTTCTATTCGGATTTTTTGAGAGACAGAATGAACAAAAAACAGCAATTCATTAATTGTCTTTTGTTTTTATACCGTTCCGCGTGTGGTAAAATTGATAAGGCTGGTTTATTCTTCGGATCAGTACTTATTACAGCGTAACTACAGTTATATCATTTTTTTATGCTTTGGCTCCGAGACAGTGACTGGCGTTATTGTGAATGGCCGGTATGTGTCGCAGAGGCCGAGGTCATCTGTGCTGTAAGCCTGGAATGTTTCTCTGGGACCACGTACCTTGTTTAGTTTATGGGGGCTGGGCTTGCATGTTAGCCAGAGAGTTGGGCGTGTCAGGCTAACCACCTACCTCCCATCAATGGGTGTGTCTCATGGGATATAACGAGACTGTTGTTTGGTCACATGGTATCTGTGTTGGAAGGTTCTTGAAGAGGGCAGTTTTTCCTGGAAGCACATGGAGGAGGTCATGTGCCTGCAGAGTCAGTGACGGTTATCTGAGCTGGGGGAAGACACCGTCCTTCAGAGAGTCTCATCTCCCGAGATCTTGGTGCCGAAATCTTCATCTGCGCATGCGCTGCCCCCGGCGCCCATTTTCTCGGAGTCCACTGCACAGTAAACCATGGAACTGCGGGTGATCTGGCCTTTCACAAAATGTCGGCAGAGCCCCCCACAGCATAGGACACCCGTAGCGGCATGCCGCACATCGGAACACCCCCTCATCCCAGCCTGCGGCCTGCAGCATCACCCTACTCCTGCCTCCTCCAGCAGCGACCCTGGGACCCCGCTTCACTGCAGACACCACCCCTGGTAAGCAATAAGATGCATGGATTATAAGAAGCACCAGTATTTTATTTAAAAAAAAAATCCTATTTTTCTCCTCAAAATTTGGGGTGCGGCTTATAATCCGAAAAATAAGGTAATTATCCTGACGATTAGAGACCACAGATTTGCGTCCCCTGACAAATTGGTGGCAGCGGTGGTACCTGCGAGATTCCCCTTCCTGTAAACCCTGACAAATTGGTGACAGTGATGGGATCTCCCCGGTGCGCTCCTTGACAATTATTTATTTTACACAACAGCGGACAGACATTTCTTTTTTAAATATCTGAATATTTGTAGATTTGCTTTGTCAAAAGGTAAAATGACAAATCTACATATTAATCTTTCAAGTGATGACATTTCACATTTAGACCACGGCTTAGCTTGTTACTTACCTCAGAAACATATGAAAGTGCTACTATAATAAGCAGCATAATTATTATAGAACCTCTCCACAGGAGGGGGGTACATACAAGCTGTAAGAAAAGGAAAAAATATTACATTCCATTCATCACAAATAGATTACAATGAAACGTAAGCAACTAAAGAATGTGGAACTGCAGGTGACCCTGACACAAAGCAGTAGGCAAGAAATGAACAGAAAAACAAGAACTTAGATTTTAAATATTACATAGATTGAAAACAAGACATGGAACAATCAAGTTCAACCTTTCTCCACCACCAACCTTTCTCTAGATTCTCTATCACTAGATTATTTATAACCCACAATGCCATTTGTTGTGAGAAAAGCATTCAGCCCCTTTTTTTAAATGCTGTTATAGTGCCTGCCATTACAACTTCTTGGGGTCAGCATTCCTTAGTGTGACTGCTCTAACTGTAAAGAACCCTTTCCAATTTAGCTGCTGGAATAACCTTTCCTCCAGAGATAATGATTGCCCTCTGGTCTCTTTGTATTGACCACACATGTGTTTATACATAGGAAAAAGCCTCAGGAGAGATCTCAATTATAAGGCAAAGAAGCCCAGCTTTTCCAACCTGTCATCATATGATAGGCCTTCCATCCCTTGTAATAATCTAGCTGGCTGCCCTTTAAACTTACTCCAATTTCCCAACATCCTTTTTGAAATGCGGAGCCCAAAACTGGATCTAATATTTTAGATGTGGCCTTACAAGAGATTTATAGAGTTGTAATAATAGTACTTACTTCCATAGCTGTATATAAATTAGAAATGTTTGCAAATAGTAGAAAAAGACACACTGCAAACTGGACTAAAATCACAATAACAAAAATATCTGGAAAAAAAAGAGAAAAAGAATACTACATCACCAGCAATTATTTCCTAATCAATTAAATTACATTCCCTGCAAGGATTCAAAACCCAGCTTTAGTCACATTGGGGGTATGTTCAAAGATTTCAGATTTGCTGTGGAAATTTCTGCAGGCAAGTCCACAGTGGAAGATCCATGCAATGTTACTTCCTAGAGGCCTACAGCAGAATCTTTTTAAGAAATAAGAACAATAAGATTACCTGAGTTTATATGTCAGTCTTGGTACATCCTAGCCGCCTGTGGTGAAGTTTCATCCCATGTGACCACAACAGCTTTTGATTCGCTGTAGCAGTCACATGGGATGAAATGTCACCAGGAATGGTCAGGATACCCAAAGCCAGAATAGAAGCCTTGCAAGGACCTGAAAATCGTCAAAAGGTGATTTGTTTTCGTTCTTATTCGGGACTTTTATTTTATTTTGCTGAATATTTTAGGATAACCTGCTGCATGTAAGATCAAACATCACCATAGGATGCACAGAAGATGCCATAGTAACCTTGCTAGAACCTTAAAATTCAGCAAAGTATCATTTGTTTATCCGTAACTTGCATTTTTTGCTGCAGATCAGATGGTAATCTGTTGCAAATTGCTGTCTTGTGGATTTTGACTTCCCAATTGAACTTAAAAGGTAATCTGTCACCACTAACTATTTATATGTGCATCAGAAACAACAACTCAGGTCCAGATACCATAATCACAAATTGGTCCTGCCAGGATTACCCAGAACCAATTGGGATAGTACCCTGAGATACTTCCTATTCACTATAACAACCTCAAAATGAAGTATAATAACTCACAAACTCATAAAAATGAAATAATTTATTAAACACTTAAACATACAAAACAAAATCCATATACGAATAATATTATTATACTGCAGAGTTCTTTAAATATTGGGTAAAGGTGCATCAAAGAAACACACTAAATGTCACATAATGAAGAAGTAGGAGGGCATAGTCACATACAAACTGAATCCCAGTAGTCACTAATTTTAGCTCATCTGACTACCCATATCGTTGCAGGGATCCACTACTGCACTATACTACCAAACAGACAATTCAACGGTCCAGTGACCCAAAGTTTCGCACGTGCAGTAAGGACTATTGGTCCCATGGTAAAATCTTACCCTTCTCCTTCTCCATAGTGCCAACACACGCCCCTACACGCGTTTCGCCCACTGCTTCGTCTGGGGGCCCGCATGGTGTCTCTGTCTCCAACATCCTGCATTTATAGTCCTCCATACCGCTAATTAGCGGCGCATGCCTATGACAAGAACGGGTGCCTGTTACCGCATCATCCCATGCGTCATTGACGTTATCCGGGATTTCCCGGTGACCTGCACCGCCATGTTGGCGCATGGGATGATGCGGTAACAGGCGCCCGTTCTTGTCATAGGCATGCGCCGCTAATTAGCGGTATGGAGGACTATAAATGCAGGATGTTGGAGACAGAGACACCATGCGGGCCCCCAGACGAAGCAGTGGGCGAAACGCACGTAGGGGCGTGTGTTGGCACTATGGAGAAGGGTAAGATTTTACCATGGGACCAATAGTCCTTACTGCACGTGTGAAACTTTGGGTCACTGGACCGTTGAATTGTCTGTTTGGTAGTATAGTGCAGTAGTGGATCCCTGCAACGATATGGGTAGTCAGATGAGCTAAAATTAGTGACTACTGGGATTCAGTTTGTATGTGACTATGCCCTCCTACTTCTTCATTATGTGACATTTAGTGTGTTTCTTTGATGCACCTTTACCCAATATTTAAAGAACTCTGCAGTATAATAATATTATTCGTATATGGATTTTGTTTTGTATGTTTAGGTGTTTAATAAATTATTTCATTTTTATGAGTTTGTGAGTTATTATACTTCATTTTGAGGTTGTTATATTTATATGAGCATGTAGCTCTTTCAAGTCCAGAAATACCTTTAAATGGCCAGTCCATTCCTCCATTTCTGAGAAATCAGCATTTGGATTGAAATGCCAATGAAGATAAAGTGCTAATGTAGATCTGAAGCCTTTGTCACTCCAGCTCTATTCCTCGTCCAGTGCTGTCAGTCAAGCAGGAGGAGGCGGTGCTGGGCGGGGAACAGATCTGGTGTGACAAATGTGGCGCCCCTGGGTCCTGGTCGTCGCAGTAATGTTGCTTTCCTCCCTGGGAGAGTGATACTACGTTCAGAGGCAAGGAAGGATAACTACATGCAGGTATCACAAACATGCAACACATTTCATACTCCAGGCCACAGAGGGTCCACGGAGCTGTGCATGCCCTCAGAGCTGCAGCTCCCAGAAAGGGACATTTTGAAGGCAGAACTGTATTGCAGTGGGCGTGAGGGAAGACAAAGGAGAGAATACCAGAAGGGACCCAGCCCTGAACAGGCTGCCTCCTTCTGAGGCGCAGAACACCCGTAGCCGGAACACCGAGGTAGTAAGGACCTCTACGCCTTACTTCAAAGACCGGCAGGACAGCTAATTGCACGTTACCTGTCCGCACCTACACCCAGGAGGCACGGTGATACCCCACAGATCCAGGTTATAAACAGGCTCAAGTCACCAGTCATACGGGTTTTTTGTCCTATCCTATACGGGGGACAGAGAGAGAGACACTACATCTGTGGGGACCTTATTTGAAGCTTATGCAACAAGGGACTACACCACTACAGCATAAGGGAAGGCTATTGATTTCCACCTGGACAAGGGGACTCTGGACTTGCCTTTGAATCAACCGGACTCTGCCTGCCCTGTGGTCTGGTGCCTGGGACTGTGGATGCTGAAGTCTTCAGTAAAGGTAAAGAGACTGCAACCTAGTGTCCTCGTTCTTCACTGCGCCATTCACCATTCACCATCTACACACTGGGAAGCCGTGGGGATAAACTTCACCTGTGGGAAGGTATACCATCTAGCTGCCATAACATCACCCCAGCGGACCCCTAAGCAGCGTCGGTCACCCTGACCGAATACCACAGGTGGCGTCACGAACACAAACTTTATCCCTTAAAAGACCTTTCCCTTTTACACGGACGTCCCAGGGCCACGGACCGGGTCAGCCACCGTGACATCCCCCCCTGTGAACCGCAGGACCCGGTACCGAGTAACCCCTTGCCCTGACGAGGCGCTCCACAAAGGCTTCAGATCTACAATAGCTCTTTAGCCTCATTTGCATATTAATTTAAACACTAATTTCTCAGTAATGAAACGTAGAAACAAATTGAACATGTAAAGGGATCGCTGGACTTGTATTTGGGAGAGCTACATGTGCATATCAGGGGAGAGGATCCTGCTTACGGATTCCTTTTCATGGGGGGGGGGGGGGAGTACTCAATAAAATCACAACAGAAACTGACATGCTGCGGGAAGAAAATGTACACTGTAGGTCAATTCCTGCACAGAAAAAAATCCAATTTACTTTGCTGCTATCGTAAACAATGCCGATTGTCTACCTAAAGATCTGGACGGAAAACCAGCAGTAATTCCATGCACATTCATCACACCAAATAACTATTTATTACAAGTGTTGCAGGTATATATAACAAGCATCACTGAACTAATAGTGTGCAGCAGGGGTATCTTTCTGATGACGATAAAGCAAACTTTTCTCTAGAAAACTTTATCTGTAAGACTTGTAGTGAATTTTAGACACAGATTACAGTCAAGTTGATCTATTTAGCTCCAAATAAGGACCATTTAACCATTTTTCATTATGTGCATTTTATGAAATAACAAGAATCTCCCAGTTGTGGCTTCCTGTAAATACAGACAAATGGTGTTGTGATGAGTGATAATACTATCAACTGGACAAGTGGTAAATTAGGCCATGGAAGGCAAATACTTTTCATCTAAAAATGTACCAGTGAGATCCACCGACACCCGGTACTACCAATACTCCCACTATGAAGGTGTGGAAATACAAATACTTATAACTATTATAGTGTATTTTATACCAGGGCTTCAAAAAATGTCTACTGCCGTTTCATCAAACAGACCAAAACGATATCTGGGCTTTAGGCTGTGTGCCTATGTTGCGTTTTTTATGCATTTCTGCTGCGTTTTTTGTCACAGCGGAAACACATAAAAACGCTTAAAAACCACAATCCCATGCAATCCTATGGGATTCCGCAGTTGCTGTGCCCACGCTGTGGATTTTCCCGCTGCAGAATCGCATAGCGGTAAAATCCGCAGCATGTTCATTATTTCTGCGGAATCGCGGTGATTCCGCAGCCATAGGATTGCATTGAAATGCTCACTTTACGCATGTGGCTATGCCCACCATGCGTAAAGTGAGCGCTTCATGTGCGGATGGTACCCGAGTCTGGAAGAGAGGAGACTCTCCTCCAGGCCCTTGGGAACCATATTTCTGTAAAAAAAAAAAAAAAGAATTAAAATAAAAAATAGGGATATACTTACCTTCTGATGGCCCCTGAAGTCCTCCCGCCTCTCAGCCGTGAACACGGCAGCTTCGGGTCCCAAGGATGCATTGCGCGAATCACCTAAGGCTACTTTCACACTTGCATCGTGTGACGCACGTCGCAATGCGTCGTTTTGGAGAAAAAACGCATCCTGCAAAGTTGCCCGCAGGATGCGTTTTTTCTCCATAGACTTACATTAGCGACGCATTGGGACGGATTGCCACACGTCACATCCGTCGTGCGACAGATGCGTGGTGTTTTGGCGGACCGTCGGCACAAAAAAACATTCCATGTAATGTTTTTTTGTGTGTCGCGTCCGCCATTTTCGACCGCGCATGCGCGGCCGAAACTCCGCCCCCTCCTCCCCGGACTGCAGAATGGGCAGCGGATGCATTGTAAAACTGCATCCGCTGCCCACGTCCTGCAGTTATTTCACAGGTTCCATTGGTACGTCGGTCTGATGCATTGCGACGGCCCGTACTGACGGATGAGTGTGAAAGTAGCCTAAGATGACGTCGCGGTCACGCGAACGTTACATCACAAAGGTCCTTCGCGCAAAGCATCCCTGGGAACGGAACTTACCAGGAGCACCGCAGAGGAGATCGTGGGCCGTCGAAAGGTGAGAATAACCATATTTTTAATTTTTTATTTTTAACATTCTATCTTTTACCATTGATGCTGCATAGGCAGCATCAATAGTAAAAAGTTAGTCACACTTCTCAAGCACTATGCTTGTGTGACCAACTCTTCAATCACTTTTCCAAGTGACAGGGAGTTGCGGAAATGCTGCGGACAATAGCCTTAATCCGCCATGGACGTCCATACTAAAATTAAAAAAAAACTCTCAATTTTAAAATGACTCAAAACAACTCAGTTACGTTGCTAAACCAGAGACTGCTACAGCCTACAGCCATAAAAAGGATTGTGCAGCATATGACCACTTGTATGAACTGCTTCCCCAGCTGCACCTCACCAACAACTAGGATGACCGGTAATCACAATTTGAGAAGCACTGCTATATGTTCTTCAGTTTAATGAATTGTATGCAGTTTTATAAATTCTACAATACGATAACTTCACATAAATACAAATTCTTACTTACAATTGCTATAAATAGGTTGCCTGAACGGTCTCCCTTTAGAGAATACAAAAGCGACAATTAAACAGTTCAAAGTTGCTAACAACCAAACAGTTGTGTTTTCATAACTTTGGTACTCCGTCTTGTTTGAGGTCTCATTGAAGTTACTTCCATTCACAGGCCAGCATGCACTGTGGTAGACAAAAAAATTGTTATTTTGATTTTCTACTGCAAAATGGAATGGTATTGATAAATATATGTATAGAAAGACATTCCAGATACTTCTTAAAACATTGAAAAAACGAATCAAGGAGAGGTGGAGGAGAAAAAAATATATTAACTCTCCAAATGTAGACATTGTCTCAATATGGGTGTGGTGCATGGAGACTCCAGATCAGATTCTGGGCAACAATGGCAATAGAGACAAAAATAAATCCAGCATCCGCAACAAGTGACATTGGTCACCTTATCCTTAGTTCTGTTGAAACACAAGTTGCCTTAAAAAGTCGAAAAAAATCCAGCATCTGCAACAAATGGGTTGACGTATTAAAACATGACTGTTATTGCAACATTAAAACAAGGGACAATTAAAAAGGCATATAGCACAAGAAGGACTAAGAGCGCATAAGCTTGAAACGCGTAGACCTGTGTCCCTGGTCTCTTTACCTTTTTGTGCTATATGCCTTTTTGATTGTCCCTTGTTTTAATGTCTCAATACAAGTGATGTTTTAATACGTCAATCCACTTGTTGGAGATGCTGGATTTTTTTTTACTTCTTAAAACAACTTGTGCTTCAACAGAATAAAGGATCATCTCCCCCAATGTCTTTTATTATGACACCTAAAATTTCAACAGGATGTTTATATTTAGGCTTGGTTTAGTGAAAATTAGCCAAAGATTTATTTGAACTGGTCATATACATACTTAAAAGGGGTGTTCCCATCATCAAGATTCTATCCCACTATGTAGTAGGTGTAGTAATAATATTAGCAAATACCTCCAATTAGAAATGTAGTATAGTTCTTCTGATTTCTATGTCGCTTACCCAATGTGCAGACATTGCAGTAGCTTAGGTATCCATGGTTATTACCACTCATATAGTGACAGTAAGTTGCTAGTGGTCGTAACTAGTGATGGATGAACCCCTGGATCTTCAGGTTCAGCTGTTTCGGATGAACGTTTTAAAAAAAAGTTTGGTTCGGGTACCAGAACAGCACCAGAACCCGAACCAGGACCAGGACACCATTCAGCTGACATCAACCATATAATAATTAACCCCTCTTGCCACAGCTACAGGGCAAGTGGGAAGAGTTGGGTAAAGTGCCAGAATTGGTGCACACAATAGATGCGCCTTTTCTGGGGCGGTTGCAGGCTGCTATTTTCAGGCTGGAGGGGCGTCAAAATGCATGGCCCCTTACCAGCCTGAGAATGCCAGCCCCAGTTGTTTGATTTAGCTTGGCTGATTGTCAAAAATGTGGGGGACCCCACGCCATTTATTTTAAATTATTTATTTAAATATTTAAAAAAAAGGCATGGGAACCCCTCTATTCTTGATAGCCAGCCATAATAAAAGCTGGCAGCTGAGGCTTGCAGCTTGCACCTGTCAACTTTGCCATGCTCGTTATCAAAAATAGAACAGACCCCATGTCATATTTTTATTATTATATATTTATAGCACAGGCTGATGTATACTTCCATCAGTGGCGCCTGCTCTCACTGTTATCAGCGACAGCAGGCACAGGCTGATTTGAGTAGCACTCATATCTGCCGACGCCTCTGTGACCGGCGGTAAACAGCTGCTGACTCATGCAGCTCTCTGACCAGCGGTAATAATCTTATCACTGATCAGAGCAAATTCAGGGTCCATGTCCAAACAGTAGGTGTTAGATATGGACCCCGAACCTGAACTTTACTGTTTGGTTTCTCCCATCACTAGTCGTAACCATGGATGCATACTGCAGTGCCCAGCACATGTAGTAAACGATAATCAGAAGAACTATACTACATTTCTAATTGGAGATATTTGCTAATATCATTATTATTACACCTATTACATAGTGGGATAGGATCTTGGAGACAGGAATATCTCTTTACGGCCCCACACACATTGGATAATAGTAGGCTGCACCTGCTGAAATTTATGTGGGATGGAACTAACCATTTAATATGTATGATGGCCTCTTAAATCTTTCCCATTATACGATAATGATAAGGTGGTTTGAATATAATTGTCTCATCCACTTGTTCTGCAGGCAGGCAAACAATTTCTGGATAAATCTAGCTCTGGCCAAGGCAACATTCATGTTTTGACGTCGAAGGCTGTCGAGTTTGGATTAGGAGACAGTATGTCAGCCCATGAATGGAGATTCGTACTCGGACATGTCAACCCAGCCTTCCTCAATCTTCCCAATAGACAGCATGTGAATATTAGGTGAACATTGCTGTGTATTTTAAGAAACCAAACGAATAGCTGTTGGCCAAACAGCTAACTAAGGAATATGAGTACCTCTAGGACAATAAATTGGTAGGTATTATTTGAAAAACTACTTATTTCCAATGTGAATACAACTCTTTGCTTTTAGATAAAATTTCGGAAATTACTACAGCAACCTTTTCTTACCTATAGATGTTGCTTGAACTGTACCACATCTGCTTTTGAACAATCACAAATCCACATATTTGTAAAATGAGGGTGAGGATAATGTTAAATATTACTGAGAGTAACAGAGGAGGAGAGATCAGTTGGGCTGGTGGTCTATAGGGAGACAGTTTTGGATGGGCATGATTCAAGCTCACTGGAAAAAAAATAAAATGTGTGACGCATGAATAAATGGCAACAATTAAAAAACACCTTAAAAATGAAACATCAACAACATGATTGAGATGCATGTTGTTTGTTTAACCCCTTTGACCTGCCATATAAGATAATAACATCCCCGACAGGTGACAATCCTGTATCTGTCAGCTGTACACTATAGCTGACAACTTGCTGCTCCAGCTACGATCATTGTTGGAACCGACTATGGCCGTATAACCCCTTAATTGCTGCTGTCAATAGTGACTATGGCATCTAGATGGTTAACAGTGTGTGGGGGCTTCCTCTTCAACCTCATTGGCACCCTGAGATCTTGATTGTGTTGTCCTGATGTTTCCCATGGCAGTTCCCGACCAAATAAAGGCCTTAGTGTCTGCTACAGTGGCCTTTTCACAAGTTATCAAAATTTAGGTGCTAAAAATAAACTTTTTCGTTCCTGTCATGCTACTTTGCATTAATTCCTGAAAAGCACGTGAAGGGTTAATGAACTACCCAATAGCAATTTTGAATATGTTGAGGGGTGCAGTTTTCAAAATGGTATCACTTTGGGGGGTTTTGAATTTTTGTAAATTTCCTTGAAAAAATGCTACATTTTTAAACCTTGTAAAATGCTAACAAAATAAGAGAACATTTTACAAATGATGCTGATATAAAGCAGTAATATTTTGGGTGGTATGACTATCTGGATTAAAGGGATAATCATTCAAAGTCTGAAAATTGCAATTTAAAAAAAAAAAATTCAAATTTCTGATATTTTTATAAATAAATGCAAAACATAACCTAAATTTACCATTTTCATAAAGTATAATTTGTCACGAAAAGACAATCTGAAAATCTTTGGGATCTGTTGAAGCGTCCCAGAGTTATTACTACATAAAGAGACACTGGTCAGATATTTTAGAAAAATGGCCCAGTCACTAAGTGGTTAAACTAAAAATGCTAAAATGCATGTGAAGGGAGCCTAAACACAAAACATGCCAACACTAAAATTATTATTAGATTGTATGAATATTGCTAAGGTGATAACTGTATATAATGAACTATTCACACTTCTTCACATATAAGATTCTAAAAGCGCTTCCACTTACTTGTTACACTAATGATCGTAGTTATCGCCAAATCTTGGAAGAGGAATTGGTAGTTTGCATAAGAATTTTTCTGCTGTTTAGATTTTAAAAAAACACACATTTAATTAACCGGAATCAAAGGTAATAACCATTTGAGATATAGTATTGTAAACTGATTTTTATTTAGAACCATTAATAAGCAGGGGCGAGGGGGAGTCGAAGGGGTTCTTTAGCAGGAAATTCTTCCACTGCATGAACTGCAATGTTTTCAGTTACCAGTATACTTTAGCGATAAAATGTGCCCCAATGTCCCGCTGTCAGCATGGATACAGAAGAGGGCTTCTGCTCCCTACTCTCTAACAATGAAGGGATCAAAGGAGGCTGATCATTATTCATTTCAATAGCCAACTCATTCCCTTCCTCGATCTATGCATTGGCTATGACTAAGAAGGGGGCTGGCTTAGCTAATGATATGAGCCAGAAAGCCTCACCCCTTTACAGACCACTGACTATGTGCTGAATTAAGAAATGCTCTACAGTATGTCAAATATAGGCTGGAAATAGACCAGAATCTATTAAAAATGTCCCGAGCTTGGATTGGAATAACAGGCCTGACTGCCGGGTGTCATAACTTGAGTTAACTGCTTCACAGGCATATAAGCACAAGGGCATAACGACCACAGTAGCAGAGACTTGGCTCGCGCGTGCAGGAGGTGGGCACGTACTTCAGCTGGATGTGAGTCCAAGGATGCACATTCAGTTGAAGTGCCTGTGGCTCCCTGCACTGCAATACATGCCTCCAACGAATCAAAGGCGGGCAGCTGATGTCAGTGTGCCAGTGATGAGCGGTGCATAGAAGTATGGCACACTGAAGTCAGCTGCCGCCTACAGAAGAGAACGCCAAGTCAAGGGAGTGGTGGAGGAAGAAGAATCTTTTTTTATTGTTTTCCAAAACAGATGTATATTATACCAGAATGGGGTTTATTATACAAGGACCTGGCCCAGGAAGGGGGTCATTATACAAGGATGTGGGTCATAATAACAGAATGGGGTCCAGGATAGGGGTCATTATACCGGCCAAGAATGGGCCAAGAATGGGAGACATTGTTGTAGGATGGGGGACATTATACCAGGATTGGGACACTGTTACCGTAAGGGGACAGGACAGGGGGCATTATTACAGATAGGAGCCCAGGATGGGGGACATTATTACAGAAGGGACCAGGACAGGGAACATTATTACAGGAAGGTGCCAAGATGGGGACAATATTACACGTCTGTCTTTATATGATCTAAAACGCTACAAAGGCCCTTACATCTCACCAACATTGAGGTTGGGCCCAGGTCCAAATTTTGCATCGGGGCCCATGGGAGATCAATTATGTCATTGTATAAATATGTTTTCTTCAACACTGAATTAATCCTTCTCAATGTTTTTCTAGATTACACTGGTTCTCATGAATGCCCATCTTTACATTATACAGAGAACGTGATGCAATTAGTTAGTAGCCATACCCAGTAAAGTAGCAGCACACCAATATACTGGATCATGCTATAAAGTGCCATGTATTTGAACACACAGAAGGAGGTAACCAGAGCAGCTCTTCCTTCCCTGTAAGAAAAGAAAAGAACAAATCAGTAGAACACAAAGGAAACATATACTTTTCTCATGGGTCAGACAATGAGCCACCTGCTTTGAGAAAAATGAAGAAATGTAGTACAAAACATATATTCTGCAGTTCGGAGGAGACTCTTGTTTAGAAATAAGAGGTTTTGCTGAATACAATTGTCACTTCTTTTTTTATTGAAGGAAATGTAAATTGGTAGGGCATCTATCATAACGAAGTACATCCTTTGCATACCTGTCTATTGACCGAGGAGGTAAGCATTTTATGTAATTCTTTGTGAAATGTAATGCATAGAAGCATTATTACTGTATGATGGTGATATCATAGCTTGTTGGGGGATATTATTTCAGCAGAATATGGTGGTATTATTTGAGCACTGTATGGTGGTGTTATTTGAACTGTGTAAGACAGCACTATTTAGGCTCTGTATGGTGGGATATTATTATGGGAAGGTATTATGGTACTATTTGTGCACTTTGTTATGGTATTATTTAATACACGTACCATATCATGGAAAAAGAAGTCTTGGAAGGAAACAGGGCTGTGTAGTCGGTAAGAAAAAACCTCCGACTCCTCAATTTCCCTGATAACCCGACTGACTCCACAACTCCAACTCCACAGCCCTGCCCCCTACTGAGCACGTACATAAAGTGCAGCACAGATTAATCTCAACTAAAAGCCAAGATCCTTAAATCAGGAACAGAACAGGCATTTATAGGACATTTCATAACTTTAACAAATTCTTATGAAACCATTTTCTTTTCCAAACGTTTTATTATTATTTTGAACTTTTAACTGGGGAGGGAAGACAAGGATGGGAGGAAAGGTGGGGTTTATGAAACCATTTTCAGCACATACTATATTGAACTACTGTACACAATTTATTATATATTTTAGGAGTCGGAGTCGGACCATTTCATACCAATTCCAACTCCACCAAAATGGACACCAACTCCGACTCCACAACTTTGAATCCACAGACCTGGAAGGAAGTACTCACTTTAATAGGCTTGGGACACATTCAATATTTGGAGTGTGTGATGTGAATGGTGAAGCCACTGAAGCTTCTTGTTCAGACAAAGAAATTCCAACATGAGCCATTTTTAGGGCCTGAAATGAATAATGCATTACGGATGTATTCACAAATATGAATCAAAAAGCAAAATAAACTGACAAAGGAAGACAAGGATAGCGAAAGACTTACACCACAGTCATTTGCACCATCACCACACATCCCAACGTAATACCTAAAAATTAAATTAAAAAAATTAATTTAATTCTAATTCACGCTCTAAAGCACCTTAAAGAACTTGTCATCATGATCAGATATTATAAACTAAAGGTATGTGCATAAAGGCACTGTGCTGCTGATTTTAATAGGTACATTCACTGTAGAAATCCACAGTCTGCTTATTCTTTAATCACCATAAGAAGTTTTGGTGCAATAAGCTGTTCGCTCATCAAGGTGGTCCTGTGGGGTGGGACTGTGGATAGGGTCTTCATCTCTGCCACGGCCCATCAACTACCTCTGCTGTAAGTATCTTCATACAGTTTACAATTCCGCGCTTGCACAGATCGATCTGGTTCCAAGTTCAGAAAAATAGCAAGGGTGTCTGCGCATGCACACATTAACCTCCCGGCAGGCTTCATGAAAATGACGCTGGTGGTAGCGCATTCACAGATTGAGATCTCAATTAATCAAAAATATCAGATTGGGGCGGATGGGGGTTCACATCCTTGACACCCTCACTGATCAGTAGGTTTCAGCTCCAGCAGCAACTGGATATAAGAAGCGAATGGAGCCAAACGGCACAGCTTCATACACTGCTTAACAACTGTTCATGGGCTACTCGAATACCAGCTGTGCTTCAGCGCCTGGGAATGTCAGCGAAGCATTAAACAGAACTGGGCTGTTCGGTTTGGTTCATTGTTTACTGTATATCCAGCCACCAATAGAGCCAAAAAAAGCTTATTTTGGGGGGTGTTGTCAGAACTAGTGATGAGCGAATATACTCGTTACTCGAGATTTCCCGAGCACGCTCGGGTGTCCTCCGAGTATTTTTTAGTGCTCGGAGTTTTAGTTTTTAGCGCCGCAGCTCAATGATTTACATCTGTTAAGGTACCTTCACACTGAACGATATCGCTAGCGATCCGTGACGTTGCAGCGTCCTGGATAGCGATATCGTTGAGTTTGACAGGCAGCAGCGATCCTGCTGTGCCATCGTTGGTCGGAGCTAGAAGGCCAGCACCTTATTTCATCGCTGGATCACCCGCTGACATCGCTGAGTCGGCGTGTGTGATGCCGATTCAGCGATGTCTTCACTGGTAACCAGGGTAAACATCGGGTTACTAAGCGCAGGGCCGCGCTTAGTAACCCGATGTTTACCCTGGTTACCAGCGTAAACGTAAAAAAAAAAAAACACTACATACTTACATTCCGGTGTCTGTCCCCCGGCGCTGTGCTTCTCTGCACTGTGCAAGCGCCGGCCGGCCGGAAAGCAGAGCACAGCAGTGACGTCACCGCTGTGCTTTCCGGCTGGCGCTTACACAGTGCAGAGAAGCACAGCGCCGGGGGACAGACACCGGAATGTAAGTATGTAGTGTTTGGTTTTTTTTACATTTACGCTGGTAACCAGGGTAAACATCGGGTTACTAAGCGCGGCCCTGCACTTAGTAACCCGATGTTTACCCTGGTTACCCGGGGACTTCGCATAGTTGGTCACTGGAGAGCTGTCTGTGTGACAGCTCTCCAGCGACCTAAACAGCGACGCTGCAGCGATCGGGATCGTTGTCTAGATCGCTGCAGCGTCGCTAAATGTGACGGTACCTTTAGCCAGCATAAGTACATGTGGGGATTCCCTAGCAACCAGGCAACCCCCACATGTACTTATGCTGGCTAACAGATGTAAATCATTCAGCTGTGGCGCTAAAAACTAAAACTCCGAGCACTAAAAACACCCGGAGGACACCCGAGCGTGCTCGGGAAATCTCGAGTAAAGAGTATATTCGCTCATCACTAGTCAGAACCCATAGATCTGATATTAATGACCAATTGGATACAGGTCATCAATTTATTGAGCCTGGAAAATCCTATCAATTTGAATAATAAAGAGATTAAAAAAAGCAGGTACAACACTGTCCGATTTCAAAAGTTCCAGTAGTTTAGTTTCATCAGGAGATAATTGTTGGTATAGATACTATACTAACAATTATAACAATTATCTTCTGAAAAAATTAAACCACGACATATTTAAATCGAGGATGAAGCTGCACTATACACACACTTAAAGGAGTTGTCCAGTACTATATATTGATGGCCTATACTGTACACAAACTATATACATTGTAAGGGATTGGCTCTATGTTAGACGCTGGTTCACACACACAAAAGAGATATATCTTTGTTCACACACAAGGATTAAGTTCGTTGGTTCAAAACAAACGGGCAGTTTGTTAAATGTCTATAAACCATCTGGTTTGACAAAACAAAACAGCATTTTCGGGGCACACAAGGTATAACAGAGCAAAAATGGAAAATAAACAGTTCATATTACACGGACTCATCCGTATAAGTCAAACCTTCACTCTCAGACTCCAGCAGGGTCTGAGCAGCACATGAAAGGCCTGTTCACCTTGCACACACACAGACCAAGAGAGACAGCACCACCTGCCATAAATAAGCGATTCGAAGGTTTGCTGTGTCTGTCAGCGTAGTGTCCAGAGGCGCTACCAGGAGACAGGCCAGTACCCCAGGAGACGTAGAGGGGGCTGTAGGAGGGCAACAACCGAGCAGCAGGACCACTACCTCAGCCTTTGTGCAAGGAGGAACAGGAGGAGCACTGCCAGAGCCCTGCAAAATGACCTCCAGCAGGGAACAAATGGGCATGTGTCTGCACAAACGGTTAGAAACCAACTGCATGAGGATGGTCTGAGTGCCCGACATCCACAGATGGGGGTTGTGCTCACAGCCCAACACTGTGCAGGACGCTTGGCATTTACCACAGAACACCAGGATTGGCAAATTCACACGCCCCTGGAAGAAGCGAGCAGCGAAACGGCGCCCGTCGGGCGGGAGGGAAAGACACAGGTCACAGTCTTTTTATATATGATAATGATGGTCCAATACGGTTAATGTATTTATTTATTTAAATACCGGGATATGGCTCTGATTTAAGCCACAGTAGGAGGCCTTGTGGATATATGTTTGATATATTAAATACCTTATCACATCCGCTTGCCCTCCACATGGGTTAAAACATGGACAATTATTGATATGCCACCCTATTTTTTGGATATACAATGCAGGGATAACAATTGGCTGTCAGTATTTATATACCCCACAGTTGACTGTGGTATTGTACCTGTGTAACGTGTCCCTCCTTTTGGAGGTTTCTTAGCCCTGTTTATTGCTCAAGGTTTTAAATGAACTACAATAAAAATTATTTTTTAATTTCTTGGCCTGCATCACTCATTATTATCTGTGGGCAATTGCACCTTATGCATATTGTTGTTGAATCTCTTGAGAGTGTCTATTTGGCAAACCATTTCTTCATGGATATTTAGTATTACTAGATTTGAAGAATGCACAGAATGGTATGCATGTGCAGCGTGTGTATATACATGTGTATGTGCACTGTGTGTGTATATACAGTGCCTTGCAAAAGTATTCTGCCCCCTGGAACTTTTCAACCTTTTCCCACATATCATGCTTCAAACATAAAGATACCAAATGGAAATTTTTGGTGAATAATCAACAACAAGTCGAACATAATTGTGAAGTTGAACAAAATTTATTCGTTATTTTAGATTTTTGTGGAAATTCAAAAACTGAAAAGTGGGGCGTGCAATATTATTCGTCCCCTTTAACTTAATACTTTGTTGCGCCACCTCGCTTGGGGTATGTCTCTATCAGTTTTGTACATCGGGAGACTGAAATTCTTACCCATTCTTCCTTGGCAAACAGCTCGAGCTCAGTGAGGTTTGATGGAGATCGTTTGTGAACAGCAGTTTTCAGCTCTTTCCACAGATTCTTGATTGTTTTGAGGTTTGTACTTTGACTTGGCCATTCTAAAGGTACCGTCACATTAAGCAACGCTGCAGCGATATAGACAACGATGCCGATTGCTGCAGCGTCGCTTTTTCGTCGTTGTGTGGTCGCTGGAGAGCTGTCATACAGACAGCTGTCCAGCGACCAACGATGCCGAAGTCCCCGGGTAACCAGGGTAAACATCAGGTTACTAAGCGCAGGGCCACACTTAGTAACCCGATGTTTACCCTGGTTACCAGTGTAAATGTAAAAAAAACCAAGCACTACATACTTACATTCCGGTGTCTGTCGCGTCCCCCGGCGTCCGCTTCCCTGCACTGTGTAAGCGCCGGCCGTAAAGCAGAACGGTGACGTCACCGCTGTGCTCTGCTTTACGGCCAGCCGGCGCTGACACAGTGCAGGGAAGCGGACGCCGGGGGACGCGACAGACACCGGAATGTAAGTATGTAGTGTTTGGTTTTTTTTACATTTACAATGGTAACCAGGGTAAATATCGGGTTACTAAGCGCGGCCCTGCGCTTAGTAACCCGATGTTTACCCTGGTTACCAGTGAAGACATCGCTGAATCAGCGTCACACACACCGACTCAGCGATGTCAGCGGGTGATCCAGCGACGAAATAAGGTGCTGGCCTTCTAGCTCGGACCAGCGATATCACAGCGGGATCCAGATCGCTGCTGCGTGTCAAACACAACGATATCACTATCCAGGACGCTGCAACGTCATGGATCGCTATCGTTGTTAAGTTGTTCAGTGTGAAGGTACCTTAACACCTGGATACGTTTATTTGTGAACCATTCCATTGTAGGTTTTGCTTTATGTTTAGGATCATTGTCTTGTTGGAAGACAAATCTCCGTCCCAGTCTCAGGTCTTTTGCACACTCCAACAGGTTTTCTTCAAGAATGGTCCTGTATTTGGCTCCATCACAGAGCAGGTGCATTTATACGGAGACTTGATTACACACAGGTGGATTATATTTATCATCATTAGGCATTTAGGACAACATTGGATCATTCAGAGATCCACAATGAACTTCTGGAGTGAGTTTGCTGCACTGAAAGTAAAGGGGCCGAATAATATTGCATGCCCCACTTTTCAGTTTTTGAATTTCCACAAAAATGTAAAATAACCAATAAATTTCGTTCAACTTCACAATTGTGTTCCACTTGTTGTTCATTCTTCACCAAAAATTTACATTTGGTATCTTTATGTTTGAAGCATGATATGTGGGAAAAGGTTGAAAAGTTCCAGGGGGCCGAATACTTTCGCAAGGCACTGTACATGTACAGGTCCTTCTCAAAAAATTAGCATATAGTGTTAAATTTCATTATTTACCATAATGTAATGATTACAATTAAACTTTCATATATTATAGATTCATTATCCACCAACTGAAATTTGTCAGGTCTTTTATTGTTTTAATACTGATGATTTTGGCCTACAACTCCTGATAACCCAAAAAACCTGTCTCAATAAATTAGCATATTTCACCCGTCCAATCAAATAAAAGTGTTTTTTAATAACAAACAAAAAAACCATCAAATAATAATGTTCAGTTATGCACTCAATACTTGGTCGGGAATCCTTTGGCAGAAATGACTGCTTCAATGCGGCGTGGCATGGAGGCAATCAGCCTGTGACACTGCTGAGATGTTATGGAGGCCCAGGATGCTTCAATAGCGGCCTTAAGCTCATCCAGAGTGTTGGGTCTTGCGTCTCTCAACTTTCTCTTCACAATATCCCACAGATTCTCTATGGGGTTCAGGTCAGGAGAGTTGGCAGGCCAATTGAGCACAGTAATACCATGGTCAGTAAACCATTTACCAGTGGTTTTGGCACTGTGAGCAGGTGCCAGGTCGTGCTGAAAAATGAAATCTTCATCTCCATAAAGCATTTCAGCCGATGGAAGCATGAAGTGCTCCAAAATCTCCTGATAGCTAGCTGCATTGACCCTGCCCTTGATGAAACACAGTGGACCAACACCATCACTGACATGGCACCCCACACCATCACTGACTGTGGGTACTTGACACTGGACTTCAGGCATTTTGGCATTTCCTTCTCCCCAGTCTACCTCCAGACTCTGGCACCTTGATTTCCGAATGACATGCAAAATTTGCTTTCATCAGAAAAAAGTACTTGGGACCACTTAGCAACAGTCCAGTGCTGCTTCTCTGTAGCCCAGGTCAGGCGCTTCTGCCGCTGTTTATGGTTCAAAAGTGGCTTTACCTGGGGAATGCGGCACCTGTAGCCCATTTCCTGCACACGCCTGTGCACGGTGGCTCTGGATGTTTCCACACCAGACTCAGTCCACTGCTTCCTCAGGTTCCCCAAGGTCTGGAATCGGTCCTTCTCCACAATCTTCCTCAGGGTCCGGTCACCTCTTCTCGTTGTACACCGTTTTCTGCCACATTGTTTCCTTCCAACAGACTTACCATTGAGGTGCCTTGATACAGCACTCTGGGAACAGCCTATTTGTTGAGAAATTTCTTTCTGGGTCTTACCCTCTTGCTTGAGGGTGTCAGTGATGGCCTTCTTGACATCTGTCAGGTCGCTAGTCTTACCCATGATGGGGGTTTTGAGTAATGAACCAGGCAGGGAGTTTATAAAAGCCTCAGGTATCTTTTGCATGTGTTTAGAGTTAATTATTTGATTCAGAAGATTAGGGTAATAGGTCGTTTAGAGAACCTTTTCTTGATATGCTAATTTATTGAGACAGGTTTTTTGGGTTATCAGGAGTTGTAGGCCAAAATCATCAGTATTAAAACAATAAAAGACCTGACAAATTTCAGTTGGTGGATAATGAATCTATAATATATGAAAGTTTAATTGTAATCATTACATTATGGTAAATAATGAAATTTAACACTATATGCTAATTTTTTGAGAAGGACCTGTATATGTTACATTTCTGCCAGAAGCACACTGCACTTGTAAGTTTCTTAATTTATTAAATGATGTGCAACTTTTAATGAATTAGGTGCATCTTGTTGAGTGTGCACATATCTTACTGAGCCTGCACAAATCCAGTCTTAATGAATCATTGTTCTTGTGAGCAGGGAGTAAAAAGGAGATGTGCTGCTGATAACGATTACATATGTAACGGGACAGATTGATCTATTCATTGGCCACTGCGGATTCACAGCAGTTTTCAATGAGTTTACAGTACCATGTAAACCTATGGAAAACAAAATCTGCAGTGCACATGCTGAGGAATAAACCGTGCGGAAACGCTGCGTTGTTTATTTTCCGCAGCATGTCAATTCTTTGTGCGGATTCCACAGCGGTTTACACCTGCTCCATAATAGGAATCCGCAGGTGTAAAACTGAAGGTGAAATCCGCACAAAATCCGCAAAAAAATTCCGCTGGAAATCCGCAGTGCGGATTTACCTAAATCAGTCCGGAAAAATCCGCAGAGTAATCCGCAGCATGTGCACATACCCTTAGTGATCCTTCTAACCCCATTGTTCTTCATCAGCATGTGTGAAGACTGAAGAGTGGATTATTGTACATGGAAAATGGAAATAGGATCTCATCTCAAGAAATTCATGGAATTAAGGGTTTGAAAAGTTATGCTGATGTTCCAGAATGTGAGTCATGGTTATATTTGAATAAATGATGATTTTTTGTTGTTGAATAAAATACTAATAAACACTAATAAAATACTAATGAGTTGCACAAATTGACAAAGAACTTCCTGTTTGATAAATTCAGTTGCACATTGTCTGCATTTTTTATGACTATCTGTATATGATATCTAGCGAGGTAACTGAATTTAGAGTAAAACGCAGAGCTCAGTCAGAGACTTTTAGTTTCACTGTCTTCAAACACTGCATGACTTGGATGCAAGACAAAATGGATAGAATCTGTACCAATATCCACAAGCAATTTCAAAACAAATGTATTAGTACCTTGCACAGAGGCAGTGTGTCACTACAAAGCTATACAAGCATAACATACCCTAATTTCTGGAATTCCTCGACAAGACTTGATTTTTGCCCTGGAGACATTCGAGCAAAAACTGTTCCATTTATGAGTAGCTGAAAACGATCATAGAATAGGTTTAGCATGTTGTGACACATGTACAGTATATTCTTGCCCGTCAGTCATAAATGTCCTAAAGTACATTGTGAACTTCTGTAAAGGAAAAGCGAGTCATTTTGATATAAGAATCTTTCTGGTCTAAGATGCAGAGAGCAAGTGAAGAAAAAATGAACACATAAACCAAACTAAATCTGAACTTAGTTGAAAACCCTATCAATGGCATTTAATGAAGAACTCCCACATATTTTTTATTAAATGAGTGTATATGTGCATGTAATGTAGTGAGTGCATTAATATATTCACCTACGCCATTTTTCTCTTCTCAGTGACATCACCGCTCTGAAGACTCTCCGGGTCATACTGCGCTCGGCGTGACCCAGAAGGGGCTTTTACGATGTTGGTCTTTGGAGCATCAGATTGAGGCTTACATTGTAAAAGGGACGGCTCACACATAGAGCATATAGTGACCAGGCTAGTCGCAATGGCGGTGATGTCACTCACAAGAGAATCGGAACGGCGGTGGATACAGGAGAGAGCGGTGGTGGGTGAGCATTTTAATACACATTGCATTACATGCACATACACACATTTAATAAAAAAATATATAGACGGGAGTGCTTCTTTAACACTAGAGAAGACGCCATGCCATATGACTATCACATCTTTAATAGGTCTTTCACCTTTGTATATCAAGTATGACTTAACAACACTTGTCACATGAAATAAAATCGTGAAATGAGCCTCGGTACTGTTATATGAATCCCATTTATGTCAAATTCCTACTTTATCATTATAAATTGCAAATAGTGCCTTACACTTATGTAACTTGTTCAGATTCAGATATTAGATTTGCTTACCTTTTGTAGCAAATTACTAAAATATTGCAAAATGATTTCATAGGTCCTTCCAGTCATGGCAAAATAATATGGTGGCTTTTCAGTGTCTGGTTTGGATTTCTCCTGCATGTCAACATAAATATCCTAAAATGAAATAAAACATCAATTTCTTTATTTAAGATTTAGCAGAAAGTGCAAAATCTTTCTGAGGATGACAAATACTGAATGAGCAAAGTAAAATGTTAAAACGTGTCTTTACAGGTAACTTTTTTAGAATAAGCTTTTATGTGTGAATACTCAGATCTTTCATTTTTCATCCCTTTTCATCTAAGCATACGTTCCCTCTAATTTTCACTTCTCTCAGAGTTATTGAGTGGATACTTGAGTCTGGAGTAATGGGATCATGTTGCAGGTAACAAGACAACAATTCCAGCATTCCATATAAAAGCACTACTTTATTTTTTTCACTTAAAAACATTGACATGTTTCAAGTACCCTATATGCCCTTAGTCATAGATACAAAAGAAAAAGGCCAAGCATTGCTTAAATATGATCACTTGCATTCAACACCACTCCAATAGCAATGTAACACATGTGCAATGGTATCAAAAGGAGAAACTGTCACAAAACGAATACAAAATCTTTAAGTTCAAATAAAACAACGTGATACAAATGGAGAGACTCACATGAATAAAAAGAAACTTATGGATAATGTAATGTTGTTGTATTGTCATATAAAAAGTTGTTTTTTATATATATTAAGGCCCCTCAGCACTTCCAATGGATACAAGTACACCAAAGAGCCTCAACTCCTCGACTACCTTAGACATACTTGTACGTCAAAAGTAGTGTCCCTGCCTCAGCGTGCGAACCCACATCTTTCAACGCACATGATGACTGATTTAATCAGCCATCAAGTGTCTCTAACAGCCGTGGGTGGAACAGTACTCCACCCGCAGCTGTTAACCAGTTAAATGCTGCTGTCAATCACTCACAGCAGCATTTAAAATGCACCAGCATGGAGAGCTTTGTTCCTCCCATCCATCGGTGCACTCGTGATGTGATCATGAGGCGCTGATGGGTTGTCATGACAGCCAGGGGTTTTCTGATGATGTGCTAATGTATACCACAAGTGATAAGATGCTTCAAGTCTCCTAAGAGGACTATTAAATTTTGATTAAAAAAAAAAGTTTATAAAAAATATGAAAAGAAATTTAACCCCCCCCCCACAAAAGTTTAAATCATTGTCCTTTTGCTCCATTAAAAATAAAACAGTTAAAAATACACATATTTGATATTGGTGAGATTAGAAAAGTCAGATCTATCAAAATATAATGTACCTTAATCCAATCGGTAAATGGTGTAATACGAAAAGAAATCAAAACTACAGAATTATGTTTTTTTGCCTCCTCGACATTGTAATAAAATGCAATAACAGGCGATCAAAATATCTTTAGAAACGACAGTTCACAGGGCAAAAAATAAGCCCTGACACAGCCTGATGTCTCAAAAAATGCAAAAGTTATGAGTTTTGGAAAATGTCGATAAAAGCAAAATATTTTGTTTTTCAAATTTACAAACATTTTTTCACCACCTAAATTAAAAAAATTAAACGTGTTTGGTATCTGCGTACTTGTACGGAGCTGAAAAATCATATTGCCAAGACAGTTTTACCATATAGTGAACGTGGTAAATAAAATACTCATAAAACAATTGTGGAATTGCACTTTGTTTTGCAATTTCTTCCCATTTTCCAGTACACTATGTGGTAGAATTATTCAAAAGTACAGCTCATCCTTCAAAATACAAGCTGTCATGTGTCTACATGGCCTGAAAAATAAATAAAAAAGTTATGGCAGGAAGAAGGGCAGGAAAAAACAAAAAAGAAAAAAAATGGAAAAATACCGGTTTTTGGGGAGGGGAGAGCCTGGAAGGACATGACTAAGCGACCACCTAGTTTTCACTAGAGTCCCTGATGGTGGGGTTAGACTTGAGCCCAGCTGGATGCCAGGTGCTACTCTAGGACAAATTCCGGTAACGCGGCAGCAGACCCCCAAGGGTCAGGACAGCAGAATCGGAGTCCAAGGCAGGACGAGATACAGCTTGTTCAGATGGGACAGACTTTGTAACGAGAACTAGCAGCGTGGGTTTTAGGATCAGATATCACTGGAGAGGTTTCGGTTTCAGGTAGCACCGAAGCAGTTTCGGGTTCACGTACCGCCGGAGCGGTTTCAGGTTAACAGGGCTCTGATAACAAGCTAGCAGCTTACAGACTGACTAACTACAATTGTTGCTCAGACACCTCCCAAATGGTGGAGGTGCCTTAAGCATTAAGTGCCTACCAGCTATTGAATGGAGACACACTAGGAATATGTGCTCTGTCTCTGACGTGAGATGGCGTCCCTGTCGGATGAGAAAAGCAGGGGCATGCAGGGACCCTGGTGTTACGATATGGAGAACTATGGAATGCAGTATACAATGTGGCAGACTATGGGGAGTGCATATTTTATTATATGAAGGACTATGGGGGCATGATAACATATGGAAGGCTATGTGGGGACTACTATATTATTTGGAGGGCTATGTGAGAGGCTTTATACTGTATGCAAGCAATTATACAGTGTGAAGGTTTTTGTGGGGTCCATCATACTGTGTGGAAGGCTGTGTGGGGTCATTATACAGTGTGGAGAGGTGTGGGGCTATTATACTGTATGTAGGCCCATTATACTACATGGAAGGCTGTGTTGGGGTCATCATATTGTGCATGTGGAGCGTACTGTGGAGGAATTCACTCTGAGGGTATTTTACAGTGTTTGTTGGGGCACTTTTGTTGACATCATACTTTATGAGTTCAATGAAATGGGAATCTAGGGCTCCAGTAGGAGGACAATTATATGGGCACACAGTAAGTGCAGTAACAGGGACAAATATGGCAGCAGCGGTTTGGGAATGGGTTTCAGCAGGATAAGGAGTTTGTGCAGATTGGGGATAGATGGGGATGGATCCTGAAATGTTAGACGTCAGATGTGTGTTTGTTATAATCTCTGCAGCCGAGTCTTGGCTGGAAACAGTTGCCATATTGGTCTGGGTCAGATGGAAAAGAAGGGAAAAGTGAACGACTCCATCAGAAAGAACGTCATTTCTAAGTCACCATCTATAACTGTACTGTGATCACCTATATGTTCTGCAGGACTGGGGTATCTACCACTATATGTCACCATACGGCAGTAATATCAGTGTTGATCTTTGTATATAGATTTTTTTTTAGTAACAGTGTGGTCATCTGCTGAGGTTCTCTTACATCCACTATTAGGACGCGCCATCAAGTTGTAATCAAGGTTACCTAGTTGGGGGCCCACTCAGAAGTTTGTCCCCCTGAACCAAACCCCTAGCTATGCCTCTGACACAAAAGGTAGAAGAAAGAAACTCCATGTTGGGTTTAGTCTTTATATTAACAATATGTATGCATTTACTGTGCTTCGTGACATAATGTGTTTCTGGGAATAACCTTGTAAGTAGCAAAAATCAAGTGGTATTTTCACATACATTGTTGGAATTGTGCCTATCATCACAACAATATATGGGTCAGAATATGAAATCAGAAAAATCCAAGATATGCATCAATCTAGTATCTGTATCAACAAGCCACTCACCACTTCTTCAAAACCTTTTCGCTTCACACCCTGTACAACAGTCCATGTAATAGAAGCCAAACTAGAATCAGTGGGTTCCATGGCTTCTACCATGATAACGTTGCTCTGTTCATTTATCATCCCAGAATTTTTAGCTACAGTTACAGCAGTCTGCAGATTGTCACCTGAAGTAGAAACATTGCATGGTTGAACACATGCATATTACAAACACAGAAAATTATAACTTCGTATGACCATATTGTAGATAAGTACCTTAAGCAACATATATAAGAAAGCTAAAAATGTAATAATTGCCTTAAACCCATTATGGTATTCACTTATAGGGTAGTATTTTCTTTATACAGTGATAAAAACTGGCACAGCAAGACCACAGGAGATTAGTGACTGCTTATAGAGTTCAATATTTTTTTTAGTGAATTATTGAGAAGTAAAGTAGGAAACCCCACTCTTTCACATACACCCATGCCCTGTTTAAAAGAAAATGGATTGTCGAGATGTAAAAATATCCCTTTCAATTTAATTGTTGGTAAAAAAGAAAAAAATATATTTTCTAAATTTATATTTAAATTACTTTTAGGGTTTTTCAGAATTGATGATGTATCTGTAGGATAGTTCTTCAGTATGAGATTTTGTGAAGTCTGACACATGGTATCCACACTGATCAGCAGAAACCTGAACTGGAAGTGGCTGGAAATAAGCGATGTACAGTGAGGAGCAGAGCATCTCCTTACATTGCTTAGTGGCCCCCGCAGAGTACTGTTCTTTAGGTGCCATTCACTTGAATGTTGCTGTACACCAGTGGCATTTCTGGCTAATGTATTGCAGGAAAAGATGACAGCTGGTTTGAAGCATTCCAGAAATATTTTTAATGCACAGATATGATAAACATTCAGAAGATTAGGGTAATAGGTCGTTTAGAGAACCTTTTCTTGATATGCTAATTTATTGAGACAGGTTATTTGGGTTATCAGGAGTTGTAGGCCAAAATCATCAGTATTAAAACAATAAAAGACCTGACAAATTTCAGTTGGTGGATAATGAATCTATAATATATGAAAGTTTAATTGTAATCATTACATTATGGTAAATAATGAAATTTAACACTATATGCTAATTTTTTGAGAAGGACCTGTATATATATTTTTTTTATTTTGCATCTCCGTTGTGGAGATATTAGCAATCAAAGTGTTTGTCACTTTTTTGTTTAACTCTAAGTGAATGTGATTAGACATGTTTCTCCGTAGGTGTGTATTTCTTCACCCAGTATATTGCTGATCAATCATAAGCAGAAAACAACACTCAATAAAATGAAGAACATGCCTCCACCATAGCTTAGAGCAGATTTCTAAGTGTGTGAGATGTCTAGTGGCAGACAGCTCTGATCTCCTGGTCTAACCTCCTGCATTAGTCAGTGTGGAGGAGGGACAGTGCCGCTGGGTTTAGCTGTGTCAAATTACAAATCCTTCCATCACCTCTCCTCATTACTGAGTCAGTCATCACATTTACGGCTGGTGTCCTGAGGCAACTTGGATTCTATCTGCAGTGAGAGCAGATTGTCATTACATCTCACACAGAAGCAGTCTGCCTGGTGTGGGCCAATCCTGTATCAGATGTAAGGACACCCTGCTTTGATTTCATTGAACAGCAAGCACAAGCGGAGCACAACACGTGTAAGTATTGACACTTTGAACACTCATCTCTGGACAGGCAGGGTGGTGAAAAGGCACAGCTTTACATCCTGTGTCCAGTTCAACATGGAAAATTTGGTGAAAGGTCCTCTTAGGTAAACAACTAGTCATGGGTTCAATGATCAATTTATTACAAAAAAAAAACCTTTCCAACCTGAGTTGTTGGTTTAGATATTATCCCATACTGGCAAATCTTGGAAAGAGACATATTTGGCTTTCAGAATTATGTAGAATCATACCTGTAATCATGACTGTTCTGACCCTGGCATTAGACAGTTCCTTTAACACTGGTCTAGTTTCCAATTTAAGGCGATTTTCCATCACGAGAAGACCAAGGAAAGACAGGTTACATTCCACTTCATCCCTTGTTACAAAAGGTAAGTTTATTAAATGATATTCAAACAAGTGAGCTACATTTGATACAAATAAGACATAACATCATTGTGCTACATAGAGCATGTCCAACAGACCACAGGACAATTTGAAAACCACAATTTAACTTTATAAAGGGTAAATTACAGAAATTAAAAAGGATTTACTTATTCTTGTCTCGAGGAACTGTAATAAACAAACATGCTGCCCTTCTTTTTTTTTAAAAGAATCCCTCTATATTAATTTGGTGCCCTATAGTGATGAACGAACGTGCTCAGATAAGGTGTCATCCGAGAATGCTCATGTGCTAATAAAGTGTCTCCGGCGTCCTTGAAAAATATGTTCAAGTCCCCATGCCTTCATGTCTCGCAGCTGTTCAACAGCAGCAACACTAGCAAGGATTGTCTGTTTTTTGGGCAATCCCAGCATGTGTTTCAGTTGTCGAACAGCCACGAGACATGCAGCCACGAGGACTCGAATATATTATTCAAACTTGACGAAGACACTCAGTTAGCAGCTGAGCATTCTCGGATGACACCTTATCCGAGCACGTTCGTTCATCATTAGACTGCCCTACTTTTTGTTTTTTTGGTCAGAATTGTTACGGATCTGCAACACAGGACTAAGGTAGAAGGGAGAAAACTGACCCTGCACTATAACTAGACTGAAACCCTACGATGGAGTGGGCGACCCATTCCTTGCGAATAGACCCACCGACGATCCTAGTTTAATCTCAAGCGAAGACCTATAGATAAGGGGAAGGGGTTCCCTAAAAGAACTAAGGACTGGGTACAAAAAGGGGTCATCTCCTAATAGAAAACAAAGAGAAGGCTGCAAAAACCAATAGAAAACAGAAACTAAGGCTAGCAGAACCAGAGGTACCAGCACTGCACAAATAACACACACAGAAGACAAAGGAAAGCACCAAGCCAGAGCTAAAGCAGTTAAACACTGTTGTCCAGCAAGGACTGGGAGGCAGGTGCTGGTTAATAAAGAGTGAAACAAACACCTGACCCAAGACAAACCCAGCACCAGAGGAAAAAGACCAGCAGCCAGAACTCCACAAGAAAATGGCGGATAGTCACAAACTAAACAGATTCTAACAAGCATAACAAATGGCAAAAATAAAGCTTGCCATAAACTTTAGCTATTCCTAATAACCTCCCATACATATGTGGAGCGCCCCCACACCGCCGCAGGGCCGAGGGGTACCCGGAGCCGGGCCTCTGAGTCTCTGCTCTGGGGTTGTCACGGTGGCTAGACCTGGTCCGTGGCCCTGTCTGTCAGTGGGGGACGTCCGGTGAAATAAGAGGTGTTGTAACGGTGCAGTTGTGGGGTGCAGGTCGCGGTAAATAATGAGGACACCTGGTTGCAGTCTCTTTACCTCTTTACTGAAGATCTCTGAGTCCTCAGTCCAGAATACGGTTCACCAGGCTGCGCAAGTCCGGCCGGTCCAATGGCACTTCCAGAGTTCTCTTCACAGGAGGAAATCTGTGCCTTCCCCCTAGCGCTATGTGTTGTAGTCCTTCCCTGCTGTGCTTACGGAAAGTACCCCACAACTGTTGTGTCTGTTTCTGATGTTCCCTCACAACTCGATTAGATGATGTTCTGCTAATCTTCCGTCCCTCCCTGAGGTTCGGGTAGGAACGGCACCCGTTTGACAGGTAGGCCTGGAGTTCTTCCGGGACCCTAGAGACGCCCCTCTCCCGCAATTGCCTCCCAAGACTTCATAGGTGATTTGAGTTAGACAGCCCGCCTGAGACTGACTGCCCTGCCGCTGTTTGGAGTATTGCTTGAAGCTGAATGTTATTCTACTCCCTCGGCGTTCCGGCCACCGGTAGTGCGCCTCAGTAGGATGTTGCTTCGGTCTTACAGCACGACTCCTACTGGTATTTCTCCTTTTGCGTGATCCCGTTTCTCACTCAGCACAATCTATCTCTCTTCTAATCCTTTCTTGGGTACCGCCGCTACCCGGAGCAGGCACGGTCCCGTTACGTTCGTTCTCGTTGCCAAGCCTCTGTCAGGATCCCACCCCTGACAGAGACCCTACTGTATCTTCCCCTACAACACCCTCTGCCACAAGGTGTTGCCTGGTTCCAACCCAGTCAGCTTTCTGATCTAACTTCCTGCCTGACCCCCAGTTTACCCACTATGGTGGGGAGTGGCCTAATGAATAGCACCCTTAGCTCCCCCCGGAGGCCCGGCTGTGAAATGTATTGGTGTCTGTGATACCTGATCAGATGAACTCCTTCAGTGCCATCGGACGCACCATAGCTCCCCATAGTGGCGGAGCCACAGTACTGCAACGACCAGGACTCTGGGGCGCTGCACTCCCCCCTGGTTAAACACAGTACTCCGGGACTGGGAAGAAAACAACAATACAAGTTTAGCAAAAAGACATACAATTTTGTTGAGTGCAAATAACAATACGTATACTTGAACAAGCTTCCCTTTATGGGAGGTGAGGACACTTGAACGTTACAAAACATGGTTAAACATTATAAATTACAGGCTATAAATAACTCCTGTTACCCAACCGGGTATTCTACTAAGTGCAAAAATTGCTGAATAATACTTTAACATTGCCCTTAAGGACATACACTCTGTATCCACCAAAGGCCTTCCTATAATCACATTATAAGGTAAGTTAACTTTTTCATTCTCCTTCTTTGAGTCTGCAGGACCGCCTGTCCTATCGGCACCAGACCTACTGCCTCTCCTTTCTGTTACAGGACCGTCCCGTTCAGCCAGGACCTACTGCCTTTTCAACTGCTATACATGGTATAGAACATAACATACTTTCTGTTTAAGAGCACTGAGCCATCTACGTATAGCTCCTAGGAGGACTCACTACCTAACCCCTACGGGTTCACTTTCTGTCCTCTGTAACACATTACTAACTCTTTCTTTACATCAACTGACTTACTATGGAGGACTCAGGGTTTACCTTCTATCCCCATTTCTTATCAACATTATTAACTATTTCCTTATATCATCAACCTTCATTAATACTTTCTTACTTCCGACTATGCAGGACACTCTGTCTACCCCTACGGGCCTACTGCATCTTTCTTCTAGCTCTCACACTTTCTTCTAAGGAACATTATCAACATTTCTTTTCAGTTAACCAGTGGAATACATATATCTTTTTCATGTCAACATTATCATTTCTTTCTTTCATCAAACATCATTGCTATCTATCAGTCTTAAAGCAATACCACTTCTTTAAGTGCAACACGTGAACATCCCCTTTAAGAGGGGACCAAGTCTTTATGAGGTAGCACTTCTTCTCTAGCTACCAGTCTTTACTCAGCAAAGGTTCCAGTGTGGTATCTTCACAAAGAGTCTTTAAGTAAAACCAGTAGGAAGCGCCTTTAATAAGGTGCTAACTATATACAAAAAGTTCGCATCATGCACTGTTCATGATTACAGCAGTTCTCTTCAACTAAAAACTTGTGCAAAAACTTTAGAAAAACAACCAAAAACAAACAATAGGGATCCCGGGTCAACAAAGGGATCCCTTTAAAAGTTAACCCTAGACGGTTCAGCAGCAAAACAGGAACAAACAGTTAAACGAAGAACTATATACATTATCATGGTTTCGAGGTTTATTCTTGTTCTGGCGGTCTTGGTCCCTGACCTCTGACCGCTGCGGCATCTGCGCCGGTAGCAGGTCCCGCAGGGGCCATCAGACCACCCGGTGTCTGAATCTGAAGGCTGACCTTGCTTGCGAGTCCAGTAGCCGCTACTACGCGTACGGTGGTGATGGTCACAAGATCCGGCAAATCTGGATCTGTCATGATCGGGGCAGCAGGTGACGCCCCCTCAGGCTCACATCGCCGGACATCCCGAGCACACCATCCTTGTGCGCTCCTATGACGGGTTTACGTCACCTGGTCCCCCCTTCGTAGTGGATCGCCATTCCGGTCGCAGCAGGGAGTTTTCACGTTATAACTTGTAACAAAGACGTCAGTGGGTAGCCCCGCCTCCTGTATGGAACCCCATCCCCTCTTCGGGTGGAAGGCCAACACAGTCCCCCGCTTTACCACGCCTTTCCTGCCCTGCACAGACTTTCTGCGTTGCGTATCGGGTTGTTCAACCTCGTCTCGATTCTTCCAGTGGTGGATTAGACATTGCTTATATTGCTCCCAAGTGAGCACGGCAAGGGTGAGGCCGTCCTCCCGGGCTCCATCCGGCCCGGTCCAGGGGGTGTTCCACCGGAGGACCACCCCATCTGGGCCCACATCTATGGGTTCTCCCATCTGGGTTGGTAGCGGAGGCACTAGCTTCCCCATCGTGTTAGAGGTGAGGATCACCCGCTCCACCGAGAAGAAACGATTATTGCTGGGGTGAGGAGCGCTCACAGGAGCGGGATCGGTCGGGGGAACCGGACCGGTCAGGGGAGCAGAATCGGCCGGGGAAGTAGGGGCGCTTTCCATACCTGCGCCTGATGTGATTCCACCGGTGTCGATCCGTTCCGCTGACAAGGACACTGGAATCGGCTGCAGCCCGGACCGCAGCTCCTCCGAGATGGTCTCCTGTGGTGGCCCCGCCCTCCATGGCTCCGTGGTCGGGATTGGTGGACTCAGCTCCGCTATCTGTTCCAGGGGCTTCGGATCCTCCGGCTGCAGGGGACACGGGTCCGCCTCCGGTGAACGAGGGCAAACCGGGACTGCTCCTTCCCCGTTCCGGCACTCGCTGTTCTTCGTCATGGTCCGCTGATCGGTGGCAATGCATGCATCGGACTCCGCCATTTCTCCGGGGCCGAGCTTCTCCATCTCCTGCTTCCCGCCGTTGCAAATCAGGGGGTCGTCCTCTGCTTGAGGGCAGGTCCTCACCTTGCAGCCAGAAGCGCAGGGGGCGGTAGCCATTTCTCGCGCCACTCTGGTGGGCTCCTCCCATGGCACGCCCTCCTTCTTCTCCGGCGTAGCAATGGCGGCGGCTTTTGGCGGGAACTTCTCTCAGCAAAGAGCAACACACAGTCTCTCAACAAAGCACAATAAATCACAGTTCCAAGGCACACATGACCTGATTCTTCAGGCTTAAGTAGATCCTGTTCGTGACGCCAAGTTCTGGAGCGCCCCCACACCGCCGCAGGGCCGAGGGGTACCCGGAGCCGGGCCTCTGAGTCTCTGCTCTGGGGTTGTCATGGTGGCTAGACCCGGTCCGTGGCCCTGTCTGTCAGTGGGGGACGTCCGGTGAAATAAGAGGTGTTGTAACGGTGCAGTTGTGGGGTGCAGGTCGCGGTAAATAATGAGGACACCTGGTTGCAGTCTCTTTACCTCTTTACTGAAGATCTCTGAGTCCTCAGTCCAGAATACGGTTCACCAGGCTGCGCAAGTCCGGCCGGTCCAATGGCACTTCCAGAGTTCTCTTCACAGGAGGAAATCTGTGCCTTCCCCCTAGCGCTATGTGTTGTAGTCCTTCCCTGCTGTGCTTACGGAAAGTACCCCACAACTGTTGTGTCTGTTTCTGATGTTCCCTCACAACTCGATTAGATGATGTTCTGCTAATCTTCCGTCCCTCCCTGAGGTTCGGGTAGGAACGGCACCCGTTTGACGGGTAGGCCTGGAGTTCTTCCGGGACCCTAGAGACGCCCCTCTCCCGCAATTGCCTCCCAAGACTTCATAGGTGATTTGAGTTAGACAGCCCACCTGAGACTGACTGCCCTGCCGCTGTTTGGAGTATTGCTTGAAGCTGAATGTTATTCTACTCCCTCGGCGTTCCGGCCACCGGTAGTGCGCCTCAGTAGGATGTTGCTTCGGTCTTACAGCACGACTCCTACTGGTATTTCTCATTTTGCGTGATCCCGTTTCTCACTCAGCACAATCTATCTCTCTTCTAATCCTTTCTTGGGTACCGCCGCTACCCGGAGCAGGCACGGTCCCGTTACGTTCGTTCTCGTTGCCAAGCCTCTGTCAGGATCCCACCCCTGACAGAGACCCTACTGTATCTTCCCCTACAACACCCTCTGCCACAAGGTGTTGCCTGGTTCCAACCCAGTCAGCTTTCTGATCTAACTTCCTGCCTGACCCCCAGTTTACCCACTATGGTGGGGAGTGGCCTAATGAATAGCACCCTTAGCTCCCCCCGGAGGCCCGGCTGTGAAATGTATTGGTGTCTGTGATACCTGATCAGATGAACTCCTTCAGTGCCATCGGACGCACCATAGCTCCCCATAGTGGCGGAGCCACAGTACTGCAACGACCAGGACTCTGGGGCGCTGCACTTGCATGCTCAGTTCAGCCATCAGCTATCCTTTCCATTCTCCCCACACATAAGCACACTCAGCCTGGTTGAGTGTGCACGTGGCTTATCTCCCCTGGGAACAAAAGGATTGGGTGCAAATTTCAGAAGGAATGAGGCAACAAGTATTTATCTGACTGGGGAGTCTTGAGGCGCTGTACACATTAGGAGGTCGGATAGTCACTCTGAAATTAGGTTCAGCTGGCCTAAGTCTAATGTGTACGGCCATGAGAGTTTTGCTCCTTTTCTTTACTGAAGGAATATTGAAAACCGAAAAGGTTTTCCACTTTTATGCAAATAAAACCTTAACAGGGCTATTCCCATCTTCATACAGGGGTTTTGCTGGATAGTGCTTGTAAAAGCAAGAACTTTTTGCAATTTACTGCTTATTCAAATTTGCAGTTATTCTTGAAATATTAACACTTTTACAACTTGTCTAGGACAGGGGTGGGGAACCTCAGGCCCAGGGCCATTTACGGCCCTCGATGACCTTTTATCAGGCCCCTGAGAAGATTCTCAGAGACCGCATTCTTGGGCAGGGAGGTGTTTTTGTGTGTGTGTGGTGTGAGGTGTGATTGCCACAAGCTCATTAATTTCTTCTTGCTCTGTTAGCACACACACACGAAGGTTCACTACTGAACACTGAAAGGCATGCAATGAAAGATTACGTCCTGAAACCAGTGCCAGAGTCAGGATGTACTTTGTGGGCGGAGTTTGTACGGCCCCGAAGGATAATACAAATATCCAAATGGCCCTTGGCAGGAAAAAGATTCCCCACCCCTGGTCTGGGAGACTGATCACTGCTGCTGTATAGATTGAATCTGGCTGAGATTAGGAGATAACATTGTGCTCTAGCAATTCGGCCAGCATTAAATCAGCGCTTACAAGCTCAATAGAAAAGAGCTTGTAAGCATTGTGCATGTTTAGCCACCACTGCTTGACAGCTGTGTTGGTCATCACCTATGCAATGATCTGTATACAAAAGAAAAATGTTAATATCTCAAGAATGGCAAAAAAAATTAATAAACATTAAATTGCAAAAGTTCTTGTGTTTACAAGCACTATCCAACAATACCCATATATGAAGATGGGAATAACCCTTTAATTACCATTTTTCCTTGGATTCTGGATATATTCATATGTAGCAGCTTTGTTGAAGACATTTCTGCAATGTTCCCATATACAAAAATGGAGCTTGCAGAAATCCATGTTTTTGCACCAAACAACAAATTTCAGGCAAATAGAACAGGATTGATAAAAAAGAAATTCCTTCACTGCACAGAAGTAGTTTCTCACCTAGTGTTAGCTGATTGTATCGGTCTGGATAACTGGACATTTCAAAGCCTTTAGGCTATCAGCATCAGAATATAGGATCTTTCATGTATGAAAAGCAAGAAGATAAACGCAGCACTCACCGGCACTGCGGTCAAAGTGTTCTCTTTATTGCGACATGTGAGGATAAATCTTCACGGCACGGGGGAGTCTGACAGGTAAGGAGTGTGCAGGACGGGACAACAGCCGTTTCGCGCTAAACAGTAGCGCTTCTACGGGTCCATCCATTTTTTTTCTTTTTGTTTTTTTCTTTTTGTTTTAGAATATAGGATCTGTTACGTCTCGGCTTAGATCAGAATTCAGGAACACAAACTATATAAATGTTTTATTTGTGACATGATTAATAAAAATGATCTTACCGCTTTAAAGCTTTGATGTTTCGCTTTTCCCTTCTTTCTAATGTTTTGTATGCCAGTCCAATAACGCGGAATCCTTGCTTAGTGTAAAGCTCCAGCTCCTCAGAGAAGTTGAAAGGAACTATTTGTTAAAAAAAAAAATGAATGAATAAAATAATGTTAACAAAAATGTTTTAAAAAATCACTATTTTGCACCTCAAAGAATAGCAGACTTTTACCAAATATCAGATATGAGTAGCTTAAACAAGTTCATCTACAAAGTGGTCACAAAGAGTAGTCCTTGACTGTTCACAGTACAGGTCCCCACCTACCCCCCAATATTCTAGTGTGCAATAACATGAAGGCACACATTTGGGGAAACTAATCTTTACAAGCAAGAATTAGAAAATTGTAAAACAATTGAGCAGTCACTTTCTAATTTATTCCTTCCCCATTCGTGTAGAAACATTTAAATAATTTTATATGCCAATTATAGGATCATTCTCACGCTCTTTGATTTAACAAATTAGTTTGCCATTTATTTCTTAGTAAGGCCGGAGTCACACTGCACGTATGAAAAATCGGTCCGAGTCTCCCTGCCAAGAGTCGCACGAGTGTAATACAATTAACTTGAAGGATTAACTTGATTGCTAAACGGCATAGCGAGAAAAAAAATCAAAACGCCAGAATTACGTTTTTTTGGTCGCCAAGACATTGCATTAAAATGCAATAACGAGCGATCAAAAGAACGTATCTGCACCAAAATGGTGTTAAAAATGTCAGCTCGGCACTCAAAAAATAAGCCCTCACTCAACCGGAGATCATGAAAAATGGAGACGCTACGGTTATCGGAAAATGGCGCCATTTTTGTTTTTTTTAACAAAGCTTGGAATTTTTTTCACCACTTAGATAAAAAAGAACCTAGAAATGTTTGGTGTCTATGAACTCGTAATGACCTGGAGAATCATAACGGCAGGTCTGTTTTTAGCATTTAATGAACCTAGTAAAAAAGCCAAACAAAAAAAAAGTGTGGGATTGCAGTGTTTTTGCAATTTCAACACACTTGGAATTTTTTTCCCGTTTTCTAGTTCATGAAATAGTAAAACGGTGTCTTTCAAAAGTGCAACTCATCCCGCAAAAAACAAGCCCTCACATGGCCATTTTGACCAAAAATTAAAAAAAATTATGGCTCTGGGAAGAAGGGGAGCAAAAAATGAAAATGCAAAAACGAAAAAAGGCTCAGGTCATGAAGGGGTTAATAGCCAGTAAAGGCTAATTATACAGTTGTGAGCGGATATTAATAGCCTGGGAAGCTCCATGGGCATTACCCCCTTCCCAGGCTATAGACATCTGCCCCCAGCCATCAGCTTTCTCTCTGCTGGTTACGAAAACTGCACGGGAGCCCACTCCATTTTCTTCCGAAAAATAATCTTTTATACATGTCTAGTAATTTGCACACACACTGTACTAATTGTATTTGTCAGTGACATCTATATATCTACCTATTCTATTTGTATTTACTGTATGTAATCCATCTCTTCTAACCTGTCGGCTCCTGCAGTGAATTTACAGAACACGGCAGACGAATTACCGGCTTTTCTTCTATGTATCTATGTCAAATAAATACATATACAGTATACGTGTGTGTCACTGACATCTATATATCTATGTATTCTATGTGTATATATCTATTCTATCTACTCTATTCTAACCTGTCAGTGTGATTTTACTGTATGCGGCACATGAATTGCCAGCTTTTCAAAGGACACTGGTGCATAAAAATCAGACAGCACTTGCATGGTCCGAGTGCTGTGCGATTTTTTTCTCGCACCCATAGGCTTGCATTGGCGAGTCTTGGCCGAGTCTCGGTGACAACTGAATCATGCTGAGATTTTACACACACGCTGAATACGCCCGAGAAAATAAACGGTGATGTGAGCTGCCCCATAGATTAACACTGGTCCGAGATCTATGTAATGTTTTCTCGCATAGCACTCGTCCGTATTCTACGGTAGTGTGACGCAGGCCCAAAAAAAAGTCCTCTCCGTTCTCAAGAATGGAGTGACTTTTAGTTTTATTGCTTATGGCTTTTACCCAAGTTGCCGGTCACCGCTGTAGTCTAGCGGCTTTGTCCGAATATGTGCAGTGTTTACAAGTCCTTTCTAACAGAATTTGTAAGAAAGGCATTGAATATGGCTGAGTTTCCGAGAGCTCCCAATTCTGTCCAGCTCCAGTGCCCCTGTGCTCCTCCAATGCAGCAGAGGCAAAGTTGCCTCATGTAGCACACAGTTTGGTCCCACGTCTCTGCAGCACCCCAGAGTCCTGGTTGTTGCAGTGCTGTGGCTCCGCCACTACGGGGAGCTATGGTGCGTCTGATTGCACTAGGGAGTTTCTCTGATCAGGTACACTCACACCACACTTCACACTCCGGCCACCAGGGGGGGTGGTCCTATCTAGTAGGCCACTCCTCACAACTCTGGTAAAACTGGGGGTTGGACAGGAAGACAGAGAGAAGTAGCTGGGAAGAGCTAGTGAGAGGATCTGTCAGGGATGGGATCCTGGCAGACTCCTCAGAGCAGAACTAACCAGTGTACAACGGGAATACAGAAAAGGAGAAATACCAGAAGGGGTCTTGCTGTTAGACCGAGGCAACATCCTTCTGAGGCGCAAACAGTCGGTGGCCGGAACGCCGAGCAAGTAAGAGACTTTAAGTACATTGCAAACCACGGCAGGGCAGCTAACTACAGGTTGGCTGTCTCACTTAACACCTAAGCAGACAACGGAGGCAGCTGTGGGAGAGGGGCGACTCTAGGGTCCCGGAAGAACTCCAGGCCTACCCCGTCATACGGGTGCGTCCTACCATATCACCTGGAGGACGAAGAAGGAACAGTAGAGACAGAAAGAAACAGTTGTGAGGACTATCCCGGGAGCTCAGCAGGGAAGAACTACAACACACAGCGCTAGAAGGTAGATACTGATTCCCACCTGTAAAGAGAGCTCCTGATGTGTCGTTGGACCGGCCGGTCTCTGAAAACCCAGTTAACAGCGCTCTGGACTGAGGTCTCCCACATCTTCAGTAAAGAGGTAAAGAGACTGCAACCTGGTGTCCTCGTTATTTACCGCGACCTGCACCCCACAACTGCACCGCTATACCACCGTTAACAGCACCTACTTCACCGGACGTCCCCCCCCACTGACGGACAGGGCCACGGACCGGGTCTAGCCACCGTGACAACCCCAGGACTGAGACCTAGAGGCCCGGCTCCGGGTACCCCTCGGCCCTGCGGCGGTGTGGGGGCGCTCCAACTTGGCGTCACGAACAGGATCTACTTAAGCCTGAAGAATCAGGTCATGTGTGCCTAGAGACTGTGATTTACTGTACTTTATTGAGAGAACTGTGTGCTACTGCTTGCCGCGGAAAGTTACCGCCAAAATTCGCCATTGCCGCGCGCGGAGGGAGGAGCCTTAGCTACGTGGGCGGAATCGGCCAAAAGAAGCGCGGAACGGAAAGCGCGGTGAGACGCCAATCCCGGAAGAGGAACTCCGACCTCCAGCAGGTTAGTGGGAGGAAGGGACGGCCATGTCCGAGTCGGGAGGAGAGGAAGTGGCGGTCGCAGCCGCGGACGCAGGGGCAGCTCCGGTCCCCGCAGCGGGCGAAGCCGCGGCCCTAATACCGCCACTGGCTGCCGCAGAGCCCGCTGCCCCATCAGCCAGTCGGACACCGCCGCTAACGCAAAAGCCATAATGCCCTTCTCCATGCCCTACCTGCCCGGAGCGACCTGGCTCCCACGATACTCTGGGGAGGCGCATACATTCACTGACTTTAAAGAAGGGCTCTGCAGCCTACTCGAGTTCTATCCCCTAACCGAGCCTCAGAAGGTCCATATGATAACCGGTCAACTCTTTGGGGCGGCTCTGAGAGAAGTGAAATCCTGGCCCGCTGAGGATAAAGGAACTGCACAACAGATTTTCGCCAAGCTTAAAGCCACCTTTGATACTCGCACTGCCACAGAGATTAAACTGACTTTCTATGGATGCAAACAGAGGTCGCAGGATAGCTTACGGGACTATGCCCTTAATCTCCAGGAAGCGATGCGGGCCATTAAGCAGAGTGACCCCGGCAGCATGCAGGATGAGGATAAAACCCTGAAGGAGCGGTTCATCGAGGGGCTCCTGTGCAGTCACCAACGGGGCCAATTGCACTTCCTGGCCATGCAAAATCCAGACTTGACTTTTGCGCAGTTTAAAGATAAAGCTATCCAGGCATTGCAGGAGCGGCAGCCCAGCCGCGCAGTGCCACCCAGGCGCCCCGCTCTCACCTACCACCAGGAGGTGGCATCGGATACCCCAGTTGCCGCGGAGGCCGACGCCCAGAGCTTTGAGGACGACTCCCCTGCAGGACTCCGTCTCCAGATGCAAGAGCTAACCAAGAGCGTTGCTGCCCTGGCCCGGACGGTGCAGTCCCTACAGGAGGCCCCCAAAGAGAAGATCCAGTTGGCTTCCAGCCCGGAGGATGTCCCTTGGATGCGACGGAGGAGGACTCCGCCGACCAGGAGCCGGCCCGACGATCGCTTCCACCAGGATGGACGACCCATCTGCCGCCGCTGTCATCAGGTGGGCCATCTTGCAAGGTACTGTCCTTTAAACGAGCAACCCCTGGGGCAAAGGGCCAACCCCCAGGAGTAGGACGGTCAGGCCCGCAGCATTGGAGAACCAAGTATATTGGAGGACGACCAGTCCTCCCTGTAGTGATTGATGGAATCCCCTTGAATGCTTTGCTGGACACCGGTTCTCAGGTGACGACTATACCTTACGTGCTCTACAAACGGTATTGGGAGGACGCCGATATTACTCGTGGCCCTGACGATGATTTCACCATAATCGCCAGTAATGGTCAGCCGTTGCCACAAGTGGGGTATAAAGAGGTCACCATCAAAGTGGGGCGGGTGGAATTGAAAGCCCAAGGGATTGTGATTGTAGATATTGATCGTCGAGAATGTAATCCCATGATGACTCTTGGTACTAATGTTATAGAAAATTGTCTTGCAGAAGTGATTGTTTTGTTGCAACAGGTGGCAGAAAACGCTGGCCACAGTGAGCAACGTGCCCTGCAGAAGGAAATCAGAGCTCTGATGCAGAGACAGCAGGTAGAGCTGACTGGTGGTGAGATTGGTCGTGTCACTGTAAGTGATTCAAACCCCATCGCGATACCTCCCAAGAGTGAAATGTTAATATGGTGTCGAGCAGCCATAGGCCTCAGGGGTAAGGACTACCAGGCCTTGGTGGAACCTGTATATTCAGACAATAGGCCTACTGTTCTGACAGCCCGGGGGGTGGTTGACGTCCGACAGGGGAGAGTGCCCGTACGTGTTCTCAATTGTGGGGAGGAAGAGGTCCACCTAACCAAGTATACCACGCTCGCCAAATTGTTCACTGTCAATAATAGTGTAATACAGACACCTGAACCCTTGGTCCCGTCAAACGTGGCGGAGAACAAAGGTTCTGCAGAGCACTCGAAAGACTGGTGTCGGGAACTGCATGTGGGCACTGACTCTACCTCGTCTCATCAAATACAGGGGGCTTACAGGGTGGTACACGAGTACGAGCAGGTATTCAGCAAACACCCCTCAGATTTTGGGCAGGTGAAAGGGATCCAACATCACATCCCCACGGGAGATCATCGACCCATAAAAGAGAGATATCGCCCTGTACCCCCAGCTCATTACCAGTGTGCCAAGGACATGTTGCGGGAAATGAAGGAGGCTGGGGTGGTGAGAGACAGCTGTAGCCCCTGGGCAGCTCCGTTAGTCCTCGTTAAAAAGAAAGATGGTACAATGAGGATGTGTGTTGATTACAGGCAGTTGAATCGCATTACACATAAGGACGCATACCCACTGCCCAGGATAGAGGAATCTCTGGCTGCTTTAAAATCTGCTAACTACTTCTCTACCTTAGATCTCACCAGTGGGTACTGGCAGGTTCCTGTAGCAGAGGCGGACAAGGAGAAGACGGCCTTCACGACACCAATGGGTCTCTGCGAGTTCAACTACATGCCCTTCGGACTGTGCAATGCTCCAGGAACGTTCCAGAGGATGATGGAGTGCTGCCTAGGACACATGAACTTTGAAACTGTGCTGCTGTATTTGGATGATGTCATTGTCTTCTCTAAGACCTACGAAGACCATCTGAAGCACCTGGCCGAGGTGTTCGAAGCCCTGTCCAAATTCGGCTTAAAGGTGAAACCGTCCAAGTGTCATCTGCTCAAACCTAAAGTGCAGTACCTGGGCCATGTGGTGAGCGCTGAAGGAGTGGCCCCAGACCCCGACAAGGTCACAGTGATCAAGGACTGGCCAAAGCCTAGTGACCTCCACGAAGTCCGGCAGTTCCTCGGGTTGGTAGGTTACTATCGGAGATTCATTAAGGATTTCACCAAGAAGGCCGCACCCTTGCAAAATCTGCTGGTGGGCCAACCAAAGAAGACCAAGGGGAGGAAAACCCCCTTTGATTGGAACGAAGAGCTGGAGGAATCCTTCACCTGTTTGAAGTCGGCACGGACGGGAGAAGAGATACTGGCTTACCCCGAATACGATCAACCGTTTGTGCTGTACACAGATGCCAGTAATGTGGGATTAGGAGCCGTGCTGTCCCAGGTTCAGAACGGCAAAGAAAGGGTGATCGCTTACGCCAGCAGGAAACTCCGTCCCACGGAAAGGAACCCTGACAACTATAGTTCCTTTAAGCTGGAATTCCTGGCCCTCGTCTGGGCAGTGACAGAGAGGTTTAAGCACTACCTGGCCTCCGCGAAATTCACCGTCTTCACGGACAACAATCCGCTAACGCATCTGGGTACTGCCAAACTCGGGGCTTTGGAACAGCGGTGGATGGCCCGGCTGTCCAACTATGATTTCACCATCAAATATCGGGCAGGACACCAGAATGCCAATGCCGATGCTCTGTCCCGAATGCCCAATCTACCAGAAGTGGGAGAAGACCCGGAGGCACTTGAAGAGGTGGAGCTGCCTGCCTTCCATCGCCCCAAAGCCACTCAGAACTCTCACCATGTGAAGAACAGGCACAAGAACCAACCGGATGCCACGCTGAATCCCCTGCCCCACCACGGATGGGCAGAAACCCAGGATAGTGACCCCGCGGTCCGTCAGGTGAAGGAACTCTTGACGCAGGTTGGGTTGCACCCTGGCCCAGATGATCCACAAGAAACTCAACAGCTGTGGAAGGGGAGAAGCAAACTGTTTATCCATGATGGCAAGTTGTGCAGGAGGAGCATCGACCCACGTACTCATGAATTGGTGTGGCAGATAGTGGTGCCAAGGCGAGATGCACCCATGGTTCTGGGAGCCTACCATGATGGAGCCGGACACTTCGGATGGAGGAAGCTGGAGAAGCTGCTCCGAGGGAGGTTCTATTGGATTGGCATGAAGAGAACCATTGAGAAGTGGTGTCGAGAGTGTGGTCCGTGTAGTCTGCGAAGGAAGGACCGTGACAGTCAACGGGCTCCCCTGCGGCCTATCATCACCAAACGGCCGCTCGAACTGGTCGCGCTGGATCATGTGAAGCTGACGCCTAGCCGGTCGGGCTATATCTACGCCCTTACCATCGTGGACCACTACTCCAGGTTTTTGGTGGTTGTGCCTGTCAAGGATCTAACAGCTAGGACTGCCGCCAGGGCCTTCCAGCAGCACTTTTGTAGACCCCATGGCTACCCAGAGAAAGTACTGACCGATCAGGGGCCTGCATTCGAAGCGGAAGTGTTCCAAGAATTCTGCCAGCTGTACGGGTGTAAGAAGATCAGAACTACACCGTACCACCCCCAAACCAACGGGATGTGCGAGAAGATGAACCAGGTAGTAATCGATTTATTGAAGACCTTGCCTGTGGAGGAACGGAACCTGTGGCCGACAAAGTTGCCTGACTTGGTGGATATGTACAACCACATCCCAGTAAGTTCCACCAACTGTACTCCAGCGTACCTGATGCGAGGAAGGTCTAGTCGGTTACCCGTTGATCTGGACATGGGGGTCCTAGTACCCGAAGATACCTCGCCGGAGGCAGATTGGGATACAGAAAGGCAGCGAAGATACCGCGAAGTACAGGAGTGTGTGGAGAGAAGTCTCGCCCAGGCTAGGCAGAAACAAGAAAGGGACTACAATCAACACGCTCCTGCGATTCCCCTGTCACCTGGTGAGCAAGTGCTTAAACGAAAGAGGAGATTACACAAGCTTGATGACCAATGGGAAGCGGAACCGTATACCATCTTGCCATCCGACTTCGACAACACTAAGGTCTGTCTCATCAGCAAGGACAGAGGGGAGACCTCGACAGCGGTATCCAGGGATCACCTTAAGGTCTGCCCCGATAAGTTGAAAGAGAGGGGCACGGCCCCAGAAATCTCCCCGCCGGTGGAAAAGGAGAAGATGTTCCATACTGTCCTTGGTGATTTTCCCCAGTCCTGGACTCAGATAAATCAGGCCATCGCGGTACCTGTTCTAACGTTTCCACAGCCGGACCCACCAGAAACAATGATGGTACCAGATCATCCGGTCCCGCAACCTCAACAAGCCTTGCCTGAAGAAGCCATGCCAACCGTTGAACCGGCAAATCCTCCCTCTGCCATCAGTGAGCCTGCCGTACCCACTGTTGATAGCAGCAGCTCTGAGAGCCCCAACCTGCCAGTGCTACCCAGACTCACTAGAAGTGTAGTTAGAAAACAGCGCACTACACCAGCGGTAGCAAGCATAGCGGGCCCTGTTAGACCAATAGCAACCCCTGCGCTGCGAAGGTCCACACGCAGCACTCAAAATCAAACTCCCCTCCGCTACAAAACTTGGAGGTATTGATAGGGCTGCTATGTAATTGAAAATGTTTGTATGCATATCCTTTTGTTACAGGTTTTTAAATGGACACTAGAGTAATGGACGGTGAATTGCTCAAAAACTTCCACAAGGGGGGCCCCTTTGTTTACCCGGGGTCCCCGCTGTTTCAACCACTGAACTGAGAGTCATAAACTGTGCATGACCAAACTTTCGCAACGTTCAAGAATCCTCACCTCCCGTAAAGGGAAGCTCTGTTATGTTCAATTGTTATGCTATTTCAAAAATTTGTGTGTTTTCTGTTAACATGTATTATTGTTCTTGTTTTCCCAGTCCCGGAGTACTGGATTTAACCGGGGGGGAGTGCAGCACCCCAGAGTCCTGGTTGTTGCAGTGCTGTGGCTCCGCCACTACGGGGAGCTATGGTGCGTCTGATTGCACTAGGGAGTTTCTCTGATCAGGTACACTCACACCACACTTCACACTCCGGCCACCAGGGGGGGTGGTCCTATCTAGTAGGCCACTCCTCACAACTCTGGTAAAACTGGGGGTTGGACAGGAAGACAGAGAGAAGTAGCTGGGAAGAGCTAGTGAGAGGATCTGTCAGGGATGGGATCCTGGCAGACTCCTCAGAGCAGAACTAACCAGTGTACAACGGGAATACAGAAAAGGAGAAATACCAGAAGGGGTCTTGCTGTTAGACCGAGGCAACATCCTTCTGAGGCGCAAACAGTCGGTGGCCGGAACGCCGAGCAAGTAAGAGACTTTAAGTACATTGCAAACCACGGCAGGGCAGCTAACTACAGGTTGGCTGTCTCACTTAACACCTAAGCAGACAACGGAGGCAGCTGTGGGAGAGGGGCGACTCTAGGGTCCCGGAAGAACTCCAGGCCTACCCCGTCATACGGGTGCGTCCTACCATATCACCTGGAGGACGAAGAAGGAACAGTAGAGACAGAAAGAAACAGTTGTGAGGACTATCCCGGGAGCTCAGCAGGGAAGAACTACAACACACAGCGCTAGAAGGTAGATACTGATTCCCACCTGTAAAGAGAGCTCCTGATGTGTCGTTGGACCGGCCGGTCTCTGAAAACCCAGTTAACAGCGCTCTGGACTGAGGTCTCCCACATCTTCAGTAAAGAGGTAAAGAGACTGCAACCTGGTGTCCTCGTTATTTACCGCGACCTGCACCCCACAACTGCACCGCTATACCACCGTTAACAGCACCTACTTCACCGGACGTCCCCCCCCACTGACGGACAGGGCCACGGACCGGGTCTAGCCACCATGACAACCCCAGGACTGAGACCTAGAGGCCCGGCTCCGGGTACCCCTCGGCCCTGCGGCGGTGTGGGGGCGCTCCAACTTGGCGTCACGAACAGGATCTACTTAAGCCTGAAGAATCAGGTCATGTGTGCCTAGAGACTGTGATTTACTGTACTTTATTGAGAGAACTGTGTGCTACTGCTTGCCGCGGAAAGTTACCGCCAAAATTCGCCATTGCCGCGCGCGGAGGGAGGAGCCTTAGCTACGTGGGCGGAATCGGCCAAAAGAAGCGCGGAACGGAAAGCGCGGTGAGACGCCAATCCCGGAAGAGGAACTCCGACCTCCAGCAGGTTAGTGGGAGGAAGGGACGGCCATGTCCGAGTCGGGAGGAGAGGAAGTGGCGGTCGCAGCCGCGGACGCAGGGGCAGCTCCGGTCCCCGCAGCGGGCGAAGCCGCGGCCCTAATACCGCCACTGGCTGCCGCAGAGCCCGCTGCCCCATCAGCCAGTCGGACACCGCCGCTAACGCAAAAGCCATAATGCCCTTCTCCATGCCCTACCTGCCCGGAGCGACCTGGCTCCCACGATACTCTGGGGAGGCGCATACATTCACTGACTTTAAAGAAGGGCTCTGCAGCCTACTCGAGTTCTATCCCCTAACCGAGCCTCAGAAGGTCCATATGATAACCGGTCAACTCTTTGGGGCGGCTCTGAGAGAAGTGAAATCCTGGCCCGCTGAGGATAAAGGAACTGCACAACAGATTTTCGCCAAGCTTAAAGCCACCTTTGATACTCGCACTGCCACAGAGATTAAACTGACTTTCTATGGATGCAAACAGAGGTCGCAGGATAGCTTACGGGACTATGCCCTTAATCTCCAGGAAGCGATGCGGGCCATTAAGCAGAGTGACCCCGGCAGCATGCAGGATGAGGATAAAACCCTGAAGGAGCGGTTCATCGAGGGGCTCCTGTGCAGTCACCAACGGGGCCAATTGCACTTCCTGGCCATGCAAAATCCAGACTTGACTTTTGCGCAGTTTAAAGATAAAGCTATCCAGGCATTGCAGGAGCGGCAGCCCAGCCGCGCAGTGCCACCCAGGCGCCCCGCTCTCACCTACCACCAGGAGGTGGCATCGGATACCCCAGTTGCCGCGGAGGCCGACGCCCAGAGCTTTGAGGACGACTCCCCTGCAGGACTCCGTCTCCAGATGCAAGAGCTAACCAAGAGCGTTGCTGCCCTGGCCCGGACGGTGCAGTCCCTACAGGAGGCCCCCAAAGAGAAGATCCAGTTGGCTTCCAGCCCGGAGGATGTCCCTTGGATGCGACGGAGGAGGACTCCGCCGACCAGGAGCCGGCCCGACGATCGCTTCCACCAGGATGGACGACCCATCTGCCGCCGCTGTCATCAGGTGGGCCATCTTGCAAGGTACTGTCCTTTAAACGAGCAACCCCTGGGGCAAAGGGCCAACCCCCAGGAGTAGGACGGTCAGGCCCGCAGCATTGGAGAACCAAGTATATTGGAGGACGACCAGTCCTCCCTGTAGTGATTGATGGAATCCCCTTGAATGCTTTGCTGGACACCGGTTCTCAGGTGACGACTATACCTTACGTGCTCTACAAACGGTATTGGGAGGACGCCGATATTACTCGTGGCCCTGACGATGATTTCACCATAATCGCCAGTAATGGTCAGCCGTTGCCACAAGTGGGGTATAAAGAGGTCACCATCAAAGTGGGGCGGGTGGAATTGAAAGCCCAAGGGATTGTGATTGTAGATATTGATCGTCGAGAATGTAATCCCATGATGACTCTTGGTACTAATGTTATAGAAAATTGTCTTGCAGAAGTGATTGTTTTGTTGCAACAGGTGGCAGAAAACGCTGGCCACAGTGAGCAACGTGCCCTGCAGAAGGAAATCAGAGCTCTGATGCAGAGACAGCAGGTAGAGCTGACTGGTGGTGAGATTGGTCGTGTCACTGTAAGTGATTCAAACCCCATCGCGATACCTCCCAAGAGTGAAATGTTAATATGGTGTCGAGCAGCCATAGGCCTCAGGGGTAAGGACTACCAGGCCTTGGTGGAACCTGTATATTCAGACAATAGGCCTACTGTTCTGACAGCCCGGGGGGTGGTTGACGTCCGACAGGGGAGAGTGCCCGTACGTGTTCTCAATTGTGGGGAGGAAGAGGTCCACCTAACCAAGTATACCACGCTCGCCAAATTGTTCACTGTCAATAATAGTGTAATACAGACACCTGAACCCTTGGTCCCGTCAAACGTGGCGGAGAACAAAGGTTCTGCAGAGCACTCGAAAGACTGGTGTCGGGAACTGCATGTGGGCACTGACTCTACCTCGTCTCATCAAATACAGGGGGCTTACAGGGTGGTACACGAGTACGAGCAGGTATTCAGCAAACACCCCTCAGATTTTGGGCAGGTGAAAGGGATCCAACATCACATCCCCACGGGAGATCATCGACCCATAAAAGAGAGATATCGCCCTGTACCCCCAGCTCATTACCAGTGTGCCAAGGACATGTTGCGGGAAATGAAGGAGGCTGGGGTGGTGAGAGACAGCTGTAGCCCCTGGGCAGCTCCGTTAGTCCTCGTTAAAAAGAAAGATGGTACAATGAGGATGTGTGTTGATTACAGGCAGTTGAATCGCATTACACATAAGGACGCATACCCACTGCCCAGGATAGAGGAATCTCTGGCTGCTTTAAAATCTGCTAACTACTTCTCTACCTTAGATCTCACCAGTGGGTACTGGCAGGTTCCTGTAGCAGAGGCGGACAAGGAGAAGACGGCCTTCACGACACCAATGGGTCTCTGCGAGTTCAACTACATGCCCTTCGGACTGTGCAATGCTCCAGGAACGTTCCAGAGGATGATGGAGTGCTGCCTAGGACACATGAACTTTGAAACTGTGCTGCTGTATTTGGATGATGTCATTGTCTTCTCTAAGACCTACGAAGACCATCTGAAGCACCTGGCCGAGGTGTTCGAAGCCCTGTCCAAATTCGGCTTAAAGGTGAAACCGTCCAAGTGTCATCTGCTCAAACCTAAAGTGCAGTACCTGGGCCATGTGGTGAGCGCTGAAGGAGTGGCCCCAGACCCCGACAAGGTCACAGTGATCAAGGACTGGCCAAAGCCTAGTGACCTCCACGAAGTCCGGCAGTTCCTCGGGTTGGTAGGTTACTATCGGAGATTCATTAAGGATTTCACCAAGAAGGCCGCACCCTTGCAAAATCTGCTGGTGGGCCAACCAAAGAAGACCAAGGGGAGGAAAACCCCCTTTGATTGGAACGAAGAGCTGGAGGAATCCTTCACCTGTTTGAAGTCGGCACGGACGGGAGAAGAGATACTGGCTTACCCCGAATACGATCAACCGTTTGTGCTGTACACAGATGCCAGTAATGTGGGATTAGGAGCCGTGCTGTCCCAGGTTCAGAACGGCAAAGAAAGGGTGATCGCTTACGCCAGCAGGAAACTCCGTCCCACGGAAAGGAACCCTGACAACTATAGTTCCTTTAAGCTGGAATTCCTGGCCCTCGTCTGGGCAGTGACAGAGAGGTTTAAGCACTACCTGGCCTCCGCGAAATTCACCGTCTTCACGGACAACAATCCGCTAACGCATCTGGGTACTGCCAAACTCGGGGCTTTGGAACAGCGGTGGATGGCCCGGCTGTCCAACTATGATTTCACCATCAAATATCGGGCAGGACACCAGAATGCCAATGCCGATGCTCTGTCCCGAATGCCCAATCTACCAGAAGTGGGAGAAGACCCGGAGGCACTTGAAGAGGTGGAGCTGCCTGCCTTCCATCGCCCCAAAGCCACTCAGAACTCTCACCATGTGAAGAACAGGCACAAGAACCAACCGGATGCCACGCTGAATCCCCTGCCCCACCACGGATGGGCAGAAACCCAGGATAGTGACCCCGCGGTCCGTCAGGTGAAGGAACTCTTGACGCAGGTTGGGTTGCACCCTGGCCCAGATGATCCACAAGAAACTCAACAGCTGTGGAAGGGGAGAAGCAAACTGTTTATCCATGATGGCAAGTTGTGCAGGAGGAGCATCGACCCACGTACTCATGAATTGGTGTGGCAGATAGTGGTGCCAAGGCGAGATGCACCCATGGTTCTGGGAGCCTACCATGATGGAGCCGGACACTTCGGATGGAGGAAGCTGGAGAAGCTGCTCCGAGGGAGGTTCTATTGGATTGGCATGAAGAGAACCATTGAGAAGTGGTGTCGAGAGTGTGGTCCGTGTAGTCTGCGAAGGAAGGACCGTGACAGTCAACGGGCTCCCCTGCGGCCTATCATCACCAAACGGCCGCTCGAACTGGTCGCGCTGGATCATGTGAAGCTGACGCCTAGCCGGTCGGGCTATATCTACGCCCTTACCATCGTGGACCACTACTCCAGGTTTTTGGTGGTTGTGCCTGTCAAGGATCTAACAGCTAGGACTGCCGCCAGGGCCTTCCAGCAGCACTTTTGTAGACCCCATGGCTACCCAGAGAAAGTACTGACCGATCAGGGGCCTGCATTCGAAGCGGAAGTGTTCCAAGAATTCTGCCAGCTGTACGGGTGTAAGAAGATCAGAACTACACCGTACCACCCCCAAACCAACGGGATGTGCGAGAAGATGAACCAGGTAGTAATCGATTTATTGAAGACCTTGCCTGTGGAGGAACGGAACCTGTGGCCGACAAAGTTGCCTGACTTGGTGGATATGTACAACCACATCCCAGTAAGTTCCACCAACTGTACTCCAGCGTACCTGATGCGAGGAAGGTCTAGTCGGTTACCCGTTGATCTGGACATGGGGGTCCTAGTACCCGAAGATACCTCGCCGGAGGCAGATTGGGATACAGAAAGGCAGCGAAGATACCGCGAAGTACAGGAGTGTGTGGAGAGAAGTCTCGCCCAGGCTAGGCAGAAACAAGAAAGGGACTACAATCAACACGCTCCTGCGATTCCCCTGTCACCTGGTGAGCAAGTGCTTAAACGAAAGAGGAGATTACACAAGCTTGATGACCAATGGGAAGCGGAACCGTATACCATCTTGCCATCCGACTTCGACAACACTAAGGTCTGTCTCATCAGCAAGGACAGAGGGGAGACCTCGACAGCGGTATCCAGGGATCACCTTAAGGTCTGCCCCGATAAGTTGAAAGAGAGGGGCACGGCCCCAGAAATCTCCCCGCCGGTGGAAAAGGAGAAGATGTTCCATACTGTCCTTGGTGATTTTCCCCAGTCCTGGACTCAGATAAATCAGGCCATCGCGGTACCTGTTCTAACGTTTCCACAGCCGGACCCACCAGAAACAATGATGGTACCAGATCATCCGGTCCCGCAACCTCAACAAGCCTTGCCTGAAGAAGCCATGCCAACCGTTGAACCGGCAAATCCTCCCTCTGCCATCAGTGAGCCTGCCGTACCCACTGTTGATAGCAGCAGCTCTGAGAGCCCCAACCTGCCAGTGCTACCCAGACTCACTAGAAGTGTAGTTAGAAAACAGCGCACTACACCAGCGGTAGCAAGCATAGCGGGCCCTGTTAGACCAATAGCAACCCCTGCGCTGCGAAGGTCCACACGCAGCACTCAAAATCAAACTCCCCTCCGCTACAAAACTTGGAGGTATTGATAGGGCTGCTATGTAATTGAAAATGTTTGTATGCATATCCTTTTGTTACAGGTTTTTAAATGGACACTAGAGTAATGGACGGTGAATTGCTCAAAAACTTCCACAAGGGGGGCCCCTTTGTTTACCCGGGGTCCCCGCTGTTTCAACCACTGAACTGAGAGTCATAAACTGTGCATGACCAAACTTTCGCAACGTTCAAGAATCCTCACCTCCCGTAAAGGGAAGCTCTGTTATGTTCAATTGTTATGCTATTTCAAAAATTTGTGTGTTTTCTGTTAACATGTATTATTGTTCTTGTTTTCCCAGTCCCGGAGTACTGGATTTAACCGGGGGGGAGTGCAGCACCCCAGAGTCCTGGTTGTTGCAGTGCTGTGGCTCCGCCACTACGGGGAGCTATGGTGCGTCTGATTGCACTAGGGAGTTTCTCTGATCAGGTACACTCACACCACACTTCACACTCCGGCCACCAGGGGGGGTGGTCCTATCTAGTAGGCCACTCCTCACAACTCTGGTAAAACTGGGGGTTGGACAGGAAGACAGAGAGAAGTAGCTGGGAAGAGCTAGTGAGAGGATCTGTCAGGGATGGGATCCTGGCAGACTCCTCAGAGCAGAACTAACCAGTGTACAACGGGAATACAGAAAAGGAGAAATACCAGAAGGGGTCTTGCTGTTAGACCGAGGCAACATCCTTCTGAGGCGCAAACAGTCGGTGGCCGGAACGCCGAGCAAGTAAGAGACTTTAAGTACATTGCAAACCACGGCAGGGCAGCTAACTACAGGTTGGCTGTCTCACTTAACACCTAAGCAGACAACGGAGGCAGCTGTGGGAGAGGGGCGACTCTAGGGTCCCGGAAGAACTCCAGGCCTACCCCGTCATACGGGTGCGTCCTACCATATCACCTGGAGGACGAAGAAGGAACAGTAGAGACAGAAAGAAACAGTTGTGAGGACTATCCCGGGAGCTCAGCAGGGAAGAACTACAACACACAGCGCTAGAAGGTAGATACTGATTCCCACCTGTAAAGAGAGCTCCTGATGTGTCGTTGGACCGGCCGGTCTCTGAAAACCCAGTTAACAGCGCTCTGGACTGAGGTCTCCCACATCTTCAGTAAAGAGGTAAAGAGACTGCAACCTGGTGTCCTCGTTATTTACCGCGACCTGCACCCCACAACTGCACCGCTATACCACCGTTAACAGCACCTACTTCACCGGACGTCCCCCCCCACTGACGGACAGGGCCACGGACCGGGTCTAGCCACCGTGACAACCCCAGGACTGAGACCTAGAGGCCCGGCTCCGGGTACCCCTCGGCCCTGCGGCGGTGTGGGGGCGCTCCATCTCAATCAAGCAGGAGCGGATTGCCCACCATTGAACAGGGAGCCAAGAAGCAGGAGGTGCATTTATGAACAATCAAGATACGAGAACACCATTAAGAAATCTATCTCTGTATTGTGGCTTATATGTAGGTCATCAAATATACATTATGTGGAGTTTCACTAAAGGGTTTTCATTAAAATTTTTCCATTAAGTAAGAATACAACGGGGAGTTTTTCATTCAACAGATACTGAGGTCTTGAGTTATCAGGTCACAACTACACATTACTATTGTTTGCCTAGAGACAATAACCTGTTTGAGAAAGGGGTGACATGGCCATTTTTCTTCTCTTTTGCATCAGGTGTACACACTTTAGGGCACTGATTCACAGGAACACATGGGCGGACATACCATTGGCACAACCTGTGCAATCACACAGGGACCCAATAGATAAAGGGGTCCACTTCAACCTCCAAAGCAGCAAGAAGACACATTTAGGATCAAATGCACTGTTCTTGCACAGGGGCCCTCTTCAGTCTGTGTTCACTACCGCAAGAATGTGTCTCATGGTTGGTCAGAAGTGATATGCCCTGTTTAAAAATATACCTTTGCTTGACTAATGTTCTTAGCCAAATTTCTAATTTGTGACGTACTACTAACTTGTGTCTGGTTTACAAAACGAGGCCACCATCTCCGGAGCTCCTTTCATGTAGACAGCGTATTCGTCACCATTGAGGATCTGGGTGATCACAGACATGCGTTGCAGGCCAGAGGAGAATGGAAATTGTTGTAAGATGACGATACCTTCAACATTGACCTAATAGTAAAGAAATATGGAGTTATTAAAAGACATGTATTTTCAAGCTTAATACTGCAAATTGTCTCTTCAGAGAGGAAGAGAACTAGAACTCTAGTGCCACCTATTGGAAGTAGCAATCCTAACAGTCAATGTTGACCCTTTAACGAGCCTTGTCACATGACTTAGGATAATAGCCAAACCAGAATCTCAATTTGCAGACACTGTTTCGGGGTACTGCCCCTCGTCAGTGCAAGGTGGAGATCTGGTTAGGCAGATTGAGAGGCGTCTGACCGGCATCCAAGAAGTATCGTTTCTCCTTGCGGAGAGTGACATGATAAGCATGTCGAGGTGAGGAGACTTAAAGCCGCTCCTCTGGGAAATATGCAAATATGCAAGCTTAATACTATAATTCACGTCATTGCAATCACTGAGCAAACATTATACCCTAGGGTTAGGATTATGTAGCATAACTAAAGCTCTGGATCTGTTGTCAACAACAAAGAGCTACTAGTGATGTCCGTCCATCTCAAAATATATTTTACCTTATTTGCGTCAGGACCTGGCTTCACAGTCATGGATTCCATAGACTCTTCACATTGATCAACTGGTGCTGCTTCAATCTCCTAGATAAAAAATATAGCATAAATTTGTATACAATTAGGAAAAAGATATCACAAAATGTAAAGTATTTATTTAGATTCTAAACCTTGTAAAAGTGCAATAATCAAATGGTCCATAGAAGGTTACATTGTAATTAGATCATTTTCGGTGTTCTACTATAATTATACAACCAGGTTCAGATCAATGCTGCTGCAGCACATCATCCCACATATTACTACTGAGCATGTAAGAAGAACTTACCCAGCAAGTGAACTCAAACATTTTCAAGTCCAATGGATCTCCTTGTATGCTCCCATCTAAAACAATCAATGAATGGCATGAAGCCATAGACCCCAACAGAGGCCCCCAGGAAAGTGATGAGCCGCTTGTGACCGTTATAATATCCTGAAAGCTAAAGTTAAGCACAGGAATAAAGAATTAACATTATTAAACCATGCCACAGAAGATGATCTCCAAAACAGGGAGATGGTGATAGACCACACAGAAGGTTTTAAAATTCCCAATGATCAAACAAACATTGTATTTGGAAATATACAGATTTGCTCACAAACATTGAGCTGGGCATATAATCCTCTTCCTTTCCTCATCCATCCAAAGCAAAGGCACATTTTTAAAGGGATTACCGTACTCAGAGAGCCCAGAGTGTAAGCATTTTACGGGACAGCTGATTTCAATAGGCAACATGTACAGCTTCATTTCGTTGCAAGCGTAGAGATGGGGAATGACTGAGGAAATGATGCGTAGAGATGGGGAATCACTGGTGACATTGGCCATTCAGAAAGGGTCCAAGTAGTGATCCACATATTCCCTCAAAGCCGTAACTATATTGGCTGCAGTCAGTGGCGTAACTACAAAGTTATGGGCCCCGGTGCGAACTTCCAAATGGGGCCCCCCCCCTACCCCCTCCCACCTTCCCCCGCCCCCACAACCCCCCCACCTTCCCCCGCCCCGCTTCCCCTAGATACGCCTCGGACTGTTGCAGGAATCTCCTGCACTGCAACATGGTGTTGGGTGCCAGCACAGCCCGCACAGTGGTATATCCAGCACAGCCCGCACAGTGGTATATCCAGCACAGCCCGCACAGTGGTATATCCAGCACAGCCCGCACAGTGGTATATCCAGCACAGACCGCACAGTGGTATATCCAGCACAGACCGCACAGTGGTATATCCAGCACAGACCGCACAGTGGTATATCCAGCACAGACCGCACAGTGGTATATCCAGCACAGACCGCACAGTGGTATATCCAGCACAGCCCGCACAGTGGTATATACAGCACAGCCCGCACAGGGGTATATACAGCACAGCCAGCACAGGGGGTATATACAGCACAGCCCTCACAGTGGTATATCCAGCACAGCCCGCACAGTGGTATATACAGCAGAGCCCGCACAGTGGTATATACAGCACAGCCCGCACAGTGGTATATACAGCACAGCCCGCACAGTGGTATATACAGCACAGCCCGCACAGTGGTATATCCAGCACAGCCCACACAGTGGTATATACAGCAGAGCCCGCACAGGGATATATAGAGCACAGCCCGCACAGTGGTATATCCAGCAGAGCCCGCACAGTGGTATATACAGCACAGCCCGCACAGTGGTATATACAGCACAGCCCGCACAGTGGTATATACAGCACAGCCCGCACAGTGGTATATACAGCACAGCCTGCACAGTGGTATATACAGCAGAGCCCGCACAGTGGTATATACAGCACAGCCCGCACAGTGGTATATAGAGCACAGCCCGCAGTGGTATATAGAGCACAGCCCGCACAGTGGTATATAGAGCACAGCCCGCACAGTGGTATATAGAGCACAGCCCGCAGTGGTATATAGAGCACAGCCCGCACAGTGGTATATAGAGCACAGCCCGCACAGTGGTATATAGAGCACAGCCCGCACAGTGGTATATAGAGCACAGCCCGCACAGTGTTATATACAGCAGAGCCCGCACAGTGGTATATAGAGCACAGCCCGCACAGTGGTATATACAGCACAGCCCGCACAGTGTTATATACAGCAGAGCCCGCACAGTGGTATATAGAGCACAGCCCGCACAGTGTTATATACAGCAGAGCCCGCACAGTGGTATATAGAGCACAGCCCGCACAGTGTTATATACAGCAGAGCCCGCACAGTGGTATATAGAGCACAGCCCGCACAGTGTTATATACAGCAGAGCCCGCACAGTGGTATATACAGCAGAGCCCGCACAGTGGTATATACAGCAGAGCCCGCACAGTGGTATATACAGCAGAGCCCGCACAGGGATATATACAGCACAGCCCGCACAGGGGTATATACAGCACAGCCCGCACAGGGGTATATACAGCAGAGCCCGCACAGGGATATATACAGCAGAGCCCGCACAGGGATATATACAGCACAGCCCCCACAGGGGTATATACAGCAGAGCCCGCACAGGGATATATACAGCACAGCCCCCACAGGGGTATATACAGCAGAGCCCGCACAGGGATATATAGAGCAAAGCCCACATCTCATCTCATCCCCCCCCCGATAATGGCCCCACAGTCCGGTTAAAAAGAAAAAAAAAAAAAACTCTCCTCACCTTTCCTTTTGCCCGCGCTGCTCCTGGCGGCTGCAGTCTGCCCAGGACACTGCAGGTGCGCGATGATATGACGTCATCGCGCACCCGCAGTGTACTGTCAGAGGCAGAGCGGGGAATGATGGGAGAGGAAGCGTCAGGTGACGCTCTCTCCTCCCATCATTGCATTGAACTATACCGGTGTCATAGACGCCGGTATAGTTAAATGCGGCGGCGGCACTGGGGGGGTTTCGGGGGAGGAACAGTGCAGCGGCCCACTACTGGCATCGGCTCTTCTGGCATTTGCCAGAAGTGCCCGATGGCCAGCCTGGCCCTGCTCAGACCTGCCGGCCCGGGGCCCCTGACCTGCGGGGCCCGGTCGCAATGGCGACCGCTGCGACCGCGGTAGTTACGCCCCTGGCTGCAGTTGTCCCTGGGCCTTGGAGCCTAGGGTGGCCTAAAAGGTCCTTTGGACCATATGAGAAAACCAATTCTACTAGCGACCCATAACAGTTGGGTGCCTTGTTGGAGATTTGGTATTTAGGCTCATGAGCTTCAAGTTATTAGGGCTCATGTGCTTCAAGTTATGCCAATATAGTACCCCCTACCCCTGTAATTTTTCTTTCAGTGACCTTTGCAGCAAGACATGGCTGTCCAAACCAGGCAAACTTTCACATGGGAGTACTTTTCTTTTTTTTCCTCCTACTATGGGCATCCTGTCTATTCTTACTATGATTTTTCTATGATATTTATAGTGTTAAAATTGAAGAATTTAAACACTAATGCAAAACATATCTAATATTCAAAGTGAGACAAATCTTGTAAGCACTAAATCCCTACAAGTCTATACATGCTCTAGAGGATCTCATGTACCAGCTGTGTGTTCAAAATGAGGACAAACACACCGTATATAATAAGACAAAAAATGAAAACATGGATGCTGAAATTTCAAGGAATTCTATCAAATTGTTATAGCAATATACAATCAGAATCCGCGTATCGTTCTAAATTATATCTCACAATACACATATCGAAATAAGAGGCCTCTCATAATATGTAAAGCTGGCAGAGGCGGTGAAAAAGGCAACCCTCTGGCAGGTAAAAACAAAAAGATAGGAGAGTGGGACTAAGTAGAGACATTAAAAGGTAAAGTTTCACCTCCAGAAATGGCATTTACCTACAGATTACAACAATATCTGCAAGTAAATATCATTTCAGGAGGTGACATATTCATCTTTGTTGCAAAATGGCATTAAAGAACATATTTATTGCTTAATAAAATACTACAATACTAAAGCAAGTGAAACATTTAGACGGTGTCCAATGCTTCTGCAACTTGGAATTTTTGCCACTGGAACTTTTTCAGCCCATCTGATGCCAGAATTCAAAAATTGTCCCATAATTTCAAATTTAAGGCGTCCCCTAACAATACTAAACATTTTAGATCACTCTCATATCACAAAGTAATGTTCATGGTGACAGTTTTCTTTCACACCTACCGATATCCAGTGGAAGGGACAATTCCCCAAAGATCCAAGCCATCCTCTGTTAGGGTTCCAGTCTAGCAAGAATAGGAACACAGGTACATATGTTATATTGATGATCTGCACAAATATACTATGGTATTCCTCCACTGTCACCAGTACAATACACAAACATGTAAATAAGAGATGAGCCAGTTTCTCAAAATTCATGATGGGCAAATTCTATTGTATCAGCCGACAAATATGACTTGGTCTGGATAAAATTTGTCTGAATTAAAATTGGCGTCGAAAGACAATTATCATATTACTAGATTGTGGCCCGATTCTAACGCATCGGGTATTCTAGAATATGCATGTGCCCGTAGTATATGGACAATGATGATTCCAGAATTCGCGGCAGACTGTGCCCGTCGCTGATTGGTCGAGGCAACCTTTATGACATCATCGTCGCCATGGCAATCATTATGACATCTACGTCGATACTGTGCCCGTCGCTGATTGGTCGAGGCCTGGCGGCCTCGACCAATCAGAGACGCGGGATTTCCATTATGACATCATCGTCGCCATGCTGTGCCCGTCGCTGATTGGTCGAGGCCTGGCGGCCTCGACCAATCAGAGACGCGGGATTTCCAGGACAGACAGACAGACAGACAGACAGAAAGACAGACAGACAGACAGACAGACGGAAAAACCCTTAGACAATTATATATATAGATAAGGTCTCTCCAGAACTAAAGCATAACGATCTAAAAGTTGGTAAGGAGTTAAGAAGTACTAAAAGCTTATACTCACCTTTCCGAGGTCAGCTCCCTACCTGTCTGGCCTTCTGCTAGCTATTTCTGGTCACAATTTGCTCTTTGGATCTTCTGACTCTAGGCTTCATGTGGTCAATGACATGTGTCACGTCTCACATGACTGCGTCGGCCACAAGTGACCATGGTAGGAACTGCCGGGAATACGAACAGCAAAGAGTGACTGAAGGAAATAGTGAAGGAACTGGCAGGGCTAAGTGGAGGCAGGATAGGTGGGTTGCACTGTGAGCGACGACTGTGAGTACACCCCAGCATTTTGACTGACAGCCAGCTCTGCAGTGAATCAGTGCGGAGCCAGCTGTCAAAGTGCTGCAGTGCTGTGAGCGGTGACTGTAAACGCCTGCACGACTGATAGCCAGCGGTTCTCGGGATGAATGAAGTTCATTTTCCCCCAGTTTCAGGATAGCGGGCAGGCACCTTTATAACACCACTAACTTGCCGATTAACCTTATATCTGCAAGTTAATAGCATTATCCAGCATAATAGATTCCCTTTAACACAAATGTACTCTCAAAAATTAGCCTAAGAAAATATCTATTACCTTATCAAAGCAAAACAGGTTCACAGTCCCACAGAGGTTAATACGTTGAGGACTAATACAGAAGATTCCAGATTTTTCCAGTCTCTTTTGCGCGTAGATGATTCCTGCTGTGAGGGCAGCTGGAAGAGCAGGAGGGACTGCAATGGTGATGACATCTAGGGCTTTCTTCACAACTTCTCCAGCATCAGCCTGGTACAAATTAAATTAAATTAAAAATGATATATATTATAAATTTACCTATGGTTTTGAGTAGGATTTCAGAATAAGGTGTTCTGTACAAGTACATAAAGAATAGCACCAATTCTGGCCATTACATGATCTATATCCTTTATTTTTTCAGTTTTCCTCTCTGCATGCACTGCCTCTAATTTTAGTTATTTCTAAGCTAGTGGGTTGAAAATACCCGGCTATTAGATGACCACCGATTACCGTAGTTTCTATGTTGCCGATTGCCGGCCATTTCAAGGCATCTTAAGTCACACAAACATATTGTGACATTTGGCAATTGCACACCAGTTTTGGCCAGCTGCACCATTATGGGCATTACATCGGGGGGGACAAGGGGTGCCTACACAATACCCCCGCCTGTCAAATTCAAGAAAATCTACGCCACTAAATTAATCCAGAAGTGTACTCTATTCCCCGACTGGAATATATTTCTGGTGCCAGCGTTATTAATGAGCCCAATTCATTAAACACCGTGCACCACTTAATAAATTAGGAACGTCATACTCCAGCAAGCCTGTTCATTATAGGGTATTTGTCATGTATAAAAATGCTATTTACCTGCAGATATGGGGTTAACCTCCAGGTTAATCACGTTCTCTCTGCGGGCATCGGGCAGGTTCAGAATGCTATTAACTGGCAAATTAACACCATATCTACAGGTAATAGCATTTTTTAACATGACAGGTTCCCTAAAAGACTGGTGGACACAACACCAGTCTTAAAGGGAATCTGTCAGCAGGTTTTTAAATCCAATCTAATGTAGGGGCTTAGATCTTAATTCCAGTGATGTATCACTTACCGGGCTGTTTGCTGCAGTTTTTATATAATCACTCTATTATCAACAAGGGATTATCACTAGAGAACTACAGAACCTACTGTCATGTGATCCTCTACATTCATGAGCTCTGTATAACCCCACCCCCAATTGGCAGCTTTCTGCCTATGCACAGTATACACAGAAATCTGTCAATCAATGGTGTGAGCGGGGTTATACAGAGCTCAGCATTCAGAGGTCTGGTAGATGCCACAAATAAAACAGTAATTTTATCAAAATTGCAGCACCCAGTAAATTATATTGCTGGAATTAGGGTTTCTGCCCCTACATCATGCTGTTCTCAGATGGGGTAGTGAAAGCACAGTTACAGATTCTCCTTAATGATGCAGGCCCTTAGTCTTTTATTTACTAATGTAACCGACTTATAGATTTCGTCCACTAAAATAAAACTGAGCAATATGCTACTGAGGATGTAGTTTTGAGGATAATTTATGTGTACACATTTGCTTCTATACTAAACATAAGTACTTCCACTGCATTTCATTTATCAGCGTACATTTGTCATAGCCTGTAACACTGTGGTGTACTCCTCTATTGTCTACATTTATTCATATACATCTCACATTTTGGTTCAATGGGTGCTACATGCTAAAAACAAAGACAAAGTGGTAGGAGAAATACCAAGCACACTTTACATATTTCACATCTGAGTAGTTCTAGTTAGCAAAAAACAAAGCAATATAAAGTCTGCACATTCCATCCATAATTGTCCTTATAAATAAGCCTGTTGGCTGCCAAAAAGTACAGTATGTTGCTGCTGTGATTACAAATTGCAAAGGCTTGGGTCTCATCACAGATTGGAATGGTAAATACCTAGTGATACATTGTATATGATTCTTACATCACTGTGTGCAATAACCCTTCCCTATGACAGTACTGGTATTAATGGACTGTGACGTCACTGTCACAGCACAGTGCAATAACTCTTCACTATCACACTATTGTTACAGAGTGTGACATGACTGTGAGCATTATTCTATCACAGCACAATGCACTAAGTCTTCACTATGACACTATGGCTATGGACTGTGACATGACTGTGAGCATTATTCTATCACAGCACAATGCACTAAGTCTTCACTATGACACTATGGCTATGGACTGTGACATGACTGTGAGCATTATTCTATCACAGCACAGTGCAATAACTCTTCACTACAACACTATTGTTATAGACTGTGACATGACTGTGAGCATTATTCTATCACAGCACAGTGCAATAACTTCACTATGACACTATTGTTATAGACTGTGACAACTGTGAGCATTATTCTATCACAGCACAGTGCAATAACTTCACTATGACACTATTGTTATAGACTATGACATAACTGTGAGCATTATTCTATCACAGCACAGTGCAATAACTTCACTATGACACTATTGTTATAGACTGTGACATAACTGTGAGCATTATTCTTTCACAGCACAGTGCAATAACTCTTCCCTATGACACTATTTATTGTCTGTCAGTGACACCAAAGAGTGATGTAACACTTCAGCTGAAAAAGGGAAGAAGTAGAGCAGCCCAAAAGGTAGGAAGTTCCTCATGGTATCCTGAAGCGCCATTAATTTACTGGAAATGTAAGACGTTGCGCTTTAGAAAATATAAAGAGTCAAAAATTCACCAAAAACGCATCGTTGGTACACAAGCCTTACAGTTCCAGCAAAGTAGATGGGATTTATAGGGTATGTGCACATGTTGCGGATTTTGCTGCGGATCCACAGGGTCAAAACAGTAGTTTTCCATGAGTTTACAGTACCATGTAAACCTATGGAAAACAAAATCCGCAGTGCACATGCTACGGAAAAAAATGCGCGGAAACGGAGAGTTGTTTATGCCGCAGCATGTCAATTCTTTGTGTGGATTTCGCAGCGGTTTACACCTGCTCCATAATAGGAATCTGCAGGTGTAAAACCGCAGGTGGAATCTGCACAAAATACGCAAAAAAATTGCGATAATTCCGCAGGAAATCCGCAGTGTGGGTTTACCAAAATAAGTCTGGAAAAATCCGCACCACTTTCCGCAACGTGTGCACGTGGCCATAGAAATATCCTGCCCGCTGTGTTTTTTGGTTTTTTACTCAGTGTAAACCGAAATGTGGTGCGTATTTCAACTCAGCAGCATGTCAATTTCTCTTACAGGTGTGCTGAGTTTTATCTGAGTTTCAGCATATTTTTCCCATAGACTTGCATTAGACTGTGTAAAATCCAGAGGTAAAAAAGCACATGCGGTCTTACTGCTTTTTCAAATTTTTCAATTTTCAAACTTTTAATTTGTGTACACTTAAATCAGAGAGAGGTGCCACACAAAATAGTTAATAAATAACATTTCCAACATGTCTACTTTACATCAGCACAATTTTGGAAACATATTTTTTTTTGTTAGGACGTTATAAGGATTAAAAGTTTACCAGCGATTTCTCACTTTTCTAACAAAATTTACAAAACCATTTTTTTAGGGACCACCTCACATTTGAAGTGAGTTTGGGGAGTCAATATATCAGAAAATACCCAAAAGTGACACCACTCTAAAAACTGCACCCCTCAAGATGCGCAAAACCACATTCAAGAAGTTTATTAACCCTTCAGGTGCTTCAGGTGTTTCACGAGAACTAAAGCAATTTTACTTTTTTCACAAAAAAAGGGTATCAGGAGAAAATGGACCATAAAATTTGTTGTGCAATTTCTCCTCAGTACTTCGATACCCCATATGTGAGGAAAAGCCACTGTTTGGGTGCATGGCAGGACTCAGAAGGGAGGGAGCACCATTTGACTTTTTGAACGCAAAATTGTCTGGAATCAATAGAGGCGCTATGTCACATTTGGAGACCCTGATGTACCTAAACAGTGGAACCCCCCAATTCTAACTTCAACCCTAACCCCAACACACCCCTAACCCTAATCCCAACCCTAACCATAACCCTAACCACAAACCTAAACCTAACACACCCCTAACCCTAATCCCAACTCTAACTGTAATCCCAACCATAACCACAACCCTAACCCTAGCCCAACCCTAACCCTGACTTTAGCCCAACCCTAACTCTAACTTTAGACCAACCCTAACTTTAGCCCAACAATTACCCTAACTAAAGCCCAACTCTAACACTAATGGAAAAATGGAAATAAATACATTTTTTTAATTTTATTATTTTTACCTAACTAAGGGGGTGATAAAGGGGGGTTTGATATACTATTTTTTTTATTTTGATCACTGTGAAAGAGTCTATCACAGTGATCAAAATGAACCAATAGGAAAAATTTCCTATTGTTGCCGGGTGCCGGCCGGCAGATCTCAGCGGGCGCAGTGTGCATGCACCCACCATTTTCTCCCAGAAGAAGACGTCAGAGGCCCGGGGAACTTCACGGGGGGATGCAGGGACTCCGAAGGTACAGGGGGGGGATCAGGGGACCCTATTTCTCTCTCCTTTGATGTCCGATCACATCAGAGGAAAGAGAATTTAAATGGAAAATCTGACTTTTTTTTTCGCGGTTGCCGTTATACCGTTAATAACGGTGATCGCAACACTGGCGTCAGTAAAAACCAACCCGAATCATGTTCTCTGGGGTTTCAGCTACCCCTGGTAGCCGAGACCCCGGAGAAATTCCAACTCTGGGGTGCGATATACACTTATGCCTATTTGAAGCAAAGCTCAGAAATAATAGTATTTTTGCTAACTAAAAAGTAAAACAGCTTGCAGAAATGAAAAACTTAAAATTTACAGTTCATTTTCTAAATTAAAAAGCATCATACCCCATCCAAAGAAAATACAATAACTGCATAAATCATCCCAATCATGGACAAACCAATGAGGCAGCCAAGGAAAATCAGTGCATCTCGGTACAGCTTATAGTTCACCGGTTTAGGGTACAGAATGGACCGCACAAGGTCACCTTTTGCTGTATTAAAACCTGAAATTAAAAAGTCAAAGAAATCGGTAAAGATGGGTAAATAAAAGCAAGTTCATTTGTTTCACATGTAAGAGTACCATTTCTAGAGCCCAAAACTGAAAATTGTGTTAGGGTTAGGATAAGGTTTACACAGAATCAAACCACTGACCTAAAACCTTAACTAGGTGTGACCTTGTGACACAGATTCCAGGGATCACATTGGCCCCAATGCTAAAACCACTGCTTAATTTAAACATCTAGTGTGCGTCACAGTTGGATTCCATGGATTACATACAGGGTTCTCATGTTTCGATAGTGATGTGGCGCTGCTATTGTTTCCTGGAACCAGAACAGATCCTTCACTGCAGGACTGAGCGGACCTACTTAATACTCATAGATTTGGCTTAATTTGGTAAGCATGTCATTCCAGAATGAACACCACACCCTGTATGTGAATCATTGGGTTTGTTCTCATCTGCGTATAAGTCAGACGAGTTCAATCCGATAAAAAATCGGAGTAATGTTATTCAATGATTCTTTGCTGTTCTGTGACTTTTTTCTCATTTTAAGGTGAAGAAAAAATCACAGCATGCTGCGAGTGGAGAGATTCACGAATGTAAGACTCCGGACTTGCCATTGCAGGTCAGTGGGTGCAAGAAAAAAAAAATCACACGGCATGCGTGTGCTGTCCGATTTTGATGTTCACATCTCATAGAAAACCCAACATTTCATCAGCCAAGTATAATAAATTAACATCTCGAACCATCAGAATAGTATACCGTAGATAGAATAGAAATATGTCAGTTAGCTATATAATCAGTGCTTTGCATATGTAGTTTACTGTACATGTATTTATCTAATAAATAAATAAATGAAAAAGCTTGGGGTCCCACTTATTTTAAATAACCAGCTAAGGGAAAGCAGACAGCTGTGAGCTGGCCTTAATAGTCTTGTAAGGGGCCAATAACCATGGTGCTTCCCAGTCTATTAATATGAGCTCACAGCTGTATTTCTATGCAGCTGTCACACTCAGGTCCGGAGAGCCAATGGCCAGTTCGAGCATTTTGTTGTAATCGTCGTCTGAGATATACGCCCGTCTGACTCTTCTCTTATGCAGATAGAAGGTGGCAAATGAATTTTATCAAATCAATGATCCGCATATGCTCTCTCTATACATAGATGGGTTTATACAAGCAACAAATTAAAGAATTGAAATCAGAATTATGTGAGAGGTTTCTGCTACGCTGTCTGACAACCCTATTTGCAATTGCAGTATGTAGCTGTTAGAGAATGTATACCTGGCTTCTCCTGGTATGTTGAAAAGCAACGTGGCACCAATCAGCACAAGCCAGCCCACCCACTCACACTGTGGAATCATTGAGATTTTTTTTCAAAAAAGTAAAATTTTGATGGGAAATTACAATTAAAAATTAAGTATTACTTAGAAAAGTTAAATTTAGCATCCATAGTTAAGATAATCTATGCAGTTTTGAATAATGAAGAAAAAATAAATTCTAATATCTGATATACTGTAGGTCTAAGGGGTAACGTTTCTCCTTGTGAAGAGTGACATACTGGCTCTGGCATGCTAAGGCTCATTAAAGGGTCAATAGTGACTTGCAGGATTGCGGCCTCCAACAGATGGCACTATCCAGTTCAAGTCCTCTTCCTGTCTAAAGAGGCAATTTGAATATCTGATATAGGCATTTGCCTCTTGTTTATTTTGTTTGTGCTGTGGAATTAATGGTGCTAAATAAGCAAAGCATAATAAAATGAATGAGGCAGATAGCCAATACAGATAGCTGCTGCACAGAAATGAATGAACTGGAAAGAGGTGGCTGGTATGTTAGGAGTTAACCTCTCTCCTGGAATTGAAGTGAGTAAAACAAATAAATGGCTTAATATAGATATTAATACAAAGAATACAAATTTGTGTTTTTATGGGTACTTTTGTTGCATACATCTGAGGACAAAGCAGTGGTGTAACCCATAGTCCTCCATATAGTATAATGCTTCCCATAGTCTTCCTTATAATATACTGCACAGCCTATAGTCATCGTATATCCTTCATATAATATAATTCACAGCCCATAGTCCTCCGTAAAATATAATGTACAGCCCCTAGACATCCTTAAAGTATAATGCACCCCATAGTCATCCATAAGGTATAATGCATCCCCATAGTCATCCATAAAGTATAATGCACCCCATAGTCATCCATAAAGTATAATGCACCCCATAGTTATCCATATAATATAATGCACCCCATAGTCATCCATAAAGTACAATGCACCCCATAGTAATCCATAAAGTATAATGCACCTCCATAGTCATCCATAAAGTATAATGCACCCCATAGTCATCCATGTAATAGTATGGCGATTAATTTAAACATAAATACTCACCTTCCCTTTGCTCCCCTGCAGCGCAGTGTCCTCTTGTAAAGCCGTCAACTGACTTTGGCGTGCAACAGAAGCTTATGACATCACTGCCATGTGCACCATCACGTGCACGCAGACGTCTGATTGGCCGGCAGCATGTATTGTCGCACATGAATCTGATGTGTCTGTGCACCGCAATACACTTCAACTGAGGACGCACATCCAGTTGAATAATCTGCTGCAGTCGGCGGGCCCCTGACCCGTCGGGACTTGTCACAGAAGTGACATCTGCGACTATGGTCACTTTGCCCTTGATACAAAGTAATATTTAAACATACAGAATATTACCTGTTCTCATTACAACAGCTTTCACATAGTCTGAAGATTTGGTCTGGATGACTTCAGTTCCACAAAACAGCACATGTCTCTTGTAATCATGCACACTGTGGACCTTCCATGGTTCTGTGTTGTCTGTATTTGGCAGTGGAGTCTTAGTTACTGGAATACTTTCACCTAAAGCAATATAAAAAAAAATGCATCGAATGTAAACTATTTAATTTCCAATACTTACACACATGTTCTAATCTTGTGTTTTTATATAGAAATTTCATTTTAATATCTTTAATGAAATACCACGTGAACATAAAGGCAACTTCAGAACATAGACACTAAAAAAGAAACAACATACAGCAAACTGTCTGTGGGATCTGATTGTTAACGAAGAGATGGGTTTATGTATAGCATTGGTATGCAATCAGATTTCTGCGGACTCTTGCCATCTTCCTAAAGAACACTAGACAACTGTATGGTGTAAGGACAGTTGCAAAACCACTCATTGGATTAATTCAGAAAGAAAATTTCCTGCTTGTCTAGTCTACGTCATGGCACTTGATCTAAGCAATACATTACAATAAATGTTACCTGTAAGCATGCTTTCATTGACTATACATGCTCCACTGATCAGCAACGCATCACAAGGGAGAAGGGAATTTCTTTCAACCACAATGACATCTCCTGGAGCCAAGTGATGGGACTCCTCATGGGAGACACCTGCAATGATTAAACCATGTAATACAATAGAAAGACACAATCAGATGCACATAAGTATTCAAACTTTTTGTATCTGGGTTTTGCAACTTACAATTATAACACCTTCTTACTAAAGGTAGGCAAAACCTATAGTAATAGTAATGGTAAAATTTCTCATACACATTAATATCAGACAATCCCCCCAAACACTCTAATGCTGGGTGACAGTCTAAAAACTTGTCATACACATCAGATGAGAGGGAAAACAAGGCTTAAGTAAACAGGATAACCATGAACTGATGGACTCAGCTTACAATAGTAGGTAGGTCAACAGAGAGTTCGGAATGTCACCTTGAAATTGCTGTGCACTACGTTAAAGGCCCCGTCTCACATAGCGAGATCGCTAGCGAGATCGCTGCTGAGTCACAAGTTTTGTGACGCAACAGCGACCTCCATAGCGATCTCGCTATGTGTGACACGTACCAGCGATCAGGCCCCTGCTGCGAGATCGCTGGTCGTGTCGGAATGGCCTGGACCTTTTTTTGGTCGTTGAGGCCCCGCTGACATTGCTGAATCGGTGTGTGTGACACCGATCCAGCGATGTCTTCACTGGTAACCAGGGTAAACATCGGGTTACTAAGCGCAGGGCCGCGCTTAGTAACCCGATGTTTACCCTGGTTACCAGCGTAAATGTAAAAAAAAACAAACAGTACATACTCGCCTTCTGATGTCCGTCAGGTCCCTTGCCGTCTGCTTCCTGCGCTCACTGACTCCCGGCCGTACAGTGAGAAGTGAGAGCACAGCAGTGACGTCACCGCTGCGCTCTGCTCTCACTGTACGGCGGCTCAGTCAGAGCAGGAAGCAGACGGCAAGGGACCTGGACACCGAAAGGCGAGTATGTAGTGTTTGTTTTTTTTGGTAACCAGGGTAAACATCGGGTTACTAAGCGCGGCCCTGCGCTTAGTAACCCGATGTTTACCCTGGTTACCCGGGTGCTGCAGGGGGACTTCGGCATCGTTGAAGACAGTTTCAACGATGCCGAAGTCGTTCCCCTGATCGTTGGTCGCTGGGGAGAGCGGTCTGTGTGACAGCTCCCCAGCGACCACACAGCGACTTACCAACGATCACGGCCAGGTCGTATCGCTGGTCGTGATCGTTGGTAAATCGCTTAGTGAGACGGGGCCTTAACTTTATGGGGCACTTTTGAGGAGCGTTTTCAGGTGGATCTGGGGAGTAATCTGTCTGAAAAAGAAGCCGTGTGTAGATACACTTAGGGTATATGCACATATGACATCTTTAAGATACCGGCAGAGCCACCTACACAAATTCATCTTAGTATGAGGCTAACAGTTTGTTTCCTAAAATGGAGTTGAAGGTGATTCTCCCATCGTTTTTTTTTTAGTGGCTCTACCACTAGCATCTTTTTTCTACAGTTTAAGCTGCAACTATTGAGCAGCGACCCAGGTGAAGCCACCCGGATAATAAGCATGTTAAATATTTTACCTATTTTATGATTCCATACTCTGACACAGGTAAAAGAAGTAACAAAACATGTGAACATGTGCACTGTGCATTATGTTCATTTTTGCAGCATTATTTACGCACTTTTTCAAGCAGAATCTGCTTGAAAAAAGGACTAATCATTTACCCTAGGCTACATTCCCAAAATAAGTTTATGGGGATTTTTTTACACTACTTATTTTTGAAAAAATGTAAGTAACCTATTTTACATAGTAGGTGTACAAATGGTGCAAAAAATCAACAAAATTGATGGAGCAAAATTTTTTTGGGGGTCCAACAAAATGGCGCCAGCAGCACATGCACGGTAGCATTTATCTGCAAGGTGGGCGGCACTTCCGCAGATTCACAGCATCACTTGCCAACAGATGTTACTGCACATGCTCCGCTGCCATTTTGCAGGAGCAAAAAAAAATGGCTCCAGCAAAATGGTGGTGATGCCATGCCTGGAAGCGAGAAGGAATCCCCTTAGCAGGTAACACTTACATACAACACCTTTCCTGACTTCAGGACAGAAGGCCGAGCTCTAGACCCAGTTTCAGGGTAGCTTCCCTATAAGTTCTGGTCTGGAGGAGGAGTTAGTGGTCAGTCTGTGTGAGACAGTGAAGGGAGAGGAAGCATGTGAGGAGAGGGAAACTGGAGTGGAATTGCGATTGGGCTCACTCCAGGTTTGAGCGCAAGAAACCGGACACCGGAGTCCGAGGTTGTGTGGGAACTGTATGCCCCACAGCAGAAACCAGAGGGCAGGAGATTGCAGGTCTCCTGGCCACAAATGACACCCAAAGGCACAGCAAATATTAGAGCCCGGAGTCACCACGAGAGACGGACACCAGTAAAAAGGCTCGAGCTGCCTGCCATGCAGGTATTGTTCTTCCAAAAGGGACAGGTTGTGAGAGGGTCTTGAGGAAAGCTAATGCATCAAGAACCCAGAATTCAGCGCAGAAAGGAAGGCTTCCAACCCCACCTGGCTAGGGGGATTCTGAACCACTTCCAGGCTGCCCAGATTTCAAGATCACCTGTAACTTGTGCCCTGGACTGCAATTTCACAAGTAAAAGGTAAAGAGACTGCAAAACCTGTGTCCTCCAATTATTTCCTGCACCCCAACATCAACAACTCCTTTTACACTGTCCTGGTAGCCCTGGGGCCTCCGCTCCACCTGTAGGGAGCAAAACCATCTAAGCTGCATTATCATCGGCCCCAGCTGATCCCTTTAAGCAGCGTCGGCCATCCCTGGCCAAGCAAAACAGGTGGCGTCACGAACACTCCTAAATTAGACTTTATTTCCACTTCCATTCATCCTCTATAACTGGACGACCAGGGCCACGGACCAGGTTACCGCTGCCGTGACACATCCCTTTAAGAACCGGCCCAGTTCCAAGTACCCCACGGCCCTGGCGGGTGTTCCACATGTGCTGTCCACTTTTCATGTTTTTTATAGAAATATGAGAAAGCTTCTTATATAAAGAAAACACTAATGAAACACTGACAGTAAACATTGACACACTGACCAAAAACTGATGAAAATCTGATAGAAAACACTGATTGAAAACAGTCTCTTGTTTTGCATACAGGAAAAATCACTGACCGTTGAATGGGATATAGCAGGGCAAATCATTGTGAGAGAGTCTCATGCTCATTAGATTTAACATAATCCTGCCAAAACTGTACAAGTTGTGTTCACTTTCTAAAGTAGTGACTAAGCTGTAATAATCTTGTGGCCTCTAGAATAATTAGTCTCATGCTTGCGGTGGCGGATATTACTTTACATATTGTGCTTCCTTCAGAAACATTATTCTTTACCTGTCAGGAATGACGTGTGAACATCCCTAAAGGTACAGGCTTGAAGCAAAATAGTTATGCAAGGTTATACTTTACATAGCTCAGGTTAACTACGTACCACAAAATAGACATATCAACAACAACATTGTTCTATGATACAGACGAGTCACTAGCTGTAAACTGGTGGAGTGGAGCTACACATATTAACAATCATTACACTATAAATGCATGGCGGGGATGCTGCATTCACCTTATGGATTATCAGATTTAGGTTTAGCTCCCACTAACACATACCTAGACATGATTCTCTCATGTGAGGATAAGATGCTACAGTCATGGCCAAAAGTGTTGGCACCCTTGAAATTTTTCAATGAAGTATTTCTCCCAGAAAATTATTGCAATTATTATTATTATTACAAGGAAAATTTGACATAATTTCACATTAAACTCCAAAAATAGTCTGGACAAAATTGTTGGCATCTTTCCAAAAATGTGGGCAAACAACTTTGTTTCAAGCTCGTTCAAACTCAGCTGTGGAGAGCAACAGGTGTGGGCAATATAAAAATCACACCAGAAACCAGATAAAAAGGGGAGAAGTTGACTCAATGTTTGCACTGTGTGTCTGTGTGTGCCACACTAAGCAAGGAGAACATAAAGAGGAGAAGATAACAGTCTGAAGACTTAAGAACCCAAATTGTTGAAAAATATCAACACTCTCAAGGTTACAAGTCCATCTCTAGAGATCTTGATTTTCCATTGTCCACGGTGCGTAACATAATCAAGACGTTTACAACCCATGACACTGTAGCTTATCTCCCTGGACGGTAGAGAAAAATTGAAGAAAAGTTCCACCTGGTATCAATGTGGTCCTCCTCTTCCTGGGGCCTCCGACCGTGACGGCCCCTTGTGTGAGCTTATCCTCGAGCTGCTGCACTACATCTTTACCCACAATTTTTTGTCTATAAAGATAATTTTTACCTACAGAAGCGTAGCACAGCCATGGGTGTGGCCTGTGCGCCCTCGTATGCCAATCTCTTCCTGGGGTTCTGGGAGAGATCCCTCTTTGGTGACGGGGGCCCACTGGCTGCTTCCCATGTGCTGTGCTGGCACAGATACATAGACGATATTTTTTTCCTGTGGGATGGGATGGTGCGGCAGCTCGAGGATTTTATGGGGACGCTGAATCAGAATTCTCTAAACATTCCTCTTACATATACCTACAATCTTAAGAAAGTTAACTTTTTGGACATCAGTTTTGAGGTTGACTTTGCTGGTCACATTTAGACGGATGTATATCACAAACCAACATCTGTGAATGCACTGATTCATGCATCCTCTGCTCACAATCCACCCACAATTAGGGCCGTCCCGGTCGGACAGTTCCTAAGGATGAGGCGGATCTGATCATCTGATGCCAAATTTGAAACACAGGCCTTTGACTTAAAATCCTGTTTTACTGCACGAGGTTATTCCAACCGGTGCATCAAGCGGAGTTATCAGAGAGCAAGGGCTACTCCACACAGTGATCTCCTTAAACCATCTAGAGCTCGACCATGTACTGCCAAAGATGGACCCATAAGATTTATTTCCACATTTAACCATGCATGGAAGGATATGAGGCAAATCCTTAAAAAGCATTGGTCTATTTTGAATGCTGAGCCCTCCCTGGGAACAACCCTTGGTGACTGCCCTTCCATGATTGCAAGGAGGTCTAAAAACCTTAAGGATCTCCTGGTGAAGAGTCACTATATTCCCACCCTCAACCATCCTTTTGGGTCTAGAGGCCCAATGTCTGGTTCTATACCATGTGGTCACAGTCTTGCCTGCACAAATGTCCTGCGCTGCACCAAGTTCTGTTCTTCCGATGGTAAAAAACAATTTGATATTAGACATCGGATATCGTGCAGCAGCACGAATGTTATTTATTATGCCACATGTGGCTGCTCTAAAATCTACATAGGACTAACGTCGAGAGAATTGAGAGTACGCGTGTGTGAGCATGTGCCGGACATTTGTGCAGCCAAGACGGTGACTGACGTCGCCCTCTTCAAAACCATCCTATGTCATTTTAGACAATATCACGATAGTGAACCCTCCTCCTTTAAAGTGAGAGGGATTGATGTCATCCACTTAGGGATTAGAGGGGCTTGATTATAAAAAACTTTGGCCCAAGTGGAAGTGAAATGGATTGTGTTGCTAGACACCATGACACCTAGGGGCTTAAATGAATCACTGTCATTCTCATCCTTTCTATGATTCACTTAGAATATTGAACCATTACTTAAGCTAATGTGTTTCTGAGTTCTTTATAGTGTTCTTGTCATTTCCTTACACCCCTTTGCCTTGGGTGTTAGCTTTTTACTTTTAATTGTATTTATTTTTAATCTGTGATTTTTTATTCCTTTTTCTTTTCATTTCTGCAGCGGGACATACATTGTGGTCCCTTTCCATCTGCAATGGGCATTGGAACGACAGACTTATTCTTCGTCTGACCATCTATTCAGTTTGCGGATTATGCCATTGTTATAAACATTTGTGCAATGATGCATGGGACTGACGTACATTGTAATATCAATGTGTTTTAACCTTATACTGTAGAGCTGCCTTTGTGTTTATATATTTATATGTTTGATATCGTTGGTGTTCTGATTATGTACAGCATTCCTTATATGCTACTTAAATGTTACCCAAATGGTACTAAATTGGTTATTAAGATCTTTCGCTACTCCTGATCTCTGGTGAACAGCGGTGTGTCTCTTTGCCTTGCTAACGCACGGGGACACTTCCCCTCCCCGCGCGTGCGCAGTAACGCATGACACTCCGTTGTACCTGTCAGGACCTGAGATGAACGGTGCCCACGCGCCGTTATAACCACTACTATTGGCTCCCCATACATCATGTGCTCTATCATATGACCATAAAAGGTCCTTGCTGCCACATTCTTACACTCCCCTTGAAAAAGCAGTGCATTGGACACGCGAAACGCCCGTCGGGGTCATTTTACACCGGGCCCAGGGTCCTCCAGCTTCTGCCTTTGGTAAGTGCTTGTCCCTCTCTGTGTTCCGATTTGGATTGTCACTTAACATTTTTCTTGAAAGGGGCTCGCCTGCCACTGATATATCTTATTGCACAGGCACTTTAGATAATACAGATTTCTATGCACAATCGGGCAATTACTATTGTTGGTCCCCTGGTCTTTCTGTTTTCTTCCTGCATATGTTTCATTTTAAACATTATTTGGTGGTGATTTGTGTCTATATTTAGTTTACTTGAACTTTCAATAAAATATGTTTTTTACTCATTATACCTAAAATGCTCCTGTTTCTCCTTTCATATATATATTTTGGAGTGGGTACCTATTTTGTCTTTTGATGGGTTACTTATAGCCCTATTTGATGACATTAATATGTCACTGAGGTTTTTGTGTGTAACCCATGACACTGTAGCTAATCTCCCTGGATGTGGACGGTAGAGAAAAATTTAAGAAACGTTGCAACACAGGATAGTTCGGATGGTTGATAAGCAGCCCCAATTGTGCACCAAAGAAATTCAAGCTGTCCTGCAGGGTCAGGGTGCATCAGTGTCAGTGCGAACTATCCATTGACATTTGAATGAAATGAAACGCTATGGCAGGAGACCCAGGAGGATTGCACTGCTGACACAGAGACATAAAAAAGCTAGACTGAATGTTGCCAAAATGCAAATGAGTAAGACAAAATTATTCTGGGAAAGTGTCTTGTGGACAGATGAGACATGATAGAGCTTTTTAGTAAAGCACATAATTCTACTGAATGAAGCTTAAAAAAAAAGAACATAGTACCTACAGTCAAATATAGTGGAGGTTCAAAGATGCTTTGGTATTGTTTTGCTTACTCTAGCACTGGGTGCCTTAACTGTGTGCAAGGCATCATGAAGATTACCAAAGCTTTTTGCGTAGCAATGTAGTTCCCAATGTCAGAAAGCTGGGTTTGCATCCTAGCTCATGTGTCTTCCAGCAGGACAATGACCCCAAACATACTTAAAGAAGCACCCAGAAATGGGTGGAAACAAAGCGTTGGAAAGTTCTGAAGTGACCAGCAGAGTCTAGATATAAATCCGATTGAACACCTGTGGAGAGATTTTAAAATTACTGCAGGGAGAAGGCTCCCTTCAAATAAGAGAGACCTGGATCAATAATTTTCTGGAACAATTTCAAGGATGCCAACACGTTTGGCCATGACTGTAAATACAAATGACCTTCAGCTCAAACTCTGCTGCAAGCATGAGCTGAGTGCATTTTACTGTGATCGATTCTCTAGCATGTGAGAATCAGATCACAGGTGCAGAGAAGATGGAGAACTTTATTTCCATCTTCTCCATTGTGTGAGTCGGCGCATATCGGACTGCCCTCGTATTACATCCAATGTTAAACTATGAAGCATGCCGAGTAGGCACATATTCATGCAAATAATGAATGTGTGAACGTGGCCTTAAAGGGGAATTCTCAATTTCTTAAATTGCTTTAGTTAGAGAGCATGAAAGTCAGTAAGTTTGCAATTGACTTGCTTTTTGTATCAGCTGTCATTCTCCTGTCTGCAATGAGAGTTTTTATCTTATATAGTGAACAGCTGGATTCCATGGAGCTTGGCCTCTCTTGCCTGGCCAAGAATGCGCTATGGTTACATTGTAGGAGAGGAGCTAACTGCTAACATACAAGCCACCTCTCTTCAGCCCTTTGATTTCTATGTAGCAGTTATCTTGTTATCTCTCATCCCTCCCATCTCCTGAAGAGTGGTACAATTATAAATCTCCAGCTCAACAAATTTAGACTGAAGAACTGGTCTCTTAATCAGACTCTCTGCTCTTGTTGTCCTCACTGTGAGCTTGCTCAAATGCCCTGTTATCTCTTTTTGTAAATAGAGAAAATAGCAGTGCAGACCCAGTACAAACACCTGACAGCTAAATGTTTTATAGCAGAATGTTTGCTAATTTTTCTAGTTCTACTTATACTACTGAGCTATTCACCATAGCTGTCACTTATGGAGGATAGACTGTCCTATTAAAAACCAGGAATTAAGCAGGCTGTTAGTATACTGCATGGCTCTAAACTTCTCAAGAGACAACTCCAGAATACCCCTTTGAGCTCCAACTGCAGACAAATGCCCGTCTGTATTACAAACTATGGACTAATTAAATCAAGAAGTGCTTAAATTGTCACTGTATTGAAAGACAACTTGATTTTGCACAACTGACAAGACGCAAAACACTTAAAAAAAAAAAAATACTTTTTTCAGTGCAAATTTGTCACAGAACCTGAAGGGTTTCCTGATGCCAGCAAAGAATGAGAATCCTGAAGTCTCATGCACACGTTGCTTATTTGTGACTTGCACATTTAAATCTGCAGCATGTCAATTCTTTCAGCGTTTTTGCTGCAGATTTCACCCATACTAATGTGTAAAAATCTGCACCAAAAATGCAAGTAAAAACCACAACAAAATGCTTTAAACATAAAGATACCAAATGTAAATTTTTGGTGAAGAATCAACATCAAGTGGAACACATTTGTGAAGTTGAACGAAATTTATTGGTTATTTTAAATTTTTGTGGAAATTCAAAAACTGAAAAGTGGGGCGTGCAATATTTTTCGGCTCCTTTACTTTCAGTGCAACAAACTCACTCCAGAAGTTCATTGTGGATCTCTGAATGATCCAATGTTGTCCTAAATGCCTAATGAGGATAAATATAATCCACCTGTGTGTAATCAAGTCTCCGTATAAATGTACCTGCTCTGTGAGAGTCTCAGGGTATGTGCACACGTTGCGGATTTTGCTGCGAATCCGCACCAGTTTTCCATGAGTATACAGTACCATGTAAACCTATGGAAAACAAAATCTGCAGTGCACATTCTGCGGAAAAAAAGTGCAGAAACGTAGCGTTGTTTATTCCGCAGCATGTCAATTCTTTGTGCGAATTCTGCAGCGGTTTACACCTGCTCCATAATAGGAATCCGCAGGTGTAAAACCGCAGGTGGAATCCGCACAAAAACCCGAGGAAAAACCGCGGTAAATCTGCAGTGCGGATTTATCAAAATCAGTGCGGAAAAATCAGCACACCTTTCCGCAACGTGTGCACATACCCTCAGGGTTCTGCTTGAAGCACAGAGAGCATCATGAAGACCTAGGAACACAACAGGCAGGTCCATGATACTGTTGTGGAGAAGTTTAAAGCCGGATTTGGATACAAAATGATTTCCAAAACTTTAAATATCCCAAGGAGCACTGTGCAAGCGATCATATTGAAATGGAAGTAGAGTCATACCACTGCAAATCTACCAAAACCCGGCCATCCCTCTAAACTTTCATCTCAAACAAGTTGAAGACTGATCAGAGATGCAGCCAAGAGGCCCATGATCACTCTGCATGAACTGCAGAGATCTACAGCTGAGGTGGGACAGTCTGTCCATAGGACAACAATCAGTCGTACACTGCACAAATCTGGCCTTTATAGAAGAGTGGCAAGAAGAAAGCCATTTCTCAAAGATATCCATAAAAAGTGTCATTTAAAGTTTGCAACAAGCCACCTGGGAGACACACCAAACATGTGGAAGAAGGTGCTCTGGTCAGATGAAACCAAAATCAAACTTTTTGGCAACAATCCCAAACAATATTTTTGGCGTAAAGGCAACAAAGCTCATCACCATGAACACACCTGTTGTGATTCGGTTCGTGGGCTCCCCCGGTGGTCTCTTGTGGTACTGGTGTCCTGTAAGCTTTGCCTTCAGTTCACCTGTTCCTATCAGGATGTGGGAGTATCCTATTTAACCTTGCTCCTCAGTCATTCTAATGCTGGCCATCAATGTATCCAGAGTGATTCTGTTGCATGTTCCTGCTCCCAGTTTTCTGCTCAGCTAAGTTGGACACTTTAGTCCTTAAGTCTATTTTTGTATGTTTTGTCCAGTTTGCACTTATGTGAATCTCTGCAGCTGGAAGCTCTTGTTGGGCTGAAATTACCACTCCAGTGGCATGAGTTGTCACATGAGTTAAGGTAATTTCAGGATGGTGTTTTGAAGGGTTTTGCAGCTGACCGCGAAGTCCTCTGTTGTATCTTTCTGCTATTTAGTTAGCGGGCCTCTCTGTGCTAAATCTGCTTTCATACTACGTGTGTCTTTTCATCTGCTCTCACCGTTATTATATGTGGGGGGCTGCTATCTCCTGTGGGGACATTCTCTGGAGGCAAGCCAGGACTGTGTTTTCTTCTACCAGGGGTAGTTAGTTCTCCGGCTGGCGCGCGGCATCTAGAGACAACGCAGGAATGCCCCCTGGCTACTTCTAGTGTGGTGTGTAGGTTTAGCATCGCGGTCAGCTCTAGTTTCCATCACCCGAGAGCTTGTCCGTTTATTCTATGCTTCTGATGTTTCCTTGCCATTGGAAACCATAACAGTATGGCCAGCCCAAATGTTTAATCTATAGGCTGAAGCAGGAGAGAAAAGGAACTGTGTGAAACCTTTTTTTTTTTTTTTTTTTTTCCTTCCTCTGAAGTTGCACTCCAGCTCTAATTGCAGTCTCCTGTTTTCCTCTCCTCTTAACCCCTGAATGGCTCAGACTTTATCTGTTGAAATATGGATCCCCAGAGTCTGGCTACCAATTTGAATAATCTTGCCTCTAAAGTTCAGAATATACAAGATTTTTTGTTACATGCTCCTCGGTCTGAACCTAAAATTCCTATACCGGAGTTTTTTTCTGGAGATCGATCTTGTTTTCTAAATTTTAAATACAATTGTAAATTGTTTCTTTCGCTGAGATCTCATTCTGCTGGAGATCCTGCCCAGCAAGTAAAAATTGTTATTTCTTTACTGCGGGGTGACCCCCAAAATTGGGCATTTTCATTGGCACCAGGGGATCCTGCGTTGCTCAATGTGGATGCGTTTTTCTGGCTTTGGGGTTGCTTTATGAGGAACCAAATTTGGAGATTCAGGCTGAGAAAGCCCTAATAGCCCTCTCTCAGGGGCAAGATGAAGCCGAAATATATTGCCAAAAATTTCGAAAATGGTCTGTGCTTACTCAGTGGAATGAGTGCGCTCTGGCGGCAATTTTCAGAGAAGGTCTCTCTGATGCTGTAAAAGACGTCATGGTGGGGTTTCCTGCGCCTACTGGTCTGAATGAGTCCATGACAATGGCAATTCAGATTGATCGGCGTTTACGGGAACGCAAACCTGTGCACCAGTTGGCGGTGTCTTCTGAAGAGGCACCACAGAGTATGCAATGTGATAGCCTTCTGTCCAGAAGCGAACGACAGATTTACAGGCACAAAAATCATTTGTGCTTCTATTGTGGAAATCCTACTCATGTTATATCAGCATGCTCTAAACGAACAAAGAAAGTTGATAAATCCCCTGCTATTGGCACTTTGCAGTCCAAGTTTATTTTGTCTGTAACTCTAATTTGTTCGTTATCTTCTATTGTTGCGGATGCGTATGTGGACTGTGGCGCCGCTTTGAGTCTTATGGATTGGTCCTTTGCCAGGCGCTGTGGGTTTGATCTAGAGCCTCTGGAAGTTCCTATACCTTTAAAGGGTATTGATTCTACACCATTGGCTAGTAATAAACCACAATACTGGACACAAGTGACTATGCGTATGACTCCAGACCATCAAGAGGTGATTCGCTTCCTTGTACTGTATAATCTACATGATGTGTTGGTGCTGGGATTGCCATGGTTGCAAACTCATAACCCAGTCCTTGACTGGAAAACAATGTCTGTACTAAGCTGGGGATGTCAGGGAAATCATGGGGACACACCTTTGGTCTCCATTGCTTCATCTATTCCCTCTGAAATTCCTGAGTTTTTGTCTGATTATCGTGAGGTTTTTGAGGAATCTACTCTTAATTCTCTTCCTCCTCACAGAGATTGCGATTGCGCCATAGATTTGATCCCTGGCAGTAAATTTCCTAAGGGTCGTCTATTCAATCTGTCTGTACCTGAACATGCTGCCATGCGAGAGTATATTAGGGAGTCCTTGGAAAAGGGACATATTCGTCCTTCTTCGTCTCCTCTTGGAGCGGGGTTCTTTTTCGTAGCTAAAAGTGATGGTTCTTTGAGACCTTGTATTGATTATAGACTCTTGAATAAGATCACAGTCAAGTATCAATATCCTTTGCCATTGCTGACAGATTTATTTGCTCACATTGAGGGGGCGAAGTGGTTCTCTAAGATTGATCTTCGCGGTGCGTATAATTTGGTGCGAATTAAGCAGGGGGATGAGTGGAAAACCGCATTTAATACGCCCGAGGGCCATTTTGAGTATTTGGTGATGCCTTTTGGTCTGTCAAATGCCCCTTCGGTCTTTCAGTCTTTTATGCACAATATTTTCCGTGAATATCTGGATAAATTTATGATTGTGTATTTGGACGATATCTTGATTTTTTCGGATGACTGGGAATCTCATGTTCAACAAGTTAGGAGGGTTTTTCAGGTTTTGCGGACCAATTCTCTGTTTGTTAAAGGTTCAAAGTGTGTTTTTGGGGTTCAGAAGATTTCTTTTTTGGGGTACATTTTTTCCCCCTCTTCTATTGAGATGGATCCTGTGAAGGTTCGGGCTATTTGTGACTGGACGCAACCGACTTCTCTTAAGGGCCTTCAGAAATTTTTGGGCTTTGCTAACTTTTATCGTCGATTCATAACTGGTTTTTCTAGCGTTGTCAGGCCTTTGACTGATTTGACTAAAAAGGGTGCTGATGTTGCAGATTGGTCTCCTGCTGCTGTGGAGGCCTTTCGGGAGCTTAAGCGCCGTTTTTCTTCTGCTCCGGTGTTGTGCCAGCCTGATGTTTCTCTTCCTTTTCAGGTGGAAGTTGATGCTTCCGAGATCGGAGCGGGGGCGGTTTTGTCGCAGAAAAGTTCAGATTGTTCAGTGATGAGACCTTGTGCGTTCTTTTCTCGAAAATTTTCGCCCGCCGAGCGAAATTATGACGTCGGTAATCGGGAGCTTTTGGCGATGAAGTGGGCATTCGAGGAGTGGCGTCATTGGCTTGAGGGTGCTAAACATCAGGTGGTGGTCTTGACTGATCACAAAAATTTGATTTATCTTGAGTCGGCCAGACGTCTGAATCCTAGACAGGCGCGCTGGTCGTTGTTTTTCTCCCGGTTTAATTTTGTGGTTTCGTATCTGCCAGGTACTAAGAATGTGAAGGCGGATGCCCTTTCTAGGAGTTTTGAACCTGATTCCCCTGGTGATTCTAAACCTACGGGTATACTTAAGGATGGGGTGATATTGTCTGCTGTCTTCCCAGACCTGCGACGTGCTTTACAAGAGTTTCAGGCGGATCGGCCTGATCGTTGTCCGCCTGGTAGATTGTTTGTGCCGGATGAGTGGACCAATAGAGTCATCTCGGAGGTTCATTCTTCTGCGTTGGCAGGTCATCCGGGAATTTTTGGTACCAGAGATTTGGTGGCTAGGTCCTTCTGGTGGCCTTCCCTGTCTCGGGACGTGCGTACTTTTGTGCAGTCTTGCGATGTTTGTGCTCGGGCCAAGCCTTGTTGTTCTCGGGCTAGTGGGTTGTTGTTGCCCTTGCCTGTTCCTAAGAGGCCTTGGACACACATCTCTATGGATTTTATTTCTGATCTCCCTGTTTCTCAGAAGATGTCCGTCATTTGGGTGGTGTGTGACCGCTTTTCTAAGATGGTTCATTTGGTGCCCTTGCCCAAGCTGCCTTCCTCATCTGAGTTGGTGCCCCTGTTTTTTCAGAATGTGGTTCGGCTGCATGGTATTCCGGAGAATATCGTTTCCGACAGGGGATCCCAGTTTGTGTCCAGATTTTGGCGGGCGTTTTGTGCCAGGATGGGCATTGATTTGTCTTTTTCGTCTGCATTTCATCCCCAGACAAATGGCCAGACGGAACGTACTAATCAGACCTTGGAGACTTATTTGAGGTGTTTCGTGTCTGCTGATCAGGATGACTGGGTCTCCTTTTTGCCGTTGGCTGAGTTTGCCCTTAATAATCGGGCCAGTTCTGCCACTTTGGTCTCCCCTTTCTTTTGCAATTCAGGGTTCCATCCTCGTTTTTCATCTGGTCAGGTGGAGTCTTCGGATTGTCCTGGAGTGGATACCATGGTGGATAGGTTGCATCGTATTTGGGGGCAGGTGGTGGACAATTTGGAGTTGTCCCAGGAGAAGACTCAGCGTTTTGCTAATCGCCATCGTCGTGTTGGTCCTCGTCTTCGTGTTGGGGACTTGGTGTGGTTGTCCTCCCGTTTTGTCCCTATGAGGGTCTCTTCTCCTAAGTTTAAGCCTCGGTTCATCGGTCCTTATAAGATTTTGGAAATTCTTAACCCTGTGTCTTTTCGTTTGGACCTCCCAGCATCCTTTGCTATCCATAATGTCTTCCATCGGTCATTATTGTGGAGGTATGAGGTACCACTTGTGCCTTCTGTTGAGCCTCCTGCTCCTGTGCTGGTTGAGGGTGAATTGGAGTACGTGGTGGAGAAAATCTTGGACTCCCGTGTTTCCAGACGGAGACTTCAATATCTGGTGAAATGGAAGGGCTACGGTCAAGAGGATAATTCTTGGGTTACAGCTTCTGATGTTCATGCTTCTGATTTGGTCCGTGCCTTTCATAGGGCTCATCCAGATCGCCCTGGTGGTTCTTGTGAGGGTTCGGTGCCCCCTCCTTAAGGGGGGGGTACTGTTGTGATTCGGTTCGTGGGCTCCCCCGGTGGTCTCTTGTGGTACTGGTGTCCTGTAAGCTTTGCCTTCAGTTCACCTGTTCCTATCAGGATGTGGGAGTATCCTATTTAACCTTGCTCCTCAGTCATTCTAATGCTGGCCATCAATGTATCCAGAGTGATTCTGTTGCATGTTCCTGCTCCCAGTTTTCTGCTCAGCTAAGTTGGACACTTTAGTCCTTAAGTCTATTTTTGTATGTTTTGTCCAGTTTGCACTTATGTGAATCTCTGCAGCTGGAAGCTCTTGTTGGGCTGAAATTACCACTCCAGTGGCATGAGTTGTCACATGAGTTAAGGTAATTTCAGGATGGTGTTTTGAAGGGTTTTGCAGCTGACCGCGAAGTCCTCTGTTGTATCTTTCTGCTATTTAGTTAGCGGGCCTCTCTGTGCTAAATCTGCTTTCATACTACGTGTGTCTTTTCATCTGCTCTCACCGTTATTATATGTGGGGGGCTGCTATCTCCTGTGGGGACATTCTCTGGAGGCAAGCCAGGACTGTGTTTTCTTCTACCAGGGGTAGTTAGTTCTCCGGCTGGCGCGCGGCATCTAGAGACAACGCAGGAATGCCCCCTGGCTACTTCTAGTGTGGTGTGTAGGTTTAGCATCGCGGTCAGCTCTAGTTTCCATCACCCGAGAGCTTGTCCGTTTATTCTATGCTTCTGATGTTTCCTTGCCATTGGAAACCATAACACACACCATCCCCACAGTCAAACATGGTGGTGGCAGCATCATGGTTTGGGCCTGTTTTTCATCAGCAGAGACAGGGAAGATGGTTAAAATTGATGGGAAGATGGATGGAGCCAAATACAGGACCATTCTTGAAGAAAACCTGTTGGAGTCAGCAAAAGACCTGAGACTGGGACGGAGATTTGCCTTCCAACAAGACAATGATACCAAACATAAAGTAAAATCTACAATGAAATGGTTCATAAATGTATCCAGGTGTTAGAATGGCCAAGTCAAAGTCCAGACCTCAATCCAATCGAAAATATCTGGAAAGAGCTGAAAACTGCTGTTTTCATCAAACCTCACTGAGCTCGAGCTGTTTGCCAAGGAAGAATGGGCAAGAATTTCAGTCTGTCGATGTACAAAACTGATAGAGACTTACCCCAAGTGACTTGCAACTGTAATCACAGCAAAAGGTGGCGCAACAAAGTGTTAAGTTAAAAGGGGCCGACTTTTCAGTTTTTGAATTTCCACAAAAATTTAAAATAACCAATAAATTTCATTCAACTTCACAATTGTGTTCCACTTGTTGTTGATTCTTCATCAAAAAAGGTTGAAAACTTCCAGGGAGCTGAATACTTTCGCAAGGCACTGTATATATGAAACCACTGGCATTTACCGCCGCTGTTAGGGTATGTGCACACGTCCGGATTTCTTGCAGAAATTTCCTGAAGAAAACCGGAAATTTTCTGCAAGAAATCCGCATTTTTTTTTGCGTTTTTTTGCGTTTTTTAGCATTCTGCAAGCGTAATTAGCTTGCAGAATGCTAAAGTTTTCCAAGCGATCTGTAGCATCGCTTGGAAAACTGATTGACAGGTTGGTCACACTTGTCAAACATAGTGTTTGACAAGTGTGACCAACTTTTTACTATAGATGCTGCCTATGCAGCATCAATAGTAAAAGATAGAATGTTTAAAAAAAATAAAAAAAAAGGTTATACTCACCTGCAGACAGCCGATCTCCTCAGCGGCGTCCGTTCCTATAGATGGTTTGTGTGTGAAGGACCTTCGATGACGTCGCGGCTTGTGATTGGTCGCGTGAGCGGTCACATGAGCGGTCACACGACCAATCACAAGACCACGACGTCATCGCAGGTCCTTCACACAGACCATCTAAAGCGGCAGCATGCACCGGAGAGGCGGGAACACTCCGGGGGCCATCAGAGGGTGAGTATATGACTATTTTTTATTTTAATTCTTTTTTTTTTACCAATTATATGGTGCCCAGTCCGTGGAGGAGAGTCTTCTCTCCTCCACCCTGGGTACCAACCACACATAATCTGCTTACTTCCCGCATGGTGTGCACAGCCCCGTGCGGGAAGTAAGCAGATCAATGCACTCCTAGGTGTGCGGAATCCCCGCAATTCCGCAATTTTAATGAACATGTTGCTTTTTTTTCCGCGATGCGATTTTTTCGCGGAAAAAAATGCAACATTTGCACAAAAAATGCGGAATACCCTGTAAATAATAGGAGGCATATGTTAGCGTTTTTTTCGCGTTCTTATCACGTTTTTATAGCGAAAAAAACGCGAAAAAAACGTGAAAAATCCTGAACGTGTGCACATGGCCTTACATTGTCTCTCTGGATTAGTGTTCATCCCTTTTTCTGCATTATCTTGTCTTATTACATTATCTCTTTGTATCTCTTTTAGGCCGGGGACACACTTAACGTATAAAAAAACGGTCTGTTTTTCACGGCCGAGAATCGCACAAATGTTTCAAAAACAGTGATCCGTGTGCAGTGCGAGGATGCAATTTCCTCGCATCAAATGATCCGTGTGACATCCGTGTGACATCCGTATGGCATCCGTATGCCGAGATTTTCTCGCAAGCTTGCAAAACCGACATCTAATGGATTTATGTGCTCAAATGTTCGGGAAAACATATATACAGTATATATATATATATATATATATATATATATATATATATATATATATATATATATATGTCATTGAGACACATATATATATATTCTGTATTTATATTTCATTCAGCGCGATATCTGTGAAAAGCCGGTAATTCAATTGCCGGCTTTGCATTTCTCCTTCACAAACCCGACAGGATATGAGACATGGTTTTCATACAGTAAACCATCTCATATTCCCATTTTTTTTGCATATTCCACACTACTAATGTTAGTAGTGTGTATGTGCAAAATTTGGCCGCTGTAGCTACTCAAATAAAGGGTTAAATGGCGGAGAAAATTGTGCGGGAGCCCACACCAATTTTTTCCGCCATTTAACCCTTTATTTGAGCAGCTACAGTGGCCAAATTTTGCACATACACACTACTAACATTAGTAGTGTGGAATATGCAAAAAAAAAGGGGATATGAGATGGTTTACTGTATGAAAACCATGTCTCATATCCTGTCGGGTTTGTGAAGGAGAAATGCAAAGCCGGCAATTGAATTACCGGCTTTTCTATAGAACACCGCTGCGTATTTCTCGCAATGCACACGCATGGTCCGTGTGTAATCCGATTTTTTCTCGCACCCATAGACTTGCATTGGCGAGTCTCGGCCGAGATACGCTGACAATCGCAGCCTGCTGCGAGTTCCCTCGGATCCGAAATACGGTGGAGAAAATATCGGATGATGGGAGCTGCACCATAGATTAACATTGGGCCGAGTGCTATGCGATTTTTTATCGCATAGCACTCGTCCGTATTACGGTCTAGTGTGACCCCGGCCTTAGCCTGAGCCTTGCACTAGGGAGTTTGCTTTATAACAGAAGAATATTTGTGCTAAACTCAAAAGTCTAGTTTTTCTAGCAATGATCAGATGAACACTGCATTATCCTCCACCTATCAGATTATACTGAAAAGTTTAGGCTACTAAAATCAGTCGCTTGGTTGGAGTTGGTAGTTATCCTTTTGCTATCACTTCTTGCTATTAACACATGCAGATTTCTTTGTTGTATTTTGTGTGGATTTTTAGCCTGAATTCATCAGCCATTATTATCATCAGAGGAAGCTTTTTCTGGAATACATGGGACTAGAGTTGAGCAGATTTGGTAGCCGAATCTGAATTTGCCATATTCGGATCATATTCGAACCCTATTTGTGCCAAATGTATGTTTGATGATCGGTTCCAAAAACATTCGGTAATTTCTACTCCCATTGACTCTAATGACATATTTGATGCCGAACATATTCGGAACCGAATCTGAACAAATTCGCTCAATTCTACATGGGGTTGCCAATGAAATGACTGCAATGTATGGACTAGGGCATCCAGAGCACAGACCTCCTTCACTGTGAGGCTTATATGCCCTACTAGAGAATATGAAAAGGGAGATCACCTTTTAATACCTGGTGTTCCAACTTTCAAATACGAATTTTATTTAGGCTCCAAACTGATGAAGGGGATTTAGAAGAGTTTCGCAAAGGCCTTATATACAGTAAAGTCTGCCAATCTGACGATTTGGCCGTGATCAGTGGACCATCTGATTTGTATGGGTGCAGATTCTTTTGTATGCAGGGGAGAAACATCTCCACCAGAATTGTCTAGCAAAAGCTTTCTAGCTTCTGCCCCATTGAAAATAAATGAATGCTTGACCAAATTGAAAGAGATAGAGCTAGGCTCAGTGAGCAGTTGTCTGACGGCTAATTTATGTGTTTGGGCACCTTAAGAGCATTTTCAGGTCATATTATTCTATAAGGCGGGGACTACATGGTGACTTTGGCCACGACTCCTGTCACACAACTGAGGTTTACTAGGCGTCGCTGCTACACTGTAGCCAAATACAAGTGAACGGGGTCACTTGTGACCCCCAATGTACAGAAACAAACAGATCACAAAAAAATACAGACAGGGGTGGACTTCTTATGACTTGCTTGTCACAGTCGCACTGCTACCCCATTCACTTGCATTGCACTGCAATGTAGCAACACCTAGGGAATAGTGATGAGCAAGATGAGCAAATATACTTGGTACTCAAGATTTCCCGAGCATGCTCGGGTGTCCTCCGAGTATTTGTAAGTACCCGGGAGATTTAGTTTTCAGTGCCGCAGCAGAATGATTTACATCTATTAGCCAGCTTAAGTATATGTGGGGATTCCCTAGCAACCAGGCAACCCCCACATGTACTTATGCTGGCTAGTAGCTGTAAATCATTCAGCTGTGGCGCTGAAAACTAAATCTGAGTACTTACAATACTCGGAGGACACCCAAGAGTGCTTGGGAAATCTCGAGTACCGAGTATATTCGCTCATCACTACTAGGGAACCTTGGTAGAGTGACAGATGTTGTCCTAGCCCAAGTGATCTCCTATATTCAAGCATGCCCATGGAATAGAATGAGTAGGGCATGTACTAGGGAGAGATGTCCAAGAAACACACACTTGTAAGTCGACTCTACTCATTTTCCCTCTTGAAAATCAACAAAGTAGACTTGTGTCAAAATTATCTATTGCTTTTTTTTTTAAAAGAGGTCTTAGGGCACAACGACTAATCAGAGCTCCGCTTTCAGAACCCAACTTGCAAAGTATCACTTTTACCTACTGATTCTTTGTTACATTTATTTTATATTAGGAAGAATAATGGCTTAAAAGTCATTTAGTACATATATACAAGAAAAGACAGACAAGGCCCAAAAACGCAAGCACGAGTACCCCTCTACAGGAAACTCACCTGTATGTTTTCCATATACAGAAACCTTGATGTTATTATGAGATTCAACTAGTCTGTGCAGTTTAACTGATTGCTGTAAATTGGGGGAAGCAGATGTGTGTAAAATGTTAGAACGGTAAAGCAAGCTTGATAATGCATTATTCTGTATTATTAGGGAAAAATATACTTATTGTTACATACAGCTACCGTACTAAGCATGCTGCTTGTTAAAGCGGTGATTTTCGCCTTATAGAAAGTAATTAATATTTACTTAAAGGTGGTAGTAAGTAATACATTTTAATGACGCTGCTTGTGTGTTCCCTGTCCAGCTCACATGCAAAATGCAGTAATTATTACATGTCAGTATGAAATTAAAATGATGCTACAAGAAGTAATCATGGCAGAAACTGAGTCATCATGAAGATACAATGTAATGGCACTAGGGTTAGTCTGAACAAACTTGTTAGCCCTGATTGCATAGTCACCACTGTCATCAGTGGTGTGGCAATACAGGGTGGAGTGTCCCTGGTACCCATTTTGCATCAGGGATTCAAGAGCTATAGCCTGGCCTGCAGGTGATATTGGATCCCTCATGCTTATATGCAACTTTTAGTTGTGAAATGTTGTAAGGGAATCTTTAAATCAGGTATAAAAATACAGTTATATATTCTAAGAACTAATCAAAGTCAAATTTAACAAAAAAATAAAGGGGGAGACTTAAAAATATTTTCCTTTTTATTAATGTTTATAATTTCAGACTAAAAATCACATAAAAAACATACTATTTTTACTACCTATATCCAGAGGTGTATCTAGGGGGGCAGGCAGGGTATCTGCCCCAGGCCAGCCAGCAGGGGGTGCCGTGGGTTGACTGATGTGGTAGTCCAGGGTGTCTCCACGGCAGCTACATTTTGCCGCCCCACACACTGGGATTCGGCTATTCTCTGAGCCAACAGTCAAATTGACAGCCAACTCAAAGCAGATGTAGTGCGCCGGCTCCCAGAGATCAATTATACTTGCGTCTTTGAGGGGTATGCATGAGAAAAAAATATGGGGAAAGAGTGCAGACACAGTATGGGGAACGAATGGGAGGAGAAATTTGAGGACAGTATGAGGAGGGAGGGGGCAAGATAGGTGCAGACACAGTATGGGGGCAGGATGGGTGTGGACACAGTATGAGGAATGAGGGGTCGGATAGGCGCTAAAACAGCATGGGGAGCGAGTGAGGGGATGGGTGCAGACATAGTATGGTGAGAGGGGGATGGCTGCAGACACAGTATGAGTAGTGAGGGGAGAATATATGCGGACAAAGTGTAAGAATGTATGCACACACATTGGGGGCAGCGAGGGTGATGACATGGGTGCGGACACAGTATGGGGGAGTCAGGGGATATGTAAGGAGGCAGTATGGAAAGTGACGGGGTAAATATATGAGGAAACAGCATGGTTATCAGGGGGATGTGAGAGGAGACAGTATGAGGAGGGGGGGGACATGTGTGAGGAGATTTACTGAGGGGAACAGTGTGAGGAGATAGTATGGAGGAGAAAAGTTAGAGTGGGCACAGAATAGAGGCTTGAGTAGTTTGGTAAGGTAGCATGGGGGTACAGTGTAAAGGTACAGACAGGAAGGGACAGTATACCTGCCAAGGAGGGGGAGTGTGATGATGGGGCACAGTATAGAGACTGGGTCTTATAGGGGTACACGCTGTAAGAGGACAATGTGAAGAGGGGGCCCAGTATGGAAAGAAAAGGGCAGTGTGGAGAGCTTGTACCATTAGAGGGACAGTGTGTGGGTCATATTTTTATTCAGGAGCATTAATATGATGCTGCCATTTTTAAGGGTATCTTGTGGAGATGTGCTAGTTCCAGCAGTCATCCCATGGCCACGTCATTCATATGCGATTTTCATACTTACAGTCATGTGACAACTAGCTTTTCTTCCTGCTTCTCTCAAGTTTTTCACTGAACATTGACAGAATTAGGGTTCCTACTCACTTGCGTGAGACTCGGATGAGTCTCGCATGTTAATACCCGGCACTGCACCTGGCACAGAGGAGCGAAGCGTGCGGCTGCATGTATTCCTATGCGGCCGTATGCTCCAATCTGAATGCCGGCAGCAGCGCCGGGTATTAACATACGAGACTCATCCGAGTCTCGCGCAAGTGAGTAGGAGCCCTTAGAGAGAGCAGCTCGTCAGCATGTGGCTAAATGTGCAAATCACATATGTGCTTGGGGGGGTGTTGGTGGAATTAATTCTTGTCCCGGGTGCCAGAAAACTTAGCTACGCCTCTGCCTATATTGATATCCTACCAAAGAAACACATACCTGTCTTAATGTGTACACAGACAAGCCAATGCAAATCACAGACATGATTATAATGGCCACAGAATATTCAATGTATTCTTCAGCAAACCATAGGCAAACACTGAACAGCTGAAACACATAGAATGGACTCAGCACCTGAAAAAAAGGAAAAAAAAATACAAGTAATCCATTATGTAAATACTTTTCAATGTGATTGAAGCTCTGACACCAGATACTGTGCTAAAATAAATTACTCCACAATCAAAAATTAATAATACAATAAACTTGCTGAGCTACAGCACAAACAAAAAAGGTCTAAAAAATAAAATGTACTAGAACAATTAAGAGTAATCAAGTTTGAAAGGTTTTGATATTGATTACTTTGATATTCATTGGCCTGATCTTAATAATCAATATCAGATCGGTGGTGTGTTAATATGCCAAACACTCCCTTAAATTGACCAATTGAAGGGATTATAGGGCGTGTACCATTGACTGCGGCTTCACTGCTATGTTTAACAGGCAAAATATCATACATTATGACCCCAATTCATCAAACAATATTTGCTAGAATTCTGGTGTAAAAGTGTTTGAAATGTCATTAACGTTTCGCACAAAATTTTTGTGTCTTATTGTTTTTACCCCAGTCCCGGCTATTCAACAGTTTGAAAAGTGAGTAGACCTTTGCCAGGTGAGGGTGTAGCCAAGCGTGGCCAGGAAATTTGTCCTAATATACACCACAAAAGTGTCACAAATTGTAACAGAAATATATTCCAGCCCTTTCTTGTGGTTGGGTGCAACATCTGGAAGATGAGCCACATTCATCAAGTAACGCTCAGCCCTTGACCCATCTTACTCCAGTGCACTATTCATCAAGAGACTGATGTGCCAAATGCCAGTTTGATGACTATGTTTATATATATGAACACCTGTAATAAAAACAGGCATTGCAAGTATTTCACTATTTGCTTGTATAAGGCCTTTATTTTGCTAAGGCTCAACAGAAAAATTGTATAGTATACGGTTTGATTTTTTTGACATTGTTATACTACTCAAACAATATATTAACCCTACAATTTTACCAAAAAAGGGTATCTGGTATGGGCAGAGGCATAGCTAGGGTTTTGGATCGGGGGGGGGGGGGGGCAAAGCTTCTGAGTGGGACCCTAACCAGGTAACCTTGACTACAGCTGGGTGACGCACCCCAATAGTGGAGGAGAGCCTCAGCAGATGACTGCGCTGTTGCTGAAACTAATCTGCCAAGATTACAAAAAAGAAACTTTTCACTTCTCATGTTTTCAGCATGTCACCATCTTTTCCCAACCTGCACAACCTCCTCATCCTACTGGCACCCCAATGCTGCTGCCATATGTTTCCCTACTACTGCACCTGCTGTGTGGTACTGTGTGCCCCCTAAATTCTAAAGCAACCCTCTAGAATATAGTAATGCTGGGCGCAAGTGCCCACATTTTGTCCCCTAGAAAGTAATAGTGCCCTGTGTGCCCCTTTGATAGTCCCAGTAACCTGAGTTCCCCTATAACAATAAGTGCCCACTTAACATTGAATAATGTCCTGAGTCTCCCCCCTGTACAGCTCCCCTATACACAGTATGAAGCTCTATTATACATAATATGATGCCTCCTCACTGTAATGTACCCGCACACAGTATACTGACTCCTTAGTAGCCCCCAAACTGCTTAATGGCCCCAACACTGTGTGATGGCCCCTTCACTGTAATCCCCACACTGTATGACGGCCCCCTAGATAGCCTCCATATAGTATAATGTGCCAGATTGTCCTCAATATAGTACAGGGTGGACATTTATATGGATACACCTATATAAAATGGGAATGGTTGGTGATATCAACTTCCTGTTTGTGGCACATTAGTATATGGGAGGGGGGAAACTTTTCAAGATGGGTGGTGAGCATGGTGGCCATTTTGAAGTTGGCCATTTTGGATCCAACTTTATTTTTTCCAATGGAAAGAGGGTCATGTGACACCTAAAACTTATTGAGAATTTCACAAGAAAAACAATGGTGTGGTTGGTTTTAACGTAACTTTATTCTTTCATGAGTTATTTACAAGTTTATGACCACTTATAAAATGTGTTCAAAGTACTGCCCATTGTGTTGGATTGTCAATGCAACCCTCTTCTCCCACTCTTGACACACTGATAGCAACACCGCAGAAGAAATGCTAGCACAGGCTTCCAGTATCCGTTGTTTCAGATGCTGCACATATCGTATCTTCACAGCATAGACAATTGCCTTCAGATGACCCCAAAGATAAAAGTCTAAGGGGGTCAAATGGGGAGACTTTGGTGGCCATTCCACTAGCCCACGACGACCAATCCACTTTCCAGGAAACTGTTCATGTAGGAATGCTCGGACCCGACACCCATAATGTAGTGGTGCACCATATTCTGGGTGTCAGGTCCAAGCATTCCTACATGAACAGTTTCCTTGAAAGTGGACTGGTCGTCGTGGGCCAGTGGAATGGCCACCAAGGTCTCCTGATCTGACCCCCTTGGACTTTTTGTCTATGCTGTGAAGATACAAGATGGGCAGCATCTGAAACAATGGATACTGGAAACCTGTGCTAGCATTTCTTCCCCATAGGCCTGTATAGTATAACACACTCTCCATAGGCCTGTATAGTATAATGCACTCCCTATAGGCCTGTATAGTATAATGCACTCGCCCATAGGCCTGTATAGTATAATGCACTCCCCATAGGCCTGCATAGTATAATGCACTCCCTATAGGCCTGTATAGTAAAATGCACTCCCTATAGGCCTGTATAGTATAATACACCCCCATTAGGCAGCCAGTACAGTATAATGCACCCCCATTAGGCAGCCAGTATAGTATAATGCACGCCCATAGGCAGCCAGTACAGTATAATGCACCCCCACTAGGCAGCCAGTACAGTATAATGCACCCCAATAAAAAAATAAATACAATACTCACCTCTCCTCCTTGTTCCCACAGTGCTCTGAGGGCCCGCTCATCTACGGACCGTGGGAGCAGAGTATTGACATCATTGCGACCCTCTGTCAGTGCCTGCATCAGTGACATCAGACGCTAACAGGGGAATGATGGGAGAGGGAGCGTAACACTCCTTCTCTCATCAAAGCGGTCAGCTGTATAGGTATCCAGCCAATACAGTTGACCCTGAGATGATGAGCGGGGGGCCCACTGCTAGCACAGGGCCCCCCACGCCTCCTCAGGGGCCCCATAGTGGCCGAGTGGCAGAGAAGGGAGATTGATTCTCCCTGCTCTGCCGCAGAATGTAACTGTATCGGTACAATTTGCTCGCTGATACAGTTACATAGCGTAGCTCTGTGTGGGCCCCCTCATGGCCACGGTGCTTTTTTTAAATCAGCATAAACTGACCTGCGGTGCATGTTTCAAATCCACAACATGTCAATTTTACTTGCAAGCATACTAAATTTTATGAGCAGATTTTTCCCATAGAATTGCAATAGCTGTGGAAAATCTGCAAAGAAAAGATGCATATGCGGTGGAAATGCACTAAAATTGCATGTAATCTACACATAAATGTATTAATAAAGTTTTGTTGAACCCCAAAAGTCAGGAAGTATCAAAAGCTTAGCAGCTAATTTAAAACATGACATATAAATGAGACAAAAACTGCAATAAAAATGTATGTTACAAAAAAATGCAGCCAAAAACACAATGCAGAAAATGCAAGTAATCTACCGTATATACACGAGTATAAGCCGACCCGAGTATAAGCCGACCCCCCTAATTTTGCCACAAAAAACTGGGAAAACTTATTGACTCGAGTATAAGCCTAGGGTGGAAAATGCAGCAGCTACCGGTGAATTTCAAAAATAAAAATAGATGCTCCATACCATTCATTATGGCCCCATAGATGCTCCATATAAAGCTGTGCCACATATATAATGCTCTGCACCGTTCATTATGGCCCCATAAATGCTCCACATAAAGCTGTGCCATATATAATGCTCTGCACCACTCATTATTGCCCCATAGATGCTCCACATAAAGCCGTGCCATATAGAATGCTCTGCACCGTTCAGTATGGCCCCATAGATGCTCCATATAAAGCTGTGCCATATATAATGCTCTGCACCGTTCATTATTGCCCCATAGATGCTCCACATAAAGCTGTGCCATATAGAATGCTCTGCACCATTCATTATTGCCCCTGTTATGACCCCAATGGCAGAGGATCTCAGAGGTTTCAACAAAGTCTGCAAACACAAAAAAACAGCTCATAGGGAAGTGGTAACTAGGCTGACCGTATACCTGATCCTAGCACAAACAACTAGCAGTAGCCGGGGAACGTACCTACGTTGATTCTAGACGTCTCGCGCCAGCCGGAGAACTAACTAACCCTAGAAGGGAAAATAAGACCTTTCTTGCCTCCAGAGAAAAGATCCCAAAGTTGAATACAAGCCCCCAACAAATAATAACGGTGAGGTAAGAAGAAAAGACAAACGTAAGAATGAACTAGGTTTTAGCAAAGAGAGGCCCACTGACTAATAGCAGAATATAGGAAGATGACTTATACGGTCAGCAAAAAACCCTATCAAAATATCCACGCTGAATATTCAAGAACCCCCGAACCGACTAACGGTGTGGGGGGAGAATATCAGCCCCCTAGAGCTTCCAGCAATATCAGGAATCACATTTTGTACAAGCTGGACAAAAATTAGAACAATGCAAAATAAACAAAAATAGGAAGCAGGACTTAGCTTATCTTGCAAAGAACCAGGACCAGCAGACAGGAGCAAACAGAAATGAACTGATTACAACGATGCCAGGCACCAGACTAAGAATCCAGGAAGTTTAAATAGCAACACCCCTGGCCTAACGAACCAGGTGGGTACCAAGCTGGGGAAAGACAATCCCAGTGCCATACCACTAGAGACCACAAGAGGGAGCCAAGAAGTATAGTTCACAACAGTACCCCCCCTTTAAGGAGGGGTCACCGAACCCTCACCAAGACCACCAGGGCGATCAGGATGAGCAGCGTGAAAGGCACGAACCAAATCGGCCGCATGAACATCAGAGGCGACCACCCAGGAATTATCCTCCTGACCATAGCCCTTCCATTTGACCAGATACTGAAGCCTCCGTCTAGAGAGACAAGAATCCAAGATCTTCTCCACCACGTACTCCAACTCGCCCTCAACCAACACCGGAGCAGGAGGCTCAACAGAAGGAACCACAGGCACAACGTACCGCCGCAACAAAGACCTATGGAACACGTTGTGAATGGCAAACGACACAGGAAGATCCAAACGAAAGGACACTGGATTAAGGATTTCCAAAATCTTATAAGGACCGATGAAGCGAGGCTTGAATTTAGGAGAGGAGACCTTCATAGGAACAAACCGAGAAGACAGCCATACCAAATCCCCAACACGAAGTCGGGGACCCACACCGCGGCGGCGGTTGGCAAAACGCTGAGCCTTCTCCTGTGACAACTTTAAGTTGTCCACCACATGATTCCAAATCTGCTGCAACCTATCCACCACAGAATCCACCCCAGGACAGTCAGAAGGCTCAACATGTCCCGAGGAAAAACGAGGATGAAAACCAGAGTTGCAGAAAAATGGCGAAACCAAAGTAGCGGAACTAGCCCGATTATTAAGGGCAAACTCAGCCAATGGCAAGAAGGTCACCCAATCATCCTGATCCGCAGAAACAAAACATCTCAAATAAGCCTCCAGTGTCTGATTAGTTCGCTCCGTTTGGCCATTAGTTTGAGGATGAAAGGCAGACGAAAACGACAAATCAATGCCCATCTTAGCACAAAAGGATCGCCAGAACCTGGACACAAACTGGGATCCTCTGTCAGACACGATATTCTCAGGAATGCCGTGCAAACGAACCACATTCTGAAAGAACAAAGGAACCAGATCGGAAGAGGAAGGCAACTTAGGCAAGGGCACCAAATGGACCATCTTGGAAAAACGATCGCACACAACCCAGATGACAGACATTCCTTGAGACACCGGAAGATCTGAAATGAAATCCATGGAAATGTGTGTCCAAGGCCTCTTCGGGACAGGCAAGGGCAAAAGCAACCCGCTGGCACGAGAACAGCAAGGCTTAGCCCGAGCACAAGTCCCACAGGACTGCACAAATGACCGCACATCCCGTGACAAGGAAGGCCACCAAAATGACCTAGCTACCAAATCTCTGGTGCCAAAAATCCCCGGATGCCCTGCCAACACCGAGGAATGAACCTAGGAAATAACTCTGCTGGTCCATTTATCAGGGACAAACAGTCTGTCAGGTGGACAAGAGTCAGGTCTACCAGCCTGAAATCTCTGCAACACACGTCGCAAATCAGGAGAAATGGCCGACAAGATTACTCCCTCTTTAAGAATACCAGCTGGCTCTGAGACTCCAGGCGAGTCAGGCACAAAGCTCCTAGAAAGAGCATCAGCCTTCACATTCTTTGAACCAGGCAGGTACGAGACCACAAAGTCAAAACGGGAGAAAAACAATGACCAACGAGCCTGTCTAGGATTCAGTCGCTTAGCAGACTCGAGATACATCATATTTTTGTGATCAGTCAAGACCACCACACGATGCTTAGCACCCTCGAGCCAATGACGCCACTCCTCAAATGCCCACTTCATGGCCAACAACTCCCGATTCCCAACATCATAGTTCCGCTCAGCAGGCGAAAACTTCCTGGAAAAAAAAGCACATGGTCTCATCACAGAGCAACCAGAGCCTCTCTGCGACAAAACAGCCCCTGCACCGATCTCAGAAGCATCCACTTCAACCTGAAAGGGAAGTGAGACATCAGGCTGACACAAAACAGGCGCCGAAGTAAACCGGCGCTTCAGCTCCTGGAAGGCCTCCACGGCTGCAGGGGCCCAATTAGCAACATCAGAACCTTTCTTGGTCATATCCGTCAAAGGTTTAACAACGCTAGAAAAGTTAGCGATAAAACAACGGTAGAAGTTAGCAAAACCCAAGAACTTCTGAAGACTCTTAACAGACGTGGGTTGAGTCCAATCATGAATAGCTCGGACCTTGACTGGTTCCATCTCCACAGCAGAAGGGGAGAAAATAAAACCCAAAAAGGGAACCTTCTGTACTCCAAAGAGACACTTCGAGCCCTTCACAAACAAAGCATTATCACGCAAAACCTGAAACACCATCCTGACCTGCTTTACATGAGAGTCCCAATCATCAGAAAAAACCAGAATATCATCCAGATAAACAATCATAAATTTATCCAGATACTTCCGGAAGATGTCATGCATAAAGGACTGAAACACTGAAGGAGCATTAGAGAGCCCAAAAGGTATCACCAAGTACTCAAAATGACCTTCGGGCGTATTGAATGCAGTTTTCCATTCATCTCCCTGCTTAATGCGCACAAGGTTGTACGCACCACGAAGATCTATCTTGGTGAACCACCTGGCACCCTTAATCCGGGCAAACAAATCTGACAATAGAGGCAAAGGATACTGAAATTTAACAGTGATTTTATTCAGAAGTCGATAGTCTATACAAGGTCTCAAAGATCCGTCCTTCTTGGCCACAAAAAAGAATCCCGCACCAAGAGGGGAAGAGGATGGACGAATATGCCCCTTCTCCAAAGACTCCTTGATATAAGAACGCATTGCGGCATGCTCAGGTACAGACAGATTAAATAATCTTCCCTTAGGAAATTTACTACCCGGAATCAAATCTATAGCGCAGTCACAGTCCCTATGAGGAGGAAGAACACTGGACCTGGACTCACTGAATACATCCTGATAGTCAAACAAATACTCAGGAACTTCTGAAGGAGTAGAGGAAGCAATAGACACCGGCGGGGAATCGCAATGAATTCCCTGACAGCCCCAACTTGACACAGACATAGCCCTCCTATCCAAAACTGGATTATGGGTCTGTAACCATGGCAGACCTAAAACGACCAAATCATGCATTTTATGCAGAACAAGAAAATGAATCACCTCCCGATGTTCAGGAGTCGTGCACATGGTCACTTGTGTCCAAAACTGCGGTTTATTTTCCGCCAATGGCGTAGCATCAATTCCTCTAAGAGGAATAGGATTTTCTAAAGGCTCCAGAACAAAACCACAGTGCTTGGCAAACGACAAGTCCATAAGACTCAGGGCAGCACCTGAATCCACAAACGCCATAACAGGGTAGGAAGACAATGAGCAAATTAAAGTCACAGACAAAATAAATTTAGGTTGCAAATTACCAATGGCGACAGGACTAACAACCTTTGTTAGGCGTTTAGAGCATGCTGATATAACATGTGTAGAATCACCACAGTAAAAACACAACCCATTCTGACGTCTATGATTTTTCTGTTCGATTCTAGTCTGAATTCTATCACATTGCATTAACTCAGGTGTCTGTTCAGACAACACCACCAGAGGATTAGCGGATTTGCGCTCCCGCAAACGCCGGTCAATCTGAATGGCCAGCGCCATAGAATCATTCAGACTTGTAGGAATGGAGAAACCCACCATCACATTCTTAATGGCTTCAGAAAGGCCATTTCTGAAATTTGCGGCCAGAGCACACTCATTCCACTGAGTAAGCACGGACCATTTCCGAAATTTTTGGCAATACACTTCAGCCTCATCCCGACCCTGAGAGATAGCCAGCAAAGCTTTTTCTGCCTGAATTTCAAGATTGGGCTCCTCATAAAGCAATCCGAGCGCCAGAAAAAACGCATCAATATTTGCCAATGCCGGATCTCCTGGTGCCAACGAGAAAACCCAATCCTGAGGGTCGCCATGCAAAAAGGAGATAACAATTTTAACTTGCTGAGCCGAGTCTCCAGACGAACGAGGTCTCAAAGATAGAAACAATTTACAATTATTCCTAAAATTCCTAAATTTAAATCGATCTCCAGAGAACAGCTCAGGAATAGGAATCTTAGGTTCTGACATAGGACTACTAGTAACAAAATCCTGAATGCCCTGCACCCGTGCAGCAAGCTGATCCACACTAGTAATCAGAGTCTGGACATTCATGTCTGCAGCAAAGCCTAAAGCCACTCAGAGAAAAAGGGGAGGAAGAAAAAAAAACAAAAAAAAACAACTCAGTACTTCTTTTCTTTTAATCCCACTTCTGCAATGCATTAAGTATTCACTTGGGCCTGGCATACTGTTATGACCCCAATGGCAGAGGATCTCAGAGGTTTCAACAAAGTCTGCAAACACAAAAAAACAGCTCATAGGGAAGTGGTAACTAGGCTGACCGTATACCTGATCCTAGCACAAACAACTAGCAGTAGCCGGGGAACGTACCTACGTTGATTCTAGACGTCTCGCGCCAGCCGGAGAACTAACTAACCCTATAAGGGAAAATAAGACCTTTCTTGCCTCCAGAGAAAAGACCCCAAAGTTGAATACAAGCCCCCAACAAATAATAACAGTGAGGTAAGAAGAAAAGACAAACGTAAGAATGAACTAGGTTTTAGCAAAGAGAGGCCCACTGACTAATAGCAGAATATAGGAAGATGACTTATACGGTCAGCAAAAAACCCTATCAAAATATCCACGCTGAATATTCAAGAACCCCCGAACCGACTAACGGTGTGGGGGGAGAATATCAGCCCCCTAGAGCTTCCAGCTTTCAGGAATCACATTTTGTACAAGCTGGACAAAAATTAGAACAATGCAAAATAAACAAAAATAGGAAGCAGGACTTAGCTTATCTTGCAAAGAACCAGGACCAGCAGACAGGAGCAAACAGAAATGAACTGATTACAACGATGCCAGGCACCAGACTAAGAATCCAGGAAGTTTAAATAGCAACACCCCTGGCCTAACGAACCAGGTGGGTACCAAGCTGGGGAAAGACAATCCCAGTGCCATACCACTAGAGACCACAAGAGGGAGCCAAGAAGTATAGTTCACAACATGCCCCATAGATGCTCCACATAAAGCTGTGCCATATAGAATGCTCTGCACCGTTCATTATGGCCCCATAGATGTTCCATAGAAAGCTGTGCCATATAGAATGCTCTTCACCGTTCAGTATGGCCCCATAGATGCTCCACATAAAGCTGTGCCATACAGAATGCTCTGCACCGTTCAGTATGGCCCCATAGATGCTCCACATAAAGCTGTGCCATATAGAATGTTCTGCACCGTTCAGTATGGCCCCATAGATGCTCCATAGAAAGCTGTGCCATACAGAATGCTCTACACCGTTCAGTATGGCCCCATAGATGCTCCTTATAAATCTGTGCAATATATAATGCTGCTGCTGCTGCAATAAAAAAAAATGACATACTCACCTCTCTTGCTGCCCGCAGCTCCTCAGCGTCCCGTCTCGGCGTCTCTCCGCACTGACTGTTCAGGCAGAGGGCGGCGCGCACACTAGTACGTCATCGCGCCCTCTGACCTGAACAGTCAGAGCAAGAGGACGGGAAGATGGAGCGGCGCCCGGCGTGTAGAACGCGGACAGGTAGCTATGACATACTTACCTGCTCCCGGCATCCCTGGCTCCTTCTCCCGGACAGCTGGTCTCCGGGTGCCGCAGCCTCTTCCTCTGTCAGCGGTCACCGTTACCGTCATTAGAGGAATGAATATGGGGCTCCACCCCTATGGGAGTGGAGTCCATATTCATAACTTTAATGAGCGGTCCCACGTGACCGCTGAACAGGGGAAGAGCTGCGGCTCCGAAGACCGTGGGACGAGCAGGGGGAGCCCCAGGAGCGCCGGGACTAGGTGAGTATGCGACAGTCCTCTATCCCCATCACCCGCCGACCCCACCGCCGATCATGACTCAAGTATAAGCCGAGAGGGGCAATTTCAGCCCAAAAATTTGGGCTGAAAATCTCGGCTTATACTCGAGTATATACGGTAACTTAGTTAATACTCACATTACATAGGTTCCCAGCAATGAGCCTTGCCTTATCGCGGCTGCCGGGTGAATATGAATTGGCCAATTTATGTGATACGTATTCTCAATTTTTCATGTTTTCTAGTGCAGTAATGCAATTCAAATTTCATATATTTCATGTTTGCATGCTATAGTGCTACAGAGTGCTACTTTATTTGTTGGATATATATGGAGATGGCTGCTCTTAGTAAGCACCTGTTCACACCTGATTTCTGTTTGGAAGTGACGATCAGTCTTTTGATATTAGTGTACTTTGGCTCTCTGACTGAGCACTTCGCCTCTCAGCCTCAGTCGTTTTTAATTACAGCAGGATCCTACCTTCCCACATAAATGTAGGATTCAGTCTAAGGCTATGTGCACACGTAAGAAAAGAGGTGCAGAATTTCCTGCACAAAATCCGCATCTCCTGGCAGAATCCGCAGGTGTGGATTTGCCGCGGTTTTTGTGGGGAATTGATGTGGATTTTGTGTGGACTTTCTGCAGTTTTTCCCAATGCGGATTTCTATTATGGAGGGGTGCAGAAACGCTGCAGAACCGCACAAAAGAAGTGACATGCACTTCTTTGAAATCTGCAGCAATTCCGCACTGATTTTTCTGCATTTCTGTGCTGAAAAAAAACGCTGCGGATCCGCACTAAATCCGCATCGTGTGCACACAGCCTAAGAGAGGATTCACATTAGGCACGTTCCCAGCAATGAGAACTGCCTTATCGTGGCTGCTGGGTCTGCATGAATTGACCAATTTATGCGCTAAATATTCTCAATATTTAATATTTTCTAGAGCAGTAATGCAATTCAAATTTCATGTTTGCATGCTATAGGGCTACAGAGTGCTACTTTATTTTGTTGGTTAGATATGGAGATGGCTGCTCTTAGTAAGCACCTGTACATACCTGATTTCTGTTTGGAAGTGACGGTCAGTCTTTTGATATTCTAACTTAGCTAATAGGTGTAGAAATGCTGCAACATTAAAACCTCACAAATGCTCATCGTGGGAACATAGCCTGATAAGGGATAAGCTTTCAATCACTTAAGGGGACAGACAGACGGCCGTATTTCTCGTGCAATCCTCAGACAGTCCGTCTGCCCTCCTGTCCTGAGAGTGACAGCTGCATAGTAATACATCACGCTGTCAAGCTCAGGGCAGGAGAGGTGCGGACCAGTCCGTGCATTGCAATGTAATCTTTGCATGAGAAATACGTCCGTCTGTCTGCACCCTACGGAATACTTTGCACTCCTTGTTCACAGCTCTGGTTCTACAAGACTACAGCTTCACAAATAAGTGATATATTGCTGATATCTTGTAACTACTTTATGTTGGCCTCAGAGGGCAGCATCGGTACGGAACCACAGGGGACTTTGCTGCAGACAAGCATCGCTTTTATTCTTATTTTATGCCAGCCCTTTTAAAAAACAATTTTAATTTCCTGGAAAAAATCATTACGTTTCACTAGGGAATCAGAATGCAAATCTCCATCTTTAATAATTGTATTATTTTCGATACACAATTCTATACCAATTAATTTCTTAGTGTATTATCATAGTGTTTGGAGCTTTGTTTTTCTCATAAAGGAGTCAATGCATCAAAGATCGAGATCTTGGCTCGACTCCAGTGCCATTTTATTGAAGACATGAAGACCAGCTGTGGAATCTAACACAGTCCACGCGCAGTCCACCCAATGATGGTGGCAGAGGCGCGAAATTTCAAAATGGAGGCAGGTCACTGAATAATTAAGGACCTGTGGAAACACAGGAGACAAGACAGGGGGGGGGCGCCCCAGAGCAGAAAAAGGCCTAACCTCCCAGGCCTGCCCTAATTCACAGAAGACATCAAAAGAAAACTTAACACCATGAGTATAATAGCACAATTATAGCCACACTTTTACTTTACAGTGCTAAATCCTGCTGACAGGTTCTCTTTAAAAGGTGGTTCAGAAGAAGGGAGATACAAGTTACTCACCCTGCTATCAAAATGAGTTCACTGATTAAATACACTGTTAACTCATTCTGCAGCCAAGTATGTAGGGTGATACATGGAGGCTGTAGAAGCCAAACAGTTCAAATTTTTTAATGCAAGAATTTTCTTTAGTGAAACATAAAAACAATAAAAATAATACTACGGTAATTGTCCATATCACCTCCATAAAAGTGTTAGTAGTACACAACAAATCCACTAAATTGTATAAAAATCGTCACACAAGTGACAAGTGTCCACATTTAAATAAGACTGATAACATCCAAGTCAGTTTATATCATAAGAAGAATATAACTTTTCTTATTGCGATAATGTAACCACAGAACTGAACTTTGATCATATAAATATACTTACTATAGCACCATTTCTTTGCATCTTCTAGATGCTATTTGAAAAGGAGCTGGAGAGAAGGAGGACAGAATCTCATGGAAAAAGGGTATGTGCTATATGAGTGTCTGATACTGTAGTTTAAGTGAATCTGTCACCCCAAAAATCATATATGAGCTAAGGCACCGACATCAGGGGCTTATCTACAGCATTCTGTAATGCTGTAGATAAGCCCCCGATGTAACCTGTAAGGTAAGAAAATCACGTTATATTATACTCACCCAGGGGCGGTCCCACTGCGGTCACGGTCCGGGTCCGGCGCCTCCTATCTTCATACGATTCCGTCCTCTTCTTGTCTTGCTGCCACGGTTCCGGCGCAGGCATACTTTGTCTGCCCTGTTGAGGGCAGAGCAAAGTACTGCAGTGCGCAGGCGCCGGGCCTTTCTGACCTTTCCCGGCGCCTGCGCACTGTAGTACTTTGCTCTTTCCTCAACAGGGCAGACAAAGTACGCCTGCTCCGGAGCCGCGGGAGGAAGACAAGAAGAGGACGTCATCGTCTGAAGCTAGGAGGTGCTGGACCCAGACCCCGACGCCCATCGGACCCGGACCGCAGCGGGACCGCCCCTGGGTGAGTATAATATAACCTGTTTTTCTTCCCTTTCATCTGGGGCTTAGTTACAGAATTACAAAATGCTGTAGATAAGCCCCTGATTCCGGTGGCCTTAGCTCATATACGATTTTTGGGGTGACAGATTCCCTTTTATCAAAATGCCCCATGCAGAAAAAATGTTAAATAAATACAAATATATATACTTTTTAGGATACAGTTTGTGGACCAGAAATTTTCAGATAGAAAAATCCTCATCAAAAATTCCGTGTGGACATACTCCTATTGAGTCATTGGCCAAAATTTGAGCTTTCAATGCAACCAAAATGCTTCAAGAACCAACATGTTTTTTCATTTTCCAAAGAGAAAGTGCCAAATGGATAAAGCAGCCCCATGTGCACTACAGATACAGCTCTGACAAAAATTAAGAGACCACTGCAAAATTTCCAGTTTGTCTTATTTTTCTCTTTAAAGGTATATCTTTGAGTAAAATGTAAATTGTTCTTTTATTCTATAAACTACTGAAAAGATGTCTCTGAAGTTCCAAGCAATACATTTTGCATTTATTTTCTGAAATTGAGAAATGGTCAAAATAAAAAAAAATGCATTGCTTGAAAACCTCAAATAATGCAAAAAAGAAACAAGTTCATAATCATTCAGAAACAACAATACTAATGTTTTAACTCAGGAAGAGTTCAGAAATCAATATTTTTTTGAATAACCAAGATTTTTAATCACATCTTTCAAGCGTCTTGGCATGCTTTCCACCAGTCTTTCACACTGCTTTTGGGTGACCTTATGCCTCTCCTGGCACAAAAATTTAAGCAGTTCTTTGTTTGATGGCTTGTAACTATCCATCTTCCTCTTGATTACATTCTAGAGGTTTTCAATGGGGTTCAGGTCTGGAGATTGGGCTGGCCATGACAGGGATTTGATGTGCTGGTCCTTCATCCACACCTTGATTGACCTAGCTGTGTGGCATGCTACATTGTCCTGCTCAAAAAACAGTCCTCAGAGTTGGGGAACATTGCCTGAGCAGTTTTTCCAGGACAACCTTGTATGTGGCTTGATTCATACATCCTTCGCAAAGATTAACCTGCCCAAATCCAGCCTTGCTGAAGCATCCCCACATCATCACCGATTCTGCACTAAATTTCACAGTGGGTGCAAGACACTGTGGCTTGTACACCTCTCCAGGTCTTCGTCTAACCATTATACGACCAGGTGTTGGGCAAAGCTGAAAATTAGACTCATCAGACATAACCTTACTCCAGTCCTCTATGGTCCAATCCTTAGGGTCTTGGCAAACTTCAGCCTGGCTCTCCTTTGGTTTTCATTGATGAAAGGCTTTTTCCTAGCTTTACATGAGTTGAGTCCTGCCTCTAGGAGCCTGTTAAAAACTGTTCTTGCTGTGCACTTCACCTCAGCTGCCATTTGCCATTCCTTTTGTAGGTCACTTGATGTCATCCTGCGGGTGCTGAGTGACATTTGAATAAGATGACGGTCATCCTGGTCAGTGGAGAGTCGTTTTCACCCTCTGCCGGTCTGTAGCTTTGTTGTCCCCAATGTCTGCTGCTTGACCTTGTTGTAATGGACTGTCATCTTAGAAATTTTAAGGATGGAGGCAACATGACGCTCACTGTGTCCCTCTGCTAGTAAAGCCAGAATTGAGCCCTTCTTTTCCTCACTCAAGACTTTTCCTTTTCAACTCCTTTGGCATGGTTAAAAGTTATTTTTTCATTCCTATTACTTTCGGGATATTACTGGCACTTGTTTTGCCATCCAACTTGTCTTATTGCAAGAAGATTGTGAGCACCATAGCAGGGTTTTTATACTTTCCTTTGTTAAATAAGATTTGGTTCAGGTGATCAACATCGCAACTACCAGGTATTACTGCTGCGGGGAGAGCTGTACACAGCAGCAAGGGAGCTGAGCAAAGCGCCGCGTAACTCACCAGGTAACAACCAGGACCTGAACCATGTGACAAAGTAGGAGGTGGTCAGGGGAGAAGCCAGACGCCGGGGTGCAGAGGAGACGATAAACACAGGAGAGTAGTCAAACAAGCAAAGATCAGAGCCAGGAGATCAAGAGGTACAAAAGGGGTGAGACAGTATTGTCAGAAGGGAGGCCAGAGGTCAGAAGTCCAAAAGAACGAACAAGCAGAGTAAAGCACGGAGAGTAAGCAAAACAATTGCAAACCGGGCACATACTCCAGAGGTCAGGCACACAGTGTAGACAAAAGTATAGCTGACAGGGAATCCTAGTCTGGAGTGAGTATAAATACCCTTCCCAGATCCAAGGGGAAGCAAAATTAACCCTGAGAGAACAGGACATTAACCATGTCCTAACCATGACAATCACCTAATCAGAAGCACATTAAGTAGAATGAGGTGTACTCTGGTTGGAATTCAACTGACACTGGAATAGAATGGCTGTCAGACATGTAGAGAAGCTGATTTTTATAAAACTGCGCAGTGATCTCTTATTTTTTCCCAGAGTTTTCCCATTGATATCCATTAAAATTCCAATAATATTTAAAGCTGTGTTTCATGTGGATATTGCAGCACTTAAATCCATGTAATAGTAAAGTTTGGCGTCCGGACCGAACACCTACTATTAGGGCATGGACACCGAACACGGACTTCTCCAGGAAGTCCGTGTTACTGTTCAGGTTTGGCTGCCCAAACTTAGGTTGTTTGTCACTCTGTCATGTGCATGACTAGAAACCTAAAAAGGAGGGCACCAACATACTCATTATCAATGGGGTCAGCCTGAGCCATGTCATAACGACCAACAAGAAAGTAACCAAGAACAAAGAAACATGCACAAGAGCAGAGATCACCATAAAAAAAATAATAATAAAGGATAAAACATTTAAGAACACGAAGTACACAAGTACGAGTAATTCATACCCATCTTGGGGCAGGAGCTCCAAACTACCAGCTAGCAGCTATAAATAATATTTGTGGACAATACTGCCAAATATACTCTATAGCAAAATTCAGACAAAGACACTGATACAAAAGAACAGATAATAGAGGCTTAATGGTTGGCACCCAAGACAAAACCTCTGCTAGTTCGTGAGAAATAGGTTTACTATAATAAAATTCAACATAAAGATCACTGCAAAAATCTAATTTCCAATGCCTACAGAGGTATAAAAAAGCACAGTGGGGTATTTTGCCTAATGGCAAACATATCTGAGCTAAAGATATCCCTTACCCATGACCATGTGGCTGTGGTGTATCAGTGGAAAAATGATCCAGGGTATATGCTCATAGAAAAGGACTCATTAATTAGCGGTAGTGGTGTAGAGGCAAGGTCCGGCTCCTGTCAGTTCGAAGCGTGTCCTCCCTCACCTGACTTCATCAGGGGAACTTCCTGCAAACACTGAACCCGAACTTTATGTAAATGTTCGGCCAAACCCACCGGACCCGAACATCCAGGGGTCCGCCCATCTCTACCCATGACACCTCATCCAATTTTTTTGTCTTATAAAACCCTAATATAATAAATTTTTGCTCCTGTGTTCCTGAATAAATTTGTCAAGAGCTGATGATTTTTCACCGCTTAAGCATGCTACAGACTGGGTGGAATATGCAAACACCCACGATAATTATAGGTTTAGGTTCGGAAAGTGTCTGCTCTTATTAATAGTTATTAAATATAATCTTACCTCTTTAAAAAGTAATTTCCATATTGGAACAATTCCAACATCTATTATGTTGGGCCCACAGATTAGCCTCCTGTAATGACACCAATTTTCAAGTTGTGTTTTATTGTATAGCCTTACTACTTTCAAGTATATGCATAATATGCAAACAGTAAATGGTTAAAAAGTTGTCAGAGGCCATATCTATCAATAATAGGGGACAAGAATGTATCACAGAAAAAGAATACAAAAATACTCCAACAGTTCTTCATTGGAAATAGTTTCCCTTTACTCTATGTTGAGATAGAGACATTTTTAGGCGAAAAATAGGTAGCACTAATGTGAACAGAGCCCATAGTCCAACATATCGTATTGATATCAATGAGGCTAGATAGTGCTACTGTTGGTATCGACAACACAGAAAACCTTGCCTGAAACCCTAATAGAGAAGAGCATAAAAAAGCAAAAGCTCAAAGCTTCCCGCATCACAAGTCTTTTCTGAGTAATTGGACTTTCTTGGGTAAATGCTTACCTGACATCCTGCTCCTCTTTCAAAAAACCATTCCCAAAATTGTCATGTATGGATACACATGTGTAATGATCTTCCAAGATTCTGGAACAGAAATATTTCAAATATAATAATATGACTATAATACTTTTATACAGAAAATACTTTCCAAAATCATACCCAGATTTGGTAAACTGACTCCTATCGTCATCCCATATGTATCGAATTTTCTGTACTCGTATGTATCGGACCTATTGAAAAAACATACAATGATGAAATGTAATTTTTGTCAATATACTCTTTGAATAAAGCAATACAAACCTTTGTGGGTGCAGTCTGAGGCTATGTGCGCACATTGAGTATTTGCTTGCAGAAATTTCTGCAAGGTTTCTGCATCTCTTGGTAGGAAAAACGTTGCGGAAAAAACTCGCATTTTTGGTGCGTTATTGCCGTGTTTGTGTATACGTTTTTTGTATGCATTTTTGTTCAGCAATGAATGCTTTTTTGAGCTAAAATAAAGATATTTAAAAAAAAAAGTTTTGTGATGTAATTTCTTGCGTTCAACACCACCTTTTTCATGCTGATGCAGTAGTAGGGCTTGGTGTCACTAGCTGTCATTTAACCCCTTCATGACCTTGGGATTTTCCATTTTTCCGTGTTCGTTTTTCGCTCCCCTCCTTCCCAGAGCCATAACTTTTTTATTTTTCTGTCAATATGGCCATGTGAGGGCTTATTTTTTGTGAAACAAGTTGTACTTTTGAACGACATCATTGGTTTTAGCATGTCGTGTACTAGAAAACAGGAAAAAAATTCCAAGTGTGATGAGATTGCAAAAAAAGTGCAATCTCACACTTGTTTTTTGCTTGGCTTTTTTGCTAGGTTCAATAAATGGTAAAACTGACCATTGAGCCATTATGATTCTCCAGGTCATTACAAGTTCAAAGACACCTAACATGTCTAGGTTATTTTTTATCTAAGTGGTGAAAAAAATTCCAAACTTTGCTAAAAAAAAATAAATTGCGCCATTTTCTGATACCTGTGGCGTCTCCATTTTTCATGATCTGGGGTCGGTTGAGGGCTTATTTTTTGCATGCTGAACTGGAGTTTTTAATGATAGCATTTTGGTGCAGATACGTTCTTTGATCGCCCGTTATTCCATTTTAATGCAATGCCGCGGCGACAAAAAAAACTTAATTCTGGCATTTCAAATTTTTTTCTCGCTACACCGTTTAGCGACCAGGTTAATCCTTTTTTTTATTGATAAATCGGGCGATTCTGAACGTGGCAATACCAAATGTGTGTTTGATTTTTTTTTATTGATTCATTTTGAATGGGGCGAAAGGGGGGTGATTTAAACTTTTATATATTTTTTTTTTTCACCTTTTTTTTAACTTTTTTTTTTTTTTTTTACTTTTGCCATGCTTCTAGAAGCTGGCACAACTATACTATCCTGTCCGAGGTCAGAAAGAGGTTAAAACCTAGCTCTAGGTTTAGTAATGAAACGGTATCAGCCTGACACCCACATTACTAAGCCGATAAGTAAACAGACTCTATGGAAAAACACCATGTGCACTACTATCAAGTGGTGCAGAGACTAGGTACCCAAATCCTTCTATGAACAGTAAAGAAAGTCTCGCACTCAACTTAAATATTCTTGCAGATTTATTAGTACTGGAGTAGCACTGGAAACGTTTCAGCCTTAATTAGGCTTTCATCAGTCACTACAATATTCAAAAGGAGAGCCAAAACATAATACAGTGTGTAAACAAAAGTACATAAAAAAATACATAAAAAAACATAAGAACAAAAGTATATACAATTTTACAATGGGAGCCATACTTGAAAACTCATATAGAAGCTCTTATTGCAGTGATACCACGTAGAATATCAACGCCCAAAGTTATCTATCAAGTGACCACAAGATTGGGAAGGACATATATTGTGAACAACACATACCGTGTTATGTCTTTCGAAGTATATCGACAACCGTTAGCACTAGAACGCAGTTCGTGCGTGTGACCTGAGGTGGTGTGAGAAAGAGGGTAATGGTTTCCAAACAAATACCGATTAGGACATAGGTGTCGCAGATATAGATAGGTATGGTGATACTCACAGTGAATGGCTGTCTTGTGGAAGCATAGGATGACTATGAAGCTGGTAATGCTATCACTGTGGAATAATAGAGGTAGGGGGACCATAAGGAAGGAGTGCAAGCCCATATTTGTCTGTGTAGCTAAACATAAATGCAATGGAAATAACCCAGTATGGAGCCATTTACCTTAATTAATAGTGTAAAGGGTTTAGAGGTGATGGCCTCCAAGGGCGGCTAGGCATGTGATCTGGCGGCTAAGTAAAGAATAAAAAATTATATGTCCCGTTCCTGGGCTTGATGTAAAGTGTCCATTGAGTCCTGGCATACCTGGAGGGAACCGCTGTGGTGTATGATCCTCTCTGGAGCGGTGTCCACCGCTTGTGGGGGATGAGAGTGTGAGCGGTGTTTATAAGCGGCCAGGTATGCGTCATGAAAGGGCGCTGTGACCGGGAGTGACGTTGCGCAGCTGCGGCCAGGGCGGAAGTGAATGGCCGTGCGTGTCACTGGGAGATTGTGCGTTCCTAGGATAACCTCCTACTCCCACTTCCCCATCATTTCCACACAGCTGGGCATAATATCTCACAGCTAAAGTTTCAAGTCCTGGAACATGTACCCACACAACGCAGGGGGGGCAATAGGATACTTATGCTCAAAAAACGTGAGGCATACTGGATCCACTCCAGAGAGGATCATACACCACAGCGGTTCCCTCCAGGTATGCCAGGACTCAATGGACACTTTACATCAAGCCCAGGAACGGGGCTTTTGTTCTTATGTTTTTTTATGTATTTTTTTATGTACTTTTGTTTACACACTGTATTATGTTTTGGCTCTCCTTTTGGATATTGTAGTGACTGATGAAAGCCTAATTAAGGCTGAAACGTTTCCAGTGCTACTCCAGTACTAATAAATCTGCAAGAATATTTAAGTTGAGTGCGAGACTTTCTTTACTGTTCAGATAAGTAAACAGAAACACACACAAAAAAAACACACACACATTGTCACCACCCTATGTAGGAGCGTTAACAGAACGAACGCATATAGGCTGTAAACAGAGAGCAAAGGTTAATTTTAAAGAAAAAAAATGAAAAAAAAAATGTGTAGGCTCCCGCGTAATTGTAATAACCAACAAAGGGAAAGCCGATGGCTGAGGACTGATGTTAATATTCTGGGAAGGAGTCAATAGTTATAAAGGTTCCCAGGCTATTAATATCAGCTCATAGCTGTTTGCTTAGATTTTACTGTCTAGTTTACAGGGGGACCGAGGAAAAAAATTGACATAGGGTCCCCCTATAAAATCTAACTGGCAAAGGCTAGGCAGACAGCCCTGTAGCGGTGGCATTAGTGGTGTGACTTCTCTCAAAGACAGCCGGCGATACACTGACAGGAGGTAATTGCTCCCGCAGTATATCACTGAGCTGCCGTGAGAGAGTTCACCGGAGTTCATCAGCTGATCAGCTCTGGTGATCTCCCTTATGGCACCACTGCTGCATGGGAAAGTTCTCAGGCAGCAGTGCCATAAGGCCGGGGACACACACAACGTATAAAAAAACGGTCCGTATTTTACGGCCGTAATACGCCGAAAAGTCCCCAAAATAGTGATCCGTATGTCATCCGTAGGCAGGGTGTGTCAGCGTATTTTGCGCATGGCATCCTCCGTATGTAATCCATATGGCATCCGTACTGCAAGATTTTCTCGCAGGCTTGCAAAACCGACATCTAATGGATTTATGTGCAATTCAATTGCCGGCTTTTGATTTCTCCTTCACAAACCCGACAGGATATGAGACATGGTTTACATACAGTAAACCATCTCATATCCCCTTTTTTTTTTGCATATTCCACACTACTAATGTTAGTAGTGTGTATGTGCAAAATTTGGCCACTGTAGCTGCTCAAATAAAGGGTTAAATGGCGGAAAAAATTGGCGTGGGCTCCCGCGCAATTTTCTCCGCCAGAGCGGTAAAGCCAGTGACTGAGGGCAGATATTAATAGCCAGGAGAGGGTCCATGGTTATTGGCCCCCCCGTGGCTAAAAACATCTGCCCCCAGCCACCCCAGAAAAGGCACATCTGGAAGATGCGTCTATTCTGGCACTTGGCCACTTTCTTTCCACACCCGTGTAGCGGTGGGATATGGGGTAATGAAGGGTTAATGCCACCTTGCTATTGTAAGGTGACATTAAGCCAGATTAATAATGGAGAGGCGTCAATTATGACACCTATCCATTATTAATCCAATTGTCTGAAAGGGTTAAAAAACACACACACACATTATTAAAAATTATTTTAATGAAATAAACACACAGGTTGTTTTAGTATTTTATTGTTCTCTCAATCCATCCGGAACACCCTCGCTTGGCAAAATAATAAACGCACAAGATACATACCCCCTCTGATGAACTGTCAGGTCCCATGAGGTAATCCATCTGAAGGGGTTAATTATTTTACAGCCAGGAGCTGCGCTAAAGCACTCGCTCGTGTCTGTAATCCCCGGGTGCTGAAAGGAAAGCTGGGTGATCTGTACTTACATTGAGTTGCGGTGAGGCGCCCTCTGGTGGATGAACTCATATGAACTCGAGCGTGGGAACTTTTCCAAGGCTCCAGTTCATGAGAACATCCACCAGAGGGCGCCTCACCGCAACTCAATGTAAGTACAGATCACTCAGATTTCCTTCATTCCCCGGGGATTACAGACACGAGCGAGTGCTTTAGCGCAGCTCATGGCTGTAAAATAATTAACCCCTTCAGATGGATTACCTCGTTGGATGTGACAGATCATCGGAAGGTATGTATCTTGTGGGTTTCTTATTTTGCCAAGCGAGGGTGTTCCGGATGGATTGAGAGAACAATAAAATACTAAAACAACCTGTGTGTTTATTTCATTAAAATAATTTTTAATAATGTGTGTGTGTGTGTGTGTTTTTTAACCCTTTCAGACAATTGGATTAATAATGGATAGGTGTCATAATTGACGCCTCTCCATTATTAATCTGGCTTAATGTTACCTTACAATAGCAAGGTGGCATTAACCCTTCATTACCCCATATCCCACCGCTACACGGGAGTGGGAAGAGAGTGGCCAAGTGCCAGAATAGGCGCATCTTTCAGATGTGCCTTTTCTGGGGTGGCTGGGGGCAGATGTTTTTAGCCACGGGGGGGGGGGGGCAATAACCATGGACCCTCTCCTGGCTATTAATATCTGCCCTCAGTCACTGGCTTTACCATTCTGGTGGAGAAAATTGCGCGGGAGCCCACGCCAATTTTTTCCGCCATTTAACCCTTTATTTTACAAGCTAGAGTGCCCACATTTTGCACATACACACTACTAACATTAGTAGTGTGGAATCTGCAAAAAAAAGGGGATATGAGATGGTTTACTGTATGTAAACCATGTCTCATATCATGTCGGGTTTGTGCAGGAGAAATGAAAAGCCGGCAATTGAATTACCGGCTTTTCAATAGAACACCGGTGCGTATTTCTCGCAATGCACACGCATGGTCCGTGTGTAATCCGATTTATTCTCGGCCCCATAGACTTGCATTGGCGAGTCTCGGCCGAGATACGCTGACAATCGCAGCCTGCTGCGAGTTCCCTCGGATCCGAAATACGGTGGAGAAAATATCGGATGATGGGAGCTGCACCATAGATTAACATTGGGCCGAGTGCTATGCGATTTTTTATCGCATAGCACTCGTCCGTATTACGGTCTAGTGTGACCCCGGCCTTACTAAGAACTCTGTGTTATTTAAATGCACTTTTGCTTTTTACTCATTTAACTACAGCAAGGTTTATGTTCATTTTGCTTGTAGCAAAGAAGAAATTGGATTTTCAATTGTGGATCGATTTAATAAAAAACAACATCGGCAGCAATTATACACAATAAATGAGCAGCACAGGTTAAATTTTCTTGACAGTACAAGTTAAATACAAGCTACAGCTTTTCCTGTGGTCTTTTATTATTTACAAGTGGTTATATTCAAATGAGTGTGTAAATTATGAAGCAGATCTTTACATTTACACATACTTAGTTACACCTAATCACTCATGGATAATAGGGTTAACCTACATCTCATCTAGTTCCTGTTCACACACTTATTATTCCTTTAATTGTAGGTCAGAGCAAAGCTGAAAACAAGAAACTCAGTGTAAAGAAAAAGATAGAATTATTCTGGCCCAACCGCTTTATCGTAGGCCCTGAACAGTCAGAACATCAGTGCAGATTCTATGTATCGTCATTTACTGCAAATGCAAATTCTAGGAAACATGCTTAGTTCTAAGTCTGCAGAAGTCCACAAATTTACATCACAAACACCCACATGAGCCCAGAAACAATCCATGAGCAATGCAAACAGTATGAGTGGTAATTATAGACACACTTCTGAGTGCTTTTATTAATATTTTGCTGTTGAAAGCTGATTCATGTGGTCTGAGCACAGGAAGCATGGAGTATAGACTGGTTCCTGCATTCTGAACATCCATTTTCTGCTCTACAATGCTGCAGCCAGGGCTGGACTGGCCATCTGGCAATTCTGGCAAATGCCGGAAGGGCCGATCAGGTGTGGGCTGCCTTGTCTGCTATGTTGTTAATAGAAACACAAAGCACAAAGTAGGTGACTCTGTCAATTACCACAGCAGGCTTCTGGCATCATTAGAAATATTGGTCTTGTAGTAAATCTTGCTTTCCTCCATCCGGGGTAATATTAGTAATATATCCCATCTGGTGCTTAGGGACAGTGACAGTGAATGTCAGTCCCAGTCCGTACCTGGCTGCGGCATATAAGAGAATAGCAGAGTTGAAGATATGGTCAAGGAGAATGTGACTTGTCCCAGAAGCAGGTCCCCTGGGGCTTGTCCCCGTCTGCTCACCTAAACTCACAAGTCTCTCCCTCTATGTGTCAGAGTGATCTGTCATTTTTACAGAGCCAGTGGGGAAACGTCGGCGGGGGTGCTTCCTCTTGGACTAGTTACCTAGATCCCAGGCGCACTTTTAACTATGTCTTTCTCTTAATCACTACAGTGTTTCATCTTAAAATATGATCCAACCTCCATTCAGAATTGAAGATTTGACTATACAACATGCCTGATGGCCTCCTCATACTGTCATTCCTTCATTCCGTAGTCCATCCTTCTGCTTCACAAAATTGCTGCCACCATCTCAGACTTACTATAGCTAATGCTATTAGGAAGGCTAAGACGCTCCTTCCACTGACATCTGACAGGACTGACACCTTTGGTTGACCGTTCCTTAGGGGCCAGCCAGCGCACAGGAGGAGTATAAGGCTATGTGCACACAACAGGATTCTTTGTAGAAATTTCCTGAACAAAACCAGACTTTTTCTGCAGGAAATCCGCATGCATTTTTTTTGCATTTTTTTCCACGTTTTTCTCGAGTTTTTTTTTTCTCAGCTTCCCAATGCATTAAATAGCAGGAAATCCATGAAAAATCTGCAAAATTAATGAACATGCTGCATTTTTTACTGTGATGCGTTTTTTTCGCGGAAAAAAAACCCCGCAACATTTGCAGCAAAAAAACGTAAAAAAAACCGCAAAAAGTCCGGAACATGTGCACACAGCCTTAGCCTTTCTAATAGCTCATTACATATCAAAATCTGAGAAAGCAGCAGCCAATTTGTGAAGCAGACAATAGGGCTCCAGAGCAGAGGAACAGTGGCAACAGACTATGTTAACTATACATATCCTGTGTATAGTCAAGATTTCAGTTTAGACTGAAGAATTGCTTTTAATAAGACCTGTTACTGGATCAAAAGTTGACTCATTTTATTTCCATGCTCCCCTAAGTATACTTTTTTAAAATCAGTCATACAGCTCCAGAGATACAGGCCTTTTAATTTAGAGCTAATTTTCATGTGCTTCACAAGAAGATCCTCTATGGCGTGTCTTTAGGTTGCTCTGTATTATTATTATTATGTGAGAAATACCTCCTTTACTTAAACCGAGTGTTTCTAGGCGAGAAAATGGGGAAAATAGACAAGAAAAATAAGAATAATCTTTATTTTTATATAGCGCTAACATATTCCACAGTGCTTTACACACATTATCATCGCTGTCCCCAATGGGGCTCACTATCTAAATTCCCTATCAGTATGTCTTTGGAATGTGGGAGGAAACCAGAGTACCCGGAGGAAACCCACACTAACATGGAGAGAATACACAAACTCTTTGCAGATGTAGTCCTTGGTGGGATTTGAACCCAGGACTCCAGTGCTGCAAGGCTGCTGTGCTACCCACTGCGCCACCGTGCTGCCCCCAAACCACATGTTTGTCTACAATTCAGTCCCCATTTTAGTGAGATTAAATCCATCATTCAGAGACGGTTACCAATATTAGAACAAGATGAAATATTATCAGGCATACTAAGAGATGGCATTGATGTGGTAGCCAGGAGAGCTCCCACTATTGGTAATGTAAACTCCCCGAGTTTCTTTACATCTAAATCCAAATCAAACACCTGGTTGGAATGTAGGGGTTGTTATAAATGTGGCACTCCTGCTTGCAGTACGTGTGCATCTAGCCAACCAGGTAAAACATTCACAAATTCGGACAATTCTAAAAGTTACTATATAAAGGAATTTACAAACTGTCAATCCAAAAACGTAGTCTATAAAATCAACTGCTCAGAATGCAAAGTTTTGTATGTAGGGTGAACTACAAGGAAATTAAAAACCAGACTATCCGAAAACATTAGAGATATTGGTAACTTTAATGTCGGGAATAAGAACATTTCCATGGTTGCCAAACATTTTGTCACCTGCCATGGCAACAATATATCAGCAATGTCTATGCCTCAATCGAGGGGGGGATATTAGGAGACGCCTCCTAACAAGAGAAGAGTTTTGGATTTATAACCTGCAAACAAGATCCCCTTCTGGTCTAAATAAGAAAAACGAAATGATGTACCATTATTGTTAAAAGTTTCTTTTATATTTTGATAGTAACAGTTTTATATATGTTTATAATTAATCACTCTGTATAGTGCTATGAGTCACTAGGACCTTTGCAAAATCATGTGATCAGCGGTCTCGCTGCTATTGGCTAATTAGCACTATATAAAGGTCTCTAATGTCGATATGAAGGTAGACATGACTAAGATCTTCTAGATCGAAACGCGTCGTCCTTTCCATTTGTTTGCATCCACTTTGTGCAAGGAAAGTCACTTTGTCACTTTGTTGTTTATTGTCCATGATTAGTTTGCTATTATAGGCCATTCTCTATAGTGGGCATGTTTATTATATTGCCTTGAGTTGTGTGCGGGTTTTGTGCCTTATTGTGGGCGTCTGTTTCCATGGGGGCTTTGTATTTACCCCTGTTTTAAATGTTTTTAATGTGTGTGCTTTGCCTTTTTGTATTTATTTATGTCTAATAAAGATGTGTTATATTGCTTACAGTGTGGTGATTCCCATTTATAAGGTCTACCTTTTTCTCTAAATTATATGTGTAGCTGTTCTTAGACCTTGGTTTGAATCCCACTGACCGTGGTGCCCCCAATTGCTCTTATCTGCATACGGTGGGATTAGTATGTTGTAGCATGGTGGAACATACGTCTGGATTTATCTGACCAGGGAATGTTTTTCCACTGCTCCATGATCCAATTTTTGTACTAATTTTGCACACTTAAATCTTGACTTTTTAGTCCTCTTAAAAAAATAAAAACATTTGAACTTGAAGTAGTGTCAGAAATGTCAGGTCAATCAGAACATATAGTTTTATGTAGGTAATTTATATGCTAGAGGATTCCAAGAATTGTCTCAAACTTACCAGTAGGTTAGGTTTAATCACCGCCTTATTAATGACTGAATCCACATCATGAGTCACAGCACTGAAAGACTTGTATTCCGAGGCAGATAGCTGAATTGAGAGCACTTTTTTCCATGTATGTTCTTTGAAAGCATCCTGCAGAAACACAGCAATAGATTAATTCAAAGTATAATTTCACCCAGTACAAAACACCAACAACTACTGGTAGGTCTGATCACTGTTTATGAATTTAAATATTCCGTCAATCTCAGAAAACAACACATAACCTGTATGGCAGGCACGGTACTGCATAAGGAACGTGCCTCTGACTGTGGAGCCCATATGACAAACGCCAATAAAATACTGTCAGTGCCCAGTTTCCCCCCTCACACCACTCCCCTTGGTGATGCACTAATTGGGATGCCCTGCCGACCAGAAGCAGGAAGGTTCCAATGGACACACCTACAGGGATTAAATTCAGGTGTCTGGGCCAATAACTCCCTCTTTCCCCAGGCGGAAACCTGGAAGCTTTTGTCCCACCCTCCCTCCATTATAGATGTCAATGGAGTGTGAATTGCCATACTAATTGGCGGATAGATGTAAACGTGTTAAAAAAAAAAAATAATAGACTTAATGGTTATGTATATATAACTAACCATTGCTAACGTTACTAAGTCACAGCGGAAGAAGCAGAGGAGGGCAAAGGTTCGTAACCGCTCAATGGCCAACTCGCCTGTAGATTGGGGTCGGCGACGAGCCACCCGTTACGAAATGTAATAGCCTTTTCTCTGCTTATGTAATTAATAAACTGTGACCGACCTGTTCAACCCACTTAGGACTGTCTGTGCTTCATTACGGCATTGGTGGGAGGGGGGAAGGCACTGTTGATGACACACAGGTCTCCACAGTCTGCTCATTCGGGTGCCTATTGCCCCCTCTCATATCCTCCACCCCTCCCCCACCCACTCCATTAAGAGATCGGAAACACCACCAACAGAAACACCAGAATTGCTGTTTTTTGGTTGCTGTACTGCTCCCAAAAAAGTCAATAAAAGAATATTAACTTCATATGTACCTCAAAATGGAATCAGTAAAAATGATAGCTCAATTCACAGAGGTTGTCCACTGATGTAAACTTAAAAACTTATAGGTCTCAAAAAAAATGTAAACACAGAATCAATTATTTAATTATTAATCAAATTGGGACAAGAAAAACACAAAAAAAAATCACCTACCATATATGGGTTAACAGAGGTTGATCAATACGAAATGCATAAAAGTTCTCACGCTGCAAGTGGTGATGTCATTCAGGTTACCGCAGTTCATAGTCTATGTACTGTGTTAACCGTAGTGACGTCAGCACTCTTCACAGCAGCCGGATTCACAGATCACTGTCAGTGTGTTCCAGCTGGCGGGTTGAGCGGTCACATTACTCATGTCACTGCTCAACACACCATCCAGGTGTAGAAAAGTTGGGGATCATTGTGGGATGTGTGATGGATTTACGGCGGACTCCTTTGGATTATTGAAATGTTTAAAGGTAATAAATGGGTAAAAGAGATTCAGGAGTGATTTTTACAATAAAAGGATTTTTTCTGTGTGTGTAATGGGGGTGTCTGATAGATGCCTCTCCATTACTAACCCCTGGGCTTGATGTCAGCTGGCAGCGCTCACCATCTGACTTGCATTGATGAGTCTCGTCTGTTTTACGTGGCCATTGCTTGCTGCAATTTTTTCCTTACCCCAATTCCAGGTGAGTAAAAACTCGTAGATGAACACTGCCTTATTGAATAACATTGTTGCAAGTGCAATGAGATTTTTTTCTCACATTGCACTCGGCGATTTTATACACAGATGTGCACGTACCCTAATAGAAACACGTCACCACTTCTGCATTTTTCACCCATTCCTGATTTTGGCTTACAAATACTGATGTAAAATACTGACCAAATACTGAACGTATCAACATGGCTATATAGGTCCATTTTTCATTAGAATCAAGGATCAAAATTACCTTAACAAGTTTATGGGTCTGTGAAAATCATGGACAGTACATGGATGGCATCAGTTTGCAATATGTGTGCTGTAAGTGAATAACAGGGTAATGTATAGGATTTAGGATAGGCCTGCACAGCATTTGGCCCGTGGGCAGCATGTTGCCCGCCAAAGGATCCTTTGCTGCCCACAGAGAGGCGGGAGATTCCAGTTTTCATCTTCTTAAACCCAAATATATTTCTATCTTTGAGATATGAATATATTTAAGTACATGAGCTCCGGGAAAAGGAGAAGAGGAGCTCTCATCAGCTCCCACCCTGACGTGCAGCAGCGTGATAAGGTTATCACACTGCTGACCTCATCACACTGCTGCTGTCAACGCACTTATGAGAGTCAAGCATAAGAGGCAAGGACGCAGTGGGGAATGGTCTCCATTGACAAGCCAAAGATTGTTCTGTCATACTAAAAACCTGATTCTGGTAATGTATTCATGTAAGTAAATCATTGTATTGTAAATTTCTTTGCGGCTCTGGGATTGATCCAGTATGACATTGTGGCCCTTGGACCGAAAAATGTTATGCACCCCTGGTATAGGAGAAGCTTTGAAATATATATTAATTTTTTATCTGTGAAAATCACTGAAGGAAAAATGATGGTAAAGACTGATAAATTGATCAAACACTGATGAAAACTAGATCCAAAACACTGATGAGACTTAAGGCCCCGTCTCACATAGCAAGATCGCTAGCGAGATCGCTGCTGAGTCACAAGTTTTGTGACGCAACAGCGACCTCAGTAGCGATCTCGCTATGTGTGACACGTACCAGCGACCAGGCCCCTGCTGTGAGATCGCTGGTCGTGTCGGAATGGCCTGGACCTTTTTTTGGTCGTTGAGGTCCCGCTGACATCACTGAATCGGTGTGTGTGACACCGATCCAGCGATGTCTTCACTGGTAACCAGGGTAAACATCGGGTTACTAAGCGCAGGGCCGCGCTTAGTAACCCAATCTTTACCCTGGTTACCAGCGTAAATGTAAAAAAAAAAAAACAGTACATACTCGCCTTTCGGTGTCCGTCAGGTCCCTTGCCGTCTGCTTCCTGCTCTGACTGAGTGCCGCCGTACAGTGAGAGCACAGCACAGCAGTGACGTCACCGCTGCGCTCTGCTCTCACTGTACGGCGGCACTCAGTCAGAGCAGGAAGCAGACGGCAAGGGACCTGACGGACACCGAAAGGCGAGTATGTACTGTTTGTTTTTTTTGGTAACCAGGGTAAACATCGGGTTACTAAGCGCGGCCCTGCGCTTAGTAACCCGATGTTTACCCTGGTTACCCGGGTGCTGCAGGGGGACTTCGGCATCGTTGAAGACAGTTTCAACGATGCCGAAGTCGTTCCCCTGATCGTTGGTCGCTGGAGAGAGCTGTCTGTGTGACAGCACCCCAGCGACCACACAACGACTTACCAACGATCACGGCCAGGTCGTATCGCTGGTCGTGATCGTTGGTAAATCGCTATGTGAGACGGGGCCTTTACGTACTCCTGAACATGGTGTAAAGGGTCAGAAAAACTCACTGTGAATATGGCTTTTAGGTCACGTTTACACGTTCAGTATTTGGTCAGTATTTTACCTGTAAGCCAAAACCAACAGTGTCAGTCAGAGAAAAAGTATAATAGAAACGTGCCACCACTTCTGTATTTATCACCCACTCCTGATTTTGGCTTACAAATACTGAGGTAAAATACTGACCAAATACTGAGGTAAAATACTGACCAAATACTGAGTGTGTGAACATGGCCTTGGATAGTATAAGGAAAAAAACCTTTGAATTTTTGTACTATATATACTTCATTAGTTTATTTTGCTTCTTTCTATGGTTACAAAAAAACAAATAAGCAAGGTCTGATATGTATAGAATCAAAGAAAGAAACATAACCTCTAAGGCCAGTCTCACACGTCCAGATAATTCTGGTACCGGAAAAATCGGTACCGGATGTATCCGTGTCCGTGTGACCGTGTGCTCACGTGGCACATCAGTGTGGCACACGTGCGGCAGCCGTGTGCCACCCGTGTGCCGACTGAGTACCACATGGACCGTGCAGGAGACAGCGCTACAGTAAGCGCTGTCCCCTGCTTTGAGTGCTGAAGCCGGAATTCATTCCTTCTTCCCAGCAGCGTTCGCTGGAGAGAAGGAATGAAAAACCATTGTTTTTTTATTTTTTTTGCAGTTAAAATAAAGTTCCCGGTAACCCTATGGGAGGTGGAGCCGCATATTCATCACTGTAATGTGCGGCACCACGTGACCGCTCATACAGGATAAGCTGCGACGCTGAGAGGAAGCATCGAGGGAGCTGCGTGAGTACTTTATTTCCAGCGGGCGGGCGCACAGGGGGTGGGAGAGTGTTGGTTACCGGGAACTTTATTTCAAACGAAAAAAAAAATAAAAAAACAATGATTTTTCATTCCTTCTCTCCAGCGAACGCTGCTGGGAAGAAGGAATGAATTCCGGCTTCAGCACCACACGCAGGGGGGACAGCGCTTAACTCTAGAGCTGTCTCCTCCAACGTCCGTGTGGTACCCAGTCGGCACACGGACGGCACACGGACAGCATCCATGTGCGGTACGTGTTTACACGGACCCATTGACTTTAATGGGTCCGTGTGATACGTGCGCTCCCACGAATACTGACATGTCTCCGTGTTTTTCAAATGGACACATGGTCCGTGAAAACACACTGACATGTGCAGAGACACATTGATTTTAATGTGTCTACATGAGTCAGTGTCTCCGGTACGTGAGAAAACTGTCACCACATGTACCGGAGCCACTGACGTGTGAAACAGGCCTAAAATATAGCTTGTATTAATAAACTCTAAAAAGCTCCAGTCTATATAGACATATCTGAGAGGATCAGGTCAAGGTCAGGTAAAAAAGTCACATATCTTTTCTTAATTACAGATATTTATGATGAAAGATAGGTCTAGGGGAGAGAGCATGATTATCCGTTTCCCTACCTACCAGCGGAGGTTGTCACCTTATGGGGAAACCCAGTCGCGCCCCAGCTCCAATGCTGACTCACCCTAACTCATAAGAATCCCTCAACAAAGCCTCCACAACACCCGTAAAAGTTAACACATAGTGATCTACATGTATTACCTAATGGGCACACATACCGTTATTACAAAAAGGAAATAGAGTATCAGTACTCAGTTTTCAGAAAAATTTGTATTGCACTTAAACAACCCCATACTTACCTCCCATAAAAGTGCTTAATTCATGTGGGGCCACCCTGGCTACCAGTGTAAAATGTAAAAAAACAAACAGTACATACTCACATTCGTGTCCCCCGGTGTCCGCTTCCCTGCACTGACTGAGTGCCGGCCCTAACAGCAGAGCGGTGACGTCACCGCTGTGCTGTGCTTTTACTTTAAGGCCGGCGCTCAGTCAGTGCAGGAAGCGGACGGCGAGGGACGTGTGACAGACATCAGAAGGTGAGTATGTACTGTTTGTTTTTTTTTACTTTTACGATGGTAACCAGGGTAAACATCGGGTTACTAAGCGCGGCCCTGCGCTTAGTAACCCGATATTTACCCTGGTTACCATTGTAAAACATCGCTGGCATCGTTGCTTTTGATGTCAAACACAACGATACACGGCGATCTGACGACCAAATAAAGTTCTGAACTTAAATCAACGACCAGCGATATCACAGCAGGATCCTGATCGCTGCTGCGTGTCAAACACAATGATATCGCTATCCAGGACGCTGCAACGTCACGGATCGCTAGCGATATCGTTTACTGTGAAGGTACCTCAAGTGGTGAATAATCATTTGTGTTGCCATTTTATGGGACCCTTAACTTCTTTGTTTTTCTTTGATAGATCAGACTTTTATGGATGTGGTGATATCTAATTGATTTTTTTTTTTTTTTCTTTTTAACTGGAAAAAGGTTATTTTTAAATTGGAAAGATTTCAATGTTTGTATTTTTAAAAACTTTTTAATTTTTATGCTTTATTTTTTAGGTACCCCTCCCCCCGCCTAAAAAAAAAAAAGACTGGTCAAAATTAAATTGCACTTCCAACATAATATAGGAACCCAAAAAACACAGGAAGAAGATGCAACTAAGTAAGTTAAATAGTATTCTAGTAAATAATTATTATAAGCAATTAAAAAAATGAGAGAAAAGTGAAAAGGAGACCCCACTAATCCAGGGAACAGAAAAAAAAGTATATGGTAGATAGCATGTAAGTATGTAAATAAATTGTCAATTCCAAATTAGGTATCTAAATAGAAAGGTAAGCAGTACAACATCACATACAGTTGTGGCCAAAAGTATTGACACCCCTGCAATTCTGTCAGATAATACTCAGTTTCTTCCTGAAAATGATTGCAATCTCAAATTCTTTGTTATTATTATCTTCATTTAATTTGTCTTAAATGAAAAAACACAAAAGAGAATGAAGCAAAAAACAAAACATTGATCATTTCACACAAAACTCCAAAAATGGGCCAGACAAAAGTATTGGCACCCTCAGCCTAATACTTGGTTGCACAACCTTTAGCCAAAATAACTGCGACCAACCGCTTCCGGTAACCATCAATGAGTTTCTTACAATGCTCTGCTGGAATTTTAGAGCATTCTTCTTTAGCAAACTGCTCCAGGTCCCTGATATTTGAAGGGTGCTTTCTCCAATCTGCCAATACTTTTGGCAACAACTGTATGGGGTAATGGGTAATCCATGCTACAAGACGAATATAACAGAGTCTACAAAAATAAGTATAACATCATGGGCAGACAAAGACAGCTTGGGGCCCCTGTGCAAGAAATGTATCTGGGCCCCATCCTTTTAAGGTGACCAAGCTACCGTATTTTTCGGATTATAAGATGCACTTTTTTCCTCCAAATTTGGGGGGAAAATGGGGGTGCGTCTTATAATGCGGATATACTTTACCGGTACCATTGCTGCAGGCCGCAGGCTGGGATGAGGGGGTGTCCGGCAGTGCTGCATCTGCCCAGCACTGCGGGGGTGCACGGCAGTGCTGTGGGGTTGCCCGATGCTGCTGCTGGTGTCTCTGGTGCTGCGGGGGCTCTGCCGACATTTAGTGAAAGACCAGAGACCCCGCAGTTCCATGGTTTCCTGTGCGGTGGACTCCAGGAAAATGGCTGCCGGGGGGCGGAGCATGCGTAGATAGAGATCTCGGCACCAAGATCTTGGGAGATTAGATCTCAGCGCTGTCAGAGGCAGTGAGGAAGCAGGAGATAGGATTGGCTGAGATCAGCCATATTTATCAGGTCTGTTCCTGCCTGCATGACGCAGAAAAGGTGGGGGGGCATGCCCATGACTCCTGGGCTCCTGCATCATAGATCGAGCAGCAGAATCAACTCTGAGGAGAGGAAGGGGGCCCTCCTGACATATCCTGCAGAGTGCAGCCCCTCTCTGACAGAAAGACTCAGGTACAAGCCCCCTTCCTCTCCTATTAGTGTAGATGTTGCCCCTGGCACTATCAGAGAACAAGATATTTCAGCAGCTGATCGGGCCCCCTGTCCCCCTGGCCCCTGTGCAGCTGCACTGGCTGCACATGCGATATGTCAGCCCCAGAACCTAATATCAGGTACTAGCTGCAGTAATGAATAAAGGCAGTCAGAAAAATAATGAAAAATAACAAAAGGGCATGCAAATCCATGTAAAATCCTATCCAAAGCACAGCCATATGGGAACTAGTCAGGACTAGCAGAAAATGCTGATGACAGGTAAAGCACAGATCATGAAAAATTGCAGCAATAAATATACATTTTGCGAGTATGACCTCATATGGGATGTACTTATCTGAACAACCTGGGTTAGGTGAGGAAAGGTACCCCAATGTGCGTTTCGAGATACCTTCTTTGGGAGGGATACATAGGAAGGCATATAGGGCTCCTTTAAATAGGAACTCACCAGTCAAATGGAAATCCTGTGATAAATTGGTGCTTCCGAAGGTAGGGCCACATGTTGGAAGACACAGGTTCGGTGTCCCACGTCACAGGTCCTCCCCCATCACTGACGCGTCAGCTAGGTGGGGTGGGAGTGCGACGTCACAGGACACGTGACCGTGGCAACTGTGTACCAGTCCACCTCTGAGACCGCACACCACATATGGGAGGTGTATAGAGTCAGGACTTAGTGTGCTAAAGTGGTATACAGAACAAAACACAGAGAGGTCACGAATGGGAAAGCAACAAAAGTAGCAGGGACTAGGGGGAGAAAAACAATTGGAGTAAATGTAGCAATAATAAATGCAATTAGAAATAGGAGATCACACTAACTGACCTGCTTGCATCCAAAGTGCTAGTGCAAAGTGCGGACCAGAGAGACATAGCCAGCACACATTTAAAGTGACAGTACTCAGTCAATACAAATGATGAAACTTCATAAATTAGGAACAGTGTACAATATGAAATATGCATATATACAGTGTGGAAAACAAGTATTTGATACACTGCCGGCTTTGCAAGTTTTCCCTCCTACAAAGAATGAAGAGGTCTGTAACTTTTATCGTAGGTACATTTCAACTGTGAGACAGAATCTAAAAAAAATCCAGACAATCAGATTATATTATTTTTACATGACGCATTTGCCTTTTTTGCATGAGATAAGTATTTGATACAATAGAAAAACAGAACTTAATATTTGGTACAGAAACCTTTATTTGTACTTACAGAGGTCAGACATTTCCTGTAGTTCTTGACCAAGTTTACAGGCACTGTAGCAGGGATTTGGGCCCACTCCTCCATATCTTTCAGGTTTCGGGTTTGTCGCTGAGTTTTTTATTGGGTGCAGGTCTGGAGACTGGCTAGGCCATTTCAGGAGTTTAAAATGCTTCTTACTGAGCCACTCCTTAGTTGCCCTGGCTACATGTTTCAGGTCATTGTCATGCTGGAAGATCCAGCCATGACTCATCTTCAGTGCTCTTACTGAAGGAATGAAGTTGTTGGCCTAAATGTTGCTATGCATGACCCCATTCATCCTCCCTTCAATACGGTGCAGTCATCCTGTCTCTTTTGCAGAAAAGCACCCCCAAAGTATGCTTCCTCCACACATCCCTTTTCTTCCTCCAAACACGGTGAGTGGAAATGATACCACAAATTTCTATTTTGGTCTCATCTTTCTCCCTTGCCTCCTTTGGCAAACTTCAAAAGGGCCAGGACATGTGCTAGCGTGAGCAGGGGGACCTTGTAGTGTGTTACTAATGGTAATGTTTGAGACGGTGGTCCCAGAACTCTTCAGGTCATTAACCAGATCCTGTAGTTCTAGGCTGATTCCTGACTTTTCTCAGAATCATACTTACCCCAGGAGGCGAGATCTTGCATGGAGCCCCAGAAAGAGGAAGATTGACAGTCATCTTGTGTTTTTTCCATTTATTAATAATTGTGCCAACAAGTCTTTGCCTTCTCATCAGGCTGCTTGCCTATTGTCCTGTAGACCAACCCAGCCTTGTGAAGGTCTACAATTTCATCCCTGGCGTCCTTAGATAGGTCTTGGACATGGTGAAGGGGTTGGAGTGTGATTGATTGAGTGTGTGGACCGATGTCTTTTAAATAGGCAACGCGTTCAAACAGGTGCAAATAATACATATAATGAGTGCAGAGTAGGAGGGCAAAAAAACTAACAGGTCTGTGAGAGCTAGAATTCTTGCTAGTTGGTAAGTGATTAAATACTTATTTCATGCAATTTAATTATTTAAAAAACATACAATGTGATTTTCTGGTTTTTATTTTTAGACTCTGTCTCACACAGTTGAACTGCACCTATGATAAAAATTACAGACCTCTTCATTGCTTGTAGGTGGGAAAATTTGTAGTGTATCAAGTACCCACCACAGTGTCCAGAACATGGAGCAGATACCAGGAGAAAGGCCAGTACACCAGGAGATGTGGAGGGGGCCATAGCAGGGCAACAACTCAGCAGCACGACTACTACCTCTCCCTTTGTGCAAGGAAGAACAAGAGAAGCAGTGCCAGAGCCCTGCAAAATAACCTTCAGCAGAACACTAACATCCATGTGTCTGGTCAAACTGTCAGAAACAGACTAAATGAGGGTGGTATAAGGTCCTGACTCCTGACGTTCACAAGTGAGTGTTGTGTGTTATGGACCTGGTGGTTAGGTGCACCCGGAATGACCTGATAGTTATACACGGAATCGGGACTAGCTCTGGGAAGTGGGAACTCTGCTGACCGCAAACCCTACTCTTATCACACACACTAGAAATAGCCGTGGATCGTGCCTGACTCTGCCTAGACGCCTCTTCACAGCCTAAGAGCTAACTACCCCTAAAGATAGAAAACAAAGCCTCACCTTGCCTCAGAGAAATTCCCCAAAGGTAAAGGCAGCCCCCCACAAGTATTAACTGTGAGTTAAGAAGAATTGTTGTGAATTTGGATTCTGGGCTCCCCCGGTGGCCGCTTGTGGAATTGGACTTGTCATCCTCTTTCCTGTTTCACCTGGTTCCATCAGTAGTGGGTGTCGCTATTTAAGCTCATTTCTCTGGTGGTTTCTTGCCGGTCAACAATGTTATCTGATGCCTCTCAGTGCTTGTTCCTGCTTCTAGACAACTACTAGATAAGTTGGACTTTTGTCCATGTTTTGTTTTGCCTATTTGTTCCAGTTCACAGCTGAAGTTTTGTTACTGTGTCTGGAAAGCTCTCGTTGATCAGGGATTGCTACTCTGGCGTTATGAGTTAATGCCAGAGTTTAAGGTAATCTCTGGATGGTGTTTTGTTAGTGTTTTTCTGCTGACCATGAAAGTATACTATCTGTCTTCTGCTATCTAGTAAGCGGACCTCAAATTTGCTAAGACTATTTTCCTGCTGCGTTTGTTGTTTCATCTGAACTCACCGTCATTATATGTGGGGGGCTACTGTCTTCTTTGGAATATTTCTCTAGAGGTGAGCCAGGTCTTATATTTCCCTCTGCTAGCTATTTAGGTCTTAGGCCAGAGCTGGGCATCTAGCGATAAATAGGAAATGCTACCTGGCTATTTCTAGTTGCGCGGCAGGCTTAGTTCATGGTCAGTATAGTTCCATCTTCCGAGAGCTTGTCCCTCTATAGGCTTGCTATGATCTCTGCCTGCAGAGATCATGACAGTTTGACCGGCCAATAAAGTGTTAAAGACCCAGGTTGAGAAAGGAGAGTTATAAGAAGTCTGCTGGAATTTTTTTTTTTTTTTTTTCCTTCAGTCTGCCTTGCTGCAGTCTTTTTTCTCTCTCTCCTCCTAATCTCTGTATGCTCTGTGTGCACCTGACAATAATGGATCTCCAGAGTGTAACTGTGGGTTTGAATAATCTCATCACGAAAGTACAAAATTTACAAGATTTTGTGGTACATGCTCCGGTATCTGAGCCGAGAATTCCTTTGCCGGAGTTCTTTACAGGGAATAGAGCTAGCTTCCAGAATTTCCGAAATAATTGTAAGCTTTATTTGTCCCTGAAGTCTCGTTCAGCTGGAGACCCTGCTCAGCAGGTTAGGATTGTGATTTCCTTGCTCAGGGGTGACCCTCAAGATTGGGCCTTCTCATTGCCAGCAGGGGATCCTGCGTTACGCGATGTGGATGCGTTTTTTCTGGCCTTGGGCTTGCTTTATGAGGAACCTCATTTGGAACTTCAGGCAGAAAAAACTTTGATGGCACTTCCTTGAAGAAGCGGCGCTTTCCAGCCGCGAAACACGTGTCGGGGTCGTTATTCTGGCGGGACCCCGCTCCTCTGTCTCCCACCTTGCATTTTGATACTTTTTCATCATGATATCACTTATCATGTCCTATCCTAAGAGGCCTTGGACACACATCTCGATGGATTTTATTTCAGATCTGCCTGTTTCCCAGAAGATGTCTGTCATCTGGGTGGTCTGTGACCGTTTCTCTAAAATGGTCCATTTGGTTCCTCTGCCCAAGTTGCCTTCTTCTTCTGAGTTGGTTCCTCTGTTTTTTCAGAATGTTGTCCGATTGCACGGTATTCCTGAGAATATTGTTTCTGACAGAGGTACCCAATTTGTGTCTAGATTTTGGCGGGCATTCTGTGCTAGGATGGGCATAGATTTGTCTTTTTCATCTGCTTTTCACCCTCAGACTAATGGCCAGACCGAGCGGACTAATCAGACCCTTGAGACATATCTGAGGTGTTTTGTCTCTGCTGACCAGGATGATTGGGTTGCTTTTTTGCCATTGGCAGAGTTCGCCCTCAATAATCGGGCCAGTTCTTCCACCTTGGTGTCCCCGTTTTTCTGTAATTCGGGGTTTCACCCTCGATTTTCCTCCGGTCAGGTGGAATCCTCGGATTGTCCTGGAGTGGATGCGGTGGTGGAGAGATTGCATCACATCTGGGGGCAGGTTATGGACAATTTGAAGTTGTCCCAGGAGAAGACGCAGCGTTTTGCCAACCGTCATCGTCGTGTTGGTTCTCGGCTTTGTGTTGGAGATTTAGTGTGGTTGTCTTCTTGTTTTGTCCCTATGAGGGTCTCTTCTCCTAAGTTTAAACCTCGGTTCATCGGCCCTTATAGAATATTGGAGATTCTTAATCCTGTTTCTTTCCGTTTGGACCTCCCTGCGTCCTTTTCCATTCATAACGTTTTTCATCGGTCGTTATTGCGCAGGTATGAGGTACCTGTTGTACCTTCAGTTGAGCCTCCTGCTCCGGTGTTGGTTGAGGGTGAGTTGGAGTACGTTGTGGAGAAAATTTTGGACTCTCGTGTTTCCAGACGGAGACTCCAGTATCTGGTCAACTGGAAGGGTTACGGCCAGGAGGATAATTCTTGGGTCAATGCATCTGATGTTCATGCTTCTGATCTTGTTCGTGCCTTCCATAGGGCTCATCCTGGTCGCCCTGGTGGATCTGGTGAGGGTTCGGTGCCCCCTCCTTGAGGGGGGGGTACTGTTGTGAATTTGGATTCTGGGCTCCCCCGGTGGCCGCTTGTGGAATTGGACTTGTCATCCTCTTTCCTGTTTCACCTGGTTCCATCAGTAGTGGGTGTCGCTATTTAAGCTCATTTCTCTGGTGGTTTCTTGCCGGTCAACAATGTTATCTGATGCCTCTCAGTGCTTGTTCCTGCTTCTAGACAACTACTAGATAAGTTGGACTTTTGTCCATGTTTTGTTTTGCCTATTTGTTCCAGTTCACAGCTGAAGTTTTGTTACTGTGTCTGGAAAGCTCTCGTTGATCAGGGATTGCTACTCTGGCGTTATGAGTTAATGCCAGAGTTTAAGGTAATCTCTGGATGGTGTTTTGTTAGTGTTTTTCTGCTGACCATGAAAGTATACTATCTGTCTTCTGCTATCTAGTAAGCGGACCTCAAATTTGCTAAGACTATTTTCCTGCTGCGTTTGTTGTTTCATCTGAACTCACCATCATTATATGTGGGGGGCTACTGTCTTCTTTGGAATATTTCTCTAGAGGTGAGCCAGGTCTTATATTTCCCTCTGCTAGCTATTTAGGTCTTAGGCCAGAGCTGGGCATCTAGCGATAAATAGGAAATGCTACCTGGCTATTTCTAGTTGCGCGGCAGGCTTAGTTCATGGTCAGTATAGTTCCATCTTCCGAGAGCTTGTCCCTCTATAGGCTTGCTATGATCTCTGCCTGCAGAGATCATGACAAAGAATATACAAACACAGGAATGAAATAGGTTTCAGCAAAGGAGGCCAGTCTAACTAAACAGATTGAGGATAGGAAAGAGATCTTTGCGGTCAACACAAAAAACTACAAATAACCACACAGTGTGCAAAAAGACCCCCACACCGACTCACGGTGCGGTGGTGCCACTCTGCACCCCCAGAGCTTCCAACTAGCAAGGAAATATCATGGTTGCAAGCTGGACTAGAAAATTAGCAAGAAAACAATGAGCAAAAAATAAACAAGCAGGAACTTAGCTTGTGCTGGAATAGACAGGTCCTCAGAAAGGTCCCAGAGAGATCTGAACCAAGGCTAAGACATCGACAGCTGGCATACACTAACGATCTGAGTGGAGTTAAATAGAGAAGCCAGTCTAGCAACAAATGAGGAGCAAGTGAGGAAGGCACCTCAATGGCTAGTAGCTCCACTCACAGCCACCAGAGGGAGTTCACAGACGGAACTCGCCGAAGTACCATTCATGACCACAGGAGGGAGTTCGAGAACGGAACTCACAACAGTTGTGCTTGCAGCTAACCTCCATGTAGGGCAATTGGCATTTGCCCAGAAACACCAAGATTGGCAGAATAAACCTTGGTGTCAGCTTATTTGAATAGATCTTAAGTAGAAAAGCACACCTTCCTGGTTTTGCAAAAAAAAAGAAACATAGGCAGTCATAGTGCCACCTGGCTTGCAAAGTCACAACTCACTGGAATTTGAAGCTGTTTATGTTGAATCGCTTGTGCAAACAGCTATAAGTCGTGACAGACTACATCATGTAGCAGTCAAACTAGAGCTTGGGTTAAAGGGAACCTGTCAGCAGGATTGTTCACAGTAACCTACAGACAATGTCAGGTCGGCCCCATTATACTGATTAAAATGATACCTTGGTTGGTGAAATCCGTCTTGTGGTTGTTGATTAATCTTTATTTTCAGCTTTTAGTTAATGATATGCTCATGGCCCGGGGCGGCCTGTGGGGGGGTCTTCATGTGGTGCTCTGATTAAGTATTCATAATGCTGCCTGCTGACAGGTCACTGATCCCTCAGTGACATGCCCTCTAGTAATGAATATTGGAACTTACTGAAGAAAAAAAAACATTATGCAGGCACCTGTCCTGCAGCTTATTTGCATGCTTACTGTCCTAATAATAACTGTGGCTGATGTTCTTCAGATAGAAAAAAAATCAATTTTAAAATGGCGCTCGCGCCTATCGGTGTATATAGGTGATCCGATAGCTGCTACTGTGCATTCGCCAGCGGCACCATCTTTCTGGAAAAGAAAAAAAAATGTCCGCCTCCAAGATGGCGCAGCCGGTGCTTGCCCAGTAGCAGCTATCGGATCGCCTATATACACCAAATGAAGACCCCCCCCCCCACAGGCCGCCCTGGAGCATGAGCATATCAGTAACTCAAAACTGAAAATAAAGACTAAACAACCACAATACGGGTTTCATTGCCCAGGTATAATTTTAATCAGTATAACAGCACCAACCTGACACTGTCTGTAGTTTACTGTGTACAATCCTGTTGACAGGTTCCCGTTAAATTGAAAGCTAATGAGGGATGTGTTGCCTACAGAAGTTTTTTGAAGTGACAAAAATTGTCGGTAGAGACATTCGTGGAATTAACAATCTAATCTTGACAATATTTTTCCTGAAAAAACATTCACCAGCATGCAAGAGGGGATGGAGGAAGAAGACCAAATTTCACCTGTAGAGGGGGAGGAAATGACAGAGTGAAAAAGATGATAATGACGACATTGGCCTTGACAAACAACTGTCACAGTAGGGAGATGACAATGAAGCAATTAGGCCCTTGTCATGCTGGCAAGAATGACAAGTTGAATGCTGCAGTGCTTGTGGTAGGACTCTCGCTGTAATAGCAAAATGGGGGAAATTTTTACAGCTTCTGAAATGGAGTCTAGATGAGCTCATTATCAAGATAAGCTCTGTTAACTGCTCTCAGAAGTTTTTGCCGAGCAATTGTGTGCCACCCACACGACAGACAAGCAGACCCCTCCGAGATCCCTACAGACAGAATATTAAACATTCACCCCATTTGTGCCAGCTTAAAGGCCCCATCTCACATAGCGAGATCGCTAGCGAGATCGCTGCTGAGTCACTAGTTTTGTGACGCAACAGCGACCTCAGTAGCGATCTCGCTATGTGTGACACGTACCAGCGATCAGGCCCCTGCTGTGAGATCGCTGGTCGTGTCAGAATGGCCTGGACCTTTTTTTGGTCGTTGAGGTCCCGCTGACATCGCTGAATCGGTGTGTGTGACACCGATCCAGCGATGTCTTCACTGGTAACCAGGGTAAACATCGGGTTACTAAGCGCAGGGCCGCGCTTAGTAACCCGATGTTTACCCTGGTTACCAGCGTAAATGTAAAAAAAAACAAACAGTACATACTCACCATCTGATGTCCGTCAGGTCCCTTGCCGTCTGCTTCCTGCTCTGACTGTCTGCCAGCCGTACAGTGAGAAGTGAGAGCACAGCAGTGACGTCACCGCTGCGCTCTGCTCTCACTGTACGGCCGGCACTGTCAGAGCAGGAAGCAGACGGCAAGGGACCTGACGGACATCAGAAGGCGAGTATGTACTGTTTGGTTTTTTTTACATTTACGCTGGTAACCAGGGTAAACATCGGGTTACTAAGCGCGGCCCTGCGCTTAGTAACCGGATGTTTACCCTGGTTACCCGGGTGCTGCAGGGGGACTTCGGCATCGTTGAAGACAGTTTCAACGATGCCGAAGTCGTTCCCCTGATCGTTGGTCGCTGGAGAGAGCTGTCTGTGTGACAGCTCCCCAGCAACCACACAACGACTTACCAACGATCACGGCCAGGTCGTATCGCTGGTCGTGATCGTTGGTAAATCGCTATGTGAGACGGGGCCTTTAGAGTTCCAACAATTAACCAAGAAATCAGCAACACCTACAGTATATTTGACTTGATGACCAGATGTTTTATGTGCCATTGTGACAACCTGGTGCACTTCAACAAGCACAGCCACAATCAGTCATACATGAGCTTTGTCTTTTCTCAGGCAGATATCTTGAGCCCCGATCCCATAGATTGGGTCAACAAAGTGGACCGGTGGTAATAACTTACTTTCTTGTCTAGTCTCCAATGTCATGTCAAAAACGTATTTAGTGTAGATTGTGGATTTGTCACAAAGTGGTACAGATTATCTGTCATAAGTGTGGAAAACCTAAAATTTCTCAAAATTAATCAGGCATTAGACCAGTATGGACTTTCATGTACCAACAGCTGATGCCAATGAATAAATTGGCCATACCACCTGTCTGCCTGACTATTGTCTATTTTCTACACCGTTCTGCTGCTACAAGTGCCAATGAACCAAACTCAGTCAGGTATTTTACTCCCTGTCCTTCATATCATCTATACTGTAATGTTGCTGGGTCCTGGACTGCCATTCCTGGCTCTAAACTGCTACACATCTCGTCAGCCCTGTCCTAACTCACTACTATGCTGCTTCTGACGCAACCACTGCACCTTCACTCCAGCCACATATCTCCTGGCTTACCACTGTGTTTCATTATGCTAGACAGTACTATTGATCCTGGGAAATATATTCTCTAAAGGTACCTTCACACTAAACGATATCGCTAGCGATCCGTGACGTTGAAGCGTCCTGGCTAGCGATATCGTTTAGTTTGACACGCAGCAGCGATCAGGATCCTGCTGTGATGTCGCTGGTCGCTGAATAAAGTTCAGAACTTTATTTGGTCGTCCGATCGCCGTGTATCGTTGTGTTTGACAGCAAAAGCAATGATACCAGCGATATTTTACACTGGTAACCAGGGTAAACATCGGGTTACTAAGCGCAGGGCCGCGCTTAGTAACCCGATGTTTACCCTGGTTACCAGTGTAAAATGTAAAAAAAACAAACAGTACATACTTACATTCGCGTCCCCCGGCGTCCGCTTCCCACACTGACTGAGCGCCGCAAAGTGAAAGTGAAAGCACAGCACAGCGGTGACGTCACCGCTGTGCCCTGCTACTGCCGGCGCTCACACAGTGCAGGAAGCGGACGCCGGGGGATGCATGTAAGTATGTACTGTTTGTTTTTTTTACATTTTACGCTGGTAACCAGGGTAAACATCGGGTTACTAAGCGCGGCCCTGCGCTTAGCAACCCGATGTTTACCCTGACTACCCGGGGACCTTGGCATCGTTGGTCGCTGGAGAGTGGTCTGTGTGACAGCTCTCCAGCGATCAAACAGCGACGCTGCAGCGATCGGCATCGTTGTCGCTATCGCTGCAGCGTCGCTTAATGTGAAGGTACCTTTAAGGGTATATGAGCATGAAACCCTTCCCAAAATAAGGCTACTTTTTGAAAACGCTTTGTGACAGCAAGCTGTAGCTTCTTCCCTTTGAAAACAGTTCTCCTGTTTTTTATTCCTAAAAAAAGGATCATTTTTGGAAAACTTGATAAAAAGCCTAATTAATTCCTTTATCATTTGGAGATTAGCAAACCAGTTGTGAATCCAAAAAAGGGATATTGTTTCTAAATTAGGATTGAAAAAGTAACAGATTCAATAGACTCCAAGGGGAATTAAGAGAGTTATATACACATCTTTTCAAGGCAATTAGAGGCAATTCATCAAATTCGAATTTCAAAGTATCCGTTCCTCCCCACAAAGCACCATTCTTGCACTGTCGATTAATCAGGCCGATTGTGCCCTAAAAGGATAGACAGATTTTCCAAGAAGTAAATACAATAAGTTACCTTTTTCCATTTTAATCTTGTGGATCAAGGCAGGCTATAAGACTTGCTTGTGTGTGTCTACACAGGCTGCATTAAATAATATATCTGCTCCTGTGTAGACCTCTCCATTCACTGGATGAAGAGTAATTTGGTTACTGATCCACAGCATGCATTAGTAGAATGCACTCTTCCATACAGTGTCATCCAGTAAAATTAAATAAAGAAATGATATAGAAATAAATAGAATATACAAAGTGTGGGTATGGTAAATATTAGCAATTGATTTGCACTTTTTCCCCAGTACATATGAAACATGATTTAAATAATGATAATTTTTCAAAAGATCATTACAATTGTGGTGGTACGATGCAGAAAATAGTTTGTACCATTATATATATATATATATATATATATATATATATATATATATATACACACATACAGTATATACTGTATATATACATATATATATACTAGATGGTGGCCCGATTCTAACGCATCGGGTATTCTAGAATATGCATGTCCATGTAGTATATTGCCCAGTCACGTAGTATATTGCCCAGCCACGTAGTATATTGCCCAGTCACGCAGTATATTGCCCAGTCACGTAGTATATTGCCCAGTCACGCAGTATATTGCCCAGCCACGTAGTATATTGCCCAGCCACGTAGTATATTGCCCAGTCACGCAGTATATTGCCCAGTCACGTAGTATATTGCCCAGCCACGTAGTATATTGCCCAGTCACGTAGTGTATTGCCCAGTCACATAGTATATTGTTCAGCGCCGTAGTATATTGCCGAATTACGTAGTATATTGCCCAGTCACGTAGTATATTGCCCAGCCACGTAGTATATTGCCCAGTCACGCAGTATATTGCCCAGTCACGCAGTATATTGCCCAGTCACGTAGTATATTGCCCAGTCACGCAGTATATTGCCCAGTCACGTAGTATATTGCCCAGCCACGTAGTATATTGCCCAGTCACGTAGTGTATTGCCCAGTCACATAGTATATTGTTCAGCGCCGTAGTATATTGCCGAATTACGTAGTATATTGCCCAGTCACGTAGTATATTGCCCAACCACGTAGTATATTGCCCAGTCACGTAGTATATTGCCCAGTCACGTAGTATATTGCCCAGTCACGTAGTATATTGCCCAGCCACGTAGTATATTGCCCAGCCACGTAGTATATTGCCCAGCGACGTAGTATATTGCCCAGCGACGTAGTATATTGTTCAGCGCCGTAGTATATTGCCGAATTACGTAGTATATTGCCCAGTCACGTAGTATATTGCCCAGCCACGTAGTATATTGCCCAGCGACGTAGTATATTGCCCAGCCACGTAGTATATTGTTCAGCGCCGTAGTATATTGCCGAATTACGTAGTATATTGCCCAGCCACGTAGTATATTGCCCAGCCACGTAGTATATTGGCCAGCGACGTAGTATATTGCCCAGCGACGTAGTATATTGTTCAGCGCTGTAGTATATTGCCCAGTTATGTAGTATATTGCCCAGCGACGTAGTATATTGCCCAGTTACGTAGTACACAGCACAGAGCCACGTAGTATATTGCACAGCGAAGTAGTATACAGCACAGAGCCACGTAGTATATTGGCCAGTCACGTAGTATATTGCCCAGCGACGTTTGCCACATGTTAAAAAATAAAAAATAAACATATACTCACCTTTCCGAGGGCCCCTTGTAGTCCATGGCAGCTTCCGGTCCCAGGGTTGGTCTGAGCGCAGGACCTGTGATGACGTCGCGGTCACATGACCGTGTAGCGGTCACATGACCGTGATGTCACGTCAGGTCATTTCCGCGCAGGCCTTGTCATGACGTCGCGGTCACATGACTGTGACGTCATGGCAGGTCCTTCTGCCATACCACCTTTGCCACCGCAACCTGCAACGGAAGATGGCGGTCGGCGCGAGCGGCTCAGCGGACTACAGAGGGTGAGTATAGCAGGTTTTTTTTAATTTATTATTTTTAACATTACATTTTGTACTATTGATGCCGCATAGGCAGCGTCAATAGTACAAAGTTGGGGACACACAGGGTTAATAGCGGCGGTAACGGAGTGCGTTACCCGCGGCATAACACGGTCCGTTACCGCCGGCATTAACCCTGTGTGAGCGGTGACCGGAGGGGTGTATGCGGGCGCTGGGCAGTGAGTGCGGGGACTAAGGAGTGGCCATTTTTTTCCGGACTGTGCGCGTCGCTGATTGGTCGCGGCAGCCATGACAGGCAGCTGGTGAGACCAATCAGCGAATGAATAACCGCGACAGACAGACAGACAGACAGAAGGATAGACAGACGGAAGTACCCTTAGACAATTATATAGTAGATATATATATATATATATATATATACACACACACACACAGAGGGGGAAATAAGTATTTGATCCCTTGCTAATCTTGTAAGTTTGCCCAATGACAAAGACATGAACAGTCTATAATTTTAAGGGTAGGTTAATTTTAACATTGAGAGAGAGAATATAAAAAGAAAAATCCAGAAAATCACATTGTATAAAATATATACATTTATTTGCATTTTGCAGTGAGAAATAAGTATTTGATCCCCTACCAACCATTAAGAGTTCTGGCTCCTATGGACCAGTTATATGCTCCTAATCATCTGGTTACCTTTATAAAATTCTCCTGTCTTCAGACTCAATCAGTCAGACTCTAACCTCTACAACATGGGCAAGACCAAAGAGCTTTCTAAGGATGTCCAGGGATGGTCTAGTTTCTAAAACGAGGTCACTTGTGGTCACTCAAGGATTTTATATAGGGAATAGTGAACAATTGAACCCAAAGGTACTATATAGCATTTGAGAACACTAGGTCATCATTAGGGATGAGCAAACGTGCTCAATGATACTCGGATAGCACTCTAGTATCTGGGTGCGTGGATATGCTTGGCACTCGACAAGCATGAGCTGGTGCTCGGATTTGAAGCACAAATCCCCACGCCGCATATTTTCCGCTTGTTACACAGCCAATAAACATGCGAGGATTGCCTGCCAATCACTGTAATGCCATAGCCATCTTGGTAGTAGAATTACTGTGATTGACTGGCCGCATTACCTCATCAGAGGTTATAGAAGAACAGGCGCAGCCACACATGGCACACTGATGCCATTGAACAGCTCAGGGACAGTTGTGATTGGTGGATGTGTGCACAGTTTAACTAATCAGAATCCTCTAGTGTTGATACTGGTGTTGATGCTGAACCAACATACCAACAGTCCTTCTAAGGGCTAATCCTGTGCTTTGCTGTTTGTATCAGATTAATTCTTCATTTAGCCTAGGGACAGTTGCAGGAGCAGGGAGAAAGGCATAATACAGCCTTTAGGCAGTGCTTAGGGTTTTGCAGTCCATTGCAAAATATATAGCTGCTGCACATGACCACATTATTTTTTTTTTGGGGGGGTGAAAAAATTGACTATACTTACATTGATAGAGTTTAACGTGGTTAGTGTTACATTATGGTGGTATATAAAACTCCAAAATAACATTCAAAACTTCTTCTGAATTGAATTAGTCATCCACAGAGTTTAACGTGTTTAGTGTTACATTACAACAGTATATAAAACTAAAAAAAACAAAACACTTTGCCTGCTGCAAGTGACCATGTCTTTCTAAATTAAAAATAAACTTGGTTTCCTGAGACCTAGCAATTAGAAAATGAGTAAAGCATGCGGTAAGGAACAGGTAAGTGGAAGTGCTGATGAGGGTGCACACAGACGTCGAACACGTGGGGCAGGTAGGACTATGCCTGCTGCTGGAGCACAAAAAAATACCCCCATCTATAACACATAGCTTCCTGTCCCACTTTGCAGGGAGGCATGGGGCACCACTTCTGAAGCAACACCAGTGCGAACAGGTGGTTGTTCGATAGCAGATAATGCTTCTAAAATGCTTGACAACACCACCAGCCTTCCACACGGTTCTGTTTCTCCAGCCAACAGTCTGGATCACTTAATCCTCATCCTGATCCTCCTTCCTCCCACTATGTTGAGTCCCATAAGACAAGTGATCCCATACTTGGACACTCTGAGGAGCTCTTTATAACATAATTTCTTGGTTGTGGCCTCTCACCCTGAATGTAATAAGAGGGACAGGAGGAGATGCTGCTTGGTGATGCCCAAAACTTACAGCAGCCATGGTCACAAGGAGATGACAGTGGGGAATGGCAAATTTTGTCTAAGGAGGTAGATGATGATGACACACAGTTGTTGATAAGTTAGGTTGTTGATACGTCACAAAGTCAGGAGGACTAGGGTGCGGCAGAAGACGAGATGGTGGATGACTAAGTCACCAACCTAACCAAGGAAGCTGACATGCAGAGCAAGGCAAGCAGCATCGAAAGCAGGAAGATGCTGTGGGGTAACCAGAGGAAGAAGGTGAGCAACTGTTCCACAGAGTACCGACACTCGTGAATTTCTCTGTTAAAGAGTTAGGTGTTCCCCAGTCTAGTACTTTTTTAACCCCTTTCTGTCATTGGACGTACTATTCCGTCCATGTGGGGTGGGCCCTACTTCCCAAGGACGGATTAGTACGCCCAGCGCGATCAACCGTGCTCACGGGGCAGCGCGGCCGATCGCGGCCAGGTGTCAGCTGACTATCGCAGCTGACATCTGGCACTATGTGCCAGGAGCGGTAGCGGTCACGGAACCGCCCCGGCACATTAACCCCCGGCACACTGCGATCAAACATGATCGCAGTGTTTCGGCGGTATAGGGAAGCATCACGCAGGGAGGGGGCTCCCTGCGTGCTTCCCTGAGACGATCGGTACAAGGCGATGTGCTCACCTCGTACCGAGCATCTTCTTCTTGCAGGCCCTGGATCCAAAATGGCAGCGGGGCTGCATCCAAGTCCTGCAGGGAGGTGGCTTCGCAGCGCCTGCTCAGAGCAGGCACCGGGAAGCCTGGGGCTGTGCACGTCAGATCGCCGATCTGACACAGTGCACAGCAAAGTGTCAGATCGGCAATCTGTCACTTTACTGTGATGCCCCCCCTGGGGCAAAGTAAAAATGTAAAAAAAATGTATTTACATGTGTAAAAGAAAAAAAAAATCCTAAATAAATAATAATTAAAAAAAATATTGTTCCAATAAATACATTCCTTTAGCTAAATAAAGAAAACACAATAAAAGTACAAATATTTAGTATCGCCACGTCCGTAACGACCCAACCTATGAAACTGTCCCACTAGTTAACCCCTTCAGTGAACACCGTAAAAAAAAAAGAGGCAAAAAACAACGCTTTATTATCAAACCGCCGAATAAAAAGACGGAAATAAATAACCATGGTACCGCTGAAAACGTCATCTAGTCCCGCAAAAAACGAGCTGCCATACAGCATCATCAGAGAAAAAATAAAAAAGTTATAGTCCTCAGAATAAAGCGATGCAAAAATAATATTTTTTTCTATAAAATAGTTTTTATCGTATAAAAGCGCCAAAACATAAAAAAATGATATAAATGAGGTATCGCTGTAATCGTACTAACCCGAAGAATAAAACTGCTTTATCCATTTTACCAAACGCGGAAAGGTATAAACGCCCCCACAAAAAGAAATTCATGAATAGCTGGTTTTTGGTCATTCTGCCTCAAAAAAATCGGAATAAAAAGCGATCAAAAAATGTCACGTGCCCGAAAATGTTACCAATAAAAACGACAACTCGTTCTGCAAAAAACAAGACCTCACATGACTGTGGACGAAAATATGGAAATATTATAGCTCTCAAAATGTGGTAACGCAAAAAACATTTTTTGCAATAAAAAGCGTTGATTAGTGTGTGAAGGATGCCAATCAAAAATCCACTAGAAAATGCGCTATAAATAGTAAATCAACACCCCCTTCATCACCCCCTTAGAAAAATTAAAAAAATTTAAAAAATGTATTTATTTCCATTTTCCCATTAAAGTTAGTGTTAGGGCTAGGGTTATGACTAGGGTTAGGGCTAGGGTTAGGGTTAGAGTTAGGACTAGGGTTAGGGTTTGGGCTAGGGTTAGGGCTACAGTTAGGGTTAAGGTTGGGGCTAAAGTTAGGGTTGGGGCTAAAGTTAGGGTTGGGGCTAAAGTTAGGGTTGGGGCTAAAGTTAGGGTTAGGGTTTGGAATACATTTACGGTTGGGAATAGGGTTGGGATTAGGGTTAGGGGTGTGTCAGGGTTAGGGGTGTGGTTAGGGTTACAGTTGAGATTAGGGTTAGGGGTGTGTTTGGATTAGGGTTTCAGTTATAATTGGGGGGTTTCCACTGTTTAGGCACATCAGGGGCTCTCCAAATGCGACATTGCGTCCGATCTCAATTCCAGCCAATTCTGCGTTGAAAAAGTAAAACATTGCTCCTTCCCTTCCGAGCTCTCCCGTGGGTACAAACAGGGGTTTACCCCAACATATGGGGTATCAGTGTACTCAGGACACATTGGACAACAACTTTTGGGGTCCAATTTCTCCTGTTACCCTTGGGAAAATACAAAACTGGGGGCTAAAAAATAATTTTTGTGTAAAAAAATATTTTTTATTTTCACGGCTCTGCGTTATAAACTGTAGTGAAACACTTGGGGGTTCAAAGTTCTCACAACACATCTAGATAAGTTCCTTGGGGGCTCTAGTTTCCAATATGGGGTCACTTATGCGGGGTTTCTACTGTTTAGTTACATCAGGGGCTCTGCAAATGCAACATGACGCCTGCAGACCAATCCATCTAAGTCTGCATTCCAAATGGCGCTCCTTCCCTTCCGAGCTCTGCCATGCGCCCAAACGGTGGTTCCCCCCCCCCACATATTGGGTATCAGCGTACTCAGGATAAATTGGACAACTTTTAGGGTTCGATTTACACTGTTTCCCTTGGAAAGATACAAAACTGGGGGCTAAAAAATAATTTTTGTGGGGAAAAAAAGAATTTTTATTTTCATGGCTCTGCGTTATAAACTGTAGTGAAACACTTGGGGGTTCAAAGCTCTCACAACACATCTAGATGAGTTCCCTAGGGGGTCTACTTTCCAAAATGGTGTCACTTGTGGGGGGGTTTCAATGTTTAGGCACATCAGTGGCTCTCCAAACGCAACATGGCATCCCATTTCAATTCCAGTCAATTTTGCATTGAAAAGTCAAATGGCGCTCCTTCCCTTCCGAGCTCTGCCATGCGACCAAACAGTGGTTTACCCCCACATATGATGTATCAGCGTACTCAGGACAAATTGTACAACAACTTTTGGGGTCCAATTTCTTCTCCTCCCCTTGAGAAAATAAAAAATTGGGGGTGAAAAGATAATTTTTGTGAAAAAATATGATTTTTATTTTTACGGCTCTGCATTATAAACTTCTGTGAATCACTTAATGGGTCAAACTGCTCACCACACATCTAGATAAGTTCCTTAGGGGGTCTCCTTTCCAAAATGGTGTCACTTGTGGGGGGTTTCAATGTTTAGGCATGTCAGGGGCTCTCCAAACATAACATGGCGTCCCATCTGAATTCCAGTCAATTTTGCATTGAAAAGTCAAATGGGGATCCTTCGCCTCCGAGCTCTTCCATGCGCCCAAACAGTGGTTTACCCCCACATATGGGGTATCGGCATACTCAGGACAAATTGTACAACAACTTTTGGGGTCCATTTTTTCCTGTTACCCTTGGTAAAATAAAACAAACTGGAGCTGAAATAAATTTTTTGTGCAAAAAAAGTTAAATGTTCATTTTTATTCAAACATTCCAAAAATTCCTGTGAAACACCTGAAGGGTTAATAAACTTCTTGAATGTGGTTTTGAGCATCTTGAGGGGTGCAGTTTTTAGAATGGTGTCACACTTGGGTATTTTCCATCATATAGACCCCTCAAAATGACTTCAAATGAGATGTGGTCCCTAAAAAAAAATGGTGTTGTAAAAATGAGAAATTGCTAGTCAACTTTTAACCCTTATAACTCCCTAACAAAAAAAATTTTGGTTCCAAAATTGTGCTGATGTAAAGGAGACATGTGGAAAATGTTACTTATTAACTATTTTGTGTGACATATCTCTGTGATTTAATTGTATAAAAATTCAAAGTTAGAAAATTGCGAAATTTTCTAAATTTTCGCCAAATTTCCATTTTTTTCACAAATAAACGCAGGTAATATCAAAGAAATTTTACCACTATCATGAAGTACAATATGTCACAAGAAAACAGTGTCAGAATCACCAGGATCCGTTGAAGCGTTCCAGAGTTATAACCTCATAAAGGGACAGTGGTCAGAATTGTAAAAATTGGCCCGGTCATTAACGTGCAAACCACCCTTGGGGTAAAGGGGTTAAACAGAGTTCTGAGACAAAAAATGGTTATTTGTAACCCGTGCCATGCCAAGATCAGCAGGGGCTTGACCACTGAGAGCCTAACCACCACCAGCATGATCAAACACATATCATCTAAGCAAGGTGGGTCAAATGCCTGGGTTCCACAATTGATGCCAGCCGATAACACCACTGCCTCTCTCCCTTTGCTAGGTGCTTCCCAATTTCCAGTCCATCACACTGGCACAGATACCTTCTGCACTGCACATTCTGGTGCACCATCATCAGGCACCTGTCTCTGCACGGTGTTAAGCTGTCCCTACCTCAGGCCTTGGAATGCAAAAGAAAGCTCCCAGTCAACCAACCACAGGCCTAAATGCTAAACAAGCACATTTCCAGGCTGCTTGCCGTTGGACAAACAGCAGGGATCAGAACGGAAAGAGCGCCATTTGAATTTTGGAACACAAATTTGGCTGAAATGGATTATGATCACTATATTGCATTTTAAGGGCCCCTAAGGAACCTAAAGAGAAGAAAATCCACACAATCAAACCCATTTTTGAAACTATACCTCTCAAGGATTTCATCCAGGGGTATAGTGACCATTTTGTTCCCAACGATACTACGCAGAATTAGAAAATATTAGGTTGTCATATTAAAAATTTTCATTTGTGTCACAAAAATGTTTCTTTTGCCCCAAATGTTTCACTTTTGCAAGAGGCAACACCAAAAAGTGGACCCCACAGTTTGTTACCCATGTTTTTACAAGAGGGGAGATACCCCACATGTAGTCAAAAAGTTCTGTTTGGACAATTGGCAGGGCTCGGAACTTAAGGGACATTTGTATTTTTAATACAAATTTGGCTATATTTAGAATACACTGTCTTATTTGCAGAGCCTTTGTGGTTCAAGAACAACAGAAAACCCCCATAAATGTATTTTTTATAAATTACTGTATATCCTCTAATGTATTAATCTAGGGAGGTAGTGACTAATGTATTAATCTAGGGAGGTAGTGAGTGTTTTGATGCCACCATTTTATATGCAGTTGATGCAACACAAGTTTGAACAGTTTGCATTTTTTTCACTGTCATTTCTGAATCTTTTTTCTACGTTCTCAGAAAAAGACCTCAAATTTTATTCTGCTAATTTTTCAGTGTTCAGATATAAATTCAATATGTCACCAATTTGAGTACTGTACACACATCTGTGCCTATAATAGATATAGAAATAGTGCACCATTTGATCTTCAGGGTGGAATTGATGGAATTCCAGGACCCATTCAAAACTTACAGAGACATTGAGCTTCCAAACAAGAAAATACTTCTAGGATTTATTCTTCATAGAGGGAGGCATGCCCCTATAAACACATTTGCGGATTACAAAACTTGGTCTCACTAATAAAACAGTTGTCCTGCATTTGCGTATATTGTAACAGTAAAAATAAACTGCTCCGTAGTGGAGGGAAAATGTTCAAAATATGGAGGAAAATTTAGCCAACTGAGTGGGAAATCTGAGTTTGTTCCAAAGATAAAAGAACACAAGCCGGTCTAGAATCACAGGTTTATATTTCAATTATACCAGTCATACATTGTCTGTTTAGCTCCATCAATTCCTATATAAGGGACAAATGTGCCAATAGACGTGGTACACCATAACAGGCTCCTGCCCTCCAAGGTAGGAACTGTTAAATGTACAAAACAACCCATCTGCTACAGAATTCTAAAAGTATTGTCTGGTAAGGGAAGTTGGGTAAGAACCATGCAGTAAAGCTCATAGTTTATAAATATGGAACAGCCTTATTATTTGAGATCATCTAATAAAATGATCATGCCCATATCACCAATATAAATATATAAATAATATAAATGGAAAGAAAAGTTTTTTGAAGCAAGACAGTCGAAAAAAAGGCAAACGAAGATAAATGGTCAAAAATGTTTGAGAGTGATCAAGTCCTGGAATTGTCAGATGACCTGACCTTTCAAGAACATTTTGTGGGGTCCACATTCTGGAGTATACATATATATATAAATATACTAGATGGAGGCCAGTAATGTCACGATGGGGGCAGGCTTTGCAGCGTTGAGATTCTCTCCCCCCATGTGCTCCTACCTAACCACTCTCTCCCCATGTGCTGACTTCTCCCATCTGTGCTCTCTGAGGAGCCATGTTGGTGTTGATATTTGCTTTTTAAAGGGGTTTTCCCACGAACAAAAGTTCATTTTAAAAATTGTCTGTGTCTGACCGTGTACAGAACATACCACAGCTCCTGGGCAGGGGAGGAAGCAAAAGACAATACTGACATTACAGCAGGAGATCGCAAAGGATACATTTTGTGAGGTAAAATATTGTTTAAAAGCACTCAGTGAAATATTTTACCTGACAAAATGAATCCTCTGTGATCCCCTGCTGTAATGTTAGTATTGTCTTTTGCTTCCTCCCCTGCTCAGGAGATGTGGTACGCGCCGTACATGGTCAGACACGGTCAATTTTTAAAATGAACTTTCGTTCGTGGGAAAAACCCTTAATGTGACCAGCATCATCTGCCTGTAGACACGTTGCAAATAGAAATAGAAGACTTCCAGCACAGGAATCCTTTTTCAGTAAAAAAATTATTTTTTTATTTAAACATCTTCAGCGATAAAAAACAACATCATGGGGACCCCCCATAGGCCTGACGTGTTTCAGACCCAGTAAATACAGTCCTTCCTCACAGGCATCTGCCACCAGGATCAGCCGAATGATTCACTGCGCCTGTGTGGAATTCACGCAGGCGCAGTTAATCAGACCGCTTCTATCTTTGTGCAGACAGATAGCGGCGGTCACATTAAAATTGCACATGCGCTCCATCTGTACAAAGATAGCGGTGGTCAGTGAATCATTCGTCTGATCCCGGCGGTGGCATGTTCCCGACGATGTTCCGCTGGTGGTACCGCACAAGAGGCTGCGTATGGCGTATACAGTGTGTGTGTGTGTGTGGTGTGTGGTGTGTATGGCGTATAAAGTGTGTGTGTGTGGTGCGTATGGCATATACAGTGTGTGTGTGTGTGTGTGGTGCGTATGGCATATACAGTACAGTATGTGTGTGTGTTGTGCGTATGGCGTATACAGTGTGCGTGTTTGTGCTGCGACGGTGTTCCTCTGGTGATACCACGCAAGAGGATGGTACCACCAGCAGTTTCCATATTCAGACACCCATCACTTGGTGTCCCAATATGGAGGTTGGTGAGCTTCCGCCGCTTGGAATTCTGGGATCCGGACACATCTGGTCAGAACAGGATATGAAGACACTACAAGGTAAATAAATATATATATATATATATATATATATATATATATATATATATATATATATATATATACAGTACAGACCAAAAGTTTGGACACACCTTCTCATTTAAAGATTTTTCTGTATTTTTATGACTATGAAAGTTGTACATACACACTAAAGGCATCAAAACTATGAATTAACACATGTGGAATTATATACTTAACAAAAAAGCATGAAACAACTGAAATTATGTCTTATATTATAGGTTCTTCAAAGTAGCCACCTTTTGCCTTGATGACTGCTTTACACACTCTTGCCATTCTCTTGATGAGCTTCAAGAGGTAGCCACCGGGAATGGTTTTCACTTCACAGGTGTGCCCTGTCAGGTTTAATAAGTGGGATTTCTTGCCTTATAAATGGGGTTGGGACCATTAGTTGTGTTGTGCAGAAGTCTGGTGAATACACAGCTGATAGTCCTACTGAATAGACTGTTAGAATTTATATTATGGCAAGAAAAAAGCAGCTAAGTAAAGAAATTACTTTAAGAAATGAAGGTCAGTCAGTCCGAAAAATTGGGCAAACTTTGAAAGTGTAGTGCAGTGGCAAAAACCATCAAGCGCTACAAAGAAACTGGCTCACATGAGGACTGCCCCAGGAAAGAAAGACCAAGAGTCACCTCTGCTTCTGTGGATAAGTTTATCCGAGTCACCAGCCTCAGAAACCGCAGGTTAACAGCAGCTCAGAATTAGAGACCAGGTCAATGCCACACAGAGTTCTAGCAGCAGACACATCTCTACAACAACTGTTAAGAGGAGACTTTGTGCAGCAGGCCTTCATGGTAAAATAGCTGCTAGGAGACCACTGTGTCAGGACTCTGAACATTTTTATTACCTTTTGTGCATTACTGCCCTTTTCCAAGATTGCGTCTTTGGTCTCATGTGCACTGTATCTTCCTGCTATAAAACTCCACCCCAGCCTTCAGTCTGTGCTAGAGTATTCTGCCTAGCATCCAGCTCCTGACTCTGATGACTTCCTGGCTATATACCTGCTCCTGTGAAACTGTGTGGTGATCCTGCTACTCTGCTCTGAGTTCCTGCTGCATACACCAGTTTCCAGTAATCCTCCTTTATCTGCTGCTCTTGTTTACTCCCATCTGCATTTGCTGGACATGTAAGCTGTTGCTGCTCTGCTTAAACCTGAGATTATCACCCAGGCCTTCCTGGTTGAGATAAGACATTACTTGAACTGCCTTATAAGCATATCTATCTATGTTTGGACTAAAACAAGGACTTATTCCTGTCAAGTATCCTCAAGAATAACTGTGCTTCATAGACTTTCTGCGTGATTGCATTTTCCTCTGAAGTTCCCTATAGACTGCTAAGCTGCATTTACTATTTACACCAAGTGTTGTGGACTTGAGTTTCTCTCTGCACCTGTTTGAATCACTGTGTTATAAGATAGACTTTGCCACTTATAAGACTGTATCCTGTAGTTGTCTTATTCCATGCAAAGAGTCTCCTGAGTTATCCCCTATAATTATTACACACTGCTAAGGACAGGCAACAAGCAGAAGAGACTTGTTTCGGCTAAAGAACACAAGGAATGGACATTAGACCAGTGGTGCTTTGTGCTTTGGTCTGATGAGTCCAAATTTGAGATCTTTGGTTCCAACCACTGTGTCTTTGTGCGACACAGAAAAGGTGAACGGATGGTCTCTACATGCCTGGTTCCCACCATGAAGCATGGAGGAGGAGGTGTGATGGTGTGGGGGTGCTTTTCTGACAACACTGTTGGGGATTTATTGAAAATTGAAGGCATAATGAACCAGCGTGGCTACCACAGCATCTTGCAGCGGCATGCTATTCCATCCGATTTGCGTTCAGTTGGACCATCATTTATTTTTCAACAGGACAATGACCCCAAACACACCTCCAGGCTGTGTAAGGGCTATTTGACCAAGAAGAGAGTGATGGGCTGCTACGCCAGATGACCTGGCCGCCACAGTCACCAGATCTGAACCCAATCGAGATGGTTTGGGGTGATCTGGACCGCATAATGAAGGAAAAAGGGCCAACAAGTGCTAAACATCTCTGGGAACTCCAAGATTGTTGGAAGACTATTCCTGGTGACTACCTCTTGAAGCTTATCAAGAGAATGCCAAGAGTGTGCAAAGCAGTCATCAAAACAAAAGGTGGCTACTTTGAATAACCTAGAATAAAAGACATATTTTCAGTTGTTTCACACTTTTTTGTTAAGTATATAATTCCACATGTGTTAATTCATAGTTTTGATGTCTTCAGTGTGAATGTACAGTTTCATAGTCATGAAAATACAGAAAAATCTTTAAATGAGTAGGTGTGTCCAAACTTTTGGTCTGTACTGTACATACATACTAGTAGAATACTCGCGGCTTCGCTCGCGGAAAATATGTGAAATTGTTGGTTATGGTAGCTAAAGTAAAATTTTCAGTGTCACCCTGAAACTGACATTTTCAGAATGCTACTGTAAAAAAAACATTCCACTTTAAATTTTTATTATTTTGTCATTTTACTAAATTTGTCGTAACATTGATGTGAACAACTTTTTTAAAACATTTCAACATTTTTCTTGATTTCACACATTCAATACATATTATGTAGTATAAACTATTACAGCTATTTTTTGAACTATTTTTTTTATCAAAAATGAAAAGTATGCACCTTACACAAACATATAAAACATTTACACCCAATTAACAACATAGTGCAACCCTTCCCCCCTCCCTCCAGTGTAGTTCACCGACAAAAGAGTAAAATTGGTTTACAGTTAAACAACTTGTAGTGCTTTTTGGCAAACAATGTTTCTGGTTTTACCTTCAGGTGCATATATGAAAAGAGCAAGCAACGTACAACTGTCCATGTGAAAAACACGGGCTCTCCAAATTAATACCGGCTACTTTAAGTGATTGACCTTGTGCTTTGTTTATAGTCATAGCAAATGCAAGTCGGATTGGGAACTGCAAATGCTTAAAATTGAAGGGCATGTCGCTGGGTAGCAAAGGAATACGCGGAATGAAAACATTTGCTCCCTTAGAGTTTCCCATAAGAATAGTGTCTTCAATAACATTGGCCATGACACTCTTAATCCAAAATGTTGTGCCATTACACATTTTTGGTGGGTCAAGGTTCTGAAGCAAAATTATTATGGCTCCTATTTTTAAAGTGAGCTTATGTGGTGGCATTCCAGGAGGCTCCAAAGAATTCAGGAACTCTAATGGATACATTATGGCTTGTTCACGCTCCATGACTGAATCAATGGACATGTATGTGTTCGCTAGACCAGGCAGCCTTCCTTGAATTAGTAGATTTATGGAGCTGACACTATCATTTTTAGGTGCTAGGTTTGCACATTCACAAAGCCACTGATGGTTGTTAAAATTGTGACAACTATCAGGGAAAACTTGGTCGATAATTTCCATTACCGAAGATGTCATTTCACAAAAATCTTCCGGAAAGGAAATGAGACCAGTAGTGGAATCAGTAGGGAACCTGTAATTTCCAAGGCATAGTAGCTGGTGTGTAAATGTGTCCGTAGTTGTATTTCCCACCAAATGAACCCGCATATTACTAGTAAGAGTTTGCTTCTGAACATGTATCCACAGATAAGAAGATTTTAGACAGGCATTCAGCTCATCCGCTGCTGTTGCTCCCTTAAGAACAAGTAATGTCTGGCAGAAGTCACCTGCAAAAATTACAACAATTCCCCCCATTAAACGATCAGTTCCCCGCAGATCTTTCAAGGTGCGATCAAGGGCCTCGACCGCTTTCTTGTGCCCTATGGTAGATTCATCCCAAACAATTAGTTTGCAAGTTCGTAATACCTTAGCTTTCCCAGAACCCTTAGTGATATTACAGACAGGAGTTTCTGACAGCGCTAGATTAAAAGGCAATCCTAGTTCTGAATGAGCCATGCACCCTCCATCTAAAAGAGTGGCCACAACCCCAGATGATGCAACAGCCAAGGCAATGTCATTGTTTTAGCGAATTTCTGCAATCAGCAAATTAATTACTGCTAATTTACCAGTACCTCCTGATGCATCTAGGAAAATTAGTCCCCCAATTCCACTGGCAATCTGAGCCATAATTGCCATATAGGCCGATCTTTAATCATCAACCAATAGAGGCTTATTTAATATGACAAATTCTTTACATTTTTCCAAATCATAGCTTTTTTCTTGCAGAATATCTCTGTTCATCATGTCAAAGTCTGGTCGATTTGGTGCTGGAAAACCTAATTCTTTTAGAGTTTTACTATTGATAGATATGCACCTTTCTTCTAACATCAGGAGGGCTTTGCTGAATATGCAGCAGTGAAATTTAAGTCTAAGTCTGGATTAACTCTCCTTTGCACTCTAAGAATATCTTCACTAAGATATTCTTTGTATTTGTCCCAAAGCGCACAGGGATTGGAAGGTGCACAGGCTGCAATTATTGTAGCGAACAGGCCTCTTAGTTGAGGTGGAAAGAGAGTGACAGATGCTTCCTGCAATGTCATGTCCCAGTATTGATCATCTTCGATCAGACGATGCTTTTGGCATACTTCCCTGTAAGTTTGACACAGCTCTCCATCAACTATTTTCAAATCTGTGAAAGAAGATGGCTCACGGACAGTGTGAAGCAGTAATTGGAGGTAGTAACACTGCGTTGTTTGGATGCATTGTATACACAAATCCAAGAGCATCACTGGAACATCCATCCCATCCTGGGACCCTTGCACCTTTTTTCCTTTTGCAAAATACTTTTCTCGATTTATTCCATGTATAATATTTTGGAACATTTGAATATAATAAAGTCCTTGCAAATGGATCTGCTTGACATAGGAGAAGGAAAGCTGTCAATGTTGTATTGGGTGGTTGAGCAGCTCTTTCCTCTGCATTGTTGGGAGTAAAATAAACTCGTCCATTTTCAAGATGGACACTCAGATGAACTAAAGTCGGATGTATTTCATGTATGGGAAAATGTAGTAATCGCTACACGGCTTCATTACTACTTATATACCTTCCCATCTGATACAGCATAATCTCTCCAGATGTACATTTTGGATTCTCTAGCCGGAAAACTGCCATATCACTGCTCTTGTTAACATATTTGCAAATGTATTTAATTGACTTAACAGAGTTACAATATTCTATGTTAATATGAGCATCAAACAATTTTGAAAGCAGTGGAGAGTAAAGGCCCCGTCTCACATAGCGATTTACCAACGATCACGACCAGCGATACGACCTGGCCGTGATCGTTGGTAAGTCGTTGTGTGGTCGCTGGGGAGCTGTCACACAGACAGCTCTCTCCAGCGACCAACGATCAGGGGAACGACTTCGGCATCGTTGAAACTGTCTTCAACGATGCCGAAGTCCCCCTGCAGCACCCGGGTAACCAGGGTAAACATCGGGTTACTAAGCGCAGGGCCGCGCTTAGTAACCCGATGTTTACCCTGGTTACCAGCGTAAATGTAAAAAAAAAAAAAACAGTACATACTCACCATCTGATGTCCGTCAGGTCCCTTGCCGTCTGCTTCCTGCTCTGACAGTGCCGCCGTACAGTGAGAGCAAAGCGCAGCGGTGACGTCACTGCTGTGCTGTGCTCTCACTGTACGGCCGGCAGTCAGTCAGAGCAGGAAGCGGACGGCAAGGGACCTGACGGACATCAGATGGTGAGTATGTACTGTTTGTTTTTTTTTTACATTTACGCTGGTAACCAGGGTAAACATCGGGCTACTAAGCGCGGCCCTGCGCTTAGTAACCCGATGTTTACCCTGGTTACCAGTGAAGACATCGCTGGATCGGTGTCACACACACCGATTCAGCGATGTCAGCGGGACCTCAACGACCAAAAAATGGTCCAGGCCATTCCAACATGACCAGCGATCTCACAGCAGGGGCCTGATCGCTGGTACGTGTCACACATAGCGAGATCGCTACTGAGGTCGCTGTTGCGTCACAAAACTTGTGACTCAGCAGCGATCTCGCTAGCGATCTCGCTATGTGAGACGGGGCCTTAAGGTACAACCCATAGATTATCTATTTCAATATCTGTATTTTGTTTAACCCTTTTTAATCTGATTGTTGTAGTAAATCCTCCCTGTTCAGGTTTCCGTCTTCTGTAAAGAGGATAACCATCATCTCCTGTTTGTCTTTCTACAATCAAGTTGCGAGGATACTTTTTAGTACATTTTCCTTCCTTCATACATGGCGATCTTGGGTTAAGTGGACCACATGGGCCATGGATCATATTTTTAGAAGAAGTTTCAAAAAGTACCGGGTCCTCTTCTGGATTTGGAAGCTCAGCAGAAATAACACTGTCAATTTGATCAGGACGTATCTTATCCTTTAGCCATATCAGTAAATGAGCATGTGGAAGACCTCTTTTTTGCCACTCAATTGAATACATCCAACACTGACTTTCACCAAAAATGTAACACTTTGTAATTACGTCCATGAGCTTGATCAGTTTTTGTTTAAAAACCTTTGCTGTTAAATCATGTCGATCAGAGGGGACCTGACCATTCAGAAGCTCTTCCCTTATCTCTGGCCAAGTTGGATTACATGTAACTGTAATAAACAAATCAGGACGACCGTATATATGAACATATGCATGTGTATGCAGAGGACTAGTGATGAGTGAGTGTACTTGTTGCTCGGGTGACCTCCGAGTATTTGTTAGTGTTGGAGATTTAGTTTTCATCACCTCAGCTAAATGATTTACAGCTACTACCCAGCCTGAGTACATGTGGGGGTTGCCTGGTTGCTAGTGAATTCCCACATGTAATCAAACTGTCTAACAGTCGCAAATCATCCAGCTGCTGCGAGGAAAACTAAATCTCCGAGCAGTCATAAATACTCGGAGACCACCCGAACAACGAGTACACTCGCTCATCACTACTCAGGACGCCATTACCTATGTCTGGGACTTCCAGTAAATGTAGCCGGTAAAATAAACATACTCCCAATGTCAGCCACGTTGCCATCATTAGCAACAGCATCCCTTAAATGAATGTATTCATCCACTCTAACCTTTTGTTGGTTCAATCGTATGTACAAAAGACTCTCACTTTCCACCTTGGCATACATATCAAGTATAAATTGATGAAAAAGTTGCCGACATTGTAAAATGTGGTTAGAAGATCCATGGCAGATCATTATTTGGTAGGTATAAAAGTCCCATATCTGATATTTTTTTAATTGGTTGGCCTAGCAGTCTTGGGATCAGTCTGTGTTATATTAAAGTGATAGCCATCTTGGCCATTCCAATATATTATAGGATATTGCAGAGCATCATATGATCTATGTGTTTCTGCAATACGTTGAAGCTTGTCGCTTCGTTGCTGAATAATTATATCTTGGCTTTTAAAGTTCTTTCCAACCATTGCAATAGCTACTTCGTTAACAGTTGGAGAATTAAATCGCCTTTCATGCTCGCCAACCGGTGTCTTGTCTGCTCTTATTACAACTTGATAGTCATCACTTGGCATTCTTTCTAAGGCTATTTTGAAAAGGTTTACTAACTGATTGTGCTGATACAAAAATCAAACAACATCTATCAGCTTGCATTTGTTCATCTCCCAAAAAATACATTTGTAAAACCTTTGGATCTTCATTTGCTACAGGAATTTATTTGAAAACACAGAACACCCAAAATAAACCAAACGATCTAATATAGTCAAATATTAATTAAAATACAGCATATAGTCTTGGTGTACTGTGAGATTTATCAGTGGAAACCACTGCAGAGAAGAGACCAAAACCAAACTGCCTATGCAGCATCAATAGTAAAAGATGTAATGTTAAAAATAATAAAAAAACAAAAAAACCTGCTATTCTCACCCTCCGTAGTTCGCCCAGGCGCGCGTGGCTTCCGCCATCTTCCGTTCCCAGAGATGCATTGGGAAATTCCCCAGAAGACTTAGCGGTCCTGTGAGACCGCTAAGTCATGTGGATAATTTCGCAATGCATCCTGGGAACGGAAGATGGCGGCAGCCGCGCGCGCATCGGCAGAGCTTCGCTGGATCCCGGCGGGTGAGTATATAACTATTTTTTATTTTAATTATTTTTTTAAATAGGGATATGGTGCCCACTCCGCGTGGCTGCTATATACTACGTGGCCAGTGTTACATACTATGTGGGCTGTGTTTTGTACTGCATGGGCTGTGCTATATATGACGTGGCCTGTGTTATTATTATTATTATAATTATTATTATTAATTTATATAGCACCATTAATTCCATGGTGCTGTACATGAGAAAGGGGTTACATACAGGGTTATAGATATCGTTTACAGTAAACAGGTTTACAGTGACGGACTGGTACAGAGGGGAGAGGACCCTGTCCTTGCGGACCTACATTCTATGGGATAGTGGGGAAGAGACAGAAGGTAGGGATGAGGCGGCGGCTCTTGCGGTGGTGAGGCGGCAGCTCTGGCGGTGGTGAGGCGGCGGCTCTGGCGGTGGTGAGGCGGCGGCTCTGTTATATACTACGTCGCCTGTGTTATATACTGCGAGGCTGCTATATACTGCGTGGGCTGTTATATAGTACGTGGGCTGTGTTATATACTGTTTGGGCTGTGTTATATACTGCGTGGCCACTGTTATATATTGCGTGGCCTGTATTAACGCATCGAGTATTCTACAATATGTATGTATGTATGTATATAGCAGCCACATAGTGTATAGCACAGGCCACGTACTATTTGTCTGCTATATGCTACATGGCTCCTATATACTACGTGGCCTGTGCTATATACTATGTGGCTGCTATATACATACATACATACATACATATTCTAGAATACCCGATGCGTTAGAATTGGGCCACCATCTAGTATATAGATAGATAGATATTTTATATTTGAAGAAACCCTAGCCCTAAACATAAACCTAGGTCTTAACCGTAACCCTAGCTAAATACAAAGAAAGAAAGGAAAATTATAAAAAAAAAGGAAGAAAAAAATTTAACCTGTCTGGTGCGGAGGGGCTTGGGGAACAATTTATTGAAGCTGATCTAGAAATGTGATTTTTTTTTTTATTAGACAGGACAGCACTGGAGCGCAGTGTATCTCTTTTCTCTCTCAGAACAAATAAAAGAGGAGAAGAGAGAGGCACAGGTCAAGTGCTGTCATATTTACTAAATATTGGGGTTTTTATCAGTGTGATAGGGTCAGAAACCAATTAAATGAAATTGATTTGTGACATTGCCGTGTGCAGGCAGACAGCTCTTGTCAGGTGCACAGGGCATGCGCCCACCATTTTGCTTCGGGAACAAAAGGAGGGGGACCGGGAATGGCAGTTCCGATACCAAGGTACCATAGGGGACCAGGGGACACCATTTCTCTCTCCTCTGACAAATTAGATCAGAGGAGGGAGAAATTATTTTTAAATGGATTTTCCTTTTTTTTCTAATGGGATAAATATTAGTCATTTAATAATGGTGATCAGGGGATCGGGAACCATAAAAACCAGCCCCAATCGTGTTCTCCAAGGTTTCAGCTACCTGGAGATGTTCTGATAGGGTGATATTCATCTATTTCTCAGTGCTGTTAAAAAGTGGTGCTGAGGAAAAAGGCCCGTTAACTGCTGCCATTCAAAGGCATATCTGCGGTCATTAAGGGGTTAAAATGCAATATATTGCAAACAGTTGAGAGAGCCTAGAATACACTTTAATGAAAAACAAACCAGATTTACATTTGCATTCACAGATAATTATACAAAAGGCCACTGCCTGCTGAAAAGTATTTTGTTCATTGGTCAGTCATTTTTTAGGGGAAAATATATTACAAAAAAACTTACTGTGGTTCTGAGCAGTACAACGTCAGCTTCCTGTAAGGAAGACTGGATGCAATTGGCCCACACATGCCATTCTGGTTTCCAGTAGAATATAAGCCATAGAAATCCAAGGGAGAAAATATATCCACATATACACAGAACTTTTCGACAGGTGCTGGTCTTGTATCCAAATGCATCCTGAAAAAAAAAAAGGAATTTATTTCAAGTAAACAGTCTTTACTCCAGTCTTCTTTAAATGCCATTTGATATAATGAGTACATTGGTGTAAAAAGTGGATAATAGAAATGAGAGAATCGAGTTGATGCAAATCAAATTTGTGTCAAATTTTTCAGAATTTACTGAACGTGACGAATTCAAACAATTTGCAAGCCAATTTGTGTAAATCGAGAAAAATGGTCTCCAACAGTGTACACTCTGAAAAGGATTATATCAGCCAGGGAAAATTCCCATGGGCACCTGGTAGGCTTCCTCATAATGCCTTGTAGCCACCACATCATATAGCACAGCCAATCAAGAGGGTCTTATAGCCTGTATAAAAGCACAAGCAAGAAATGCAGCAGCCATTTCGAGGTGAATCTAGATAGTGAAAGGATGTCACAGATCACAGTTTAGGAATAGAGAAGGGGAGGGAAAGCCAAAAAAACGTTAAAAAAACATTAGAGATAGTGTGTGACAGCAAAGCAGTGAAAAACGGTGACCATCTGTTTTCCCATAGTCATATATGTTGAGGTCACTTTGACATTACTAAAGCTAAGTTTGAATTAAAGAGTTTGAAAAGGTTGGATTGGATACAGTCCTATGAAACCTCTTAAGGTTATACAATTATGTGCAAAGTAATGGCAGATTGTTTAAAACAGCGGAACTAAAGTTTAATCATCATAAAAACATTTAATTCCATATACACAAAGGCACTGAGAGCACTGCACATTCAATTCCAAATAAAAACATGAACAAAACATCAAGAATAATAAGTTGCTCAAAAAAATAGCAGTGTCTGCCTTTTCATTTACAAACTCGAATATTTACAGCATAAACTGAAATTTGTTTACAGACTGCTTTTCTGTTAAACAACGAACTAATGTTTAGTTACATAACCTTTATTTCTGATATCTGTGTGGCATGGGGTCAACTAACATCTGACACCTGAGAACAAATATTCCAGTCCCAGCTGACAGGACTACATTTCAAAGTTTTTTTGAATTCTTAGGTTGTGTATTAAAGGCAGCATTTTTGATGTCACTCCACAATTTTTCAATCGGATTGAGGTCTGGGGATTGGGCTGGCCACTTCATAATATCAATCTTATTGGTCTGAAACCAGGATGTTGCCCGCTTGCTGGTGTGCTTGGGGGCATTGTCCTGCTGAAACACCCATTTCAAGAGCATTTCTTCTTTAACAGAAGGCGACATGACTTCTTACAATATTTTGATATTTTCAAACTGGTCCATGGTGCCTGGTTTGGCCCAACTCCCTAATATGAGAATCTACCCAAACCATTAATCTTGCACCTTCATGTTTTACAGTCTTCACAGTGTACTGTGGCTTAAATTCAGTGTTTATGAGTCGTCTCACAGACTGTCTCCGGCCTTTAGACCCAATAAGAACAATCTTGCACTCATCTGTTTATACATTGTTGCGCCATTTCTGTTTAGGCTAGTCAAACTGTAACCTTTTCAACAAATGTGTTTTTATTCCAGCAATGGTAGTTAACAAGGATTCCATAGAATCGTAGAATGTTAGAGTTGGAAGGGACCTCCTGGGTCATCGTGTCCAACCTCCTGCTCAATGCAGGACTCACTAAACCATCTCAGACAGGTGTCTGTCCAGCCTCTGCTCTGTTTGAGGACTTTCATTGAAGGAGAACTCACCACCTCTCATGGTAGCCTGTTCCACTCATCGATACCCTCACTGTCAAAAAGTTTTTCTAATATCTAATCTGTATCTTCTCACTTTCAATTTTTTTCCATTGCTTCTCGTGTTTCCATGTGCAAATGAGAATAAGGATGATCCCTCTACACTGTGACAGCCCTTCAGATATCTGTAGACAACTATTAAGTATTTTTCTTGCAAACGGTTTGGCTTCAGGTAGGCATCTTCTGATAGTTGCAGGATTGACAGATACCTGAAGATCTTTGATCTCCCTGGAGCTAATCATGGGATGTTTGTTTGTTTGCCATTCTTGTGATTCTATGATCTATGGAGGATGGTAGTATTTCTTTTCCTACCACATGTTTTGGGTTTTGTTTGCCATTTTAAAGGATTGGAAATCTTTTGAGCAAAGCAGCCAATTATTTTGTTTCCCTTCTCCAATCAACTTCTTGATCAAATTTCTTTCTCCTTTGGTACAATGTCTAGAAAGGCCAATTTTACTCACTGAACAAAGACTAAAACCAGCAGGGCCATAATTGACACCTGTTTCTTAACAAAATGAATTACCTCACTAATTGAATTCCGGACTGCTATTAATTAAGGTACCTTCACACTAAGCGACGCTGCAGCGATACAGACAACGATGCCGATCGCTGCAGCGTCGCTGTTTGGTCGCTGGAGAGCTGTCACACAGACCGCTCTCCAGCGACCAACGATGCCGAGGTCCCCGGGTAACCAGGGTAAACATCGGGTTGCTAAGCGCAGGGCCGCGCTTAGTAACCCGATGTTTACCCTGGTTATCAGTGTAAAATGTAAAAAAACAAACAGTACATACTCACCTTCGCGTCCCCCGCCGTCCACTTCCTGCACTGACTGAGCGCCAGCCCTAACAGCAGAGCGGTGACGTCACCGCTGTGCTGTGCTTTCACTTTACGGCCGGCGCTCAGTCAGTGCAGGAAGCGGACGGCGGGGGACGCGAAGATGAGTATGTACTGTTTGTTTTTTTACATTTTACACTGGTAACCAGGGTAAACATCGGGTTACTAAGCGCGGCCCTGCGCTTAGTAACCCGATATTTACCCTGGTTACCATTGCAAAACATCGCTGGTATCATTGCTTTTGCTGTCAAACACAACGATACACGGCGATCTGACGACCAAATAAAGTTCTGAACTTTAACCAACGACCAGCGATGTCACAGCAGGATCCTGATCGCTGCTGCCTGTCACACTCAACGATATCGCTAGCCAGGATGCTGCAACGTCACGGATCGCTAGCGATATCGTTTAGTGTGAAGGTACCTTTAGAATACCCTCTTTCAACAAATGAGCTGATTACACCCAATTAGCAGAGCGCATGTCATGACTGTTGATTGCCCATTACTTGCCTAAACCTACTCATGGTTTTTCCCCAGTAATTAAACACATTGGTGATAATGATGTTAGACTGCTAATATTTCGCACAGAACTGTAAATGTTTTTTCAGGGCAACTGAAATACTTGTGCTTGTCTGCAAACCTATATTTTTTTAGAAAATTTGCTGAAGTTTGTGAATTCGAATGTCAAAACGAGATGATTTAGGCAATTGTATAAATGATCTAGCTTGTTTTTGTTCAATCTTCACAATGTGTACAATTTAATTAAAAAATAAATAAAACTCTTTTTGGGTGGAAAAAGAAAAATAAAGAACTAAAATAACGTGGCTACATAAATATGTACACCTTTACACTAATACTTTGTTGAAGTACTCTTTGAAATTATGGCAGCAGTCAGACTTTTTGGCTAGGAGTTTATCAGCATGGTATGTCTAGAATTGGCCATCTTTGCCCATTCTTCCTTGCAGTAGTGCTCCAAATCTGTCAGATTGGGAGGGCATCTCCTGTGTATAGGACTCTTCAAGTCACCCACAGATTTTCAAGTAGGTTTAGGTCTGGGCTCTGGCTGGGACTTTGCAAAACTGAATTTCTTCTTGTGAAGCCATTCTTTTGTTGAGTCGGCGGTATGCTTAGGGTCAGTGTTGTGCAGAGCTGTGAAATTCCTCTTTAACCTTCAGCTTTTTAGCAGAAACCTGAAGATTTGTTACAAAACTGACTGATATTTGGAACCGTTCATAATTCTCATCTTGACTAAATTAAATTTAGGATATACAGGTCCTTCTCAAAAAATTAGCATATAGTGTTAAATTTCATTATTTACCATAATGTAATGATTACAATTAAACTTTCATATATTATAGATTCATTATCCACCAACTGAAATTTGTCAGGTCTTTTATTGTTTTAATACTGCTGATTTTGGCATACAACTTCTGAAAACCAAAAAAACCTGTCTCAATAAATTAGCATATTTCACCCGTCCAATCAAATAAAAGTGTTTTTTAATAACAAACAAAAAAACCATCAAATAATAATGTTCAGTTATGCACTCAATACTTGGTCGGGAATCCTTTGGCAGAAATGACTGCTTCAATGCGGCGTGGCATGGAGGCAATCAGCCTGTGACACTGCTGAGATGTTATGGAGGCCCAGGATGCTTCAATAGCGGCCTTAAGCTCATCCAGAGTGTTGGGTCTTGCGTCTCTCAACTTTCTCTTCACAATATCCCACAGATTCTCTATGGGGTTCAGGTCAGGAGAGTTGGCAGGCCAATTGAGCACAGTAATACCATGGTCAGTAAACCATTTACCAGTGGTTTTGGCACTGTGAGCAGGTGCCAGGTCGTGCTGAAAAATGAAATCTTCATCTCCATAAAGCATTTCAGCCGATGGAAGCATGAAGTGCTCCAAAATCTCCTGATAGCTAGCTGCATTGACCCTGCCCTTGATGAAACACAGTGGACCAACACCAGCAGCTGACATGGCACCCCACACCATGGCATTTTGGCATTTCCTTCTCCCCAGTCTTCCTCCAGACTCTGGCACCTTGATTTCCGAATGACATGCAAAATTTGCTTTCATCAGAAAAAAGTACTTGGGACCACTTAGCAACAGTCCAGTGCTGCTTCTCTGTAGCCCAGGTCAGGCGCTTCTGCCGCTGTGTATGGTTCAAAAGTGGCTTTACCTGGGGAATGCGGCACCTGTAGCCCATTTCCTGCACACGCCTGTGCACGGTGGCTCTGGATGTTTCCACACCAGACTCAGTCCACTGCTTCCTCAGGTTCCCCAAGGTCTGGAATCGGTCCTTCTCCACAATCTTCCTCAGGGTCCGGTCACCTCTTCTCGTTGTACAGCGTTTTCTGCCACATTGTTTCCTTCCAACAGACTTACCATTGAGGTGCCTTGATACAGCACTCTGGGAACAGCCTATTTGTTGAGAAATTTCTTTCTGGGTCTTACCCTCTTGCTTGAGGGTGTCAATGATGGCCTTCTTGACATCTGTCAGGTCGCTAGTCTTACCCATGATGGGGGTTTTGAGTAATGAACCAGGCAGGGAGTTTTTAAAAGCCTCAGGTATCTTTTGCATGTGTTTAGAGTTAATTAGTTGATTCAGAAGATTAGGGTAATAGGTTGTTTAGAGAACCTTTTCTTGATATGCTAATTTATTGAGACAGGTTTTTTTGGTTTTCAGGAGTTGTATGCCAAAATCATCAGTATTAAAACAATAAAAGACCTGACAAATTTCAGTTGGTGGATAATGAATCTATAATATATGAAAGTTTAATTGTAATCATTACATTATGGTAAATAATGAAATTTAACACTATATGCTAATTTTTTGAGAAGGACCTGTATAGCACTTAGATATGCAAACATTTTTTATTTTACATTAATAATAATTATGCTCACAGCAATATCCCATATCTATAACACTTATATACAAGGAATAAAGCTGTCCAAGGTAAATCTGCATCCAAATCAACACATATTTGCTGGGGTCAAATCCGTAACAGGAAAGTCATGTGCCAGTCCACGCTAAGGTCACTTTCATACTTCAGTATTTTTAAGCCAAATCCAGAAATATTTCTAGACACAGAAGAGGCAGGAGTTATTCCATTATAGTTTCCATTATTTGTAGTTTTCACTCCAGGCTCTGGTTACAAATAGTGATGAAACACACTGGCTAGAATGCTGCCGTGTGAAAGTGCTTTCTGATGATTGATCTTTGCTTGTCAGTGCTCTATGTTTAGGAAAATAACAATGGGACAAAAATCAGGCACATATAAAGAACTTGTCTGGGGTTAGAAAAAAAAATAAATTGTGCCACTCCTGTCTATGGGCTGTGTCTGATATGTCAGTTCAGATTTATTAAGAGGCTGAAATACAAAAGGTACAAATAACCTGTTTAATTCAATGGTGAGCTGAAGACTACAGATCTCCTAATGAAGATGATAGAATATGGCGGATGCCCTAATCTTGTCTTTACTACACAGGTGTCCAGAAGGGTAATGAGCAAGGCCTACCTATCCATTCTCTCATGCACAGGAATGAAGTACAGCTCTGATTTATATGGAGATTATATACTCCAACATCTATATAAAAGCGTACAGCCTTTACGTTACCACCAAATGCCTTCTGATTTTATGTAAATCTGTCAGGAAAATATATTGGCGCACATTTACTAACACTGTCTTATAGCTAATCTACATAAACTTAGGTAAAAGGGGTTTTCTACTTTAAGAAAAGTCGACCCCAAACACTTCTATATACAAATAATTATAGAGACCTGTCAATCGACGGGAGTGGGGTGGGAAAAGCCAGCTGGGGTCGTCATCAGACTAGTCAGGTCTTCAGCCAGCTTTTCAAACAATTGCAACATTGCAGAATAAAACATACCTGGCTGCAATTGTGAAGACAGACTCTTATTAATGCTGCCCGTGGTTCCCCTTAAAGGGGATCTTTTACCAGGTTTTTACTATGTAATCTGAGAGCAGCATGTTGTAGACACAGAAACCCTGATTGCAGCAATGTGTCACTTTCTGGTCAGCATGCTGTCATTGCGACACAATTATTATTTTTTTCTGCTGCAGATATAGCAGTGCTCAGAATCCTAAGCTCTGTGTAACTCCACCCACATCAATGACTGGCAGTTTTCTGTGTACACTGTACAGAAAGCTGCTAGCCAGTGGTGGGGGTGGGGTTACACAGACCAGGTGGACTAGGAGCCACGAGATACCTAGTCTTGTAGTGCTTCTCTTCTCCTGATAAAACACTGATTTTATTTAAACAACGGCACACAGCCTAGAAAGTGACACAGAGCTGGAATCAGGGTTTCTGCCCCTACATGATGCAGCTCTCAGATTGAAAATCAAAAACCTGACAGATTCCCTTTAAAGGGAATCTGTCACCCCATTTTAGGCCTATAAGCTAAGGCCACTGCCATTAGGGGCTTATTTACAGCATTCTATAATGCTGTAGATAAGCCCCAGATGTAACCTGCAAGATAAGAAACACAAGTTAGATTATACTCACCCAGGGGCGGTCCTAGTGCGGTCCGGTCCGATGTGCGTCGTGGTTAGGGGGACGGCACCTCCCATCTTCATAGGATAACATTCTCTTCTTTGCTTCCTGTCGCTGCTCCGGCGCAGGCTTACTTTGTCTGCCCTGTTGAGGGCAGAGCAAAGTACTGCAGTGTGAAGGCGCTTGGCCTCTCTGACCTTTCCTGGCGCCTGCGCAATGCAGTACTTTGCTCTGCCCTCAACAGGGCAGACAAAGTACGCCTGTGCAGGAGCTGCGGCATGAAGACAAGAAGATGTCATCGTAAGAAGATGGGAGGCCCCGGACCGGAACGTGACGCCCATCGGACCCGGACCGCAGCGGAACCACCCCTGGGTGAGTATAATCTAATGTCTTTTTCTCATCTTTCAGAATACATCGGGGGCTTATCTACAGCATTACAGAATGCTGTAGATAAACCCCTGATGCCGGTGGCCGCAGCCCATCTTTGATTTTTGGGGTGACAGGTTCCCTTTAAGGTCACTTTTCATGACTCTACTATAAGAAAGACTGGGCAAAAATGGCCTGCATGGCAGAGTTCCAAGATGAAAACCAATGCTGAGCAATAAGAACAAAAAGGCTTGTCTTAGTTTTGCCAAAAAACATCTTGATGATCCAAAAAACTTTTGGGAGAATAGTCTGTGGACTAATGAGACAAAAGTTAAACTTTTTGGAAGGTGTATGTTCCAGTATATTTGGTGTAGAAGTAACACAGTATTTCAGAAAAGTAACATCATGCCAACAGCAAAATATGGCGGTGGTAGTGTGATGGTCTGGGGCTGTTTTGCTGCTTCAGGACCTGGAAGACATGCTGTGGTAAATAGAATCATGAATTCTGCTGTCTAACAAAAAATCCTGAAGCAGAATGTCTGGCCATTTGTGTCCTCAAGCTGAAGCACACTTGTGTTATACAGAAGGACAATGTTCCAAAACACACCAACAAGTCCACTGCTGAGTGTCTTAATAAAAACAAAAATTAAGACTTTGGAGTGGCCTAGTCAAAGTCCTGACCTTAATCCTACAGAAATGCTGTGGCATGACCTTAAAAAGGCTGTTCATGCTCGGAAACCCTCCAAAGTTGCTTAATTACAACAATTCTGCGGAGATGAGTGGGCCAAAAGTCCTCCAAACCGTTGTAAAAGACTCATTGCCAATTATTGAAAATGCTTGATTGCCGTTTTTGCTGCTAAGGGTGGCCCAACCAGTTATTAGGTTTAGGGGGCAATCACTTTTTCACACAGGGCTCTGTAGGTTTAGATTTATTTTTCTGTTAATAATGAAGACCTTCATTTAAAAACTGCAATTTGTGTTTACTTGTGTTATCATTGTCTAATATTTAAATTTTTGGGGTGATCTGAAGCATTTAAATGTGTGACAAACATGCAAAAGAATAGGAAATCAGGAAGGAGGCAAACACTTTCTCATACAACTCTATTGGGCCAATTTGTAAAGTCCTTGTAAAAACAAGTAACTCTGCAATCTATTTTTTTTTTTAAATCCCCTTTGTTTTCAAGAAAGAATGGATTTTTAATTCTAGTCTTTACTGCTTGTTGCCTATATTACTGGCCATTAGTGATGAGCGACTGTGCTCGGATATGTTATCTAAGCTCGCTAATGTCCTAATCGCGGATTTTCAGTGTAAACGAAAAAAGTGCTTGAGTCGCAGCTGCTGCATGTCTCACAACTGTTCGACAGCCACAACACATGCAAGGATTGCCGAACAAACAGGCAATTCCTGAATGTGTTGCAGCAGTAGAACAGCCGCGAGACATACAGCTGCGGCAACTTGACCATTTTTTTCGACCACGTCGAAAATACTCTATTAGGACACGAGCATGCTCGGATAACACCTTATCCAAGCACAGTCGCTCATCGTTACTGGCCAACTCTACAATCTATCAGTGGTGGACAGTGTAGTCGGAAATGAACACAGTTATTACAAGCATTAAGATATGATGTTTTGTCTTCTTAGAATAAAAGACATTAAAAAAGAAACTGCTGAAAAGTAGAGTTCCCAATATAAATAGTTTAGGGGACTTTCAGACACTCAATCCTTTCGGGCTACGCCTTCTGTTGTGGAGATCTGGGTCACATTGAACAGAAATGCTGGTAATGCTCATTCCCTTCCATGAGCAATACATCCTGCAGGAGCAGAACCTCAACAAACTTAATAGAAAGAGAAAGTGGCAACTGCTTTTTATACGGAAACAGTTTAACAAAACGCTTCAGTCTTACGGAATATGAAGGCTGCAGCCCATCAATAGCTACTAATGGGTTGTAACAGTGTTTCCAGGATATAACCAATTTCATGAGGTCCCAGAGGAACTCAGTGCTTGGAATGGATGAGCGGGAAATTAGTATGCCTTTTTTATTATTATTTTACACATCTGGAACATTGAAAATGGACTTTCAGTATTGGTCAAGAAGAAAAATAAAAAGTCTTAGTTTCTCTTATCCATTTAACAGTAAAATACTGACCAAACAAGGATGACAGTCATGTGCTGTCTACCGTTTCATGGGGGTCACAGACTTGTATTGGCAAGTTTGATCTGTAACATGGATCACAGTAGGACATGTGAAAAAGCACATTGATCATAATATGTGAGTAAGCGCATCCATATTAAATTCCTAGGAGCAGAGAGGAGCATTTGTTCCCTTTGGCAGAACGCAACGTTTAAAGACTTATGGAGACAGAGTTGTCTTAAACTGGTCTGGGCTGTTTCTGAGCAGATTAACAAATAGAGGAAATGATACTCAAGAAGTTTAAAAAAAAAACAGTAATTTTGATACAAGTACAAAGTCTGCTTCAATAATGCAGTTTCTATAGCAATGCCTAATAGGTTTAAATGCTTAATGAAAATCAACAAATTTCATGCCAGTGATTAACACTACACTGTAGGTCAAGCATGACGGATCAGAAAGGTCTTGGCACATATTCATATCAGTCTTCAACCTTCTGCCTTCCTAAAGCTTGTATCATGCTAGTATATGCAAGATGTCTTGTCTACATAGACACGTGTGGGAGATGATGCAGCTTGTTGGAAGGCAAATAGAAGATCGCTGTACTTCTACATTGTGCTGATATATATAGTTCTACTTTTCTAACGTTTTATTCAGTATGGTGACCAGTCTTTCGATTGTGGTTATACGGCTACTACGCGGCTCGTGCAGCAAAGGATCACTCTGTGCCGCTGCCACATTGTGGTGTAATGCAGATAAATGGAGTCACATTTAGGCTATTGCGACAAACAAAACACAAAAAATCAAACTGGTTATCACTTTGTATACCTACTTTGTATACCTTGTCACTTTACCCTAAGGGTCGTAATGCAATCCCATTCACCGACATTATGCTGTGATGTATTAGCGGCACAGGCCAATCCTTGGCGGCACAACTTGTGGGTATGGTCGTGTTCTAAACCCAGACTTACTCTTCAGCCCTCTAGAACTTTATACTGGGACGGGGTAAACAATAATTACATACCTGCACTTCTGTGTCACCCCAAAAGCCCTAATTCCTCAAGATTACCAGTATATGAGATGCGGTTCTGGAATTTACTGATAAAAGATGGGACAGAAGTAGCAGCGTTGCCTTGTTTACCTTTGGTGATTTCACATAAACATATCACATAACAAATAAAGGTGCTGTAATCAGCTAGAACTAATGCCAAACTCCACTCTGCTACATCTGCAGATAAAAGAATACTGGACCTACTAAGAAAAGTAGTCCCAGCTAACTCTGATGCAAAGCCAGCAGTCTGTTCTGTGTCACCAGAGTGCTGCGCAAATGGATTAAACTAGAAAACTTACCATCTCATTTTCCTCCCCCTCATTAAGCAAGGCATGATGATTGTTCATTAGCTTTTCCCCCATCAATCCCCCGGACTGCTCCTGTGTAGTGAAATCCCTAAACACCTTGCTGAGCAGTCAGCTACAAATATACTTCTCTGGTGAAGGAACTAAAAGCTAGCTCCACCTTCCAGAGAAGCCAGGTAATGTAACCCTTTCCATACAGGTACCTTATAGTGTTCCCAGGAAGCTGCCAAAATAAAACGAAAAATGTTCATGTGACCCAGCCCAGCCCGGCCAAGCTAGAAGGCTATTAAAAAATTGCATTGTATCTGCAGATTGCTTAAGGGAATGTGTAATAAAATAACAAGCTATGTTAGTAATAAAAACCCAAAATGGGGATTACTTTCCCTCCTCGGGTCGAGCGCCAGCAGTCTGCTGCACCGTACCCTGTTAGTCTGCAGCAATGACGTCTTGTTGACAGCGCTGCCGCCAATCAATGAGCCCAGCAGCTTGAAAAGGTTAAATAATACTCAATTTGTTTACTTATTTATCTTTTTAAGCAAAGCTTAAACTGGACAATCCTTTTAAACTTAATTTTTAAATATTTTTTTAAATTTTCCATATAACAAAAAATAATCTCAAAATTGAAATCAGTCATCAGAAAATGACCTATTGTCCAAATGAATTTATTATGTTAAGGAGTATATGTTGTTTTAATTTCTATTTCAGAAATCAAGAGTACATGTCAAAATAAGGAACGTTGTAATATATATCTTATCGGAGAAATCTGCTCCTTTCTCTGCCAGATTGTGTTGGTCATTATTAAAATTCTCAATTCTGTGGTAAAATCTGTATTCAGTGAAGACAGATTGCTATATTACTAAGAGAGGAGATAAGAGCGGCTACTGATAAGATTCTATGTAGAGGGGAAGGGAGGAGAATTGTGGAGCGCTGACTCTCGCTCCTCACCCTCCTGTCTAGATTGTTAGGAGATGAATATCAGTAATGTAACAATCTGCTTTCACTGAATACAGACTTTCCCATGAACTAATAATGTTGAAAACGACCGACCGGTCTGGGTGGGGGTGGGAAGACGCACATTTCTCTGATAAGATATATTATCTGATAAGACTGTTCCGGAGCCGGTGCTTCCCCCGAACGATGTCAGGAGGATTTAAATTAATTTTCTCCCGGCAGCGAGGTTCTAAGTGCCGGCACTGGGCAGGTTCAGGACGCAAATAACCTGCAGATTATCCTCATATCTGCAGGTTAATAGTGTATTTTCAAATTACAAGCTCCCTTTAACTTATTTTTAAATAATTTTAAGTGTTTTATTTTCCCACCATTAGCCAGGCTTCATTCAGACGTCCATTTTTCAAGTACGTGTTTTATCCGTTATTTTCACAGAACACATAATTATAATGGATGCTGCTATTCACATGTCTGTGGATTTTTTTGCACTCTGTTTGTCCGTTTTTGATCTTCATCATGGATCAAAATTACCCGTACTAAAGATCCATGAAAATCACAGACAGCACACAGATGTCGTCAGTGTGAAGTCCGTGTGTTGTCCATAGTTAAAGAGGGAACCTGTCACCAGATTTGATCGATATAAGATATGGCCACCCCTATTCAGGCATGATATAGCTAGTGTTGAGCGATACCTTCCGATATCGGAAAGTATCGGTATCGGAAAGTATCGGCCGATACCGTCAAAGTATCGGATCTAATCCGATACCGATACCCGATCCCAATGCAAGTCAATGGGACGAAAATATCGGAATTAAAATAAACCCTTTCTTTCCTTGTAGGTAAATTCTACATGAAGGAAAACAACTAAGAATAATGTAGGATGTATTGGGGGAGGTGGCGGAGACATTAAAGGCACAGAGGTTTAGCCCAAACAAATAGAATAGCAGGTTTTTATAGTTTTTTTTTATGACGTTCCGCGTTAGAAAGATTTTGACTGTTATTTTTATTTTTTTTTTCAGATATTGATGTTTCACTACTTCCACGTCCTTCACCTTCTTTTTTACTTCTCCCACTTTCTTCTTCATTATCCTCATCATCAGCTTCTTTGACATCAACTATCTTCACCTTATTCATCTTCTTCTTCTTCTACCTATATATATATTTTTTTACATTGTTCATATTCTTTTTATTTAACTATTATCTTTTTCATATTCAACTTCTTCATCATATTCTTATTTGTGACAGGCATTCCCGTAGTTGTTATCTATAAAAGTTTGAAGATTACACCTTCCGTTCTGCCTGTCACAAAAGAGTTACATTTGTCCGCGTTCAGTTTGGCCTGCAGCATCAGGCTTTATCCAGGGGCACCACGAGGAGGAACGGACTCACCCCCATACACTGCTTAGTCTTCTTCTGCTTATAATTTAGATAATATCTTTTGCTCTGATATTTAGTCTTATGCTTAATGTTCTTCTGCTCTTTGTTCTGCAGCCTCTTGTTCTTCTGCTTCTCGGTCTCCCATGTCGTCGTCGTCTCCAGGGTCGTCGTCTCCAGGGTCGTTGTCTCCGGGGTCGTCGTCATCGGGGTGGTCTTCAGGGTCATCGTCTCCAGGGTCGTCGTCATCTCAGTGGTCGTCGTCTCTGGTGTCGTCGTCATCTTAGGGGTGGTCTTCCGGGTCGTCGTCTTTAGGGTCTTGAACTTGGAAATGTAGCAGAAGGTACAAGAAGGCTGAGAAAATGCCGAGAAACAGCTGATGGAACTGGAACTCGGATGGCTACCCGAAGGTCCAAGAGCCAATGGAACTACCGAGGACCAGCTGACGTTACTGGAACCCGGTTACTAAGCAGGAGGTACCCGTGCTGAAAGCACTACCAAGGACCACCTGACGTTGGTGGAACTCAGATACCCAGAGGGAGGCACCTAAGCCAAAGGCTCTGCCCGGAACCAGCTGACGGTACTGGAACCAGGATGGGGAGCAGAAGGTACAAGAGCAAAAGACACTGCCGAGAACCAGCTGACGGTGCTGGAACCCGGATGGGTAGCCGAAGGTCCAAGAGCCAATGGAACTACCGAGGACCAGCTGACGTTACTGGAACCCGGTTACTAAGCAGGAGGTACCCGTGCTGAAAGCACTACCAAGGACCACCTGACGTTGGTGGAACTCGGATACCCAGAAGGAGGCACCTAAGCCAAAGGCTCTGCCCGGAACCAGCTGACGGTGCTGGAACCAGGATGGGGACCTATTCAAGCTTGTCTTCCTAGAGCCCCAACTAGCAGTGTTGGAGCAAAGGGTCAGCAGGAGGAGGAGAGGGAGCAGAGTGTAGGCCGAAGCCTGCACTGGCGGCAGCTTTGGGTCTGTTGTGCCTGCGTGGCAGTTGCAGGACACGTTGCCGGCTACACAGCAGGGGAACAGCTGGCGGTGCTGAACCCCACTGACACATTGGCTGGTGTTTTTCTCTGTGCAGCTAGCAGTACCGGGCCCCAACTGGCGGTGTTAGAGCCCAGGCTCTGCAGGGGGAGCAGAGTGTAGGCCGAAGCCTAATTGAACCAATTTTAAAGGTAAGCTTTAACCCCCCCTCAGGTGTTACAAACTAGAAGAGCCACAGCTTATGCAGCAGTAGTGCTGCACAAGTCAAAGGTTGCTCTTTTAATTTTTCTCCTTGCACACGCTGAATGAAACACGTATAACATTTAGCCCTTTATACAGTCAAACTGTGTTGGAGGCGGGAGTTCCCTTCGTAATGAGACGCAGCACAGATGTCAAGAATCCCACCTTGGTGCTGGGCGCAGCCTCCTGAGCGTTGTTATTTGCTGTACAGGAGTCTGTGCTGTCGTTTTATCCCTTGGCCTTGCGCTGTTAGCGCTGCCCATCTTCTGGCATCATTTAATGTCGGCCGGTGCGGTTCGCGATGACCATGAATCCCAGCCCCGCAGTGTCTTTACATAGTTAAAACACTGCGGGGCTGGGATTCATGGCCTGGCGCAGTACATATGTTGGCCTCTCACACTCGGGTCCTTACACCCGCTTCAGACTGTGCGGCGTCAGATGATCCCTTATTGCATGCCGCGGCCATGAAGCCGCACAGTCTGAGGAAGGCGGAAGGAGATGAGGGACAGGCGAACATATGCACTGCTCATGCCCATCAATCACACCCTCGCAGTCAAAATAAATTAGACACCGAGGGGCGTTGTGTCGGGCAGGGCTGCCGCAGAGGCGCAGCCAGCCAAACAATGATGTTAGAAGACGGGCAGTGCTACCAAGGGGGTTGCTGCGTGTCATTACAAAGGAAAGTCACACCTCAGGGACGTTTTAATGGTCACACAGAGGACACATTTTAGACGTGTTTTCAGTTCCACATGTGCGAGGAGAATAAGTTTATGAGCCACCTTGCACACATGCAGCATTACTGCTGTACAAGGTGGCTGTAAAACATACAAACGCCTGGGGGAGGGGGGACAGGTTCCCTTCAAGTTCAGTTCTTGTGTCTGCGTGGCTGTTGCAGGACACGTTGCCGGCTACACAGCAGGGGAACAGCTGGCGGTGCTGAACCCCACTGACACATTGGCTGGTGTTTGGCTCTGTGCAGCTAGCAGTACCGGGCACCAACTGGCGGTGTTAGAACCCAGAGTCAGCAGGAGGAGGAGAGGGAGCAGAGTGTAGGCCGAAGCCTGCACTGGCGGCAGCTTTGGGTCTGTTGTGCCTGCGTGGCTGTTGCAGGACACGTTGCCGGCTACACAGCAGGGGAACAGCTGGCGGTGCTGAACTCCACTGACACATTGGCGAGGTGTTTGGCTCTGTGCAGCCAGCACATCTGGGCCCCAACTGGCGGTGTTAGAGCCCAGGGTCAGCAGGAGGAGGAGAGGGAGCAGAGTGTAGGCCGAAGCCTAATTGAACCAATTTCAAAGGTAACCTTTAACCCCCCCTCAGGGGTTACAAACAAGAAGAGCCACAGCTTATGCAGCAGTAATGCTGCACAAGGTAAAGGTTGCTCTTTTAATTTTGCTCCTTGCACACGCTGAAAGGAACACGTATAACATTTTGTCCCTTACACAGTCAAACTGATTTTGAGGCGTGAGTTCCCTTCGTAAAGAGACGCAGTACAGCTGGCAAAAATGCCACCTTGGTGCTGTGCGCGGCCTCCTGAGTATCGTTATTTGTTGCACAGGAGTCTGCGCTTTTGTGTTATCCCTTGGCCTTGCGCTGTTAGCGCTGACCATCCTCTGACATCATGTTATGTCGGCCGTTGCGGTTTGCGATGACCATGAATCCCAGCCCCGCAGTGTCTTAACATTGTTAAAACACTGCGGGGCTGGGATTCATGGCCTGGCGCAGTACATATGTTCGCCTCTCGCTTGGGTTCTTACACCCGCTTCAGACTATGCGGCGTCAGCTGATCCCTTATCGCATGCCACGGCCATGAAGACGCACAGTCCGAAGAAGGCGGAAGGAGATGAGGGACAGGCGAAGAAATGCCCATCAATCACACCCTCGCAGTCCAAATAAATAAGACACCGAGGGGCGTTGTGTGGGGCAAGGCGGCCGCAGAGGCGCAGGCAGCCAAACAATGATGCCAGAAGACGGGCAGCGCTACCAAGGAGCTTGTTGCGTGTCAATACAAAGGAAAATCACACCTGAGGGACGTTTTAATGGTCGCAGAGGACTCATTTTAGACGTGTTCAGTTCAACATGGGCAAGGAGAATAAGTTTCTGAGCCACCTTGCACACATGCAGCATTACTGTCGTACAAGGTGGCTGTAAAACGTAAAAACGCCTGGGGGAGGGGGGACAGGTTTCCTTCAATTTCAGTTCTTGTGTCTGCGTGGCTGTTGCAGGACACGTTGCCGGCTACACAGCAGGGGAACAGCTGGCGGTGCTGAACCCCACTAACACATTGGCTGGTGTTTGGCTCTGTGCAGCTAGCACATCTGGGCCCCAACTGGCGGTGTTAGAGCCCAGGGTCAGCAGGAGGAGGAGAGGGAGTAGAGTGTAGGCCGAAGCCTGCACTGGAGCAAGTTGAAAGGAAAACTTTAAACCCCCCCCCCCAGGCGTTTGTAGCTGAAAGAGCCATCGTGTACAGCACTAATGCTGGAAAAGGAGATAGGAGGGATTGCCACACACACAGCAGGGGAACAGCTGACGTTACTGAACCCCAATAACAGAGGAGGGACTGTTGGGACTGTGCGGACAGCACTTCTGGACGGCAACTAGCGGTGTTGGAGCCCAGGGACAGGAGGGGGAGGTGGAGGTGGAGGAGATAGGAGGGATTGCCACACACACAGCAGGGGAACAGCTGACGTTACTGAACCCCAATAACAGAGGAGGGACTGTGCGGACAGCACTTCTGGACGGCAACTAGTGGTGTTGGAGCCCAGGGATAGGAGGGGGAGGTGGAGGAGGAGATAGGAGGGATTGCCACACACACAGCACGGGAACAGCTGACGTTACTGAACCCCAATAACAGAGGAGGGACTGTTGGGACTGTGCGGACAGCACTTCTGGACGGCAACTAGCGGTGTTGGAGCCCAGGGACAGGAGGGGGAGGTGGAGGTGGAGGAGATAGGAGGGATTGCCACACACACAGCAGGGGAACAGCTGACGTTACTGAACCCCAATAACAGAGGAGGGACTGTTGGGACTGTGCGTACAGCACTACCAGGCAACAACTAGCGGTGTTGGAGCCCAGGGACAGGAGGGGGAGGAGGAGTTGGAGGAGATAGGAGGGATTGCCACACACACAGCAGGGGAACAGCTGACTTTACTGAACCCCAATAACAGAGGAGGGACTGTTGGGACTGTGCGGACAGCACTTCTGGACGGCGACTAGCGGTGTTGGAGCCCAGGGACAGGAGGGGGAGGTGGAGGTGGAGGAGATAGGAGGGATTGCCACACACACAGCAGGGGAACAGCTGACATTACTGAACCCCAATAACAGAGGAGGGACTGTGCGGACAGCACTTCTGGACGGCAACTAGCGGTGTTGGAGCCCAGGGACAGGAGGGGGAGGTGGAGGTGGAGGAGATAGGAGGGATTGCCACACACACAGCAGGGGAACAGCTGACGTTACTGAACACCAATAACAGAGGAGGGACTGTGCGGACAGCACTTCTGGACGGCAACTAGCGGTGTTGGAGCCCAGGGACAGGAGGGGGAGGTGGAGGTGGAGGAGATAGGAGGGATTGCCACACACACAGCAGGGGAACAGCTGACGTTACTGAACCCCAATAACAAAGGAGGGACTGTGCGGACAGCACTTCTGGACGGCAACTAGCGGTGTTGGGACAAGCATTTTTGAAACGAGGCGCACTGCTAGATTACAAGCAACTCTATAGCAAGCAAATAAATGTAATATGGGGTGCAAGCGAGTGATGAAAAGACCAGTAGTGCCAGCAGAGAGACAAGTATCACTCCAAAAATGCACACCACGTAAAAAATGAAAACATAATATATGGAAAAACACAGGAGTTTATTAACACACCACAATAAAACATACTTAAAAACTGTAAGCAAAGAACCCTGTCCATATAGATATATATATATATATATATATATACAAACACAGTACAATAGTACAAATAACCTAAAGTACATGTGATGTTTAATAATAATTTAAAGCCTGCCTGCACCCTGGACTGGGTAAGAACCATATGGGGCAACCAGAAAGGCACCAAGTCATCCAATATGCAGCTGTAGAACCTAACACGTGCCTAAACTCATACGTGGCTCATGGAACACTGGTATGAATCTGGAAAAACCAGCTAAATAAAAACGCCCCAGAGCACAAAAAAGTCGAGCAGACAGTATAGCTGCCAGACACTGCTGAGGTGGAATATTACCAGGCACGAGGAATCCGTGGAGCGGCAGGCAGGTGGACCGGACAGGGATCAATGCAGCCCAACGCGTGTCGCCCTTCAAGAGAGGGCTTCGTCAGGGGAAGTGCTTTCACTCCCTGTCCGGTTCTTTGCTTACAGTTTTTAAGTATGTTTTATTGTGGTGTGTTAATAAACTCCTGTGTTTTTCCATATATTATGTTTTCATTTTTTACGTGGTGTGCATTTTTGGAGTGATACTTGTCTCTCTGCTGGCACAACTAGCGGTGTTGGAGCCCAAGGACAGGAGGGGGAGGTGGAGGTGGAGGAGATAGGAGGGATTGCCACACACACAGCAGGGGAACAGCTGACGTTACTGAACCCCAATAACAGAGGAGGGACTGTTGGGACTGTGCGGACAGCACTTCTGGACGGCAACTAGCGGTGTTGGAGCCCAGGGACAGGAGGGGGAGGTGGAGGTGGAGGAGATAGGAGGGATTGCCACACACACAGCAGGGGAACAGCTGACGTTACTGAACCCCAATAACAGAGGAGCGACTGTTGACTGTGCGTACAGCACTACCAGGCAACAACTAGCGGTGTTGGAGCCCAGGGACAGCAGGAGAAGCAGAGGAACACAATGTAGGCCGAAGCCTGATTGGAGAAAGTCTAAAGAGAACCTTTAACCCCCCCCCAAGGCATTTGTAGCTGAAAGAGCCAGCTTGTGCAGCAAAAAAGATGCAAAAGGAAAAGGTGGCTCTTTTCATGATGCTCCTTGCAAACACAGAACTAAACACTTATAAAATGTGTCCCCTGAAACCGTGAGACCGTCCCGGAGGTGGGACTTTCCTTCATAATATGACGCAGCACAGCTGTCATTCCTACCTCCTTGGCGCCGTTCCCCGGCTCCTCAGCGTTGTTTGATTCCGTCCCGGAGCATGCGCTGTTATGTTATCCCTTGGCCAGGCACACTTAGCTCTGCCCATCTTCTGACATCATTTGGTGTCAGGCTGGCTGCGCCTGTGCGGCCGCGCTGGCCGAGAGCCCGCCTCGCAGTGTCGTCTAATGTAATCCCACTGCGGGCCTGGGATCCGTGGCCATGCGCAGTGCATATCCTCGCCTCTCACTCCCCTCCCTACGGCTTCTTCAGACTGTGCGGCGTCACAGCCGTGGCATGCTATTAGGGATCAGCTGACGGCGCACAGTCTGAAGAAGGCGTAGGGAGATGAGTGAGAGGCGGAGGTTCAGATATGCACTGCGCATGTCCATGGATCTCAGGCCCCCAGTGGGATTAAATCAGAAGACACTGCGAGGCGGGCTCTCGGCCAGCGCGGACGCACAGGCGCAGCCAGCCTGACACCAAATGATGTCAGAAGATGGGCAGCGTTAAGTGTGCCTGGCCAAGGGATAACATAACAGCGCAGGCTCCGGGACGGAATCAAACAACACTGAGGAGCCGGGGCACGGCGCCAAGGGGGTAAGAATGACGGCTGTGCTGCGTCATATTACGAAGGAAAGTCCCACCTCCGGGACGGTTTTACGGTATCAGTGGACACATTTTATAAGTGTTAAGTTCTGCGTGTGCAAGGAGCTAAACAAAAATAGCTACCTTTTCCTTGTGCAGCATTACTGCTGCACAAGGTGGCTCTTTCAGTAACAAACGCCTTGGGGGGGGACAGGTTCCCTTACATTTCAGTTGTTGTGTCAGCGTGGCGGTCGCAGGACACATTGCCGGCTACACAGCTGGGGATCAGCTGACGTTACTGAAACCCAATAACACTGGGTCGTATGTTTTGACTGTGCAGACGGCACTTCTGAGCCTCAACTGGCGGTGTTGGAGCCCAGGAATTAAAGTTCAGGTGGTAGAAAGATGAACACAACAGGAGACCTGGATACTGTAGACAGTCACCTAATTATTTAATCAGGAAGAGGAGTGGCAAATTCCTGCGAGATCCAGGCCTTGTTCATTTTCAGGAAAGTAAGCCGGTCAACGTTATCGGAGGATAGTCGCATGCGACGGTCAGTTAGTACACCACCTGCAGCACTAAAGACACGTTCCGATAATACACTGGCCGCAGGGCAAGACAGCACCTCCAATGCATACTGGCTTAGCTCTGGCCATGTATACAGCTTTGAGACCCAAAACTTGAAAGGTGAAGAGCCGTCTGGGAGTACAGCAAGAGGGCAAGACATGTAGTCTGTCACCATCTGACGGAACCGTTGCCTCCTGCTGACTGGAGCCGTCTGTGATGGTGTAGACTTTTGTGGCGGGCACAGAAAACTGTGCCACAGTTGGGCCATACTGGTCTTGCCTTGGGCAGAGGCACTGCTTCTGCTCCCTCTTTGTGCAGAGCCTCCACCACTGCCTGGACGCACTGAGCTGCTTTGGAATGCACTAGCAGCACTTCTCTCAGTTGGAATGGAGAAGATGATGGAATTCACCAGTGTGTCTTGGTACTCCCGCATTTTTCGCTCCCGGTTCAACGGTGTGATGAGGCTTTCTACGTTGTCCCGGTAGCGAGGATCGAGGAGGGTGAACACCCAATAATCAGACATGTTGAGAATGTTGGCGATGCGGCGGTCGTTTCTCAGGCACTGCAGCATGTAATCCACCATGTGCTGCAGACTGCCAACTGCCCAAGAAACGCTGTCCCCTGCTGGAGGCGTGATCTCTGCCCGCTCGTCATCACCCCACCCTCGCTGTACACACTGAGTACTGGACAATTGTGTAACTCCCTCCTCTGGACGGATGTCTTCCTCCTCCATTGACTCCTCCTCATCCTCCTCACAAACTGTCCCCTGCCTACGCGTTTGTGAGGAACCACGTGGCGCTGACTGTCCAGAAGATGATGGAAATGCTGAATCCTCATCCTCCACCTCTTCCACAACATCATCCCTTAGCGCTTGCAGTGATTTTTCAAGCAGGCAGATAAGGGGGACAGTCATGCTGACTAGTGCATCATCTGCACTCGCCATCCGCGTGGAATAATCAAAGGGACGCAAAACCTGGCAGACGTCATTCATAGTGGCCCACTCTGTGGTTGTGAAGTCTGTACGGCGCGGAGTGCGACTTCTTTGCGCCTGATGCAGCTGGTACTCCATTACAGCTTGCTGCTGCTCACACAACCGCTCCAACATATGTAACGTGGAATTCCACCTGGTAGGTAGGTCACATATGATGCGATGTTCCGGCAGGCGGTGTCGGCGCTGCAGAGCCGCAATGCGCGCTTTTGCCGTGCTGGAACGCCGCAAGTGAGCACACTCTAGGCGGACCTTGTGCAGCAGTGCATCAAGATCCGGATAGTCCCTCAAAAAACTCTGCACTACCAAATTGAGCACATGTGCCAGACATGGGATGTGAGTGAGGTTGCCGAGGCCCAGAGCTGCCACCAGATTTCGGCCATTATCACACACTACCATGCCTGGCTGGAGATTCGCTGGCACAAACCACACATCGCTCTCCTGCTTGATGGCATTCCAGAGCTCCTGCGCTGTGTGGCTTCGATTCCCCAAATAAATTAATTTCAAGACGGCCTGTTGACGTTTGGCCATGGCTGTGCTCATGTCGGTCGTAACAGGTAAACGTTCATCACGGGTCCATGTGGAGGTGGACTGTGACGGCTCCTGCAGCGATGATTCTGAGGAACTGGTGTAAGAGGAGGAGTCAATGCGTACAGAATGGATTCCTGCAATCCTTGGAGTGGGCAGGACACGTCCTGCGCCACTCGCACGATCTGTACCCGGCTCAACGACATTAACCCAATGGGCAGTGAGGGAAAGGTATCGCCCCTGTCCATGTTGACTGGTCCACGCATCGGAGGTGAGGTGGACCTTGCTACTGACGGCATTCAGTAGCGCGTGTTTTATGTGTCCCTCCACATGCTTGTGCAGGGCAGGGACGGCTTGCCTGCTGAAGTAAAAGCGGCTGGGCACATTGTACTGTGGGACTGCCAATGACATCAAGTCACGGAAGCTGTCAGTCTCCACCAGCCTGAATGACAGCATTTCCAGTGACAGAAGTTTGGCAATGCCTGCAGTCAGAGCCTGTGCTCGTGGGTGGTTTGACGAGAAAGGCCGCCTTTTCTCCCATGCCTGTACTACCGATGGCTGTAGACTGGGCTGGGAGTGTGTGGATGACTGGGAAAGTGGTGCTGCGGGTGGCATTACAGCGGGTCTCTGGACAACAGGGCCAGAGGTTCTTCCACGGCGATCCTGGGAGGAAGCCGAACCAGCTGCGTGTGAGCTGGAGGAAGAGGCAACACGAGCTGAAGAGGTGGTAGCTGCCGCTGTTGGTTGGCCTAGCTCTTCAGTGTGTTTTTCTAACTCCGCCGCGTGCCTGGTGCGCACATGTTTCCACATATTTGTGGTATTGAGGTTGCTGACACTTTTCCCTCTTTTCACTTTGTGATGACACACCTTGCATTTGACATAGCAAATGTCATCTGCAACTGTGTCAAAAAAGGACCAGGCACTGCAAGTCTTGGGAGCGCCCTTTTTGGCTTTTGGAAGAGACATGCTCCTAACGGGTGCCAAAGCGGAGGCTGCAGGATCAGCAGTCTTCCCCCTCCCTCTCCCTCTTTGGGCCGTACGGGGAATCTCTTCCTCAGAGCTGCTCCCACCACCTTCCTGTCCCTCACGCCAAGATGGGTCAAGGACCTCATCATCTACACTACCCTCTGCCCCCAACTGCTCCTCCTGGGTAGTCTCAGCACCAGAGCACGCACCAGTAAGTGGCACCTGAGTGTCATCATCAGCTGATGCGGCCTGCGATGTGGTGACCGGAGCCACTGGCCCACCCGCCTCTTCAGACTCAGAGAGAAAAAGCTGTTGGGCATCACTGCACCCTGCCTCTTCTTCCATTTCTCCAATGCTGCTTGGCTGGCCCCCTGTTTCCAAGCCAAGAGATTCAGAGAACAGAAGTAGAGACGGCTCCTGTCCTGGGCTCTCTGTCTGCCTGGGCAATTTGGCAGGTGGTGAAGAGACAGATGGCTGCTCTCCAGTGCTCTGTGTCTGAGAGGATGTGGCACTAATTGAAGTCGATGCGTTAGCTGCCATCCATCCGACAACGGCTTCAATTTGTTCTTCACGCAGCAGCGGTGTACGGCGCTCTGCGACAAAGCTGCGCATGAATGACTGTTCCCTGGTGAAAGTGGGTGCTGATGAGTCACCGGTGCCCGCAGCAGGCACAGAATCCCCACGTCCCCTCCCTGCTCCGCGCCCACGCCCACGCCCACGTGCCTTACTCACTGCCTTCTTCATCTTGGTTGACTGATAAAGATAAGCAGAAAAGTACTTTCTGCTTTCGGCTTTGTGTGCTTATTCCTGAACAACTCCTAACAGGTATAAGAAACACTAATTTTCTAAAGTGTGGACTAGACTTTAATATGAGCTAATGTGGCCTACACAAATGTAAAGTGGTGTCACTGGTGTGTTTGGTGAACTTTATTATTTATTTATTTTTTGGGGGCTGAACTGACAACAGATAGAGCTGCAGTCACATGGAGACCGTGCAGACAGCCGTAAACGGCGCTGCAAGGCCCAAAAACCCTCCTCTACGTTATCCTATGTAGTGTTTTTCCACAAGTTAGCTGGAGACGGGTGGAAAGACACTAATAGGAATTTTTTGAAAAAATGTGCAGCAGCCTGCACTACTTAAAACAAAATGAAAATTGATTTTGCGGTATGACGCAGTGAAGAACCCTGAGCTGGAGACAACCAGGCTATGGCTGCTCACAGACTACAGGGCGAGCTGCAGTCACACGGAGACCGTGCAGACAGCCGTAAACGGCGCTGCAAGGCCCAAAAACCCTCCTCTACGTTATCCTATGTAGTGTTTTTCCACAAATTAGCTGGAGACGGGTGGAAAGACACTAATAGGAATTTTTTGAAAAAATGTGCAGCAGCCTGCACTACTTAAAACAAAATGAAAATTGATTTTGCGGTATGACGCAGTGAAGAACCCTGAGCTGGAGACAACCAGGCTATGGCTGCTCACAGACTACAGGGCGAGCTGCAGTCACACGGAGACCGTGCAGACAGCCGTAAACGGCGCTGCAAGGCCCAAAAACCCTCCTCTACGTTATCCTATGTAGCGTTTTTCCACAAATTAGCTGGAGACAGGTGGAAAGACACTAATAGGAATTTTTTGAAAAAATTAGCAGCAGACTACACTACTTGGAAAAAAAAAAAAAAGAACAGTATGAGGCAATGAACCACCCTCCCTGAACTGAATACAACCAGCTATGGATGGCCTATGTGGCTGCACTCAGACTAGAGAGTGGGCTGCACTCACACAAACACACACACAGACCTTGCAGATCGCTGTGAAAACAGCGCTACAAGGCAAAAGCAAGGTGAATAGTAGGTGAACACAGCGGTTGCTAAATTAGCCTTTGAAAAGCACAAAGAAGCAAATCGCTATCTCTAAACTGGCCCTCAGTCAGCAAACAGCGTCCTGTCACTAACTGAATTCACAGCAGAGTGAGCGCAAAATGGCGCCAGCGACTTTTAAACTGCATCATGACATCATTTCAGCAGCCAATCACAGCCATGCCAGTAGTTTCATGCCCTCCATGCTGAACAGGATGTGCCCACACTTGGAATCATTCTCATTGGCTGAATTTGTGCAGTTTGAATCTGTGAACTTCCGATTCCGGTATCCGATACGCGGCAGGTTCTGCCTGCACATTTCCCTGTACACATTCACCCCCGATGCCGTGAAGAAACCGTTCAATAAACTTACCTGCATAAGAAGATCGGTGAGTGCAGCCTCCTTTCTCTCTTTTTTTCGCAAAATACATAATAGGTAACATTTCCCACATGTCTACTTTACATCAGCACAATTTTGGAACCAAAACTTTTTTGTGTTAGAGAGTTATAAGGGTTAAAAGTTGACCAGCGATTTCTCATTTTTGCACCGTTTTTTTAGGGACCACATCAAATTTAAAGTCATTTTGAGGGGTCTATATGATAGAAAATAACCAAGTGTGACACCATTCTAAAAACTGCACCACTCAAGGTGCTCAAAGCCACATTCAAGAAGTTTATTAACCCTTCAGGTGCTTCACATGAATTTTTGGAATGTTTAAAAAAAATGAACATTAAACTTTTTTTCACAAAAAATTTACTTCAGATCCAATTTGTTTTATTTTACCAATGGTAACAGGAGAAATTGGATCGCATAAGTTGTTGTACAATTTGTTCTGAGTACGCTGATACCCCATATATGTGGGGGTAAACCAGCACCGTTTTACTTTTTCAATGCAGAATTGGCTGGAATTGAGATCAGACGCCATGATGTGTTTTTGGAGAGCCCCTGATGTGCCTAAACAGTGGAAACTGTTATGACCCCAATGGCGAGGGTCTCAGAGGAACAAGTAAGTCTGCGACGTACAAAAATCCAGCTCATAGGGCAGTGGTAACTGGGTTGACCATATAACTACTCCTAACGCCAACACTAGATGTAGCCGGGGAACATGCCTACGTTGGTCGCTAGATGTCTCGCACCAGCCGGAGGACTAACTACCCCTAGAAGAGGAAAACAAAGACCTCTCTTGCCTCCAGAGAATAGACCCCAAAAGTCGGATACAAGCCCCCCACAAATAATAACGGTGAGGTAAGAGGAAATGACAAACACAGAGATGAACTAGGTTTAGCAAAGAGAGGCCCACTTACTAATAGCAGAATGTAGTAAGATAACTTATATGGTCAACAAAAACCCTAACAAAATTCCACACTGGAGATACAAGAACCCCCGAACCGTCTAACGGCCCGGGGGGAGAACTCCAGCCTCCCTAGAGCTTCCAGCAAGGTTAGGATACAGATTATGTACAAGCTGGACAAAAATGCAAACAAAAACAAATAGCAAAAAGCAAGAAAGCAGACTTAGCTTAATTTAGCAGGAACCAGGATCAGAAGACAAGAGCACAACAGATTAGCTCTGATTACAACGTTGCCAGGCATTGAACTGAAGGTCCAGGGAGCTTATATAGCAACACCCCTGACCTAACGACCCAGGTGAGCATACAAGGGATGAATGACATACCCAGAGTAAAATCACTAGTAACCACTAGAGGGAGCCAAAAGGTAAATTCACAACAGTACCCCCCCCTTAGTGAGGGGTCACCGAACCCTCACCAAGACCACCAGGGCGATCAGGATGAGCGGCGTGAAAGGCACGAACTAAATCGGCCGCATGCACATCAGAGGCGACCACCCAGGAATTATCCTCCTGACCATAGCCCTTCCACTTGACCAGGTACTGAAGCCTCCGCCTGGAGAGACGAGAATCTAAGATCTTCTCCACCACGTACTCCAACTCGCCCTCAACCAACACCGGAGCAGGAGGCTCAGCAGAAGGAACCACAGGCACAACGTACCGCCGCAACAAGGACCTATGAAATACGTTGTGAATGGCAAACGACACCGGAAGATCCAGGCGAAAGGATACAGGATTAATGATTTCCAATATCTTGTAAGGACCAATGAAGCGAGGCTTAAATTTGGGAGAGGAGACCTTCATAGGAACAAATCGAGAAGACAGCCATACCAAATCCCCAACGCGAAGTCGGGGACCCACACCGCGGCGGCGGTTGGCAAAACGCTGAGCCTTCTCCTGTGACAACTTCAAGTTGTCCACCACATGACTCCAGATCCGCTGCAACCTATCCACCACGGAATCCACCCCAGGACAGTCAGAAGGCTCCACATGTCCCGAGGAAAAACGAGGATGGAAACCAGAGTTGCAGAAAAATGGCGAAACCAAGGTGGCGGAACTAGCCCGATTATGAAGGGCAAATTCAGCCAACGGCAAGAAGGTCACCCAATCATCCTGATCAGAAGAGACAAAACACCTCAAATAAGCCTCCAGAGTCTGATTAGTTCGCTCCGTTTGTCCGTTAGTCTGGGGATGGAAAGCGGACGAAAACGACAAATCAATGCCCATCCTACCACAAAAGGATCGCCAGAACCTGGAAACAAACTGGGATCCTCTGTCCGACACAATATTCTCAGGAATGCCGTGCAAACGAACCACGTTCTGGAAGAACACAGGAACCAGATCAGAAGAGGAAGGCAGCTTAGGCAAAGGAACCAGATGGACCATCTTGGAGAAACGATCACATATCACCCAGATGACAGACATGCCCTGAGACACCGGAAGATCCGAAATGAAATCCATAGAGATGTGTGTCCAAGGTCTCTTCGGGACAGGCAAGGGCAAGAGCAACCCGCTGGCACGAGAGCAACAAGGCTTAGCTCGGGCACAAGTACCACAGGACTGCACAAATGACCGCACATCCCTTGACAAGGAAGGCCACCAAAAGGACCTGGCCACCAGATCTCTGGTGCCAAAAATTCCCGGGTGCCCTGCCAACACCGAGGAATGAACCTCAGAAATGACTCTGCTGGTCCATCTAGCAGGCACAAACAATCTGTCAGGTGGACAAGAGTCAGGCCTACCAGCCTGAAATCTCTGCAACACACGTCGCAGATCTGGAGAAATAGCAGACACGATAACTCCTTCCTTAAGAATACCCACAGGTTCAGCGACTCCAGGAGCATCAGGCACAAAGCTCCTAGACAGAGCATCGGCCTTCACATTCTTAGAACCTGGTAAATACGAGACCACAAAGTCAAAACGGGAGAAAAACAATGACCAGCGGGCCTGTCTAGGATTCAGGCGTTTAGCAGACTCGAGATACATCAGATTTTTGTGATCAGTCAAGACCACCACACGATGCTTAGCACCCTCGAGCCAATGACGCCACTCCTCAAATGCCCACTTCATGGCCAACAACTCCCGATTGCCCACATCATAATTTCGCTCTGCCGGCGAAAACTTCCTAGAGAAAAAGGCACAAGGCCTCATAGTAGAGCAACCAGGGCCTCTCTGCGACAAAACGGCCCCTGCCCCAATCTCCGAAGCATCCACCTCAACCTGAAAGGGAAGTGAGACGTCAGGCTGGCACAAAACAGGCGCCGAAGTAAATCGGCGTTTCAACTCCTGGAAAGCCTCCACGGCAGCAGGAGCCCAGTTAGCTACATCAGAGCCTTTCTTGGTCATATCCGTCAGCGGTTTAACAATGCTAGAGAAATTTGCGATAATACGACGGTAGAAGTTAGCAAAACCCAAGAACTTCTGAAGACTCTTAACTGACGAGGGTTGAGTCCAATCATGAATAGCTCGGACCTTGACTGGATCCATCTCCACAGCAGAAGGGGAAAAAATGAACCCCAAAAAGGGAACCTTCTGTACATCAAAGAGACACTTTGAGCCTTTTACAAACAAAGAATTTTCACGCAGAATCTCAAAAACCATCCTGACCTGCTCCACATGCGAGTCCCAATCATCAGAAAAAAACAGAATATCATCCAGATAAACAATCAAAAATTTATCCAGATACTTCCGGAAAATGTCATGCATGAAGGACTGAAAAACTGAAGGGGCATTAGAGAGCCCAAATGGCATCACCAAGTACTCAAAATGACCTTCGGGCGTATTGAATGCGGTTTTCCATTCATCGCCCTGCCTAATGCGCACAAGGTTGTACGCACCACGAAGGTCTATCTTGGTGAACCACTTGGCACCTTTAATCCGGGCAAACAAATCTGACAACAGCGGCAAAGGATACTGAAATTTGACAGTGATCTTATTTAAAAGCCGATAGTCAATACAAGGCCTCAAAGATCCGTCCTTTTTGGCCACAAAAAAGAATCCCACACCAAGAGGGGAAGAAGAAGGACGGATATGCCCCTTCTCAAGAGACTCCTTGATATATGAACGCATCGCGGTATGTTCAGGTACCGACAGATTAAGCAGTCTCCCCTTAGGAAACTTACTGCCAGGAATCAAATCTATTGCACAGTCACATTCCCTATGAGGAGGCAGTGCACTGGACTTAGACTCGCTGAAGACATCCTGATAATCAGACAAATACGCCGGAACTTCCGAAGGCGTAGAAGAAGCAATAGACAAGGGCAGGGAATCTCCATGAATTCCATGGCAGCCCCAACTTGACACTGACATAGCCTTCCAGTCCAAGACTGGATTATGGGTCTGTAACCATGGCAAACCCAAAACAACCAAATCATGCATTTTATGCAGAACAAGAAAACGTATTACCTCCCGATGTTCGGGAGTCATGCACATGGTAACCTGTGTCCAAAACTGCGGTTTATTTTTTGCCAATGGCGTAGAATCAATACCCCTAAGAGGGATAGGATTTTCCAATGGCTCAAGAACAAATCCGCAGCGCTTGGCAAATGACAGATCCATAAGGCTCAGGGCAGCACCTGAGTCCACAAACGCCATGACAGGATACGATGACAGTGAGCAAATCAAAGTTACAGATAGAATAAACTTAGGTTGCAAATTACCAATGGCGACCGGACTAACAACCTTAGTAAGACGTTTAGAGCATGCTGAGATAACATGTGTAGAATCACCACAGTAGTAACACAAGCCATTCTGGCGTCTATGAATTTTCCGCTCATTTCTAGTCAGGATTCTATCACATTGCATTAAATCAGGTGCCTGTTCAGACAACACCATGAGGGAATTTGCGGTCTTGCGCTCCCGCAACCGCCGGTCGATTTGAATAGCCAGGGCCATAGAATCATTCAGACCTGTGGGAATGGGAAAACCCACCATCACATTCTTAATGGCTTCAGAAAGGCCATTTCTAAAATTTGCAGCCAATGCACACTCGTTCCACTGGGTCAGCACGGACCATTTCCGAAATTTTTGGCAATACACTTCAGCCTCGTCCTGGCCCTGAGACATCGCCAGCAAGGCTTTTTCTGCCTGAATCTCAAGATTGGGTTCCTCATAAAGCAAACCAAGCGCCAGAAAAAACGCATCATTGTCAGCCAATGCCGGATCTCCTGGCGCCAGCGAGAAAGCCCAATCCTGAGGGTCGCCCCGTAAAAAAGAAATAACAATTTTTACTTGCTAAGCGGAGTCTCCAGATGAACAGGGTTTCAGGGACAAAAACAATTTACAATTATTCCTGAAATTTCTAAATTTAAATCGGTCTCCGGAAAACGGTTCAGGAATCGGTATCTTAGGTTCTGACACAGGATTTCTGATAACATACTCTTGTATGCCCTGCACACGAGCCGCAAGCTGATCCACACTTGTAATCAAGGTCTGGACATTCATGTCTGCAGCAAACACAAGCCACTCAGGGGTAAAGGGGAAAAGAAAAAAAAAAAAAAATGAGAGAGAGAAAAAACAACTCAGAACTTTCTTTCTTATAATCCCGCTTCTGCAATGCATTTAACATTTAATATGGGCCTGGCAAACTGTTATGACCCCAATGGCGAGGGTCTCAGAGGAACAAGTAAGTCTGCGACGTACAAAAATCCAGCTCATAGGGCAGTGGTAACTGGGTTGACCATATAACTACTCCTAACGCCAACACTAGAAGTAGCCGGGGAACATGCCTACGTTGGTCGCTAGATGTCTCGCGCCAGCCGGAGGACTAACTACCCCTAGAAGAGGAAAACAAAGACCTCTCTTGCCTCCAGAGAATAGACCCCAAAAGTCGGATACAAGCCCCCCACAAATAATAACGGTGAGGTAAGAGGAAATGACAAACACAGAGATGAACTAGGTTTAGCAAAGAGAGGCCCACTTACTAATAGCAGAATGTAGTAAGATAACTTATATGGTCAACAAAAACCCTAACAAAATTCCACACTGGAGATACAAGAACCCCCGAACCGTCTAACGGCCCGGGGGGAGAACTCCAGCCTCCCTAGAGCTTCCAGCAAGGTTAGGATACAGATTATGTACAAGCTGGACAAAAATGCAAACAAAAACAAATAGCAAAAAGCAAGAAAGCAGACTTAGCTTAATTTAGCAGGAACCAGGATCAGAAGACAAGAGCACAACAGATTAGCTCTGATTACAACGTTGCCAGGCATTGAACTGAAGGTCCAGGGAGCTTATATAGCAACACCCCTGACCTAACGACCCAGGTGAGCATACAAGGGATGAATGACATACCCAGAGTAAAATCACTAGTAACCACTAGAGGGAGCCAAAAGGTAAATTCACAACAGGAAACCCCCCAATTCTAACTCCAACCCTAACCCCAACACACCCCAAACCCTAATCCCAGCCCTAATCATAACCACACCCCTAACCCAAATACAACCCTAACCCTAATCCCAACCCTAACCACACCCCTAACCCTAATCCCAACCCTAACCACAACCGTAACCCCAACACACCCCTAACCCCAACCATAACCCTAACCACACCCCTAACCTTGACACACCCTCAACTATAATCCCAACCCTAACCCTAATCACAACCATAAACGTAATCCAACCCCTAACCCCAACTCTATCCCCAACCCTAACTTTAGCCCCAACCCTAACCCTAACTTTACCCCAACCTTAATCCTAATGGGAAAATGGAAATAAATACATTTTTTTATTTTATTCTTTTTCCCTAACTAAGGGGGTGATAAAGGGGGGTTTGATTTACTATTTATAGCACGTTTTTATATCGGGTTTTTATGTTTGGCAGCTGTTACACGTTAAAAGATGCTTTTTTTGGAAAAAATAGTTTTTACATCACCACATTTTGGAAGCTATAATTTTTCCATATTTTGTCCCACAGAGTCATCTAAGGTCTTTTTTTTTTTGCGGGACAAGTTGATGTTTTTATTGGTACCATTTTCGGGCACATGACTTCTTTATCGCTTTTTATTATGATTTTTGGGAGGCTGTTATGACCCCAATGGCAGAGGGTCTCAAAAGTACATACCAAGTCTGCAAACACAAAAAACCAGCTCATAGGGCAGTGGTAACTGGGCTGACCATATATCTAATCCTAGCACCACAAATAGCAGCAGCCGGGGAACGTGCCTACGTTGGTTCTAGACGTCTCGCGCCAGCCGGAGAACTAACTAACCCTAGAAGGGAAAAGATAGACCTTTCTTGCCTCCAGAGAAAAGACCCAAAAGTTGGATACAAGCCCCCAACAAATTAAGGAGAAAAGACAAACGTAAGAATGAACTAGATATTTAGCAAAGAGAGGCCCACTGACTAATAGCAGAATATAGTAAGATGACTTATATGGTCAGCAAAAACCCTATCAAAATTTCCACGCTGGATATGCAAGAACCCCCGAACCGTCTAACGGCCCGGGGGGAGAACACCAGCCCCCTAGAGCTTCCAGCAAAATCAGGAATCACATTTAGTACAAGCTGGACAAAAAATAAGAGCAAAGCAAATAACCAAAAAAAAACAAGGAAGCAGGACTTAGCTTAATTTTGCAAGATCCAAGACTAGCAGACAGGAGCAAACAGAAAGGAACTGATTACAACGATGCCAGGCACTGGACTGAGAAACCAGGAAGATTATATAGCAACACCCCTGGACTAACGACCCAGGTGGGTGCCAAACTGAGGAAAGACAATCCCAGAGTCATATCACTAGTGACCACAAGAGGGAGCCAAAAAGTCTAATTCACAACAGTACCCCCCCTTTAAGGAGGGGTCACCGAACCCTCACCAAGACCACCAGGGCGATCAGGATGAGCAGCGTGAAAGGCACGAACTAAATCGGCCGCATGCACATCAGAGGCAACCACCCAGGAATTATCCTCCTGACCATAGCCCTTCCACTTGACCAGATACTGAAGCCTCCGCCTGGAGAGACGAGAATCCAAGATCTTCTCCACCACGTACTCCAACTCGCCCTCAACCAACACCGGAGCAGGAGGCTCAACAGAAGGAACCACAGGTACAACGTACCGCCGCAACAAAGACCTATGGAACACGTTGTGAATGGCAAACGACACCGGAAGATCCAAGTGAAAGGACACAGGATTAAGGATTTCCAATATCTTGTAAGGACCGATGAAGCGAGGCTTAAATTTAGGAGAGGAGACCTTCATAGGAACAAATCGAGAAGACAGCCATACCAAATCCCCAACACGAAGTCGGGGACCCACACCGCGGCGGCGGTTGGCAAAACGCTGAGCCTTCTCCTGTGACAACTTCAAGTTGTCCACCACATGATTCCAGATCCGCTGCAACCTATCCACCACGGAATCTACCCCAGGACAGTCAGAAGGCTCCACATGTCCCGAGGAAAAACGAGGATGGAAACCAGAGTTGCAAAAAAATGGCGAAACCAAAGTAGCGGAACTAGCCCGATTATTAAGGGCAAACTCAGCCAACGGCAAGAAGGTCACCCAATCATCCTGATCTGCAGAAACAAAACACCTCAAATAAGCCTCCAGAGTCTGATTAGTTCGCTCCGTTTGTCCATTAGTCTGGGGATGGAAAGCGGACGAAAACGACAAATCAATGCCCATCCTACCACAAAAGGATCGCCAGAACCTGGAAACAAACTGGGATCCTCTGTCCGACACAATATTCTCAGGAATGCCGTGCAAAAGAACCACGTTCTGGAAGAACACAGGAACCAGATCAGAAGAGGAAGGCAGCTTAGGCAAAGGAACCAGATGGACCATCTTGGAGAAACGATCACATATCACCCAGATGACAGACATGCCCTGAGACACCGGAAGATCCGAAATGAAATCCATAGAGATGTGTGTCCAAGGTCTCTTCGGGACAGGCAAGGGCAAGAGCAACCCGCTGGCACGAGAACAGCAAGGCTTAGCTCGAGCACAAGTCCCACAGGACTGCACAAATGACCGCACATCCCGTGACAAGGAAGGCCACCAAAAGGACCTAGCCACCAGATCTCTGGTGCCAAAAATTCCCGGATGCCCTGCCAACCTGAGGAATGAACCTCGGAAATGACTCTGCTGGTTCCAGTTATCAGGAACAAACAGTCTGTCAGGTGGACAAGAGTCAGGTCTACCAGCCTGAAATCTCTGCACACACGTCGCAAATCCGGAGAAATGGCTGACAGGATAACTCCCTCTTTGAGAATACCAACTGGTTCTGCGACTCCAGGAGAGTCAGGCACAAAGCTCCTTGAAAGAGCATCAGCCTTCACATTCTTTGAACCTGGTAAATACGAGACCACAAAGTCAAAACGGGAGAAAAACAATGACCAGCGGGCCTGTCTAGGATTCAGGCGTTTAGCAGACTCGAGATACATCAGATTTTTGTGATCAGTCAAGACCACCACACGATGCTTAGCACCCTCGAGCCAATGACGCCACTCCTCAAATGCCCACTTCATGGCCAACAACTCCCGATTGCCAACATCATAATTCCGCTCAGCAGGCGAAAACTTCCTAGAGAAAAAAGCACATGGTCTCATTACAGAGCAACCAGGACCTCTCTGCGACAAAACGGCCCCTGCCCCAATCTCAGAAGCATCCACTTCAACCTGAAAGGGAAGTGAGACATCAGGCTGGCACAAAACAGGCGCCGAAGTAAACCGGCGCTTCAACTCTTGAAAGGCTTCCATGGCTGCAGGAGCCCAGTTAGCAACATCAGAACCTTTCTTGGTCATATCCGTCAAAGGTTTAACAACGCTAGAAAAATTAGCGATAAAACGACGGTAGAAGTTAGCAAAACCCAAGAACTTCTGAAGACTCTTAACTGACGTGGGTTGAGTCCAATCATGAATAGCTCGGACCTTGACTGGGTCCATCTCCACCGCAGAAGGGGAAAAAATAAAACCCAAAAAGGGAACCTTCTGTACTCCAAAGAGACACTTTGAGCCCTTAACAAACAAAGCATTCTCACGCAAAACCTGAAACACCATCCTGACCTGCTCTACATGCGAGTCCCAATCATCAGAAAAAAACAGAATATCATCCAGATAAACAATCATAAATTTATCCAGATACTTCCGGAAAATATCATGCATAAAGGACTGAAACACTGAAGGAGCATTAGAGAGCCCGAAAGGCATCACCAAGTACTCAAAATGACCTTCGGGCGTATTAAATGCAGTTTTCCATTCATCTCCTTGCTTAATGCGCACAAGGTTGTACGCACCACGAAGATCTATCTTGGTGAACCACTTGGCACCTTTAATCCGGGCAAACAAGTCCGACAACAGAGGCAAAGGATACTGAAATTTAACAGTGATTTTATTCAGAAGCCGATAGTCAATACAAGGTCTCAAAGATCCGTCCTTCTTGGCCACAAAAAAGAATCCCGCACCAAGAGGGGAAGAGGATGGACGGATATGCCCCTTCTCCAGAGATTCCTTGATATACGAACGCATTGCGGTATGCTCAGGTACAGACAGATTAAATAATCTTCCCTTAGGAAATTTACTACCTGGAATCAAATCTATAGCGCAGTCACAGTCCCTATGAGGAGGAAGAGCACTGGACCTGGACTCGCTGAATACATCCTGGTAATCAGACAAATACTCAGGAACTTCCGAAGGAGTAGAGGAAGCAATAGACACCGGCGGGGAATCACCATGAATTCCCTGACAGCCCCAACTTGACACAGACATTGCCTTCCAATCCAAGACTGGATTATGGGTCTGTAACCATGGCAGACCCAAAACGACCAAATCATGCATTTTATGCAGAACAAGAAAACGGATCACCTCCCGATGTTCAGGAGTCATGCACATGGTTACCTGTGTCCAAAACTGCGGTTTATTTTCCGCCAATGGCGTAGCATCAATACCTCTAAGAGGGATAGGATTTACCAACGGCTCAAGAACAAAACCACAGCGCTTGGCAAACGACAGATCCATAAGACTCAGGGCAGCACCTGAATCCACAAACGCCATAACAGGGTAGGAGGACAATGAGCAAATTAAAGTCACAGACAAAATAAATTTAGGTTGCAAATTACCAATGGCGACAGGACTAACAACCCTAGTTAGGCGTTTAGAGCATGCTGATATAACATGTGTAGAATCACCACAGTAAAAACACAACCCATTCTGACGTCTATGATTTTTCCGTTCATTTCTAGTCTGAATTCTACCACATTGCATTAAATCAGGTGTTTGTTCAGACAACACCACCAGAGGATTCGTGGCTTTGCGCTCCCGCAAACGCCGGTCAATTTGAATAGCCAGCGCCATGGAATCATTCAGACCTGTAGGAATGGAGAAACCCACCATCACATTCTTAATGGCTTCAGAAAGGCCATTTCTGAAATTTGCAGCCAGAGCTGTCATGATCTCTGCAGGCAGAGATCATAGCAAGCCTATAGAGGGACAAGCTCTCGGAAGATGGAACTATACTGACCATGAACTAAGCCTGCCGCGCAACTAGAAATAGCCAGGTAGCATTTCCTATTTATCGCTAGATGCCCAGCTCTGGCCTAAGACCTAAATAGCTAGCAGAGGGAAATATAAGACCTGGCTCACCTCTAGAGAAATATTCCAAAGAAGACAGTAGCCCCCCACATATAATGACGGTGAGTTCAGATGAAACAACAAACGCAGCAGGAAAATAGTCTTAGCAAATTTGAGGTCCGCTTACTAGATAGCAGAAGACAGATAGTATACTTTCATGGTCAGCAGAAAAACACTAACAAAACACCATCCAGAGATTACCTTAAACTCTGGCATTAACTCATAACGCCAGAGTAGCAATCCCTGATCAACGAGAGCTTTCCAGACACAGTAACAAAACTTCAGCTGTGAACTGGAACAAATAGGCAAAACAAAACATGGACAAAAGTCCAACTTATCTAGTAGTTGTCTAGAAGCAGGAACAAGCACTGAGAGGCATCAGATAACATTGTTGACCGGCAAGAAACCACCAGAGAAATGAGCTTAAATAGCGACACCCACTACTGATGGAACCAGGTGAAACAGGAAAGAGGATGACAAGTCCAATTCCACAAGCGCCCACCGGGGGAGCCCAGAATCCAAATTCACAACAGTACCCCCCCCTCAAGGAGGGGGCACCGAACCCTCACCAGATCCACCAGGGCGACCAGGATGAGCCCTATGGAAGGCACGAACAAGATCAGAAGCATGAACATCAGATGCATTGACCCAAGAATTATCCTCCTGGCCGTAACCCTTCCAGTTGACCAGATACTGGAGTTTCCGTCTGGAAACACGAGAGTCCAAAATTTTCTCCACAACGTACTCCAACTCACCCTCAACCAACACCGGAGCAGGAGGCTCAACTGAAGGTACAACAGGTACCTCATACCTGCGCAATAACGACCGATGAAAAACGTTATGAATGGAAAAGGACGCAGGGAGGTCCAAACGGAAAGAAACAGGATTAAGAATCTCCAATATTCTATAAGGGCCGATGAACCGAGGTTTAAACTTAGGAGAAGAGACCCTCATAGGGACAAAACGAGAAGACAACCACACTAAATCTCCAACACAAAGCCGAGAACCAACACGACGATGACGGTTGGCAAAACGCTGAGTCTTCTCCTGGGACAACTTCAAATTGTCCATAACCTGCCCCCAGATGTGATGCAATCTCTCCACCACCGCATCCACTCCAGGACAATCCGAGGATTCCACCTGACCGGAGGAAAATCGAGGGTGAAACCCCGAATTACAAAAAAACGGGGACACCAAGGTGGAAGAACTGGCCCGATTATTGAGGGCGAACTCTGCCAATGGCAAAAAAGCAACCCAATCATCCTGGTCAGCAGAGACAAAACACCTCAGATATGTCTCAAGGGTCTGATTAGTCCGCTCGGTCTGGCCATTAGTCTGAGGGTGAAAAGCAGATGAAAAAGACAAATCTATGCCCATCCTAGCACAGAATGCCCGCCAAAATCTAGACACAAATTGGGTACCTCTGTCAGAAACAATATTCTCAGGAATACCGTGCAATCGGACAACATTCTGAAAAAACAGAGGAACCAACTCAGAAGAAGAGGGCAACTTGGGCAGAGGAACCAAATGGACCATTTTAGAGAAACGGTCACAGACCACCCAGATGACAGACATCTTCTGGGAAACAGGCAGATCTGAAATAAAATCCATCGAGATGTGTGTCCAAGGCCTCTTAGGAATAGGCAAGGGCAACAGCAGTCCGCTAGCCCGAGAACTACAAGACTTGGCCCAAGCACAAACGTCACATGACTGCACAAAGACTCGCACATCTCGTGACAGGGAAGGCCACCAGAAGGATCTTGCCACCAAATCCCTGGTACCAAAAATTCCGGGATGACCTGCCAATGCAGAAGAATGTACCTCAGAGATGACTCTGCTGGTCCAATCATCCGGAACAAACAGTCTATCAGGCGGACAACGATCCGGTCTATCCGCCTGAAACTCTTGCAAGGACCGCCGCAGATCAGGAGAAACGGCCGACAAAATTACTCCCTCCCTAAGGATACCTGTGGGTTCAGAATTACCAGGAGAGTCCGGGTCAAAACTCCTAGAAAGGGCATCTGCCTTAACATTCTTAGAACCCGGTAGGTATGACACCACAAAATTAAAGCGAGAAAAAAATAAAGACCAGCGCGCCTGTCTAGGATTCAGGCGTCTGGCAGTCTCAAGATAAATCAAATTTTTGTGGTCAGTCAATACCACCACCTGATGCCTAGCCCCCTCGAGCCAATGGCGCCACTCCTCAAACGCCCACTTCATGGCCAAAAGCTCCCGATTCCCAACATCATAATTCCGCTCTGCGGGCGAAAATTTGCGAGAAAAGAAGGCACAAGGCCTAATGACGGAGCAGTCGGAACCTTTCTGCGACAACACTGCCCCAGCTCCGATCTCCGAAGCGTCAACCTCAACCTGAAAAGGCAGATTCACATCAGGCTGACGCAACACAGGGGCAGAGGCAAAACGGCGCTTAAGCTCCTGAAAGGCCTCTACAGCATGAGGGGACCAATTAGCAACATCAGCGCCTTGTCTGGTCAAATCAGTCAGTGGTTTAACGACATCCGAAAAACCAGCAATAAATCGGCGGTAAAAGTTGGCAAAGCCCAAAAATCTCTGAAGACCCTTAAGAGAGGAGGGCTGAGTCCAGTCACAAATAGCTTGCACCTTGACGGGATCCATCTCAATGGAAGAGGGAGAAAAAATATACCCCAAAAAGGAAATTTTCTGGACCCCAAAAACGCACTTAGACCCCTTCACACATAGAGAATTAGACCGCAGAACCTGAAAAACTCTCCTGACCTGCTGGACATGAGAGTCCCAGTCATCAGAAAAAATCAGAATATCATCCAGATATATTATCATAAATCTATCCAGAAAATCGCGGAAAATATCATGCATAAAAGACTGGAAAACTGAAGGGGCATTAGAAAGACCAAAAGGCATGACCAAATACTCAAAGTGGCCCTCGGGCGTATTAAATGCGGTCTTCCACTCATCCCCCTGCCTGATCCGCACCAAATTATACGCCCCACGAAGATCAATTTTAGAGAACCACTTAGCACCCTCTATACGAGCAAACAAATCAGTAAGCAATGGCAATGGGTATTGATACTTAACAGTGATCTTATTCAGAAGCCGATAATCAATACATGGTCTCAAAGAGCCGTCTTTTTTTGAGACAAAGAAAAACCCAGCTCCCAAGGGAGAAGAAGATGGACGAATATGTCCCTTTTCCAAAGACTCCTTTATATATTCCCGCATAGCAGCATGTTCCGGCACAGACAAATTAAACAAACGACCCTTTGGATATTTACAACCCGGTATCAAATCTATGGCACAATCGCACTCACGGTGCGGAGGTAAGGACCCAAGCTTGGGTTCGTCAAAGACGTCTTGATAATCAGAGAGGAACTCAGGGACTTCAGAGGGAATGGACGACGAAATAGAAACCAAAGGTACGTCCCCATGAATACCCTTACATCCCCAGCTCAACACAGACATTGCTCTCCAGTCCAAGACTGGGTTGTGAGACTGCAACCATGGCAATCCCAGTACCAAATCGTCATGTAAATTATACAGCACCAGGAAACGAATAATCTCCTGGTGATCCGGACTGATACGCATGGTTACTTGTGTCCAGTATTGTGGTTTATTATTAGCCAATGGGGTGGAGTCAATCCCCTTCAGAGGAATAAGAGTCTCCAAAGGCTCTAAATCAAAACCACAACGATTGGCAAAGGACCAATCCATAAGACTCAGAGCGGCGCCAGAGTCAACATAGGCGTCCGTGGCAATGGATGACAAAGAGCAAATCAGGGTTACAGACAAAATAAACTTAGACTGAATGGTGCCAATGGAAACAGACTTATCAAGCTTCTTTGTACGCCTAGAGCATGCTGATATAACATGAGTAGAATCCCCACAATAGAAACACAATCCATTCTTCCGTCTAAAATTCTGTCGCTCGCTCCTGGACAGAATTCTATCACACTGCATACTTTCTGGCGTCTTTTCCATAGACACCGCCAGATGGTGCACCGGTTTGCGCTCCCGCAGACGCCTATCAATCTGAATAGCCATTGTCATGGACTCATTCAGACCTGCAGGCAAAGGGAACCCCACCATAACATCCTTAACGGCATCAGAGAGACCTTCTCTGAAAGTTGCCGCCAAGGCGCACTCATTCCACTGAGTAAGCACAGACCATTTACGGAATTTTTGGCAGAAAACTTCAGCTTCGTCTTGCCCCTGAGATAGTGCCATCAAAGTTTTTTCTGCCTTAAGTTCCAAATGAGGTTCCTCATAAAGCAAGCCCAAGGCCAGAAAAAACGCATCCACATCGCGTAACGCAGGATCCCCTGCTGGCAATGAGAAGGCCCAATCTTGAGGGTCACCCCTGAGCAAGGAAATCACAATCCTAACCTGCTGAGCAGGGTCTCCAGCTGAACGAGACTTCAGGGACAAATAAAGCTTACAATTATTTCGGAAATTCTGGAAGCTAGCTCTATTCCCTGTGAAGAACTCCGGCAAAGGAATTCTCGGTTCAGATACCGGAGCATGTACCACAAAATCTTGTAAATTTTGTACTTTCGTGATGAGATTATTCAAACCCGCAGTTACACTCTGGAGATCCATTATTGTCAGGTGCACACAGAGCATACAGAGATTAGGAGGAGAGAGAGAAAAAAGACTGCAGCAAGGCAGACTGGAGGAAAAAAAAAAAAAAATTCCAGCAGACTTCTTATAACTCTCCTTTCTAAACCTGGGTCCTTAACACTTTATTGTCCGGTCAAACTATCATGATCTCTGCAGGCAGAGATCATAGCAAGCCTATAGAGGGACAAGCTCTCGGAAGATGGAACTATACTGACCATGAACTAAGCCTGCCGCGCAACTAGAAATAGCCAGGTAGCATTTCCTATTTATCGCTAGATGCCCAGCTCTGGCCTAAGACCTAAATAGCTAGCAGAGGGAAATATAAGACCTGGCTCACCTCTAGAGAAATATTCCAAAGAAGACAGTAGCCCCCCACATATAATGACGGTGAGTTCAGATGAAACAACAAACGCAGCAGGAAAATAGTCTTAGCAAATTTGAGGTCCGCTTACTAGATAGCAGAAGACAGATAGTATACTTTCATGGTCAGCAGAAAAACACTAACAAAACACCATCCAGAGATTACCTTAAACTCTGGCATTAACTCATAACGCCAGAGTAGCAATCCCTGATCAACGAGAGCTTTCCAGACACAGTAACAAAACTTCAGCTGTGAACTGGAACAAATAGGCAAAACAAAACATGGACAAAAGTCCAACTTATCTAGTAGTTGTCTAGAAGCAGGAACAAGCACTGAGAGGCATCAGATAACATTGTTGACCGGCAAGAAACCACCAGAGAAATGAGCTTAAATAGCGACACCCACTACTGATGGAACCAGGTGAAACAGGAAAGAGGATGACAAGTCCAATTCCACAAGCGCCCACCGGGGGAGCCCAGAATCCAAATTCACAACACAGAGCACACTCATTCCACTGAGTAAGCACGGACCATTTCCGAAATTTTTGGCAATACACTTCAGCTTCATCCTGACCCTGAGAAATAGCCAGCAAGGCTTTTTCTGCCTGAATTTCAAGATTGGGTTCCTTGTAAAGCAATCCGAGCGCCAGAAAAAACGCATCAATATTTGCCAATACCGGATCTCCTGGCGCTAGCGAGAAGGCCCAATCCTGAGGGTCGCCCCGTAAGAAAGAGATAACAATTTTTACTTGCTGAGCTGAGTCTCCAGATGAACGGGGTCTCAGAGATAGAAACAATTTACAATTATTCCTGAAATTCCTAAACTTAAATCGGTCTCCAGAGAACAGTTCAGGAATAGGTATTTTAGGTTCAGACATTGGACTACTGGTAACAAAATCTTGTATGCCCTGCACACGAGCAGCAAGCTGATCCACACTTGTAATCAAAGTCTGGACATTCATGTCTGCAGCAAGCACAAGCCACTCAGAGGTAAAAAGGGAAGGAAAAAAGAGAGGAAAGAAAAAAAAAAAAAAAAAACCTCAGACTTTCCTTTCTTGTAATCCCACTTCTGCAATGCATTAAACATTCAACCTTGGCCTGGCATACTGTTATGACCCCAATGGCAGAGGGTCTCTAAAGTACATACCAAGTCTGCAAACACAAAAAACCAGCTCATAGGGCAGTGGTAACTGGGCTGACCATATATCTAATCCTAGCACCACAAATAGCAGCAGCCGGGGAACGTGCCTACGTTGGTTCTAGACGTCTCGCGCCAGCCGGAGAACTAACTAACCCTAGAAGGGAAAAGATAGACCTTTCTTGCCTCCAGAGAAAAGACCCAAAAGTTGGATACAAGCCCCCAACAAATAATAACGGTGAGGTAAGGAGAAAAGACAAACGTAAGAATGAACTAGATATTTAGCAAAGAGAGGCCCACTGACTAATAGCAGAATATAGTAAGATGACTTATATGGTCAGCAAAAACCCTATCAAAATTTCCACGCTGGATATTCAAGAACCCCCGAACCGTCTAACGGCCCGGGGGGAGAACACCAGCCCCCTAGAGCTTCCAGCAAAATCAGGAATCACATTTAGTACAAGCTGGACAAAAAATAAGAGCAAAGCAAATAACCAAAAAACAAGGAAGCAGGACTTAGCTTAATTTTGCAAGATCCAAGACCAGCAGACAGGAGCAAACAGAAAGGAACTGATTACAACGATGCCAGGCACTGGACTGAGAAACCAGGAAGTTTATATAGCAACACCCCTGGACTAACGACCCAGGTGGGTGCCAAACTGAGGAAAGACAATCCCAGAGTCATATCACTAGTGACCACAAGAGGGAGCCAAAAAGTCTAATTCACAACAGGAGGCATAATGAACAAAAAACAACAATTCATAAATTTCTTTTGGGTAAGGCGTTTATACCGTTCCACGTGTGGTAAAATTGAGAAAGCAGTTTTATTCGTCGGGTCAGTACGATGACAGCGATACCTCATTTATATAAATTTTTATGTTTTGGCGCTTTTATACAATAAAAACTATTTTATATAAAAAAATAGTTTTTTATTCACTTTATTCTGAGAGCTATAACTTTTTTATTTTTTTCTGATGACGCTGTATGGTGGCTCGTTTTTTTGCGGGACAAGATGACGTTTTCAGCAGTACCATGTTTATTTAAATCCATCTTTTTGATCACGTGTTATTCCACTTTTTGTTCGGTGGTATGATGATAAAGCATTGTTTTTTGCCTCGTTTTTTATTTATTTGTTCACTAAAGGGGTTAACTCGTGGGACAGTTTTATCGGTCGGGTCGCTACGGATGCGACAATACTAAATATGTGTACTTTTATTGTTTTGGGGGTTTTTTACACAAAGAAATGTATTTATTGGAACAATATTTATTTATTTTTTTTCTTTATTTAGAAATTTAAAGACAAATATTTTTACACGTCAACTTTTTTTTAATTTTTTTAACTTTTTTACTTTGTCCCAGGGTGGGACATCACTATATAGTGTCAGATCGCTGATCTGACACTTTGCACAGCACTGTGTCGGATCAGCGATCTGACAGGCAGTGAAGGAGACTTGCCGGTACCTGCTCTCAGCAGACACTGACAAGCCACCTCCCTGCAGGACCCCAAGGCCATCTTGGATCTGGGGGCCTGCAGGTAGGAGACCGGAGGAGACCCTCGGAACAACGCAATCGCATCCGGTTGTTTTGAGGGTCTCAGGTAAGCACGCAGGGAGCCCAATCACTGCGCGATGCTTCTCTATGCCACCGGAACGCTGCAATCTTGTTTGATCGCAGTGTTCGGGGGGGTTAAAGTGCCAGAGGGGTGATCTTATTTTAATGTATAAATATATGAGGGGACAGTACAAAGACCTTTCTGATGATCTTTTTAATCATAGACCTGAGACAGGGACAAGGGGGCATCCTCTACGTCTGGAGGAAAGAAGGTTTAAGCATAATAACAGACGCGGATTCTTTACTGTAAGAGCAGTGAGACTATGGAACTCTCTGCCGTATGATGTTGTAATGAGTGATTCATTAATTAAATTTAAGAGGGGACTGGATACCTTTCTGGAAAAGTATAATGTTACAGGGTATATACACTAGATTCCTTGATAAGGTGTTGATCCAGGGAACTAGTCTGATTGCCGTATGTGGAGTCGGGAAGGAATTTTTTTCCCCATGGTGGAGTTACTCTTTGCCACATGGGTTTTTTTTGCCTTCCTCTGGATCAACATGTTAGGGCATGTTAGGTTAGGCTATGGGTTGAACTAGATGGACTTACAGTCTTCCTTCAACCTTAATAACTATGTAACTATGTAACTGTCAGCTGTGAGATTCAGCTGACACCCGGCCGCTATCAGCGGTGCTCCCCCCGTGAGCACAGCTGATCGCACGTGACGTACTATTCCGTCCATGGGAATTAAGTCCCAGGTCACAGGAAGGAATAGTATGTCCAATGCCAGAAAGGGGTTAAGGTTCCTGGGTAAATATATATATATATATATACACTCACCGGCCACTTTATTAGGTACACCTGTCCAACTTCTTGTTAACACTTAATTTCTAATCAGCCAATCACATGGCGGCAACTCAGTGCATTTAGGCATGTAGACATGGTCAAGACAATCTCCTGCAGTTCAAACCGAGCATCAGTATGGGGAAGAAAGGTGATTTGAGTGCCTTTGAACGTGGCATGGTTGTTGGTGCCAGAAGGGCTGGTCTGAGTATTTCAGAAACTGCTGATCTACTGGGATTTTCACGCACAACCATCTCTAGGGTTTACAGAGAATGGTCCGAAAAAGAAAAAAAATCCAGTGAGCGGCAGTTCTGTGGGCGGAAATGCCTTGTTGATGCCAGAGGTCAGAGGAGAATGGGCAGACTGGTTCGAGCTGATAGAAAGGCAACAGTGACTCAAATCGCCACCCGTTACAACCAAGGTAGGCCTAAGAGCATCTCTGAACGCACAGTGCGTCGAACTTTGAGGCAGATGGGCTACAGCAGCAGAAGACCACACCGGGTACCACTCCTTTCAGCTAAGAACAGGAAACTGAGGCTACAATTTGTACAAGCTCATCGAAATTGGACAGTAGAAGATTGGAAAAACGTTGCTTGGTCTGATGAGTCTCGATTTCTGCTGCGACATTCGGATGGTAGGGTCAGAATTTGGCGTAAACAACATGAAAGCATGGATCCATCCTGCCTTGTATGGAGCATCTTTGGGATGTGCAGCCGACAAATCTGCAGCAACTGTGTGATGCCATCATGTCAATATGGACCAAAATCTCTGAGGAATGCTTCCAGCACCTTGTTGAATCTATGCCACGAAGAATTGAGGCAGTTCTGAAGGAAAAAGGGGGTCCAACCCGTTACTAGCATGGTGTACCTAATAAAGTGGCCGGTGAGTGTATATATATATATATATATATATATATATATATATATATATATATATATATATATATTTATATATATATATATGTGTATATACACTGTGTTCCAAATTATTATGCACATAGAGTTTAGGAGTGATAAGGTTAGAATTATATTTGTTTGTCATTTAAACTCATTGATGGTGATGTGTGTCAGGGCTCTTTATATTACTGAAAGCAATTGCAGATACCTGTGCAAATTAGTTTGGCCGGTGTGTCCAAATAAAGGCAAGACTACTTAAGGAGGCTGTTCCACATTTTTAAGCAGCCTACATTTTTTGCCAAAATGGGAAAGAAAAAAGATGTGTTGGCTGCTTAGAAGCAACAAATTGTGGAGTATTTAGGTCAAGGCATGACTACAATCAACATTGCTAAGACACTTCATCGTGATCATCGCACAATCAAGAAGTATGTAGCTGATTCCCAGCACACACGTGTGAGTGCTGATAAGGAAAAATTGAGGACTCTTTCCAACAGGCAATTGCGTAAGGTTAAAAAGCAGCTGCAAAAATGCCTGGTCATAGCAGCAGACAAGTTTTTGAAGCTGCTGGTGCCTCCAACGTCCCCAGAACAACAAGATGCAGGGTCCTTCAGAGGTTTGCAGCTGTGCGTAAGCCATCCTGTCGACCACCTCTATCCACTGCACACAAGCAGAAACGGCTCCAGTGGGCCAAACGATACATGAAGACTGACTTCCAAACTGTTTTGTTCACCGATGAGTGCCGTGCAACGCTCGATGGTCCAGATGGATGGAGTGGAGGATGGACACCCCATGAAAACACGACTAAGGCGCCAACAAAGAGGAGGTGGAGTAATGTTTTGGGCAGGAATCATAGGGAGAGAGATTGTCGGCCCCTTTATGATCCCTGAAGGGGTAAAGATGAACTCCATAATCTATGTGGAGTTTCTAAAACAACACTTCCTGCCATGGTTCAAGAGGAAGAACCGTGCTTTCCGCAGCAAGATCATTTTCATGCATGATAATGCACCGTCTCATGCTGCAAAAAACACATTTGCACCTCTGGCTGCTATGGGCATAAAAGAGGACAAACTTATGGTGTGGCCACCATCTTCCCCTGACCTCAACCCCATTGAGAACCTCTGGAGCATCAGCAAAAGGAGTGTCTATGATGGCGGGAGGCAGTTCACATCTAAGCAACAGCTCTGGGAGGGTATTCTGTCCACATGCAAAACAATTGAAGCAGAAACCATCCAAAAACTGACAAATTCAATGGACGAGAGAGTTCAGAAGCTTCTTTCGAACAAGGGGTCCTATGTGCAAATGTAACATCACCTAGAATAAAGTTTTCACTTGAAAACTGTTTGATTTCATTTTGTAATAAGCTGATAATGCTTATAACTTCACAATTTGCCATTTTTTTGTTCAAAATAAAAAAAAAGGTTGAAAACTCTGCTGTGCATAATAATTTGGAACATGCATTTTGAGTGTTTATTTTTTTTTTAAAGATACTGTTTTCATAGGCAGTTTGTTCCAAAACATTGCAATTATACTAGAATAGTAGATGACTGGAAAATAACAATGACTGCAATTCAGATAGGTAATTTAGAGAAAATATGAGGAAATATTATTTGCATAATAATTTGGAACACAGTGTATATATATATATAAAGATTCAGCATAACCTGTGTTTTCATAATTTAGACCTCTGCTCTTTCTGAGATTTTCGGTCCAGTGGGCGGTCCTATAAATGACTGACAGCTTTCCTTGTATAAGTGTGCATACAGAGGTAGCTGTCAATCACTGATAGAACAGCCCAATGGACAAAAATCCCAGAAAGATTAGAGGTTTAAATTATTAAAACAGTTATAATGAATCTTCTCACAAACCATATACTGTATCTACTCCGATCCCCTTGCTCAAAGACATGGTGCCTGCAGATTAGATTGCATTTTCATGGTGACAGGTTCTATTTAAGTACATGTATTTGTGGATAAATATCATGTGTTGCCCTGTCTATTGCTGGTTGCAGAATGAGTTAACTGAGAATCCTTTAGTGAGTTCATTCTAACTTGAGAGCTTATAACTATTGTCTAACTTCTGAGGTCCTGTGGTGTTTGAAGCATGAACCAGCTGACAGTTTCCTTTTAATTTTTTTTTTTAAAAAAATGCGCCGAAAGGTGTCCCCATCCTTTATTTTTTAGTGATGTATAATCTGAACTGTTCACACAAACTAAGATGCATTCATGGAGTTTATTTATTCTGACCTTTTGTGAGTCGCTGTGGAAATTGAGATTTGTCCACGATCAGGAATAGTAGCGTGTTGGACACAGCGCACTTGTGCTGCGTTCAAAGCGCTGAGTTGTACAGTACAAGCACAGTGGATGGGATTTATAGAAATTTCATGCTAACTGCTTCTGTTTGCAGCACGTTAATTTCTGTTGCGGAGACGCTACAGAATTTCCACTACAGAATGTATTGGATGTGGTAAATCCGCACAGTTTGGTGAACCTATGCGGATTTACCTGCATGATTAGAACGCAGCGAAAATACACTGCGCCCAAAGTGCTGCTACTTCTTGATCGTGGGCACGTAGCCTTAGTCCTGCCATTATTTTCTAATCTAAGTGATTTTGATTCTTATTACACTACAACTTTTAACATTTCAATGTAGTTGGCTTTACACGGTAATGTTTGGGCCGTATTCAAATAGGTGAAACCGTGAAAGATAAAACGATCATGCTGAGCATTTCGTTCAGTAATGTGACACACCTTTTGTGTCTGTTTCAGTCTGACTTATCTAAATACATAAAGATAGCGAAAGCTACAATAAATATTTTGCTAATTCCTTTACATTTGTTGCCAGGCTTTACAGAGAATCCCTTCCCAATCTCCTGTTCTTATGTAGACAGTATTGTTAACTTAAATAATCTTTTTGGCATCAAATAATTTTTCAACCCCTTAATCAACTACAACTTGAACTATTGCCTCTTTGAGATAGGATTACTACACTCATGTTTACCTAGACACATAAACAATCATTCGTGGGGTGAAATTATTTTTAATCTTTTAAAAACTCATAGTTCTGCGAATGGATGTGCTAGTCCTATGACCTGCACCCATGTACGTGAGTGTAAAATGTGACATCAGAGTGCAGTCCGATTTCCCCAGACTGAGACAATGGAGAAGATGGAGAAATACTGTAAAGTTCATCATCTTCTCCACACATGCGCTCTGATTTTATCATGCGAGAGATCATACTAAGCCGAAACTCTGCTCAAAATTGGTGCAGAGTTTCACTAACATAATCTATCCGATTCTCTTGCAGAGAGCATTATATGATTACTAGAAATAGGCCCGATGCTATTGCTTCGGGAATGGGGTGAAATTAACATCTGTGTATGCTTAGTGGTGCTGACAGGAGCAGCGGACATGTCTCACACCGTTTGCGCTTTCCAACATATCTGTTCTATATCATCATTCTGCATTTTTGCATAGGCGCAAGGGACATACACACCACCGCTATTCCCACGCATGTGTAGCAACAACGCGGCTGTTACTGTGCCTGTGTGGGAATAGTGGAGACGTGTACTGTATTTTTCGGATTTTAAGATGCTCCGGATTATAAGATGCACCCCAAATTTTGAGGAGAAAATTAAGAAAAAAATATATTTTAATAAAACGGTGGAGCTTCTTATAATCCATGCGTCTTATTGCTTACCGGGGGAGGTGGGTGTGGTGAAGCGAAGTTCCAGGGTCGCTGCTGGAGGAGACAGAAGTGGGGTGATGCTGCAAGCCGCAGGCTGGGATGAGGGGGGGCTCCGATGTGCGGCATGCTGGTCTTGTGCTGCTGCGGGGGTCTTGTGCAGGTGCATGTCCGGTGCTGCTGCCAGGTGTCTCTGGGTGCCCGGCGGTTGCAGGCCGGTGCTGTGAGTGTCAGTGGTGCTGCGTGGGTGTCCGGCGCTGCCCGGGGGTCTGCAGGCATTTTGCGACAGGCCAGAGCCCAGGTAATTCCACTGTTCCCTGTGTGTGTGCAGTAAACTCCGGGTATATGGCCGCCGCCAGGGGCGGCGCATGCGCAGATGGTGATCTCAGGACCAAGATCTCGAGAGATGAGATTTTAGTGCACCGCACATGGAACCATGGAAGTGTCAGAGCTCTGGCCTGTCGCAAAATGTCGGCAGAGCCCCGGGCAGCGCTGGACACCCATGCAGCACCGCTGGCTACCGAAGACACCCGCAGCACCGGCCAGCAACCAGTATCTGTTCTATACCATCCCTCTGTATTAAGAAAGAAGGAGGGCGGTATTGCAAGAAGAAGGGAGGCACCGGACCAAGAAGAGGGATACCCATCGGACCGGACTGCCCCGCAGGTGACTATGATAAGTTATTTTTCTTGTCTTGCAGGTCGGGTTGGGGCAGATATACATTATTATAGAACGCTGTATATCAGCCCTGAAAGGTGATGACCGTATCAGCAGTCAAACTTAGTGACAGGTTCCCTTTAAGTGGCTTCAGTAAATTTGAAGTGAGACGTGAGAGACATCAAGACGGGCACAGTAATGGCGTTAGCAATGTGTGGGGGTAATAATGCTCCTTATAGATGTGTAGATCCTGTGCCTGTTCTACTTCTACAAAGTCATTGTGCAAAATGGTAGACATTTTATATAATTTATAACTAGCTAATGAGGGACTAATAATATATATATTTCAGCACCACAGTGGCTCAGTGGTTAGTGCTGCAGCTCTGGGGTCCTGGGTTCAAATCTCACCAAGGACAACATCTGCAAGGAGTTTGTATGTTCTCCCCGTGTCTGCTGGGTTTCCTCCGGGTTCCCCAGTTTTCTCCCAACTGCATACTGATAGGAAACTTAGATTATGAGCCCCAATAGGCACTGTGATGATGATGACTGAAAAGTGCTTTGAAATATGATAGTGCTATATAAGTGAGTAAAATAAATATATGCAGTGGGGAAAAAATAAGTATTTGATACACTGCCAATTTTGCAAGTTTTCCCACCCACAAAGAATAGAGAGGTCTGTAATTTTTATCATAGGTACACTTCAAATGTGAGTGACAAAATCTTTAAAAAAAAAAATCATATTGTATTATTTTTACATAATTAATTTGCATTTTATTACATAAAATAAGTATTTGATGCAATAGAAAAACAGAACTTAATATTTGATACAGAAACCTTTGATTGCAACTACAGGGGTCATACGTTTCCTGTAATTCTTGAGAAAGTTTTCACTGCAGCAGTGATTTTTGTCCACTCCTCCATACAGATCTTCTCCAGATCGTTCAGGTTTCGGGGATGTCGCTGGGCAACAATCAGTTTCAGCTCCTTCCAAAGATTTTCTACTGGGTTCAGGTGTGGAGACTGGCTAGGCCACTCCAGGACCTTGAAATGCTTCTTACGGAGCCACTCCTTAGTTGCCCTGGCTGTGTTTTTCAGGTCATTGTCATGCTGGAAGAACTAGCCACGACCCATCTTCAATGCTCTTACTGAGTGAAGGAGGTTGTTGGCCAAAATCTTGCGATACATGACTCCATCCATCCTCCCTCCCTTCAATACGATGCATTTGTCCCCTTGCAGAAAAGCACACTCAAAGTATGATGTTTCCCCACAATGCTTCATGGTTGGGGCAGTGTTCTTGGGGTTGTACTCATCCTTTTCTTCCTCCAAACATGGCAAGTGGAGTTGATACCAAAAAGTTCTATTTTGGTCTCCTTTGACCACATGACCTTCTCCTATGCTTCCTTTGCATCATCCAAATAGTGATTGCAAGACTTCAAATGGGCCTGGACATGTGTTGGCGTGAGCAGGGGGATTTTAATCCATGATGGTGTAGTGTGTTACTAACGGTAATGTTTAAAACTGTTGTCCCAGCTATCTCTTCAGATCATTACTAAATCATATAATACCCCATAAAACCACTTTTATTAGTTAATTATTAAAATACCACCAACCTGTGGTAATCCCACGTAAACACAACACACCGTGAACAAACTGATATGAGGATATGGTATTCATGCACTGATCACTGTTTTTTACCTATCTAATACCATCGGGACACATGTTCTTAAATCAGGCCTCCTGATGAGCCGGAGAGGTGAAACGCGTTGAGGCGGTACTTTGGAAAGGCGGATGGCATGCTTTGGCTGGATGAGTACTGTATTGTTATATATCTGGATGTGTACTCACCAGTATATTTATTCATATTTATGAAAGCATGTGTGCAGCACATCCTATAGAAGCACTAACTACACAATTGAGTGCATATTGAGGTCTCAAATCTGACGGGTATAAGACCTTTCAGGATGTGGAATATTGAAAGTTAGGGTGCTGCATTCATCTAATTACCGTCCTTAATCTTCTTACATGTTCTCCAATGTTTTTATGGCACAGTGTGGGGATTAGGTTTCCTTAGGGTACCGTTACACTAAACGATTTACCAACGATCACGACCAGCGATACGACCTGGCCGTGATCGTTGTAAGTCGTTGTGTGGTCGCTGGAGAGCTGTCACACAGACAGCTCTCCAGCGACCAACGATGCCGAAGTCCCCGGGTAACCAGGGTAAACATCGGGTTACTAAGCGCAGGGCCGCGCTTAGTAACCCCATGTTTACCCTGGTTACCATTGTAAATGTAAAAAAAACAAAAACACTACATACTCACATTCCGGTGACTGTCACGTCCCCTGCCGTCAGCTTCCCGCACTGACTGTGTCAGTGCCGGCCGTAAAGCACAGCACAGCGGTGACGTCACCGCTGTGCTCTGCTTTTACTTTATGGCCGGCACTCACAGTCAGTGCGGAAAGCTGACGGCGAGGGACGTGACAGACATCAGAAGGTGAGTATGTAGTGTTTTTTTTTACATTTACAATGGTAACCAGGGTAAACATCGGGTTACTAAGCGCGGCCCTGCGCTTAGTAACCCGATGTTTACCCTGGTTACAAGCGAACACATCGCTGGATCGGTGTCACACACAACGATCCAGCGATGACAGCGGGTGATCCAGCGACGAAATAAAGTTTCAAACGATCTGCTACGACGTACGATTCTCAGCGGGGTCCCTGATCGCTGCTGCGTGTCAGACACAGCGAGATCGTATGTATATCGCTGGAACGTCACGGATTGTGCCGTCGTAGCGACCAAAGTGCCACTGTGAGACGGTACCCTTAGACATAGGATTGTTCTTTGTATAGTGGTCAGGGGTACCTTCAGTTTATTTTGGGTAGAGGGACCCTGGGCTTCCAATAGGGTTTATTAGGGACCCTAGGGCCAGCCGTCATGGAGTGGGGGTGCTACAATGTTCCCCCTAGGGCACCAACCCCCACAGGCAGGTACCAGTCTAGGTATCAGTGCAGGAATACCATATCCTCATATCAGTTTGTTCATGGTGTGTTGTGTTTACGTGGGATTACCACAGGTTTGTGGTATTTTAATAATTGACTAATAAAAGTGGTTTTATGGGGTATTATATGCTTTAGTACTTTAAGTGTTACCCTTGTTTAATATTTGACTCTTCAGATTATTGACCAGGTCCTCTTGTGTAGTTCTGGCCTGATTTCTGAACGTTCTCAGAATCATCGTTACTCCATAAGGAAAGAACTTGCACAGAGCCCCAGACCAAGGAAGATTGACAGTCATCCTGTGTTTCGTCCATTTTCTAATAATTGTGCCAACAGTTTTTTCCTTCTCACAAAGCTGCTTGTCTATTGTGCTATAGCCCATCCCAGCCTTGTGCAGGTCTACAATTTTGTCCTTGGTGTCCTTAGTCATCTCTTTGGTCTTGGCCATGGTGGAGAGGTTGGAGTGTGACTGATTGAGTGCATGGACAGGTGTCTTTTATACAGGTAACGAACTCAAACAGGTGCAACTAACACAGGTAATGAGTGCGGAGTAGGAGAAATTCTTAATGAAAAACTAACAGGTCTGTGAGAGCCAGAATTCTTGCTGGTGGTAGGTGATCAAATACTTATTTCATGCAATAAAATGCAAATTATTATTATTTAAAAATCATACAATGTGATTTTCTGTTTTTTTTTTCTGGTTTTTATTTTTAGATTCTGTCTCTCACAGTTGAAGTGTATCTACAATAAAAATTACAGACCTCTCCATTCTTTGTAGGTGGGAAAACTTACAAATTCGGCAAGGTATCAAACACTTATTTTCCCCACTGTATATGCATGTAATGGGAAAGTGTTTGTTGCAGTCTGTGACTGATACTGTCCACTACAATGTGTAAAATGGTGACAACAAATAGACCATTGTCATTTCCCCTATCAGACATAATTGACTTGTCTACAGACAGGGTGGATTTACATATAGCAGATTCTATTGCAGAAATTTCTGAGAATGACATTCAATCCCATTCACCTAAAACACACAATTCTACAAGCACCATTCAGATGAAAGGAACAGTAGCAGAAACTTTTGCAACCAACTCTGCCATAGGTTAATCAAGGTTACTTATCAGTAGTGTAAAATACAGTATAGAGCGTTTCTTCAAAGACGGTCCTACAGACGGTCATGGTAGTTCTTACAATGAATGTTCTAGAAAAGCATGCATGCTGACATGGCCTTAGAATAAATACCTTACAAGATAGCTCATTGCAATATATAGTCACATCACACATATCTCGGCACACAAGAGACATGTTTTAGCAAGAAGATCCAAGATTCCAAAAATCCACTGTTGATGACCACTGTTGTTAAAGACAGAAAGTTCTTATGCCTTATATATAAGAAAACATAATAAATATAATAATTCTGTATCTGTAGTAATTACAAATACTAATATATTTCTGTAATTTTAATGGGTAACATAATAAACATTGCTGTACAGTCAAAAGAAGTTGTAAGTCAGCACAATACAATAATATCTATACAGTACAATCCCATCTATCTGTAAGTAACAGTGAATCAGAAAGCAGATGGGGAAATGTACACAAGATACAACATGCTGGTTCTGTGCAATAGATCAGGAATGTACATTTACAAAAGGCAAAAAACACTTTGCAATAACTCAACCAATTAAATGTGAGTAAGTACTTTACTTTGTAAAACTTAGGATACAGGACTCATAGGTTATGAACACATCTGTAACTTTATGTGATATCACCAGATCTAGAGAATGGAGGATCCGAGATCTGTTTGGAGTTTATTTATATTGATAGCTTGTGGGTTCCCAATAAAAGGGAAGATGTCAGTAGGGTCAACCCTCCTAAGCCCTCTAAATGGGCATACAGGTCATAGAGAGTTGAGTAAACTGATACCTTGATATCTGGAATCTGATGACTTATTGTGGAGATATTTATGGCTTTCTTACCATGCAAATGAGGTGTTATGATCTCTGGGCGGGACACAAATTTTACCATCGAGCATACAATGTTGTATAAGAAATTAAATTAATCATCTCTTCTGCAATTGTTTCTTAAAGAGAATTTGTCAAAAGGATCAACCCCCCTAAGCCATCTACATGGGTATGTCCTTGCTTAGGTGCATTGTTTTTTCCTTCTCTGCGCACTGGCTGCACCTTGTCCTCCTGCGCAGAAGACCAGGACAATGGCTGTCTACACACACCTGAGCATTCAGGAACAGAGCGTGACATCACACATGCCGTCAGTTTGGCGCCCCCTCCTATATGCAGCTTTAGAGGTTTCAGTGGTAGTCATGTGACCGCTCATCGGCGATTTGCACTTACAGTCACGTGCGGACAAGCTGCTCTTCCTAATTCTCTCAATGTTCCGTGAAATACTACAGCCCCTGCTTCATTGAGAAGCAGGAAGAGAAGCTAGTTGTCACGTGGCAGTAAGGCTTCGTTCACACGATAGTATAACTCAGATGAGTGCTGTTTGGTTTTGCTCCAAAATCAGGTGGGTGCAAGAAAAAAATTGTATGCCATACGGACCATCAGAGTGGCATCCGATTTTTACAGATACATTGTCTATTCTGTAATATAGGAAACTGTAATTGGTCCTGTAAAAGATTAATAGAAGGGGGTGGAGGTAAAGAAGGGGGAGTGAATAACCCTTTAATTCATTTATTGTGAACTTATTAAAAAAATGGTCCTACAAAAACAAAGTCTTAAGCAAGGAGTGAAGGAAGATCACACCTCGCAGCTTTTCCTCTTCCCCTGCAGCCGGACTGCTTCCCTCCTGCCCCAGGGGGATCCGGAGAACTAGGTCACTCTGGAAAGATGAGTTATTTTATGTAAACTATCAATATATATATGCATTTACATAATGCAGCAGAAATGTAACACTACACACGTCCATCATATTGCCATCACCTAAACACATCACTCCCCCAGGACTACTAGCACACCAGCCATACACCACTAATACACTACACACATGGTGCACACATACACCTATAACATAGAGCACCTTCACATCACAACGCCATACTCACCTGCCTACTTTCCAGTTATTTGACGGTAGAACCAACCATTTGGTTTTGATCTGCTCTGAGAAACTGTCGTCAATATGGAGTGTACGTACAACTCATTTAAGTTCAACTTATAAAGCATCACGCCACAATCTTTACACAATAGGAGGGTGGCCACTTTCTACTCACATGGGTTAATTGAGCTTTAGTCACCAATCCCACCATGTAGCTTCCCCCAGTCCATTTTCCAGGTCGGCCGACAAAAGACAAGGTTTTAATACTAGAAACCAAATAGGACCGTCCCAATTGGGTACATCTTGTCGCGGTGGGACTATGTTATTTACATGTACTATTACTTTTTATTTACTATATGCTATCATCTGCTCATTTTTTTTTTTTTTCAGTTTTGTCTGTGAAATGGCCACAGTGTGAACCTACAGTATAGATGCTCTAGCATGATATTACCAGCTTATGCTCCATCTCATTTCTTTGGTTTTGCCCATTTCATCGAGACTGGCATTGTTCACGCTGGTTCTGATAAGAGAGCATGCTTCTGTCAGAGTCGCCTGATACATCAGAGGAAAAGCTTCTTAATTAGTGATGAGCAAATGAAATATTCGGATTCGGGAAAATGGGCACAAATAACTTCTAATATCCGTGTATTAATACTGAATAACGAATCCAATGCAACTCAGTGGGAAAGTCGAATATTTTCTGCTGGACCCAACAAACCGGTCTGGGGGCATGGGAAAAAGCTGAAATGGATGGGAAAGAGCTGAAACTTAATGGGAACAGCTGGTATGGTATCTGAGAATAATGTTGTCAGACTATTGTGCCAGTTTTATGGATTTATAAGAAGACCTACCAAACCAAAACTACATTTTTTTAACCCTTTCCCAACATCTGCTGTCCTAGTACTGCTCTGCAGAACTGCGTTCCCGCAAACCGCCGTACTAGTACGGCGCTGCTATTTCCAGTCACCATGCTGCATCACGTGGTGACCAGGTTAAGATTGCTGCTGTCCCTGACAGCAGACCATCCCTGCACGTCGCCCCGGGGGTCTGATCCACCCCCCCGCATCGACGATCGCTGTGATTGGATGGTCAATTCTGAAAAATAGCAAAAAGGCAGAGATGCTTACCTGCCTAGGACCCATGATGTGGGTTACGAGCTTGCGTATTTTGTCCAAAATATAAACTAATACCTCACATATTTTATATATGCATTTTTTACATTTTTTTTAGGGGTGCAGTTGGGCCCATTCTGTCTTGCAAACTGTGGTGTCTGTTCACATGGGATGCATTTTAATAGCGCTGGGCAGCCCGCCTGAGCTAATAGAAGGGTTTAACTACTAGGCTGTTAACCTGGATGCTGTGCATTCCCATTGTGTGAACAGCGCCACTTACAAGTCTTTTAAGTGCAGTCATATGCCAAGCACCCCTCCATTAGTTTGGTAGGCTGTGAGTGGCTGCCTCATCAGTATTTCTGCACCTGTGTTGCCACCATCTTAACCACATGGGCCTACTGCATCCTGATAGTGCATTTGTTTGGAGGCCTAGGCAGGTAAGCATCTCTGCCTTTTTGCTGTTTTTTTAAATTTTTGGAGGATCTCTGAATCCTCTTTTTGTGCTAGTACTGGTCAATTCTGACCAGCCAATCACAGCACTGTGACATTAAAGTTAATAAAAAAAAAGTGACGTGCTGTCATCAGTTCTGTGTAACACAGCACCAATCACAGCCGTCACAACGGTTGGGGTGATCGCGACGTCTCCTCACCTAATTAACCCCTTTGGCCCTGATTGGCTGAACAATAGTTTCTGGTCAATCAGAACTAAAGGGGTTCATCTAAAATAGCGATCACCGACCTGCACGCCATATTTGTCTCAGATTTGCCATGCAGAATGGTTGCATAGCTCCTCTGTGTCACCTGAGTAAAAGATTCACTGGTGGAGAGAGAGAGAGAGAGAGAGAGAGAGAGAGAGAGAGAGAGAGAGAGAGAGAGAGAGAATAAAAAAAATAATTTCATTGACATACATTGGGTTTCGTGTTCCGGGTCCGGAACCCGACTTTACAGTAGAATCGGCCGATTCCATACGATCCGACATCCGAGAAGGTCGGGTTTCACAAAACCCACCTCGATCCTAAAAAAGCTAAGGTCGCTCAACCCTAATCACAGCAGATGCAGCAGCACCTCCCTCACCCCTGTCCCAGTACCCCAACCCTATTCCAGTTATCCCCCACCCTCCTCCCCTTCTAATTTAATTTTTAGCGCATTTTTTGTGCTTTTTTCATATGCGCAAAGCATTCATGCTCTTCCTGTGTCCGTAGCACTCTGATCAGTGTCGTTGCTGATCAGAGACTGCACCACGGGACTTTTTCTTATTTTAGCTAGTTAGCGCAGCGAACATCGCAGTGTAAGCAACGACCGATCTTGCTTTAGAGAAAAAAAAATTGTACAGCGTAGTTTTAGAGGTAGCGTCTTTTTTTTTTCATTGCGTAAAAAAACTGCTATCACTGGGTACTTTCTAGTGCATTACATTGTTGGTGAGGTCCTTTTTTCTTTTGTGAAAAAATAATTATTTGCGTTAAGTAAAGTTTTAGGCAGCTATCATAAAAAACCTCATTAAAGACTGATAAAAAGTTGCACCTTTATTAATATTCAAAAAAGGGACAACCAACATACAGTGACACACACCATGCAAACTTGTATGCCCATCAATTTTCCACCCAAAATCTCACGTTAACATAAGCCAGAAGGACCCCTGTAAATGCAGCAGAGATGATGACATTTTGGGAAATTGTGCTACATATGGGCATAATCCAAAAACCAGATCTTGGGCAATGCTGGAGTACTGATGTTCTTTACAGCACACAGGTATTTCGAATGGCAATGACAAGGACTCGATTTGAAGAAATCCAAACTTTGATCGTCTATATAAAATACGGCCAGTGGTTGAACACTTCAGCAGAAAATTTGCTGAGGCATACAACCCCCAATGGGAAATTGCTATAGATGAATCTCTGGTTCATTTCAATGGGAGGCTAAAATTCCGACAATACCTGCCCAGTAAGAGGGTCAGGTATGGAATAAAACTGTACAAACTGTGCAAGAGTACCTCAGGGTGCACTCACAGATTTAGGGTCTACGAGGGTAAGGACACCCAGGTTAATCCCCCCCCCCCCCTGTCCTGGGGGTGTATGTGAAAATTGTGTGGGAATTGCTGCACCCACTGCTGGTTAAGGGTTATCACCTTAACATTGTTAACTTTTACACCAGAGTCCCACTCTTCAAGACCCTCTGTGCCAGAGGTACAGTTGCATGTGGCAACATACGAAAAAAAATCAATGAGGTCTCCCTAAGCCGCTAATTGGGCAAATGCTAAGAAAAGACAAAAGCAGAACCCAATGCAGCAACAAAATCCTGGTGGTCAAGTATTAGGACAAAAGGGATGTCCTTATCTTGACCACCATACACAGTGACAACAGCTCCCTTGTCACTGTTCATGGTAGCACCACACAAGTCTCAAAGCCAGATTGTATCTTGGATTACAATCGGTACATGGGGGGGTGTAGATCTTTCAGATCAAGTCCTGAAAGCAGTGCCATGCGAAATGCAAAACTACGGTACAAAAAATGGCCTGCACATTGTACAGATGGCACTGTACAATGCTTTTGTGCTGTCCTGATCTGCAAGCAATACGAGGACCTTCCTTCAGTTTCAGGAGGTAGTCATCAAGGTGCTAATGTTTATCAGTATGGGAGGTGAGGGTCCCAGTACTTCTGAAACTGATAGTGCCCGTATTGTCCCTGGTAAACATTTCCCAGGACTGGTTCCCCAAACAGCGAGGACAGGACGATCACAAAAACGGTGCAGAGTATGCTCCAAGAGAAGAGAAGAATCCGAAAGGACACAGCTTACCATTGTGAAACCTGCCCTGAGAAACCTGGCCTTTGCATTAACAGTTGCTTCAAAGCATACCACAAGTCCAAAAAGTAATAAAATTAGTTTCTACCCTGTTGACACAACACACTTTTATAATCTGATGTACAGAGCACATCTTACACATAACACCATATTATAAATTCATACACCAGTAAAACCAAAAGCATTATAATCATTCTATAAAACTATGCCTCGAGAATTCCTTCAGGGGTATAGTTTCCAAAATGGGTTCACTTGTGGGGGATTTCCACTGTTTAGGCACATCAAAGGCTCTACAAACGACTGCAGACCATTCCATCAAAGTCTGCACTCCAAAATGTCACTCCTTCCCTTCCGAGCCCTGATGTGTGCCAAAACAGTGGTTTTTCTCCACATATGAGGTATCAGCGTATTTGGGAGAAATTTCACAAAAACTTTTTCAGTCCATTTTCTCCTGTTTCCTTTGTGAAAATAAAAAAAGGGGCTAAAAGATCATTTGTGTGGAAAAAATTAGATTTTTTATTTTCACGGGTCTGTTATAAACTTCTGTGAAGCACCTGGGGGTTCAAAGTGCTCACCACACATCTAGATAAGTTCCCTGAGGGGTCAGGTTTCCAAAATGGGGTCACTTGTGGGTGTTTTCCCACTGCTTAGGCACATCAGGTGCTCTTCAAATGCGACATGGCGTTCAAAAAGTCAAAAGGTGCTCCTTCCCTTCCAAGCCCTACTGTGCGCCCAAACAGTGGTTTGCCCCATTTATGGGGTATCGGTGTCCTCAGGAGAAATTGTAGAACAACTCTAGCAGTTCACTTTCACCTGATACTCTTGTGAAAATAAAAAAAATCAGGGCTGAAAGATCATTTTTGTGACTAAAAAGTGAAATGTTCATTTTTTCCTTCCACATTGTTTCAGCTCCTGTGAAGCACCTGAAGGGTGCAGTTTTTAGAATGGTGTAACTTTTTGGTATTTTCTGTCATATAGACCCCTCAAAGTGACTTCAAATGTGATGTGGTCCCTAAAAAAGTTGGTTTTGTAAATTTTGTTGAAAAATCGCTGGTCAACGTTTAACCCTTATAACTTCCTAGCAAAATAAAATTTTGGTTCCAAAAATTGTGCTAATGTAAAGTTGACAAGTGGGAAATGTTTTTATTTATTAAATATTTTATGCGATATGACCCTCTGATTTAAGGGCATAAAAATTAAAAGTTTGAAAATTGCGAAATTTTCTAAATTTTTGCCAAATTTCCGCATTTTTCACAAATAAAAGTCATATCAAAGAAAGTTTACCACTATCATGAAGCACAATATGTTACAAGAAAACAATCTCAGAATTAGTGGGATCCATTGAAGTGTTCCAGAGTTGTGACCTCATAAAGTGACAGTCGTCAGAATTGTAAAAATTGGCCTGGTCAGGAAGGTGAAAACAGGCTTCGGGGTGAAGGGGTTAAAGGGAAAAATGCTAAGAAACAATTTTTCCTTCATATAAGGCCAGTCTCACACGTCTAGATAATTATGGTACCGGAGAAATCGGTACCGGAGTTATCCGTGTCCGTGTGCTCACGTGGCACATCAGTGTGGCACACGTGCGGCAGCCGTGTGTGGCCCGTTTGCCAACTGAGGACCACACGGACCGTGCAGGAGACAGTGCTGGAGTTAAGCGCTGTCCCCTGCTTTTGGTGCTGAAGCCGGCATTCATTCCTTCTCCCCAGCAGTGTTCGCTGGAGAGAAGGAATGAAAAATCAAGGTTTTTTTATTTTTTTTTGTGAAAAATAAAGTTCGGGGTCACTTCCCGCCTCCCACCCCCTGTGCGCCCGCCCGCTTGCATTAAAATACTCACCCAGCTCCCACGATGCCTCCTCTCAGCGCCGCCAGCCTGTCCTGTGTGAGTGGTCACGTGGTACCGCTCATTACAGTGATGAATATGCGGCTCCACCCCTATGATACGGCCATGCGCTAGTATTAATTCATGTCATGAGTTTTGCGCCAATGTGGTCGTGCATGTGTGTATTCAGGGCCCCGGCTGAAATAAGCCACTAGAATACCGGCACCTCCGGTGAGGAGATTGTGTGTAAGTTTCTAGGGCCCCGGCTGAAATAAGCCTCTTTGACTGCGTGACCACAAACTGCTATCTGCTCGGCAGTTGCTATGTTCCCCTGTGAGCTAAACAGGACACAGTGCTTTCTTTATAGGCGACTTTGTGAAGTAACATAGTTCGCTTCTACCGCCATATAGGGCTGCCATTTGCCAGTAGCAGGTTCTCTCCTGCACGGTGGACCCCGGGCTACGAATGCACCAAATATCATCTCATTATTTACTTGGTGCATTCCGCCAGCCCTAACAGAATACTAGCGCCAGGGTCTGGCTAGTAAATGGCGGACAATCAGCGTTTACAGCGGTACATCCATCAGCTGGTGTGTAGGTTGGCAGCTCTTGAGCGCACAACCTCTGCTGTGGATGTTACCGCAGTCACTGTTTAGGCTGCAAGTGTAGCTGCAGCCAGTTTGTCCTCTGCCACGCCTGCTCCAACTTTATCCCGTCTCCCACTTCCGGTCAAGGTTGCTTGTGACAGTAAGCTATGTCGGGGATTCGTGAGTCAGTGCTCCATACATCTAGAGCTCTTGGCTGCACGTTTTCCTACGGAACGGGAGAAAGTGGGACTTATTTTATCCCTTTTGTCGGGCAGGGCGTTGGAGTGGGCAACAACGCTATGGGAGCGTAATGATCGTGTGGTGCAGAGTGCTCCTCTCTTCCTGGACGCTCTGAAACAGGTCTTTTTGGGACCTCGTGTCACCCATGATACCGCGCTCCAATTGTTGGCAATAACACAGGGTTTGTCCATGGTCAGCCAGTTCGCCATCCAATTCCGGACTCTGGTCTCTGAGCTGGAGTGGCCGGATAAAGTCCTTATTCCGGTGTTCTGGAAAGGACTAGCAGACCATGTGAAGGACGCCTTGGCCACCAGGGAGATTCCCGCCACACTGGAGGAGCTCATTTCAATATCTACCCGCATCGACCTCCGTTTTAACGAGCGGAGGTTAGAGCAGACCCAGTGTAGGCAGAGGTTTCGGCTGGCTCCTACCTTCTCCAGCCCTCTAGAATCTCCTGTTCTGGCGTCTGACTCCCATGAGGCCATGGAGGTTTCTCGAGCGGGACCTAAGTCTCAAGCCGCTCGAGTACCAGTGGTTTGTAAAAACTGCCAACAGCTAGGACATTACGCCAATAAATGTCCACGGCGGTCGGGAAACGATCGCGTCTAGTAACCATTGGAGGAGGCTCACTAGACACAGCGGAGTTTTCCTCCAAGCTGTCCTTCAAAGGGACAATCATGTTAGGCTCATCCTCTATAACAGTTGAGCTTTGTGTGGATTCTGGAGCAGAGGGGAATTTCATGTCTTCTGCTTTTGCTCTGCGCCATGCAATACCTCAAGTGATGCTCGCCAAACCGGTAACTGTTAGAGTAGTGAATGGGTCGACACTTCCTTCACAAATCACACACCAGACTGTCCCTTGCATGTTATCCATGTCCCCTTCCCACCATTTGGCAAGAGGGTTCATTAGGAAGTCAGTGTCACCTGCAGGGGCGGGGTTCTTCTTCGTGCAGAAGAAGAACAGAGAATTACATCCTTGCATAGATTAAAGGGGTCTTAACGCCATCACCATTAAGAATAAGTACCCGCTGCCCCTGATTTCTGAGCTCTTTGATAGGCTACGGGGAGCAAGGGTATTTACCAAATTAGATCTGTGGGGTGCTTATAACCTGATTCGCGTCCGTGAGGGGGACGAATGGAAGACGGCGTTTAATACCATGGATGGGCACTATGAGTATCTGGTGATGCCCTTTGGGCTCTGTAATGCCCCAGCCGTTTTCCAAGACTTTGTCAACGATATCTTCCGGGATATGCTCTCCACCTCGGTCGTAGTCTATCTGGATGATATTCTCATCTTCTCTCCAGATATTGACTCCCACCGGAGAGATGTTGGCAGAGTCTTCAACCTCTTACGGGCAAATTCCCTCTATGTAAAGTTGGAGAAGTGTGTTTGAGCAGGAGTCTTAATAGTAGAAAAACTCTGGCACACAAAAATATAATAAATGAAAGATTTATTATAATAAACAATTCCAAAGTTCAGACTCCAGTAAGGAAAGAAAAAATATAAGAAAAAAATATATTTTTGGAGATTCTTACAGACACGTATTAAACTCAACGTTTCGCCTAGTTTGCCTTTTTCAAGAAATGTCTGTTATTTGATTATGCTCCGTTTTAGGAGAAACAGTAAGTCATTCTGGTAAAATTAGCCTAAAGGTAAAGGGGAAGTGCCCAAGTGGAAAAAGGCTGCGGGATCCAAGGAGACACGTCGGCGGTGGATTCCTGGTGAGCAGGAGTCTTTACCTTTCCTGGGCTATATCATCTCCGCCCAGGGATTGGCTATGGATCCTGCCAAACTACAGGCTGTGATGGACTGGCAAGAACCCCATTCTCTTAAAGCGGTGCAGCGCTTTATGGGGTTCATTAATTACTATCGCCAGTTCATTCCCCACTTCTCAACTTTGGTAGCTCCCTTGGCAGCCCTCACCAAGAAGGGAGCAAATCCCAAATTGTGGTCTGAACAGGTCTCCAGGGCCTTCTCTTTTATTGTCTCATTTTGCTAGCGCTCCCATCCTACATCGTCCTGATGTTGATAAGCCCGTATACATGTCCCGGTTTTCCGAGTCATCTGCCGGGACATTGGGTTCGTCTACAGACAATTACGAGGTGAACGCTATTTTGGGGTGCAAGGTGGTACGTGACAAAAAATTTTATTTGGAGGACTAGAAGGGTTATGGTCCTGAGGTCAGGTCCTGGGAGCCTGCTGAGTATATTCAGGCTCCGCAGCTCATTGCTGCCTTCGAGCGTGGTGGGGTCCAGGGGGGGGGCCCTAGGGGGGGTAATGTTAGGGGTCGAGTTTCCGCCTCTGCACAGGGGGAATCTTGGGCCATCTCCGCTGCGGTCTCCCATTCTTCTCCTGCCGCAGTGGAGCCTGCTCAGCGAAGACGTTCGTCCCAGCGTCTCGCTCAGTCTGACTCTGTACAAAGGGTTACTGCTGCTATTCCAGCTTCTGCCATTGAAGCCAGTGCTGGGCAGAGGGGAGAAGACCCTTTTGGGACTAAGTCCTGCTTTTCCCTTTCTGAGCATGCCCAGGGTAAGATCTCACGTTGGAGATCGAGGGTCACATGCTTAGATACTGCAGCTAAACCCATTGGTTCTCCAGGAAAGTCCTGAAGTTGCTCAGGCTCTGTGGCAGCCTCTCATTGGTCCTTCTAGGAAGGTCCTGTACTTGCTGCAGCCATAAAAGGTTTGCATAGCCACACGGCCATGCGCTAGTATCAATTCATGTCATGAGTTTTGCGCCAATGTGGTTGTGCATGTGTGTATTCAGGGCCCCGGCTGAAATAAGCCACTAGAATACCAGCACCTTCGGTGAGGAGATTGTGTGTATGTTTCTAGGGCCCCGGCTGAAATAAGCCACTAGAATACCGACTCCTCCGGTGAGGAGACTGTATGAGTGCCTCTTTGACTGCGTGACCATACCTCCCAACTTTTGAAGATGGGAAAGAGGGATAAAGTTTGCGGCGCGCGTTGCGGCAAAGTTTAGGCCACACCTCTGACCACACCCATTCATAACTAGTCACACCCATATCCACATCTCAACCACACCCATTTAGCACTGCTGATCACACTGTTTCATAAAGAATAATTATAAACAAAAAAATATGGCCACACAGTGCTCTATACTGTATAATGGCCACACATGATGCTCAATACTGTATAATGGCCCCACAATGCTCCATACTGTATAATGGCCCCACATGATGCTCCATACTGTATAATGACCACACATGATGCTCCATACTGTATAATGGCCCCACATGATGCTCCATACTGTATAATGGCCCCACATGATGCTCCATACTGTATAATGGCCCCACATGATGCTCCATTCTGTATATTGGCTGCACATGATGCTCCATACTGTATAATGACCACACATGATGCTCCATACTGTATATTGGCCGCACATGATACTTCGAACCGTATAATGGCCACATATAGCTACTCTTAGACACGCGGCTGCGCTCCATACACTTTGCACACACAGCTCTGCTCCGTACACACACGCTCCGCTCCATACACCTCGTACACATGCAGCTCCGCTCCGTACACCTCGTACACACGCGGCTCCGCTCCGTACACCTCGTACACATTTAGCTCTGCTCCATACAACTCATACACACACGGCTCCACTTCATACACCTCATACACACACGGCTCCACTCTGTACACCTCGTACACATTCAGCTCCGCTCCATACACCTCATACACACACAGCTCCACTCCATACACCTCCGAGCGGAGCCGCGCGTGTGTGTACGAGGTGTACCGTGCGGAGCCACGTGTGTGTGTGTACGAGGTGTACCGAGCGGAGCCACGTGTGTGTATGAAGTGTACCGAGCGGAGCCGCGTGTGTGTGTACCAAGCGGAGCTGCTTGTAATTTTTGTGTAGAGCAATTGAATTGTGCCATGATTTGCTGTCTCATTACAAGCAAATGATGATACAGTGTCACAGGCTTAGCCCTTTATGCATGGGGAAAAATAGCAGCCACACTTGATTAGCCTAGCGTCGTCGCCCTCTCCCAGGGAGCTGCAGCTGCTCCTCCTCCGCAATGCACTGGAGTCGTCTGTGACATCGACTACTGGTGATCATCTGTCGCTCTGCAATCACACAGCACTGAGCAGCCGAGGCAAACAGAGGAGGCTGTGAGTGTCCATCCCTCCCTGCTCAGCCCCACTCATTCCACGCACGATTACTAGCTAGGCATTAGCTCCAGTCCACTGGTCTGCTGCTTACATTGCGGCACCCAGGCTGTGTTCGGCAGGTAAGCCCTGGTAAGGTGGTGACTGTGTTACGTACCTCAAAGAAGTGTCCCCTCTCTCTCCCTCCCTGAACTGTACCGCCAGGGGCTGGCTGGCACTTTTCAGCCTGGGGGGCAATCACAAGGCAGTGGCCCTCCTTTTCCCTGCTTACATATGACCATTGCATTGAAGAAGCGGAGATAACAGGCTTTAAAAACAGGCTAGTATGTAGATACGGTAACAGAACAGAGTTTACTCCGGAGATATTGGGGCAGAACCGAGCTTCCTACAGAGATATGGGAGCAGAACGGAGATTACTACATAGATATGGGTGCAGAACCGAGCTTACTACAGAGCAGTGGTGTAACTACAAAGTTATGGGCCCCGATGCAAACTTCATATGGGGTCCCCCCCATGCCAAAATATATAGGTGAATTAGAAATGGTGACACACGCAAACGACATCTGCGTTAGTAATACATGCACCATTACGGAAAAAGTTGTAGGATGGGTTCTCAAGAGTGAAGTACACGGTCTGTATACAGACAACAACCTCCAGCCTCGGTGCGTTCCGCCAGTCCTAACAAAAGGGACATCTGAACGCTGTATTGGGACAATGAACTGGATGTGGTTGCTGACTGTTGGGTCTGTGCAACTGCAGGTTGTGGGCAAGAAGCATCAGTGCCTGCTTCCTGACCAGCAGATTGGGAAGGACGTCACACAGGGGAAGGGCCCGTGGTTTCACCCTCAGACACAGATTTTGTACACAGGCATTCCGCTCACCTACTGGGGAGCTGCATATGTGAGCAGTATATGGTGTATGCTAACAGAGGTATTATGCAGAATTTCCCTTTAAAAAAAAGATGTGTTTGTAACATTTTTGAACTAGCAGCATATATATAGAGAGCATGATTCATTACTCATTATTATTCTGGGTAAGACTGAAACCTGAAGAAGTGTATGGAGCATATTAATGCATTGATGTTCCAAATTGTCCAAGTGCAGACCCAAAAATCAACATCAGGCTACCAGAAACTCGCTGAAAGAGACTGTGATGGGGACATCACAATACATTTTGCAGTTATTACAAGAGGTAGAGATAGGGAGTACAAGTTTCACCATTGCACAGTGTGCAAAGTTTTCAAAAAGTAAAAAACATCATTGCCCATGAGGGATACACAGAGATTATCACTAAATACTTGCTTCAGAAGAAGGAGGAGGTGATTTCCTGAATAAAATGTGTTTAAATGGTATGGGATGGATGTTAAGACAAAGTCTAAAAAAAAATCATTTGGGCTGCATTTATATTACGTTGCTGTCATCCATAAGGCTTACAAAGTCGGAGGAAATCCAGCCCTTGTCTGCATTTTCCGTTGACAGCTATGTGCGCCTATCCGTTGTGATTGCACCAACTGAACTAAAAACCCGTTTGGACAATACAATTGCGGCAGGGCATGGTAGCACCTCCAAGGCGTACAAGGAGAGGTCGGCCAAGTGTGCAGCTTGGACAACCAATAGTTAAAGGGCACTTAAGAATCAGGAAAGATGCCTGTTATGGTCACTTAAGTCGTTCTTCACCATCATGGTCAACTTCTCCCTCCTTGTCATAGTTACACACACAGATAGCCCTTGCTGATGTGACGGTTTTAAGAAAATGGCCTAATTAGTGGATATTTTCCCCCTTGAGTTGCACCTGGTGTGCATGGCCATCCCCTGTAATCACTGTGGGTGAAAAGAGCCAGTACCTCTGCCAGCAGCATTGCCTGAGGGTAGTCTTTTTATCAAATCTTCCACAACGGCCCTCTGGCATGCATGCACTGAAAATGGCACTTCTGCCTCCAGCATGAGAAGCAAATTTCTCCTTGTACCGTGGGTCAAGAAAGGTGCACAGCCAGTATTTCATTTTGGACAAAATGTGTTTCATGTAAGGGTCTTGGGAAAGGCATCTGGACATGAACTTTGTCATGTGCGGCAGACTACAAAGAGTTAGATGTTCAGTGTCCTCACCTGGAAGAACACTAACCATCCTCTCCTCTTGAAGCTTAGCCTTCTCCTCTTCAGGCCATCCATGCTGGAAGGGAATGAAGTTGGGATTGGGAGTCCCCTCTGTAGTGCAGACCAAAAATTCCTTTTTCTCCTCATCCTCCTCCTCCTGTTCCTCATCATCACCCAATGTGGCCTGCAAATATTTCATGAGGCCTGGCTGTGTGGTATCAGCCACTGTAAAATCTTGCTCCATAGCCACCTGCTCGGCATTTAAAGCATCCTCTTTGAGATTCTGCAACAAACGTTTTGATAGAGCAGCGGGACGGTTATGATGATAATAGCGTCATCATCTTGGTGCAGTACTCAAAGTTTTGAAGAACCTCACACGTGTCAGCGATCCACATCCACTCAGCAGTTGTTATGTGAGGGGGCCGAGTGTTACTCTGACTGGCATTGAGAAGCTGGACTTGAAAGACTGCTCTCTGCTGCTCACTAAGCCTTGCCAACATATGAAATGTTGAATTCCAGCATGTGGGCAGGTCACAAATCAGTCAGTGATGAGGCAAATTAAAGAGCTGCTGCAGCAAAGCTAGACAGGTGAAAGCCTGAGATGACTTTTGGAAATGTGCGCTGACACGGCGTACCTTGGCAAGTAGGTTCGGCAAGTCAGGGTATGTTTTTAAAAACCGCTGTACAACCAAGTTGGGCACGTGGGCTATGCATGTAACATGTATCACCTTGCTGAGCTTTAAAGCCGCCACCAAGTTACACCCATTATTGCACACAACCCATCCTGGTTGAAGGTTCATTGGAGAGAGCCACTGATCAGTCTGTTTTTTTATCCCTTTCAACAGGTAAGCTGCATTGTGAGCTTTATCACCTAAACAGATAAGCTTTAGCAGAGTGGGTTGCCCTTTTCTCCAAGGCAGTGCTGCAGATCTCCCAGCTGGGGAGTGATGGGGAGGCTAATTCCGCTGAGGATTAGGGGGAGAGACAGGAACTGGAATACAAGGAGGCTGAAACCCTGATGGAAGTTGGGCCTGCTATTCTTGGTGTGGGTAAGATGTGTGATGTCCCAGCATCTGACGCTGTCCCAGACTACTCCAGGTTAGCCCAGTGTGCCATCAGGGAAATGTGTCCCTGTCCGCAAAACGTGTCCACATGTCTGTGGTTAGATAGACTTTCCCTGTGTCTGTGCTGGCCAGAACACGGCTGATATTGTGTAACACGTGCCACAGCTTATGTAACATGGGGACAGCACACCGGTAAAAATAGTGCGCTTGGGAATCGAGTACCATGGTGCTGCCACCACCAAGAGGTTGTGGAAAGACTCAGTTCCCACAAGTCAAAACAGCAACATTTCCAGGGTTAGCAATCTGACAATATGGGTGTTTAGCGTTTGGACCTGTGGGTGGGTGTATATTTCTGCTTTCTGTTAAACGTCTAGGGCAGTGAAAACTGATTGCTGCGCTGGGACAATGAACTGGACATGGTTGCTGACTGTTGTGTCAGTGCAACTGTAGGTTGTAGGCAGGAGGCATCATGAACAGCAGATTGGGAAGGCCGTAACACAGGGGAAGGAGCAGTGGTTTCACCATTAGACACAGATTTTATACAAAGGCGTTCCACCCACCTACTGGAGTGCTTGGCTGCCATGTGCTTTTGCATGCTGGTGGTGCTCAGGTTGACTGTGCTCTTGCCTCTTCTTAGCTTGGTTTAGCAGATGCTGTAAATACACAGTTGTCTTGTTTTAAGGAATTTAAAAAAACAAACAATTGCCATACAGGGGAACAATGCACCCTTGGTCTGTTATCCAGACGAGTGTGTGTGTGTGGGGGGGGGTTTCTGAGGAATAGTTGACCGAATTCTCCCTCTGGTCAAACCACTACTACTTCTTGCCTGTTTTCATGCTACGGATCCATCACTCTCTGCACTGCTGTGCTCTATAGGCATGCCATAGTGCCAGGTTGGATCAGTGGCCTCATCAACCATGTCATCTTCCAATTCATCAATCTTATCCTCCTTCTGAGCTGCTCAAATATTTGTGCATCACTGCACTCCACCTCCTCATGACCCTCTTTAATGGTGCACGTTGAGAGGCCTGAAAAATAAAAGGGAACGTAAACAGTTCATCAGAGTTGCCAGCATTGGGGTCATATGTCTCCTGGGAATCTTGATGGTGGGAGGAAGGATGGCCAGTTTGAGAATTCAGAGGCCACTGAGACTGGACCATGTGGAAGACTTTGTGGTGCTGCTTGTCAACACACTGGAGCCTATGTCTGCCATTTAACCCACAAAATCCTCGCAATTGTCAGGGTTCGTCAGTGGTTTAGCACGCTGAACAAATTTTGACAGGAAGCTGGAACGAGATGCAGTCACCTTCTGATCTGTCACACGGCCTTGGCAGGCACACAACATCAATGTCCCTTAACGTCACCGTTTCTCATATTGAATGCGTTATGCTTATGAACATTTTTTTCCTGGCTTTAATTTTTCACAAGTTCCCTCACAGAGGTGTTATGTACAAATTCACTGTATCTAGCAATGTGTGGCTATTTTTTTTTTCCAGAGATCAGCTTTATCACACACGGCAACAGCTTTGCACCAGTCGCACAACTGCTAGATGAAGATATGCTGTTTATTAAACCAAAAGAAAATTAGTACTTTTTTATATTGCCTTGCTGACACACTGCAACAGAGGATTAATGAAAATTATTGCCACTGGTAAATTGTCACATTTGCTTATCTCTGCCTGGATTGCGCCAGTAGCATAACTGCTAGATAAAGATATGATATTTATTAAACCAATAGAAAATTAGTATTTTTTTATATCGCCTTGCTCACACAGAGCAACAGCGGACTAATGAAAATTATTGCCACTGGTAAGACGTTTGGCTATCGCTGTCCGGATTGCGGCAGTTGCCTAACTGCTAAAGATATGCTATTTAGTAAACCAATGGAATTTTTGGGAGATTTATTAGATTGACTTTATGAGACACACCAACAGCAGACTAAAGGTACCTTCACACTAAACGATTTACCAACGATCACGACCAGCGATACGACCTGGCCGTGATCGTTGGTAAGTCGTTGTGTGGTCGCTGGGGAGCTGTCACACAGACAGCTCTCCAGCGACCAACGATGCCGAAGTCCCCGGGTAACCAGGGTAAACATCGGGTTACTAAGCGCAGGGCCGCGCTTAGTAACCCGATGTTTACCCTGGTTACCATTGTAAATGTAAAAAAAACAAAAACACTACATACTCACATTCTGGTGTCACGTCCCTCGCCGTCTGCTTCCCGCACTGACTGTGAGTGCCGGCCGTAAAGTAAAAGCAGAGCGCAGCGGTGACGTCACCGCTCTGCTTTTACTTTCCGGCCGGCACTCACAGTCAGTGCGGGAAGCTCTGAGCAGCAGCGCGGACGCCGGGGGACGTGACAGACATCAGAGGGTGAGTATGTACTGTTTTTTTTTTTACTTTTACAATGGTAACCAGGGTAAATATCGGGTTACTAAGCGCGGCCCTGCGCTTAGTAACCCGATATTTACCCTGGTTTCCATTGTAAAACATTGCTGGCATCGTTGCTTTTGCTGTCAAACACAACGATACACGCCGATCTGACGACCAAATAAAGTTCTGGACTTTCAGCAACGACCAGCGATATCACAGCAGGATCCAGATCGCTGCTGCGTGTCAAACACAACGATATCGCTATCCAGGACGCTGCAACGTCACGGATCGCTATCGTTATCGTTGTTAAGTCGCTTAGTGTGAAGGTACCTTAAGGGAAATTACTGATAGTGACATTTCCACAGCTCAACAGGCTTTAAACCAGTCGCACAACGGCTAGACATATATTAGCTATCTAAGCAATAGGCGACGAATATTATTTAGCAATTAGTTTTTAAAAAGGATTTTACTATATGCTGGCACTGAGGAATATTATTTAGCTGTAAAAAAAAAATCTTATATGCTGCTACGCAGGAATATTATGTAGCTCCCAAAAAATTGTTTTAGTATAGGCTCATACTTACTAATATTATTTGCCTCTAAAAAGAGCTGATTTGTAGATTATGCTAGTGGAAGAAAGCCTGCCTATCTCTCCCTAATCTCACAGTCTGTTCCTAAAGGTACCGTCACACTAAACGATATCGCTAGCGATCCGTGACGTTGCAGCGTCCTCGCTAGCGATATCGTTTAATTTGACACGCAGCAGCGATCAGGATCCTGCTGTGATGTCGCTGGTCGCTGAATAAAGTCCAGAACTTTATTTGGTCGTCCGATCGCCGTGTATCGTTGTGTTTGACACCAAAAGCAACGATACCAGCGATGTTTTACACTGGTAACCAGGGTAAACATCGGGTTACCAAGCGCAGGGCCGCGCTTAGTAACCCGATGTTTACCCTGGTTACCAGCGTAAAAGTAAAAAAAACAAACAGTACATACTCACCCAGCGTCATACCTCCCCCAGCGTCTGCTTCCTGACACTGACTGAGCGCCGGCCCTAAAGTGAAAGTGAAAGCCGCTGTGCTGTTAGGGCCGGAGCTCAGTCAGTGTCAGGAAGCAGAAGCTGGGAGACGCTGGGTAAGTATGTACTGTTTGTTTTTTTTACTTTTACGCTGGTAACCAGGGTAAACATCGGGTTACTAAGCGCAGCCCTGCGCTTAGCAACCCGATGTTTACCCTGGTTACCCGGGGACCTCGGCATCGTTGGTCGCTGGAGAGCGGTCTGTGTGACAGCTCTCCAGCGATCAAACAGCGACGCTGCAGCGATCGGCATCGTTGTCGCTATCGCTGCAGCGTCGCTTAATGTGACGGTACCTTAATCCTAAAATATACAACACACAATGCAAAATAGCAGAGATCCCCAGCATGTACTTGCAATGATGATGTAAAGTGATAACACCCAGGTGCCTGCCTTTCACTCTCCCTATGTATTCAATCTCTCCATACGATATCTCCACCAAATAAATAACTTATATTCACCCTCAGTAGCTGTTAAAAGAGCTTTTCGGAATCAATAAATATCCCTATACGCTCCTTTCACTCTCCCTATGCTCACACTAAGCTCTCCCTACTCTGTTTCCAGCTGCAATGTGTGCAAGATGGCACCGGCAGGGATTAAATATCCCCTACGATGCTGTTAGGCCAGCCAATCACAGTACACACCAAAGATGGTGCCAGCATTACTGTGGTTGGCAAGCCAGACCAGAATGTTCATTGGCTGCAAATAAAGCGTCAAACATGCTACGTGGATCACTTGAATATACCGAAGCGAATACCAAATTACTCGCCAAGTAACGAATAGCCTGAATAGCGTACTATACGTGCGAGTAATGAATTGTGCCAAATGTATTCGCTCATCACTACTCTTAATGTATCAAGCACTTCTGAAAAGCAGCATGTGCCTCCCTCAGTCAGTAACATTTGTGGCATACAACACACGGCAGCTTGTTATGAAATTAATTTGACAGGTGAGTGTCGCACCCAACTCCTCCCATTATGGTAGAGCTGGCTGCAAGTAGTGTGCAAATGCAAAAAATCTCCTGAAGGTGGAGACTCTGGGTTCACGTGCCTTGCTTTGCTCCTATATCCAGTATCACCTATATGTGGACGACACTCAGATCTACCTCTCTGGCTCAGATGTCGCCTCTCTTCTGTCCAGAATCCCAGAGTGTCTGTCAGCCATATCCTCCTTCTTCAACTCTCGCTTCCTAAAACTCAATGTGGACAAAACTGAACTCATCATCTTTCCCCCATCTCGCGTATCCCCCCTACCTGATCTATCTATTATGGTAAACGGCATCACGCTCTCTCCCGCACCTGAAATTCGCTGCCTCGGGGTACCTCTCGATTCTGCCCTGTCCTTCAAACTGCATGTCCAAACTCTTGCCACCTCCTGTCGCCTCCAAATCAAAAATATTGCCAGAATCCATCCCTTGCTCAGCCCACAATCTACTAAAACTCTTGTGCATGCCCTCATCATCTCCCGTCTCGATTACTGCAACACCCTCCTCTGTGGCCTCCCCGCTAACTCCCTTGAACTACTCCAGTCTGTCCTCAAATCTGCTGCTCGGCTAATACACCTCTCTCCTCGCTACTCCCCTGCTTCACCCCTCTGCAAATCCCTCCCCTGGCTCCCAATTCCTCAACGAATCCAGTTCAAACTACTAACACTGATTTACAAAGCCATCCACAACCTGTGCCCTCCCTATATCTGTGAACTAATTTCTGCTCATTCTTCTCGACCTTTCTGCAGCTTTCGACACTGTTGACCACCCTCTCCTACTCTCTAGGCTCCAGTCACTAGGCATTAAGGACACTGCTCTCTCCTGGTTCTCCTACTATCTTTCTGACCGCTCCTTCAGTGTTCTGGTCTCTGGCTCCACTTCATCTCCTCTTCCTCTCACTGTCGGTGTACCTCAGGGCTCAGTACTTGGCCCCCTTCACTTCTCCCTCTACACAGCCCCAATTGGACAGACCATCAGTAGAATTGGCTTTCAGTACCATCTTTATGCTGATGACACACAACTATACACGTCAGCCCCTGACCATACCCCCGCTGTACTACAGAACGCCAGTGACTGTCTGTCCGCAGTCTCCAACATCATGTCCGCTCTCTATATGAAACTCAACCTCTCCAAAACTGAACTTCTTCTGCTCCCGCCGTCTACTAACCTCCTTAAATCTGACATTTCCCTCTCCGTGAGTGGCACCATAATAACGCCCCGGCAGCAGGCGCGCTGTCTGGGTGTTATGTTTGACTCCGATCTCTCCTTCACCTCCCATATACAATCTCTTGCCCGCTCGTGCCGCTTACACCTAAAGAACATCTCTAGAATCCGCCCTTTTCTCACCATGGAAACAACAAAAACCCTCACTGTCGCCCTGATCCACTCCCGCCTGGACTACTGTAATGCTCTATTAATTGGCCTCCCCCTCTCTCGACTTTCCCCTCTCCAGTCCATCCTTAATGCAGCAGCCAGGGTTGTCCATCTAGCTAATCATTACGCAGACGTGTCCGCTCTTCGCCAGTCGTTACACTGGCTGCCTATTCATTACAGGATACAATTCAAAGTGCTTGTTCTCACCCACAAAGCTCTCCACAGTGTGGCACCCCCTTACATCTCCTCCCTCATTTCTGTCTATCGGCCTAACCGACCGCTGCGTTCTGCAAATGACTTTCGACTAACCTCTGCAGTAATCCGTACCTCCCACTCCCGACTCCAAGACTTCTCCCGTGCTGCGCCAATCCTCTGGAATGCTCTACCCCAAGATATTAGGACCATCCACAATTTGCTTAGTTTTAGGCGCTCGCTCAAAACGCATTTGTTCAGAGCTGCTTACCACGTTCACTAGTCAAAGTCATTTTATGTTTGTGTGTACCATTCACTATCTCCATCTATCCCCTACCCCCTGAAGATGGCTGGACTATCACTGTAAATACATCATTGTAAATACACACCTGTACTTTGTATCTCCCCCACCTCATTGTAGATTGTAAGCTCTCACGAGCAGGGTCGTCTTATTTTGCTTTAATTATTGTATTGTTAATGTTGTTACTTATGACTGTTGTGTTTGAAACTGTAAAGCGCTGCGGAATATGTTGGCGCTATATAAATTAAGATTATTATTATTATCTCCCACTATCTTCCCTCACGTAATCTTCGATCCTCCCAAGACCTCCTACCCTCCTCCACACTTATTCGTTCCTAACACAACCGCCTCCAAGATTTCTCCCGAATATCCCCCATCCTCTGGATTATCCACCACCCTCGGATCCTTCAGACGGAACCTGAAAACCCATCTCTTCAGGAAAGACTACAGACTGCAATAATCATTCTACCGCCTCACCAACCACCCGAGCTGCCGCCACACCAACCACCCGAGCTGCCGCCTCACCAACCACCCGAGCTGCCACCCCACCAACCACCCGGCCGCTGCCGCCCCACCAACCACCCAGGCTGCCGTGTCGCCACCGCCAGAGCTGCCACCTCACCACCACCAGAGCTGCCGCCTCACCACCACCAGTGCTGCAGTACACCGACCTCCTGTCTCTTCCCCATTATCCCGAAGAATGTAAGTCCGCAAGGCAGGGTCCTCTCCCCTCTGTACCAGTCTGTCATTGTAAATTTGTTTACTGTTAACGATATCTATAACCCTGTATGTAACCCCTTTTCACATGTACAGCACCATGGAATTAATAGTGCTATATAAATAAATAATAAAATAATAATATCAACCCTGATCTGTCCCCTCCCCCACCCAGGGTAGTGGGAAGCAAAATTGTATAGGAATACAGTAACCAGACAAACAAGAGAAGAACGACAGTTCTAAATGAAAATACCAACCATGAAAAACACACACACACACACACACACACACACACACACACACACACACACACACACACACAACAGAGTAGGACACAGGGGAGTTAAAGGAAGGAAAAAACAAATATGAAAGGATTAGGATGTGCACACAGACAAAAATTCAAGCAACAGTCTCCTGAATAATCTCCAAACATCAACTCTAACCAGGAAATACACCTCCAACTCCAGCAGTAAGAACATTAAATATTTATAACTAGATGGTGGCCCGATTCTAGCACATCGGGTATTCTAGAATATGCATGTCCACGTAGTATATTGCCCAGTCACTTAGTATTTTGCCCAGTCACGTAGTATAATGCTCCATGCAGTTATGGTCCCATAGATGCCCCATATAATGCTCCATGCAGTTATGGCCCCATAGATGCCCCATATAATGCTCCATGCAGTTATGGCCCCATAGGTGGCCCATATAATGCTCCATGCAGTTATGGCCCCATAGGTGGCCCATATAATGCTCCATGCAGTTATGGCCCCATAGATGGCCCATATAATGCTCCATGCAGTTATGGTCCCATAGATGCCCCATATAATGCTCCATGCAGTTATGGCCCCATAGATGCCCCATATAATGCTCCATGCAGTTATGGCCCCATAGATGGCCCATATAATGCTCCATGCAGTTATGGCCCCATAGATGCCCCATATAATGCTCCATGCAGTTATGGCCCCATAGATGCCCCACATAATGCTCCATGCAGGTCTTTATGACCCCATAGACGCTCAATACAGCATTGTGCCACATGTAATGCTGCTGCAATTAAAAAAAAAAAATCACATACTCACCTCTCGTCGCTGCTCCTCAGCGTCCCGTCTCTCCGCACTGACTGTTCAGGCAGAGTGCGGCGCGCACACTAATACGTCATCGCGCCCTCTGACCTGCACAGTCACTGCAAGAGGACGGGAAGACGGAGCGGCGCCCGGCGGATGGAACGCGGACAGGTGAATATGAAATACTCACCTGCTCCTGGCGCTCCTGACGCTGTCCCTGCCTGTCCCATGGTACCACAGCTTCTTCGCGCCTGCGCGAGGACCTGCCATGACGTCACGGTCACATGACCGTGATGTCATGGCAGGTCCTTCTCACGCAGGCGCGCAGGGCCTGTGATGACGTCGCGGTCACATGACCGTGACGTCATGGCAGATCCTTCGCGCATACATCCTTGCCACCGAAACCTGCTGGCGGAAGGTGAGTATATAATGATTTTTTATTATTTTTAAACATTAGATGTTTTTACTATTGACGCTGCATAGGCAGCATCAATAGTAAAAACTCGGTCACACAGGGTTACTAGCGGCGGTAACGGAGTGAGTTACCCGCGGCATAACACGGTCCGTTACCGCCGGCATCAACCCTGTGTGAGCGGTGACTGGAGGGGAGTATGGAGCGGGCGCCGGGCACTGACTGCAGGGGAGTAGAGAGGGACTAATCGGACTGTGGCCATCGCTGATTGGTCGCGGCAGCCATGACAGGCAGCTGGCGAGACCAATCAGCGACTTGGATTCCATGACAGACAGAGGCCGCGACCAATGAATATCCGTGACAGACAGAAGGACAGACAGACAGAAAGACGGAAGTGACCCTTAGACAATTATATAGTAGATTGCCAGAGGCAAGCATATATAGCAGAGGAGAGTGGCAAATACTGAACAGCTGAGACAACCCAAATAGGAAAGCTCCAGGTGCTTCAACTGAACAGATCAACCCTTGCATTGCTAGCAAGGAAAGAAACAGTACTGTTTAATAAGATGGTGAAGTACTTCTAAGCAGTGCAGGAGTTCGAGAAACCAGACACCGCTGTTTTTTGGCCCCTCTGTCTAGGTATCCCCGTGACAAATGTTGCGACTTTTTAAAGTGTATTATGCCAGAATTGTGGCACAACCTCTTTGATGAATAGATGACCATATTCTTGCAGTTCTCTAGAATAAGGACCTCCACCATGATACTGTGCAAAGGGACTTCAGATCACATAATGATCAGAAAAATATTTGCTTGGAAAAGCGGTCACCCATTATCAAACCCCTAAAAAACTTTCAGAAATTCTTTACAGGAAACTCACACAGATATTTATTGTGAACGCCTCATCTCCAAACTAATTTCAATTTATTAATTACTTTCATCTGGTTCATTATCTGTATTTTACATCTCCCATGTAACTTTGTAATAAGAAAATTATATTTTATGTGATAGGGAGGTAACGTTTTGCTTCTTCCTGTTTGGACAATAATCCTGTTTTTACGTTTTTGTTTTGCAACATGCCTGCTAAAGAAAGTACAGGAAGTTTAAAGCGATACTGTGACATGATTCATGTTGTCCAGACCGTGGGAAACATGGCATGGAACCTGGCTGCATGATTGCAGGTAAATTTCTCTCTGAAATGCTGCAGCATTTCCGATAAAATATATTTTAAAGATCTAACTGGAGACCATAGCAAGAGATGAGACTAGTCTCGCTTGACAGGTCTCTCCCATAGTTCCCTTTAATTCAGCTCACCTATACTGGTGTCACGGATGAGGGGCTCTCACAAATACTGAAGAAGACAAAAGTATTAGATTCAGCATTAAAGTTCTTAGTATAAAACTCTTCTTTATTACAAAATTCCATAAAATAATGATGAAGAAACCTCAGATGGCTTTCCCATGCAATTATTCAGTAAAAAAAAGACCCATTAAACCTGGTTGTACAAATGGGTTGAGTTGGGCATCGTTTACTGACAATTTAATGAATTGGGAGATTTTTATATTTTTTAGTGACTGCAGTTGAAGGGAACAAAGACTAGGTCCACTGACAGTGTAGAAACTGTGATAGAAAGGTCGCAAACCAGACAGACAAATGTATTGTAAATGTTTATGTGAGCTCTATTTACATGTACTAATGACAGTTGATCTACTTGTGTATTTCTCTGGACAACTTTCAGGATAGGGCTACATGGTGATTTTGGCTGTGACGTAGGACGCGTGGCCAAGGTTTGCTCTTTGCTTCTACTACACTGCACAGTGATACAGGTGAATGGGGTAACAAACTGCAGAATATTACAATTGCGACAAGCAAGTCGCAAAATATCCAACATAGTCCACTTTTTATGTGATTTGCTTGTTTCAGTCGACCCCACGCGCCTGCAATAAACTGATATATTAGCAGCATAGAACAATCTTTCGTGGTTACAGCTAAAGTCGCTGGGTACAGCCGGCGTCACACTCAGCGTAGGGAAATACGGTCCGTATTTTATGGCCGTAATACGCAGTAATTTTCACAAAACACTGTTCCGTATTCAATGCGAGGATGCAATTTTTACGGACAAATGTATCCGTGTGTCATCCGTATGGCTTCCGTATGGCGATTTTTTTGCGCAGGCTTGCAAAATGGACAAATCATGGATCCATCGGCTAAAATATTCCTAAAAACATATATACAACATATATATGTATATATACACTCACTGGCCACTTTATTAGGTACACCTGTCCAACTTCTTGTTAACACTTAATTTCTAATCAGCCAATCACATGGCGGCAACTCAGTGCATTTAGGCATGTAGACATGGTCAAGACAATCTCCTGCAGTTCAAACCGAGCATCAGTATGGGGAAGAAAGGTGATTTGAGTGCCTTTGAACGTGGCATGGTTGTTGGTGCCAGAAGGGCTGGTCTGAGTATTTCAGAAACTGCTGATCTACTGGGATTTTCACGCACAACCATCTCTAGGGTTTACAGAGAATGGTCCGAAAAAGAAACAAAATCCAGTGAGCGGCAGTTCTGTGGGCGGAAATGCCTTGTTGATGCCAGAGGTCAGAGGAGAATGGGCAGACTGGTTCGAGCTGATAGAAAGGCAACAGTGACTCAAATCGCCACCCGTTACAACCAAGGTAGGCCTAAAAGCATCTCTGAATGCACAGTGCGTCGAACTTTGAGGCAGATGGGCTACAGCAGCAGAAGACCACACCGGGTACCACTCCTTTCAGCTAAGAACAGGAAACTGAGGCTACAATTTGTACAAGCTCATCGAAATTGGACAGTAGAAGATTGGAAAAACGTTGCTTGGTCTGATGAGTCTCGATTTATGCTGCGACATTCGGATGGTAGGGTCAGAATTTGGCGTAAACAACATGAAAGAATGGATCCATCCTGCCTTGTATGGAGCATCTTTGGGATGTGCAGCCGACAAATCTGCGGCAACTGTGTGATGCCATCATGTCAATATGGACCAAAATCTCTGAGGAATGCTTCCAGCACCTTGTTGAATCTATGCTACGAAGAATTGAGGCAGTTCTGAAGGCAAAAGGGGGTCCAACCCGTTACTAGCATGGTGTACCTAATAAAGTGGCCGGTGAGTGTATATATATATATATATATATATTTCACAAAATCAGGCAGCACTCCAGCAGCCTGATTTTGTGAAATATATGGACTTGAAGCAATCAATGGACGGATTGTCTGGGCTTTGCACCCGAAGATAAGTAAAGGATTTGTGCTGTTCCATTTTTTCTACTATATATATATACTAGCTGTACTACCCGGCTTCGCCTGGGTTAATGACTGCTGTTAGCAAAATAGAATGTGTTAACAAAAATTTATTCTGCACGCAAAAACCACAAAACAAATAGATAGAAATGTAATTATTAAAAGGCAAAAACTAAGCTAATAGAAGCATTTCACAACATATATTAGCTTTGTTATACTGAGAATGTCTTTGTTGCCTATATTAACCAATCAGAGCTCAGATTAATTAACTGTAGCAAAATAGAAGCTGAGCTGTGATTGGTTGCTATTGGCAGCCTGATAAATCCCCAGCCAACAGGAAGCCCTCCCCCCTGGCAGTATATATTAGCTCACACATACACATAATAGACAGGTCATGTGATTGACAGCTGCCGTATTTCCTATATGGTACATTTGTTGCTCTTGTAGTTGTCAGCTTATTAAATCAGATTTTTATTTTTGAAGGATAATACCAGACTTGTGTGTGTTTTAGGGCGAGTTTCATGTGTCAAGTTGTGTGTGTTGAGTTGTGTGTGGCGACATGCATGTAGCGACTTTTGTGAGATGAGTTTTGTGTGGTGACATGCGTGTAGCAACATTTTGTGTGTCGAGTTGCATGTGACAGGTTAGTGTAGCAAGTTGTGTGCAGCAAGTGTTGTGAACTGTGTTTCTGGGCTCCCTCTGGTGGTCACTAACGGTATTGTGTTAGGTATGTCTTGTTGCAGGCCTGAGCTCCAGCTGTGTCGTTAAGCAGCGGGTGTTTCCTATTTGAGTCTCCTCTGGACTCAGTCTCTTGCCTGGCATCGTTGTATCCAGACCTATTTGGTCTCCTCCGGATTCCTTTCAGTCTGCCTCATGCAAGAAAAGCTAAGTCTGTTTAGTACAATTTGGATCGTTTGCATTATTCAGTGTTTTTGTCCAGCTTGCTTTACATTTGATTTTTGACTCGCTGGAAGCTCTAGGGGGCTGATATTCTCCCTCCACACCGTCAGTCGGTGTGTGGGGGTTCTTGAATGTTCAGCGTGGATGTTTTGTAGGGTTTTCTGCTAACCGCATAGTCCACTATCTATTTTCTGCTATCTAGACTATTGGGCCTCACTTTGCTGAATCTAGTTCATCTCTACGTTTGTGTTTTCCTCTTGCCTCACCGTTATTATTTGTTGGGGGCTTTCTATATCTTTGGGGTTCAATTTCTCTGGAGGCAAGCGAGGTCTTATTTTTTCCCTTTAGGGGTAGTCAGTTCTCCGGCTGGCTCGAGACGTCTAGAACCAACGTAGGCACGTTCACCGGCTACTTTTAGTTGTTTGTGTCAGGATCAGGTATGCGGTTAGCCCAGTTTCCACCTCCCTAGAGCAGCATTTATATTTTTGCTATCTTGCCGGAATATCAGAGATCCTCTGCCATTGGGATCATAACAGAATGCCAGGCCAAAAGAAAATGTTTAATGCATCGCAGAAGCGGGATTAAAAAGAAGTTCTGAGTTTTTTGGGGTTTTTTTGCTGCAGTTTGCCTAGCTTCTTCCATCCCCTTTTTCTCTGAGTGGCTGAAACTCTGCTGCAGATATGAATGTTCAGACTTTGACTTCTAGTGTGAATCAGCTTGCTGCTAGGGTGCAAAGCATTCAGGATTTTGTTATCCATAGCCCTATGTCTGAACCAAAAATACCTATTCCTGAGCCGTTTTTTGGAGATAGATCTAAATTCCTGAATTTTAGGAATAATTGTAAATTGTTTCTGTCTCTGAAACCTCGTTCCTCTGGTGATTCCGCTCAGCAAGTTAAGATTGTTATTTCCTTCTTGCGCGGCGACCCTCAGGATTGGGCCTTCTCTCTGGCGCCAGGAGATCCTGCATTGGTGAATGTTGATGCATTTTTTTCTGGCACTTGGTTTGCTTTATGAGGAGCCTAATCTTGAAAATCAGGCTGAAAAAATGTTGCTGGTTATCTCTCAGGGTCAGGACGAAGCTGAGGTATATTGCCAAAAATTTCGGAAATGGTCCGTGCTTACTCAATGGAATGAGTGTGCACTGGCCGCAAATTTCAGAAATGGTCTTTCTGAAGCCATTAAAGATGTGATGGTGGGGTTTCCTATCCCTACAGGTCTAAATGATTCAATGGCTCTAGCCATTCAAATTGATTGACGTTTGCGGGAGCGCAAATCTGATAATCCTTTGGCGGTGCTGTCTGAACGGTCACCTGATTCTATGCAATGTGACAGAATTCTGACCAGAGCCGAGCGACAAAATCATAGAAGTCAAAATGGGTTGTGTTTCTACTGTGGTGATTCAACACGTTATCTCAGCATGCTCTAAACGTTTAAAGAAAAAAGTTAATCCTGTCGCCATTGGTACTTTTCAGCCTAAGTTTATTTTGTCTGTGACTTTAATTTGTTCATTATCTTCTTACTCAGTTATGGCTTTTGTGGATTCTGGTGCTGCTTTAAGTCTGATGGATTTGTCGTTTGCCAAGCACTGCGGTTTTGTCCTGGAGTCTTTGGAAAATCCTATTCCTCTTAGAGGAATTGGTTCTTCGCTATTGGCAGAGAATAAACCTCAGTATTGGACGCAGGTGACCATGTGCATGACTCCTGTACATCAGGAGGTGATTCGTTTTTTGGTACTGCATAAAATGCATGATGTTGTCGTTTTGGGTCTGCCATGGTTACAGGCCCATAATCCAGTTTTAGATTGGAAAGCTATGACTGTGTCTAGTTGGGGGTGTCAGGGGATTCATGGCGATTCTCCATTGGTGTCTATTGCTTCTTCTACTCCTTCTGAGATCCCTGAGTTTTTGTCAGACTTTCAGGATGTATTTAATGAGGCCAGGTCCAGTGCCCTTCCTCCTCATAGGGACTGTGATTGTGCTATAGATTTGATTCCTGGTAGTAAGTTTCCTAAGGGACGACTCTTTAATTTATCTGTGCCAGAGCATGCCGCGATGCTGAGTTATATAAAGGAGTCTTTGGAGAAGGGACATATTCGCCCATCCTCGTCCCCTCTTGGTGCAGGATTCTTTTTTGTGGGCAAGAAAGACGGGTCTCTGAGACCTTGTATTGATTATCGTCTTCTGAATAAGATCACTGTTAAATTTCAGTATCCTTTGCCATTGTTGTCTGATTTGTTTGCTCGGATTAAGGGATCCAGTTGGTTCACCAAGATAGATCTTCGTGGTGCGTATAACCTTGTGCGCATAAAGCAGGGAGATGAATGGAAAACGGCATTTAATACGCCTGAGGGTCATTTTGAGTACCTGGTAATGCCTTTCGGATTATCTAATGCTCCTTCTGTGTTTCAGTCCTTCATGCATGACATCTTCCGGAAATATCTGGATAAATTTATGATTATTTATCTGGATGATATTGTGGTTTTTTCTGATGATTGGGAGTCCCATGTGAACCAGGTCAGGATGGTGTTTCAGGTTTTGCGGGAGAATGCTCTATTTGTGAAGGGCTCAAAATGTATCTTTGGGGTACAGAAGGTTTCTTTTTTGGGTTTTATTTTTTCCCCTTCTACTGTGGAGATGGACCCAGTTAAGGTCCGTGCCATTCATCACTGGACTCAGCCCACGTCTGTTAAGAGCCTGCAGAAGTTCTTGGGCTTTGCTAATTTTTACCGTCGTTTTATCGCTAATTTCTCCAGCGTGGTTAAACCTTTGAAGGATATGACCAAGAAGGGTTCTGATGTTGCGAATTGGTCTCCTGCGGCCGTGGAGGCCTTTCGGGAGCTGAAGCGTCGGTTTACTTCAGCGCCAGTCTTGTGCCAGCCGGATGTCTCTCTTCCCTTCCAGGTTGAAGTTGATGCTTCTGAAATTGGTGCAGGGGCTGTTTTGTTGCAAAAAAGTTCTGATGGCTCCGTGATGATGCCATGCGCCTTCTTTTCAAGGAAATTTTCGCCTGCTGAGCGGAACTACGATGTTGGTAATCGGGAGTTGTTGGCCATGAAGTGGGCATTTGAGGAGTGGCGACATTGGCTCGAGGGAGCTAGACATCGTGTGGTGGTCTTGACTGATCATAAAAATCTGATTTACCTCGAGTCTGCCAAGCGCCTGAATCCTAGACAGGCTCGTTGATCGTTGTTTTTCTCCCGTTTTGACTTTGTGGTCTCGTACCTGCCTGGTTCGAAGAACGTGAAGGCTGATGCACTTTCTAGGAGTTTTGTGCCTGATTCTCCGGGAGTCTCTGAGCCGGCTGGTATTCTCAGAGAGGGAGTAATTTTGTCTGCCATTTCCCCAGATTTGCGACGAGGGCTGCAAAAATTTCAGGCTGATAGGCCTGATCGTTGTCCACCAGAGAGATTGTTTGTCCCTGATGGATGGACCAACAGAGTTATTTCTGAGGTTCATTCTTCGGTGTTGGCGGGACATCCTGGGATTTTCGGTACCAGAGATTTGGTGGCCAGGTCCTTTTGGTGGCCTTCCTTGTCGCGGGATGTGCGTTCTTTTGTGCAGTCCTGTGGGATTTGTGCTCGGGCTAAGCCTTGCTGTTCTCGTGCCAGCGGGTTGCTTTTGCCCTTGCCTATCCCAAAGAGGCCTTGGACGCACATTTCCATGGATTTCATTTTGGATCTTCCGGTGTCTCGGAAGATGTCTGTCATCTGGGTGGTGTGCGATCGTTTTTCTAAAATGGTCCATTTGGTGCCCTTGCCTAAGTTGCCTTCCTCCTCTGATTTGGTTCCTTTGTTCTTTCAGAATGTGGTTCGTTTGCATGGCATCCCTGAGAATATTGTATCTGACAGAGGATCCCAGTTTGTGTCCAGATTCTGGCGATCCTTTTGTGCTAAGATGGGTATTGATTTGTCTTTTTCGTCGGCTTTTCATCCTCAGACTAATGGCCAGACCGAGCGAACTAATCAGACGTTAGAGACTTATTTGAGATGTTTTGTTTCTGCTGATCAGGACGACTGGGTTACCTTTTTGCCACTGGCCGAGTTTGCCCTTAATAATCGGGCTAGTTCTGCCACCTTGGTTTCACCTTTTTTCTGCAACTCTGGTTTTCATCCTCGTTTCTCCTCAGGTCAGGTTGAACCTTCTGACTGTCCTGGGGTTGATTCTGTGGTGGATAGGTTGCAGCGGATTTGGAACCATGTGGTGGACAATTTGAAATTGTCACAAGACAAGGCCCAGCGGTTTGCCAACCGCCGCCGCGGTGTGGATCCCCGACTTCGTGTTGGGGATTTGGTTTGGTTGTCTTCTCGGCATGTTACTTTGAAAGTCTCCTCTCCTAAGTTCAAGCCTCGCTTTATCGGTCCTTATAAGATTTTGGAAGTCCTTAACCCGGTGTCTTTTCGCTTGGACCTTCCAGCGTCTTTTGCTATTCATAATGTGTTCCATAGGTCCTTGTTGCGGCGGTACGTGGTGCCTATGGTTCCTGCTGTTGAGCCTCCTGCCCCGGTTTTGGTTGAGGGCGAGTTGGAGTACGTGGTGAAGATTCTGGATTCTCGTATCTCTAGACGGAAACTCCAGTATTTAGTTAAGTGGAAAGGCTATGGTCAGGAGGATAATTCCTGGGTTGTCGCCTCTGATGTTCATGCGGCTGATTTGATTCATGCCTTTCACGCTGCTCATCCTGATTGCCCTGGGGGTCTTGGTGAGGGTTTCGGTGACTCCTCCTCAAGAGGGGGGTACTGTTGTGAACTGTGTTTCTGGGCTCCCTCTGGTGGTCACTAACTGTATTGTGTTAGGCATGTCTTGTTGCAGGCCTGAGCTCCAGCTGTGTCGTTAAGCAGCGGGTGTTTCCTATTTGAGTCTCCTCTGGACTCAGTCTCTTGCCTGGCATCGTTGTATCCAGACCTATTTGGTCTCCTCCGGATTCCTTTCAGTCTGCCTCATGCAAGAAAAGCTAAGTCTGTTTAGTACAATTTGGATCGTTTGCATTATTCAGTGTTTTTGTCCAGCTTGCTTTACATTTGATTTTTGACTCGCTGGAAGCTCTAGGGGGCTGATATTCTCCCTCCACACCGTCAGTCGGTGTGGGGGTTCTTCAATGTTCAGCGTGGATGTTTTGTAGGGTTTTCTGCTAACCGCATAGTCCACTATCTATTTTCTGCTATCCAGACTATTGGGCCTCACTTTGCTGAATCTAGTTCATCTCAACGTTTGTGTTTTCCTCTTGCCTCACCGTTATTATTTGTTGGGGGCTTTCTATATCTTTGGGGTTCAATTTCTCTGGAGGCAAGCGAGGTCTTATTTTTTCCCTTTAGGGGTAGTCAGTTCTCCGGCTGGCTCGAGACGTCTAGAACCAACGTAGGCACGTTCACCGGCTACTTTTAGTTGTTTGTGTCAGGATCAGGTATGCGGTTAGCCCAGTTTCCACCTCCCTAGAGCAGTATTTATATTTTTGCTATCTTGCCGGAATATCAGAGATCCTCTGCCATTGGGATCATAACAAGCAAGATTTGTGCATGGCGAGTTTTGCGCGTGGCGAGTTTTATGTGTGGTGCGTTTTGAGTATGTGCAAGTTTTGTGTGAGGCAACTTTAGCATGTGTTGCAACTTTTGTACATGTGGCAATTTTTCTGTGTGTGCAAGTTTTGCATGAGGTGAGTTTTCCATGAGGTGAGTTTTGCACATGTGGCGAGTTTTGCGTGAGCCTAGTTTTGCATATGGCGAGTTTTGCATGTAGCGAGTTTTGCGCGTGGTGTTTTGAGTGGTGACTTTTGTGTTTCGACTTTTATGTGGCGAGGTTGGTGTGTGTGTGGTGAAATGTGTGCTGAGGGTCGTATATGTGTTCAAGCACGTGGTAGTGTGTGGCGCATTTTGTGTTTGTGTTCATATCCCCGTGTGTGGTGAGTATCCCATGTCGGGGCCCCACCTTAGCAACTGTACGGTATTTACTCTTTGGCGCCATCGCTCTCATTCTTTAAGTCCCCATTGTTCACATCTGGCAGCTGTCAATTTTCCTCCAACACTTTTCCCTTCACTTTTTCCCCATTGTGTAGATAGGGGCAAAATTGTTTGGTGAATTGGAACGCGCGGGGTTAAAATTTCACCTCACAACATAGCCTATGACGCTCTCGGGGTCCAGACGTGTGACTGTGCAAAATTTTGTGGCTGTAGCTGCGACGGTGCAGATGCCAATCCCGGACATACATACATACATACATACACACATTCAGCTTTATATATTAGACTAGCTGTACTACCCGGCTTCGCCCGGGTTAATGACTGCTGTTAGCAAAATAGAATGTGTTAACAAAAATTTATTCTGCACACAAAAACCACAAAACAAATAGATAGAAATGTAATTATTAAAAGGCAAAAACTAAGCAAATAGAAGCATTTCACAACATATATTAGCTTTGTTATACTGAGAATGTCTTTGTTGCCTATATTAACCAATCAGAGCTCAGGTTAATTAACTGTAGCAAAATAGAAGCTGAGCTGTGATTGGTTGCTATTGGCAGCCTGATAAATCCCCAGCCAACAGGAAGCCCTCCCCCCTGGCAGTATATATTAGCTCACACATACACATAATAGACAGGTCATGTGACTGACAGCTGCCGTATTTCCTATATGGTACATTTGTTGCTCTTGTAGTTTGCTTATTAATCAGATTTTTATTTTTGAAGGACAATACCAGACTTGTGTGTGTTTTAGGGCGAGTTTTATGTGTCAAGTTGTGTGTGTTGAGTTGCGTGTGGCGACATGCATGTAGCGACTTTTGTGAGATGAGTTTTGTGTGGCGACATGCGTGTAGCAACATTTTGTGTGTTGAGTTGCATGTGACAGGTTAGTGTAGCAAGTTGTGTGCAGCAAGATTTGTGCATGGCGAGTTTTGCGCGTGGCGAGTTTTATGTGTGGTGCATTTTGAGTATGTGCAAGTTTTGTGTGAGGCAATTTTTGCATGTGGTGCAACTTTTGTACATGTGGCAATTTTTCTGTGTGTGCAAGTTTTGCATGAGGTGAGTTTTCCATGAGGTGAGTTTTGCACGTGTGGCGAGTTTTGCGTGAGCCTAGTTTTGCATATGGCGAGTTTTGCATGTAGCGAGTTTTGAGTGGTGACTTTTGTGTTTCGACTTTTATGTGGCGAGGTTGGTGTGTGTGTGTGGTGAAATGTGTGCTGAGGGTGGTATATGTGTTCAAGCACGTGGTAGTGTGTGGCGCATTTTGTGTTTGTGTTCATATCCCCGTGTGTGGTGAGTATCCCATGTCGGGGCCCCACCTTAGCAACTGTACGGTATATACTCTTTGTCGCCATCGCTCTCATTCTTTAAGTCCTCATTGTTCACATCTGGCAGCTGTCAATTTTCCTCCAACACTTTTCCCTTCACTTTTTCCCCATTATGTAGATAGGAGCAAAATTGTTTGGTGAATTGGAACGCGCGGGGTTAAAATTTCACCTCACAACATAGCCTATGACGCTCTCGGGGTCCAGACGTGTGACTGTGCAAAATTTTGTGGCTGTAGCTGCGACGGTACAGATGCCAATCCCGGACATACACACATACATACATACACACATTCAGCTTTATATATTAGATATACCTGTATGTAATCTCCTGTATATAGTATATACCTGTGTGTCATCTCACCTATATATAGTATATATCTGTGTGTCATCTCCTGTATATAGTATATACCTGTATGTCATCTCCTCCTATACATAGCATATACCTGTGTCATCTCCTCCTGTATATACTATATACCTGTAGGTAATCTGCTCCTGTATATAGTATATACCTGTGTGTCATCTCCTCCTGTATATAGTATATACCTGTATGTCATCTCCTCCTGTATGTAGTATGTACCTGTATGTCATCTCCTCTATATAGTATATACCTGTGTGTCATCTCTCCTGTATATAGTATATATCTGTGTGTCATCTCCTCCTGTATATAGTATATACCTGTGTGTCATCTCCCCTGTAAATAGTATATACCTGTGTGTCATCTCCTGTATATAGTATATAGCTGTATGTCATCTCCTCCTGTATTAGCCCTCGTTCACACGTTATTTGGTCAGTATTTTTACCTCAGTATTTGTAAGCTAAAATGGCAGCCTGATAAATCCCCAGCCAACAGTAAGCCCACCCCCTGGCAGTATATATTAGCTCACACATACACATAATAGACTGGTCATGTGACTGACAGCTGCCGGATTCCTATATGGTACATTTGTTGCTCTTGTAGTTTGTCTGCTTATTAATCAGATTTTTATTTTTGAAGGATACCAGACTTGTGTGTGTTTTAGGGCGAGTTTCGTGTGTCAAGTTGTGTGTGTTGAGTTGCGTGTGGCGACATGCATGTAGGGACTTTTGTGAGATGAGTTTTGTGTGGCGACATGCGTGTAGCAACTTTTTGTGTGTCGAGTTGCATGTGACAGGTTAGTGTAGCAAGTTGTGTGCAGCAAGTTTTGCGCATGGCGAGTTTTGCGCGTGGCGAGTTTTATGTGTGGTGCCTTTTGAGTATGTGCAAGTTTTGTGTGAGGCAACTTTTGCATGTGTTGCAACTTTTGTGCATGTGGCAATTTTTCTGCGTGTGGCAATTTTTCTGCGTGTGCAAGTTTTGCGTGTGGCGAGTTTTGCACGTGTGGCGAGTTTTGCATGTGGAGAGTTTTGCGCGTGGCGAGTTTTGAGCGGCGACTTTTGTGTTTCTACTTTTATGTGGCGAGGTTGGTGTATGTGTGGTGAAATGTGCACTGAGGGTGGTATATGTGTTCGAGCACGTGGTAGTGTGTGGCGCATTTTGTGTGTGTGTTCATATCCCCGTGGTGGTGTGATTATCCCATGTTGGGGCCCCACCTTAGCAACTGTACAGTATATACTCTTTGGTGCCATCGCTGTCATTCTTTAAGTCCCCCTTGTTCACATCTGGCAGCTGTTAATTTGCCTCCAACACTTTTCCTTTCATTTTTTCCCCATTATGTAGATAGGGGCAAAATTGTTTGGTGAATTGGAAAGCGCGGGGTTAAAATTTCACCTCACAATATAGCTTTGACGCTCTCAGGGTCCAGACGTGTGACTGTGCAAAATTTTGTGCCTGTAGCTGCGACGCCTCCAACACTTTTCCTTTCACTTTTTCCCCATTATGTAGATAGGGGCAAAATTGTTTGGTGAATTGGAAAGCGCGGGGTTAAAATTTCACCTCACAACATAGCCTATGACGCTCTCGGGGTCCAGACGTGTGACTGTGCAAAATTTTGTGGCTGTAGCTGCTACGGTTCAGATGCCAATCCCGGACATACATACATACATACATACATACACACACACACACATTCAGCTTTATATATTAGATATACCTGCATGTAATCTCCTGTATATAGTATATACCTGTGTGTCATCTCACCTATATATAGTATATATCTGTGTGTCATCTCCTCCTGTATATAGTATATACCTGTATGTCATCTCCTCCTATACATAGCATATACCTGTATGTCATCTCCTCCTGTATATACTATACACCTGTAGGTAATCTGCTCCTGTATATAGTATATACCTGTGTGTCATCTCCTCCTGTATATAGTATATACCTGTATGTCATCTCCTCCTGTATGTAGTATGTACCTGTATGTCATCTCCTCCTCTATATAGTATATACCTGTGTGTCATCTCTCCTGTATATAGTATATATCTGTGTGTCATCTCCTCCTGTATATAGTATATACCTGTGTGTCATCTCCCCTGTAAATAGTATATACCTGTGTGTCATCTCCTCCTGTATATAGTATATATCTGTATGTCATCTCCTCCTGTATTAGCCCTCGTTCACACGTTATTTGGTCAGTATTTTTACCACAGTATTTGTAAGCTAAATTGGCAGCCTGATAAATCCCCAGCCAACAGTAAGCCCACCCCCTGGCAGTATATATTAGCTCACACATACACATAATAGACTGGTCATGTGACTGACAGCTGCCGGATTCCTATATGGTACATTTGTTGCTCTTGTAGTTTGTCTGCTTATTAATCAGATTTTTATTTTTGAAGGATAATACCAGACTTGTGTGTGTTTTAGGGCGAGTTTCGTGTGTCAAGTTGTGTGTGTTGAGTTGCGTGTGGCGACATGCATGTAGCGACTTTTGTGAGATGAGTTTTGTGTGGCGACATGCGTGTAGCAACTTTTTGTGTGTCGAGTTGCATGTGACAGGTTAGTGTAGCAAGTTGTGTGCAGCAAGTTTTGCGCATGGCGAGTTTTGCGCATGGCGAGTTTTATGTGTGGTGCCTTTTGAGTATGTGCAAGTTTTGTGTGTGGCAACTTTTGCATGTGTTGCAACTTTTGTGCATGTGGCAATTTTTCTGCGTGTGCAAGTTTTGCGTGTGGCGAGTTTTGCATGTGGAGAGTTTTGCACGTGGCGAGTTTTGAGCGGCGACTTTTGTGTTTCGACTTTTATGTGGCGAGGTTGGTGTATGTGTGGTGAAATGTGTGCTGAGGGTGATATATGTGTTCGAGCACGTGGTAGTGTGTGGCGCATTTTGTGTGTGTGTCCATATTCCCGTGGTGGTGTGGTGATTATCCCATGTCGGGACCCAACCTTAGCAACTGTACAGTATATACTCTTTAGCGCCATCGCTCTCATTCTTTAAGTCCCCCTTGTTCACATCTGGCAGCTGTTAATTTGCCTCCAACACTTTTCCTTTCATTTTTTCCCCATTATGTAGATAGGGGCAAAATTGTTTGGTGAATTGGAACGCACGGGTTAAAATTTCGCCTCACAACATAGCCTATGACGCTCTCGGGGTCCAGACGTGTGACTGTGCAAAATTTTGTGGCTGTAGCTGCGACGGTTCAGATGCCAATCCCGGACATACACACACACATACATACATACACATATTCAGCTTTATATATTAGATATATATATATATATATATATATATATATATATGTCAGTGAGATAAATATATATATATTTATATTTCATTCAGCGCAAGATAGCATAAAAGCCGGTAATTCAATTGCCGGCTTTTGCTATCTCCTTCACAAACCCGACAGCATATGAGACATGGTTTACATACAGTAAACCATCTCATATCCCTTTTTTTCTTACATATTCCTCTTTACTAATGTAACAAGTGTCTGTGTGTTAAATTTTGAAGCTCTATTAAATTAAAGGGTTAAATCCCGGAAATTAAATTTTCTCCGCCAGAGTGGGAAAGCCAGTGACTGAGGGCAGATATTAATAGCCTAGAGAGGGTCCATGGTTATTGGCCCCCCCTGGCTAAAAAATCAGCGACTTGGATTCTATTCTGGCACTTAGCCTCTCTCTTCCCACTCCCGTGTAGCGGTGGGATATGGGGTAACAAAGGGTTAATGTCACCTTGCTATTGTAAGGTGACATTAAGCCAGGTTAATAATGGAGAGGCGTCAATTATGACACCTATCCATTATTAATCCAATAGTATGAAATGGTTAATAAAACACACACACACATTATTAAAAAGTATTTTAATGAAATAAAGACACATGTTGTTTTAATATTTTATTATACTCTTAATCCACCTGAAGACCCTTGTCACCTGTAATAAAGTTAAACAAAACAAACAACAATATTCCATACCTTCCGTCGATCAGTCTTGTCCCAATATGCAGCATTTACACTACATGTGAACACAGTCTAAATTTCCAAGCAAAGTGGTTGTGATTCCATGAAATCTACATCCTCTGTGAATCAAAAAACGCTGCTTTACTCTGCTGTTTTGGCGCATTTATTGCACTTTAACGTATGAAAAAAACGCCATTGCATTTTTAAGAAAAAATATCAATTATGATGTTTTACCAATATACATAAATAACCTGATTGCTATGTTGTGTGGGTCGTTACAATTACAGGGACACCAAATATGTCTTTGTTATTTACTGAATTGTGATGTTTATTTTTTATTTTAAAAAAAACACATTAACAAGTACATGTTTTTATGATCAAGTGTTTTTCATTTTTTTTTTAGTAGAATCTCTAGAATACAAATACATAGAAATACACTGATGTATACAATGTATCAATAAAATCTGCCTGTGGATTCAAAGCCTGCAACACAGATCAAGCACAGAAAATTGTCACTATTAGGGTATGTTTCCACGGTCAGGAAACGCTGCTTGTTTGACGCTGCGCAGAGCTACAGCGTCAAACAAGCAGCGTCCAGATGTTCCAGCATAGTGGAGGGGATTTTATGAAATCCCATCTCCACTATGCGTGGAAACCCGCACGCGGCGGCCCTGCGACTACGGACATGCTGCGCGTCTTTTCAGATCGCAGCATGTCCGTACACCTTGCGGGGACGCAGCGTCCCCGCAAGGCATATCACAGGGCGCTATGGGAGAGAGCGATCATCCCGGATGTGAAGAGTTAACACATCCGGCATGATCGCGTCCCAGAAAGGGGGCGGGGCTTAGCGCCGAGCGGCTTCGCCGCTGCGGCGATACCGCCGCCCATCCTGACAGTGGAAACATACCCTTACATCACAAGAGCCTGTAGCTTAATCTTTAGCTCCTGCCTGTAGGGTTTAAGGTTGCAGGTTAAAATACCAGGGAGACTCACAAAAAAGAAAAACGACATTTTTGAAATTGCTTTTTTTTAAATTTTATTAGTTTAATAGAAACAAAACTGACTTTTCTTCATCTCAGTGTATAGGGAACATACAGTAGAAATACATTTTTTTACACAACGTATCTCTATGGACACATAATCTGCTTCTGTGTTCATTGCCTGCAATAGAGATCAAGATTACCAAATTCTCCCATGTTTATCATAGTGGGTTGTGGCTCATACATAGAGCTGCTGCCTGCAAACATGGAGCAGTGAGTTTGAGACTCTATCACAGGAGGGAGTGAATAAATAATTTAATTGATGCAACGAGTAGAGAGATGCGTCCCTGTTCCCCGAGGATGAGAATCTACGGAGTGATGAAGACGTCGGAGAGAGGCGAGTATCAGAAGCTGGGACAGTCCCACTTACTCAGGGATGGTTGGGAGCACTAATAATGTACTTATGTACTTGCACAGTGGCCCTCCTCTGTGTCCACCCCTGAAATACATGTACATAGTATTAAATACTTCAAGACTAATTTTGCTATTGTATATCTTTTGGTCATAGATATAATGTAGGATTGATCAGCATTTTATTATCATACTGTGAAGCATCATATTCCTACTATCTACTGAAATTCATGACGCTTTACTATACAGATAGGAACACTGTCTGTACCTTTCCTATATAAAGAAACCAAAACAGTGACCTCTCGTGGCAAGTTTTGGGTAGTGTAAATGCAAGTGATAAGCTAGTTAAATACAATGTAAATAAATCTGGATCATTAAAATATAATAATATTCACTTTTGAAAGTCACAATATGGTTCACTTAACCCCTTAAGAACCAATCCACTTTGTAGGTTAATGACCGGGCCTCATTTTAAAAATATGACCAGTGTCACTTTATGTGGTTATAACTGTGGAACGCTTCAACACATACCAGTTATTCTGAAATTGTTTTCTCGTGACATATTGTACTTCATAGTATAGAACAACCTTTTGGCACTGGTAAACTGAAGATATACAGTACAGATCAAAAGTTTGGACACACCTTCTCATTTAAAGATTTTTCTGTATTTTCATGACTATGAAAATTGTACATTTACACTGAAGGCATCAAAACTATGAATTAACACATGTGGAATTATATACTTAACAAAAAAGTGTGAAACAACTGAAATTATGTCTTATATTCTAGGTTCTTCAAAGGAGCCTTTTGCTTTGATGAAGGCTTTGCACACTCTTGGCATTCTCTTGATGAGCTTCAAGAGGTAGTCACCGGGAATGGTCTTCCAACAATCTTGAAGGAGTTCCCAGAGATGCTTAGCACTTGTTGGCCCTTTTGCCTTCACTCTACGGTCCAGCTCACCCCAAACCATCTCGATTGGGTTCAGGTCTGGTGACTGTGTAGGCCAGGTCATCTTTCCTTCTTGGTCAAATAGCCCTTACATAGCCTGGAGGTGTGTTTGGGGTCATTGTCCTGTTGAAAAATTAATGATGGTCCAATTAAACGCAAACCGGATGGAATAGCATGCCGCTGCAAGATGCTGTGGTAGTCATGCTGGTTCAGTATGCCTACAATTTTCAATAAATCCCCAACAGTGTCACCAGCAAAGCACCCCCACACCATCACACCTCCTCCTCCATGCTTCACGGTGGGAACCAGGCATGTAGAGTCCATCTGTTCACCTTTTCTGCGTCGCACAAAGACACGGTGGTTGGAACCAAAGATCTCAAATTTGGACTCATCAGACCAAAGCACAGATTTCCACTGGTATAATGTCCATTCCTTGTGTTCTTTAGCCCAAACAAGTCTCTTCTGCTTGTTGCCTGTCCTTAGCAGTAGTTTCCTAGCAGCTATTTTACCATGAAGGCCTGCTGCACAAAGTCTCCTCTTAACAGTTGTTGTAGAGATGTGTCTGCTGCTAGAACTCTGTGTGGCATTGACCTGGTCTCTAATCTGAGCTGCTGTTAACCTGCGATTTCTGAGGCTGGTGACTCGGATAAACTTCTCCTCAGAAGCAGAGGTGACTCTTGGTCTTCCTTTCCTGGGGCAGTCCTCATGTGAGCCAGTTTCTTTGTAGCGCTTGATGGTTTTTGCAACTGCACTTGGGGACACTTTCAAAGTTTTCCCAATTTTTTGGACTGACTGACCTTCATTTCTTAACGTAATCATGGCCACTCGTTTTTCTTTACTAAGCTGCTTTTTTCTTGCCATAATACAAATTCTAACAGTCTATTCGGTAGGACTATGAGCTGTGTATCCACCAAACTTCTGCACAACACAACTGATGGTCCCCACCCCTTTTATAAGGCAAGAAATCCCACACATTAAACCTGACAGGGCACACCTGTGAAGTGAAAACCATTCCCGGTGACTACCTCTTGAAGCTCATCAAGAGAATGCCAAGAGTGTGCAAAGCAGTCATCAAAGCAAAAGGTGGCTACTTTGAAGAACCTAGAATATAAGACATCATTTCAGTTGTATCACACTTTTTGTTAAGTACATAATTCCACATGTGTTAATTCATAGTTTTGATGCCTTCAGTGTGAATGTACAATTTTCATAGTCATGAAAATACAGAAAAATCTTTAAATGAGACGGTGTGTCCAAACTTTTGGTCTGTATGTGTTTTTTTGTAGTCACACATTTGGTACTGACAACAGATGGCACTGACTTCAGACCTACAGATGACTACCCATTCCTAATACATGTGGGGACAAATGACAATGCAAGAAACGACCTGGAAACCATCTGCAGTGACTTTGAAAACTTAGGTAAAAAAGTGAAAGAACTGGGAGCGCAGGTGGTCTTCTCTTCCATCCTTCCAGTGGATGGCGATGGAACAAGGAGGTGGAATAAGATTCTGCAGGTGAACAACTGGCTACGTCGATGGTGCTGTCAGCAAGGATTTGGATTTCTGGATCACAGAGTGAATTACCTATACGATGGACTACTTGCTAGAGATGGGGTGCACCTTATGAAGACTGGAAAACATGTATTTGGACGTCGCCTTGCAACACTCATCAGGAGAGCTTTAAACTAGAACAAAGTGGGAAGGGAAGCCAAAGGCCAGAAAAGGCCATACACATGACAAATACTATTGAGAGCTCTGCTATTAGAAGTGGAAGGGAAGAACAAAGACAAAAAAAATCTAAATAATAAAAATATTGGAGAAAGAGAAACCAATCACAAACTAAAATGTTTCTATAAGAACAATTGGCAACAAACAAGGAGAATTGGAACTACTAACGCAGGAAAAGAAATATTATGTAATTGGAATCACTGAAACTAGGTGTGATGATACACATGATTGTAATACATGGCTAGAAGGATACAACTTATTTGCAAGAAACAGACTTGATAAACGAGGAGGAGGTGTCACATTGTATGTTAGAAAAGCCTATATCTGCACAGATATTGTAGCTTCAGAGACTGGGAGTTCTGTGTAAACTGCTTGGGTAAGAATACAAGGAGAGAACAATGGAAAGGACACGATTGTAGGCATTTACTACAGGCCGCTTGTGGAAGCTAAAGATATCGATGAACTCTTTATGCATCAAATGGCCAAGTTCTCCAAAAAATATGACATACTGTAGTTGTCATGGGAGATTTCAACTATCCAGACATTTGTTGGGAATCTCTCTCAGGCAAAACTAACAGGTCAAGCAAATTCTTATCCTCTCTTGCTGACAATTTTAGCTTCCAAAAGGTAGGAGAGAAAACAAGGGGATCTGCTATCTTGGATCTAATCCTTATGAACAGAAGAAAGGGTTGAGGAGGTAAAGGTACCGTCACATTAAGCGACGCTGCAGCGATAGCGACAACGATGCCGATCGCTGCAGCGTCGCTGTTTGATCGCTGGAGAGCTGTCATACAGACCGCTCTCCAGCGACCAACGATGCCGAGGTCCCCGGGTAACCAGGGTAAACATCGGGTTGCTAAGCGCAGGGCCGCGCTTAGTAACCCGATGTTTACCCTGGTTACCAGCGTAAAAGTAAAAAAAACAAACAGTACATACTCACCCAGCGTCCCCCAGCTTCTGCTTCCTGACACTGACTGAGCTCCGGCCCTAACAGCACAGCGGCTTTCACTTTCACTTTAGGGCCGGCGCTCAGTCAGTGTCAGGAAGCAGACGCTGGGGGAGGTATGACGCTGGGTGAGTATGTACTGTTTGTTTTTTTTACTTTTACGCTGGTAACCAGGGTAAACATCGGGTTACTAAGCGCGGCCCTGCGCTTGGTAACCCGATGTTTACCCTGGTTACCAGTGTAAAACATCGCTGGTATCGTTGCTTTTGGTGTCAAACACAACGATACACGGCGATCGGACGACCAAATAAAGTTCTGGACTTTATTCAGCGACCAGCGACATCACAGCAGGATCCTGATCGCTGCTGCCTGTCAAACTAAACGATATCGCTAGCGAGGACGCTGCAACGTCACGGATCGCTAGCGATATCGTTTAGTGTGACGGTACCTTAAGAGTGGCTGGGACCCTAGGAGGTAGCGACCATGCTATTTTAGAATTTTGGATAACTAGAGGAGGAAGACCTGTGAAGACTCAGACGTCAAGGTTAGATTTCAGAAAGGCAGATTTTAAGGGACTCAGAAAAAGAATCAGAGGGATCCAATGGCTGGATATCCTTAAGGACAAAAATGTCCAGGAAGGATGGGAAATCTTGAAAAATGAGATTCTCAAAGCACAATCGTTAACAATTCCGAAAAGAGGGAAGAATAGGAAGCATTTAAGGAAACCAGGATGGATGAAGACAGAACTTAAACACATGCTAAAAAGGACGAAAGAAATGTTTATCAAATGGAAAGAGGGAGGCATATCTAAAGAAGAATATTATGCTATCTGCAGAACCTGCAGGGCACAAATCAGATTATCTAAAGCTGACAATGACTTAAGGTACCGTCTCACAGTGGCACTTTGGTCGCTACGACGGCATGATCCGTGACGTTCCAGCGATATACATACGATCTCGCTGTGTCTGACACGCAGCAGCGATCAGGGACCCCGCTGAGAATCGTACGTCGTAGCAGATCGTTTGAAACTTTATTTTGTCGCTGGATCACCCGCTGTCATCGCTGGATTGGTGTGTGTGACACCGATCCAGCGATGTGTTCGCTTGTAACCAGGGTAAACATCGGGTTACTAAGCGCAGGGCCGCGCTTAGTAACCCAATGTTTACCCTGGTTACCATTGTAAATGTAAAAAAAAAACACTACATACTCACCTTCTGATGTCTGTCACGTCCCTCGCCGTCAGCTTCCCGCACTGACTGTGAGTGCCGGCCGTAAAGTAAAAGCAGAGCACAGCGGTGACGTCACCGCTGTGCTGTGCTTTACGGCCGGCACTGACACAGTCAGTGCGGGAAGCTGACGGCGAGGGACGTGACAGTCACCGGAATGTGAGTATGTAGTGTTTTTGTTTTTTTTACATTTACAATGGTAACCAGGGTAAACATCGGGTTACTAAGCGTGGCCCTGCGCTTAGTAACCCGATGTTTACCCTGGTTACCCGGGGACTTCGGCATCGTTGGTCGCTGGAGAGCTGTCTGTGTGACAGCTCTCCAGCGACCACACAACGACTTACCAACGATCACGGCCAGGTCGTATCGCTGGTCGTGATCGTTGGTAAATCGTTTAGTGTAACGGTACCCTTAGGGCTTGCAAGAGATGTGAAAGGGATATGTCAAAAGTCAAAGAAAAGTCAAAGATGCTATAGGATTTTTACAGGATGAAAATGATGAAATGGTAAGAAAGGATGTTAAGAAGGCCGAACTTTTAAATTCCTATTTTGTATCTGCTGTCTCTCAGAAAGAAAATCAAACATCAACTGATTTGCACTGTCCTATTAAGGGAATAGAAGAATCCAGGATATCTATAAACAGAAAGATAGTGAGGAAACACTTAGCTAACATAAATGAATTCAAGTCTCCGGGTCCAGATGAATTACACCCCAGAGTACTGAAGAAATTTTTGAACCACTCTCCATAATCTTTGAAAATTCTTGGAGAACAGGAGAAGTCCCAAAAGACTGGAGAAGAGCAAATGTTGTTATGATCTTCAAAAAGGGGACGAAGGTGGACCCAGGGAACTATAGGCCGGTGAGTCTGACGTCTATACCAGGAAAGATCTTTGAACAAACTATTAATACAACATGTATGTAAGTACCTGGATAAGAATGAAGTGATTAAACAGAGTTAGCATGGGTTTGTAACTAATAAGTCATGTCAGACTAACTTAATTTCCTTCTATGACAGATTCACTGACTGGGTGGATCAGGGAAATGCTGTAGATGTAGTATATCTTGACTTCAGCAAAGCATTTGACAAAGTATCTCACACAATGCTTATTGAAAAAATGACTAAGTATGGAATGGGCAAGGCAACTGTTAGGTGGATTCATAACTTTCTTAGTGATCAAACCCAAAGAGTGGTCGTAAATAGCTGCACATCCAGTTGGAAGAATGTCTCAAGTGGGGTACCACAGGGCCCTGTATTGTTCAACATCTTTATCAATGATTTAGATGAAGGAATTGAGGGTAAACTGATTACATTTGCTGATGACACAAAACTAGGAGGGATAGCTAATACTAGAGAAGAGCGACCAGAATGGTGACTGGTCTGAAAACCATGTCCTATGTGGAACGTTTACAGGATTTAGGAATGTTTAGCTTGCAAAAAAGAAGACTGAGAGGAGATTTAATAGCTGTCTGCAAATATCTCAAGGGCTGTCACATTGTAGAAGGATCATCTTTATTCTCATTTGCACAAGGAAAGACTAGAAGCAATGGGATGAAACTGAATGGGAGGAGACACAGATTAGATATTAGAAAAAACTTTTTGACAGTTAGGGTGATTAATGAGTGGAACAGGCTGCCACGAGAGGTGGTGAGTTCTCCTTCAATGGAAGTCTTCAAACAGAGACTGGACAGCCATCTTTCTGGGATGATTTTGTGAATCCTGCTTTGAGCAGGGGGTTGGACCAGATGACCCAGGATGTCCCTTCCAACTCTAACATTCTATGATTCTATGAACAGAACCAACATTTCAGCCCACTAGGGCCTTGTTCATGCTTATCTAAACAAAACAAACATAAATATTCTATACATAATGTAACAAAAATATATCAGCTGAATAATGTAAGAACACTGATCATGAAGGACAGCATGATGAAAGGGGTATCAACAAATGATATAGTGAAGAATAGGAGGTTTCTTGTGTTCAAATGAACAATACTAACAATACTGAAAACAATAAGATAGGATTTCTTTATATAGAAAAATTCATATATATATGAATATATATATACTGTATATATATATATATATATATATATATATATATATATGTATATATATATATATGTATATATATATATATATATATATATATATATACACACGTTTATGTGCGATTATATGAAATTCATCCAAATGTACACAAACACTGGAACTGAGTTTGCAACATAGGAGCAAGTAAATAGGCAAAAATGAAATACAGTGGGGAAAAAAGTATTTAGTAAGCCACCAATTGTGCAATTTCTCCCACTTAAACGAGAGAGGCCTGTAATTGACATCATAGGTAGACCACAACTGTGAGAGTCAAAATGAGAAAACAAATCCGGAAAATCACCTTGTCTGATTTGGCAAGATTTGCAAATTATGGTGGAAAATAAGTATTTAGTCACCTAAAAACATGCAGGATTTCTGGCTCTCACAGACCTGTAACTTCTTCTTTAAAGGGAACCTGCCACCCCCCCCAGGCGTTTTTAAGTAAAAGAGCCACCTTGTACAGCACTAATGCTGCATTCTGTCAAGGTGGCTCTTTTAGTTCTGGTCCCTGCCAACGCTGCAATAATCGCTTTTATAATGTGCCCCTCATACCTCGAATTTGTCATGGGGGAGGTCTTTCCCCCTTGACACAGACGCACCATAGCCGTCACTCAGGGCCTCTGCGCGCCGGGCGCCGCCTCCTCTTCCTTCACTAGCGTCCCCGGCACCTGCGCTGTAAGTTCGAAGAGCAGCGCAACTGCGCATACCCAAAAAAAAAAAAATTACAGCGCAGGCGCTGGGAACGCTAATGAAGGAAGAGGAGGCAGCGCCCGGCGCGCAGAGGCCCTGAGTGACGGCTGTGGTGCGTCTGTGTCAGGGGGGAAAGACCTCCCCCCTGACAAATTCGAGGTATGAGGGGCACATTATAAATGTGATTATTGCAGCGATGGCAGGGACCAGAATAAAAAGAGCCACCTTGACAGAATGCAGCATTAGTGCAGCACAAGGTGGTTCTTTTACTTAAAAACGCCTGGGGGGGTGACAGGTTACCTTTAAGAGGATCCTCACTCCTCCACTCATTAACTGTAGTAATGGAGCCTGTTTGAACTTGTTATCAGTATAAAAGACACCTGTCCACAACTTCAAACAGTCACACTCCAAACTCCACTATGGTGAAGACCAAAGAGCTGTCGAAGGACACCAGAAACAAAATTGCAGCCCTGCATCAGGCTGGGAGACTGAAAATGCCATAGACAAGCAGCTTGGTCTGATGAAATCAACTGTGGGAGCAATAATAAGAAAATGGAAGACATACAAGACCACTCATAATCTCCCTTGATCTGGGGCTCCACACAAGATCTCACCCTGTGGGGACAAGAGGAACACAAGAACGATGCGCAAAAATCCCAGAACCACACGGGGGGACCTAGTGAATGACCTGCATAGAGCTGGAACCACCGTAAAAAAGGCTACCACCAATAACACACTACGCCATCAAGGACTAAGATCCTGCAGTGCCAGACATGTCCCCCTGCTTAAGCCAGTACACGTCTGGGCCCATTTGAAGTTTGCTAGAGAGCATTTGGATTATCTAGAAGAGTATTGGGAGAATGTCATATGGTCTGATAAAACCAAAGAACTGTTTGGTAGAAACAAAACTCATCGTGTTTGTAGGAGACAGAATTCTGAGTTGCATCCAAAGAACACCATACCTACTGTGAAGCATAGGGGTGGCAACATCATGTATTGGGGCTGCTTCTCTGCTAAGGGACCAGGACAACTGATCCATGTAATGAAAGAATGAATGGGGCCATGTACTGTGAGTAGTGTTGAGCGATACCGTCCGATACTTGAAAGTATCGGTATCGGAAAGTATCGGCCGATACCGGCAAAGTATCGGATCTAATCCGATACCGATACCCGATACCAATACAAGTCAATGGGACTCAAGTATCGGACGGTATCCCTGATGGTTCCCAGGGTCTGAAGGAGAGGAAACTCTCCTTCAGGCCCTGGGATCCATATTAATGTGTAAAATAAAGAATTAAAATAAAAAATATTGCTATACTCACCTCTCCGACGCAGCCTGGACCTCACCGAGGGAACCGGCAGCGTTCTTTGCTTAAAATGCGCGCGTTTACTTCCTTCCGTGACGTCACGGCTTGTGATTGGTCGCGTGCCGCCCATGTGGCCGCGACGCGACCAATCACAGCAAGCCGTGACGTAATTTTCAGGTCCTCAATGCCTAATTCTAGGCATTCAGGATTTTAAAATTACGATCCGGCTTGTGATTGGTCGCGTCGCGGTCACATGTGCAACGCGACCAATCACAAGCCGTGACGTCACGGGAGGCAGGAAACGCGCGCATTTTAAAATTACGTCACGGCTTGTGATTGGTTGCGTGCCGCCCATGTGACCGCGACGCGACCAATCACAGCAAGCCGTGACGTAATTTCAGGTCCTGTATGCCTAATTCTGCATTGAGGACCTGAAATTACGTCACGGCTTGCTGTGATTGGTCGTGTCGCGGTCACATGGGCGGCACGCAACCAATCACAAGCCGTGACGTAATTTTAAAATGCGCGCGTTTCCTGCCTCCCGTGACGTCACGGCTTGTGATTGGTCGCGTCGCCCATGTGACCGCGACGCGACCAATCACAAGCCGGATCGTAATTTTAAAATCCTGAATGCCTAGAATTAGGCATTGAGGACCTGAAAATTACGTCACGGCTTGCTGTGATTGGTCGCGTCGCGGCCACATGGGCGGCACGCGACCAATCACAAGCCGTGACGTCATGGAAGGAAGTAAACGCGCGCATTTTAAGCAAAGAACGCTGCCGGTTCCCTCGGTGAGGTCCAGGCTGAGTCGGAGAGGTGAGTATAGCAATATTTTTTATTTTAATTCTTTATTTTACACATTAATGTTGTTTCGATACCGATCCCTGATACCACAAAAGTATCGGATCTCGGTATCGGAATTCCGATACCCGCAAGTATCGGCCGATACCCGATACTTGCGGTATCGGAATGCTCAACACTAACTGTGAGATTTTGAGTGCAAACCTCCTTCCATCAGCAAGGGCATTGAAGATGAAACGTGGATGGGTCTTTCAGCATGATAATGATCCCAAGCACACCGCCAGGGCAATAATGGAGTGGCTTCGTAAGAAGCATATGAAGATCCTGGAGTGACCTAGCCAGTCTCCAGATCTCAACCCCATAGAAAACCTGTGGAGGGAGTTGAAAGTCTGTGTTGCCCAGTGACAGGCCCAAATCATCACTGCTCTAGAGGAGATCTGCATGGAGGAATGGGCCAACATACCACCAACCGTGTGTGCCAACCTTGTGAAGACTTACAGAAAATGTTTGACCTGTCATTGCCCACAAAGGATATATAACAAAATATTGAGATGAACTTTTGCTAATGACCAAATACTTATTTTCCACCATAATTTGCTAAATAAATCTTGCCAAATCAGACAAGGTGATTTTCTGGATTTGTTTTCTCATTTTGACTCTCATAGTTGTGGTCTACCTATGATGTCAATTACAGGCCTCTCTCATCTTTTCAAGTGGTAGAACTTGCACAATTGGTGGCTGGCTAAATACTTTTTTTCCCCACTGTATATGAAAAGGGGGGGAGGAAAAGGGGTCAACAGGACATCAGATACCTGATGTACATTGTACTTCATGATAGTGGTAAAACTTGTTCGATATGACTTGTGTTTGTGAAAATGACGAAATTTGGATTAAATGTTGAAAATCTAGCAATTTTAAAGTTTAATTTTTATGCCTTTAAACCAGACAGTTATGTCACAAAAAATAATTAATAAATAACAGTAGTAAACTGTAGACACACTGGCGCTCCCAAAATGATTAGTGTAAGCTCAAGCTGCTGGAGCTAAGACATCTTCTGTGCCAAATCTGTCACAATGTAATAAAGAAGGAAAGAAGGCACGCGCTATAGCTGTAACTGTAATGACCCAAATAGACACACACTGACTCAATAGACAAACAAGAATCCGTAGCGATAGGCAGTGCGTGTAAACTAATAGCGTGAAGTCACCACTGCTAAATACACTAGAAGAGTTATTGGTGGTGTACAGTGGTAACCTGATAACTGTATACTGTGGGACCGGCCCCCACTTACATAGCAATTGTATACAATGCTGTGAAGGAATAAGGGACTTACTTGTGATAAGACCCATGGAAGCGTGGCAGCGCAAAACGGCCGTCGTCTTGTGGAATCACGTTTGTTCCCTGATTCGTCCTGCCTTTTGACTACATGTCATAATAAAGAAGTGGATTTTAGCGGATGGTGAGTGCTCGCATTTTCTAATAGACTGCTGTACTTCAAGTTTGGATTTTTTCATGGAGAGCACCCGATATCTGCATGGGCATTTACGCATGATGAGGACATAGAATAAGTGTGTGCAGGTGACATAAATCAGCTGTTGGTGCGGCTCCTTGCTCTTTTTTTTTTCCCCAGTTACTTGTGATAAGCCATGGTATGTGTCATACGTCCGACGTATGATGGTGTCGGTGCCAGGGAAGTGCAGCTGGACACGTGGATATGCGTGCCCCTTGGATTTGATTCTAGGAGCCGATGAAGTTGAAGGAGGATGAGAGGGAATCTGGGGAGCGTCCCCCCCTTTAGGATAGATTACCCCCGCAAGAGCCGTCAGAATAGCAGGATCGGGGCGCGTTTCGGCCGCGAGGCGCCGCCAAGCACTGACGGTGTTTGGAGGGGGTGTGGTCTGGGTGACGTCATCAGAACTAGAGGACGGGAGCTCAAAGGGACCAATACGCCAACGCGTTTCAAAGGTGCTCGGACCTTCGTCTGGGCAGCTGACCCTTGCTGAACCCAGCCACATTTATAGGGAAACCTGCGCCCTCCCACTGTGTCCTGATACTGACTTAGGATTAAAATGAAAATATGTAACGGCAGAGATGCAGATAAAGAAAGCACCATTAGAGTACAGAATAACGGTTGATATGCTAATTGCCTTTGTATCCAATTGAAAATCAGTAATCTGAGGTACTGAAGAGTAATACGTCATCCTTAGAGACTTGCAATAAAGAGAACTGAATAAAATCATAACGTGTGTTGGATTAAGGAGTTTTAAAATATTTATAAATACTTTATTCATAATGTTAAAATTTAAAATTATAATTCAAAATATATATATGTATGCTTCGATAAAGCATATATATGTTTGTGTATATTCTACCAGCTACAAGCCTGAGAACTACTATAAAAATCAAATGCACTTACATGGGATGGGTGAACAGGAATATATAAAAAGGGGTAGATATATACACATACACAATAGTTTACTAACACCTAAAATACCAGAAAAAGATCCGTAGATACAGTTATAGAATGTATGTCAGGCATCATGAGAAGGCAGGTAGCTCTATCTCATGGTTGAGGTCTCTGGGGGCCAGGCAGTCCAAGGAGAAAATCCACTTGGATTCAACCCTCGACATTTGTTTTATATAGTCGCGGCCTCTGATATTTTTGCAGACATTTTGAATGCCGCAAAAGTACAAACCTTTTGTTGATTTGTGATGGTAATCCCTGAAGTGACTTGAGAGAGGGTGCCCAATAAAACCCTTTTCAATGTTATTAAGATGTTCCTTGACCCAGTCTATAAGTCTTTGTTTAGTACGGCCTACGTAAATCTTCTTACGAGGACATCTGATTAGGTAGATTACCCCCGTTGAAAATCAAGACATATAACACAGGTCAACAAAAAAAAAATTTTTTTCTGGTGTCCAAAATATTTTTATGAATTTGGGGTATTTTTGGGGTGCTGATTCTGAATATGCTATCAGTTTTGCCAGATTGGCTCAAGTTTTTGAGATTTTTGGTATCTTATTTATAGCACTTGTTGGTAAATGCGACGCATCATCTCATTAATTTCTTTGGATTAGTACTTGAACGGAGCAGTTCTCAATATAGTTTTGTGTTAATTAGTGTTCTAAAAGTTTGTTCATAGCTTGATTTTTGTACTAACTTTATGTTGTTGTCTGTTTTCCAGTGAAAAGCATGAACTCATCAAGAAGAAGTTGTCTTAACGATCCAGACTCATTCTGTTACATTTGTGGTGAATACACACTGCCAAAACATAGAAGAAACATAACAGACTTCGTAAAAAAGTGTATTTTGCCTATTTTGGGGTTATGCTTGGGGACCAAGACAAGTTTTGGGCACCACACATAGTGTGCAAAGCATGTATCGAATTATTACGAAAATGGAGCAAAGGACAAAGAAAAAGCTTCAAATTTGGTGTTCCAATGGTGTGGAGAGAGCCAAAAAATCATCATGATGACTGTTATTTCTGTGCAGTGCAAGTGCAAGGATTCAATAAGCATAAGAAACGAAAATGGGAGTAACATGGAATCTGCAAGAAGGCCTGTCCCTCATTGTGAAGATGTGCCTGTACCTGTGTTTACCATAAATAACAGTCATCATGATGATTTTTTGGCTCTCTCCACACCATTGGAACACCAAATTTGAAGCTTTTTCTTTGTCCTTTGCTCCATTTTCGTAATAATTCGATACATGCTTTGCACACTATGTGTGGTGCCCAAAACTTGTCTTGGTCCCCAAGCATAACCCCAAAATAGGCAAAATACACTTTTTTTACGAAGTCTGTTATGTTTCTTCTATGTTTTGGCAGTGTGTATTCACCACAAATGTAACAGAATGAGTCTGGATCGTTAAGACAACTTCTTCTTGATGAGTTCATGCTTTTCACTGGAAAACAGACAACAACATAAAGTTAGTGCAAAAATCAAGCTATGAACAAACTTTTAGAACACTAATTAACACAAAACTATATTGAGAACTGCTCAGTTCAAGTACTAATCCAAAGAAATTAATGAGATGATGCGTCGCATTTACCAACAAGTGCTATAAATAAGATACCAAAAATCTCAAAAACTTGAGCCAATCTGGCAAAACTGATGACATATTCAGAATCAGCACCCCAAAAATACCCTAAATTCGATGAAATATCTTTGGCACCAAAAATGCTGTTGACCAGTGTAATACTTAATCAAGAATTCCTGAGTGTCATGGCAGTCATAAAATTTTACCAGTCTTATTTTCTTAAAAGTTGTACGGATGCAACAGGAGCAAGTTCTACATGGTGTGAAGCCAGAAAGCGGTGTAGTGGAAGATATGGCTTCTGACCTTTTAGTTGTAGGTGCTATCAGGTTTCCTATTGTTTGGGCCTTAATGAAAATGAATTTTGGGTGCGTGGGTAAGTATTCACCTATCATTTTATCTGCTTGAAGGGTGGACCAGTGTTTCTGAACAATTTTGATAAAATGTTTGTAACCATGGTGGTACTGGGTAATGATAGGTAAATTATGAATTTGTTCTGGCAGATTACTTGAATCTGATGATTCTGATTTGGTCTTATGCACCAGTGTATGTCTGGATGTCAGCTTGACCTTCTCACAAGCTTCATCCAATGCATCTTTTGGGTAACCCTTCTCTAAGAACTGTTCTGTTAAGCGTTCTGACTCAGTAATGTAGTCTTGTATTTTTTAGCAATTACGCCTTAGTCGAGGGAATTGGCCTTTAGAGATGTTGGACAGCCATATTGGCATATGACAGTTGTTAATGTCAATGAAACCATTGGAGTCAACTTCCTTATGGTGACATTTGGCATACAAGTTGTTTTCCTCTATAAAAGTGTTAAGATCCAAAAAATTCAAGCTAGTTATACTAATAGTAGCTGTGAATTCTAATCCAAACTCACTGACATTCACATTTGAAATTAAATCATCCAATTCAGAGTGGGGGCCATCCCAGATAAAGAGGATGTCATCGATAAATCGTCGCAACATGACTAAACCTGTACGTGGGTGTCCGGCCTGAAAGATGTGCGACTCCTCTAATTTCGCCATGTAGAGATTGACATAGCTTGGCGCGAAACGGGTCCCCATGTTTGAAGGTAATACTGGCTGGTATATGTGAAATAATTATGTTGAAGGATAAGTAGAATGTTTTCCACAATTAATCGAGTATGGCTTTCTGTATAGATTCCCAATTTGTTAAGATAATACTCTGCCGCTTCACATCCTTTCTGGTGGTTGATTACTGTATATAAAGATTTAATATCCAAAGTTCCTAAAATGAATCCACTACTCCATTGCATTGTTTCATGTACTGAGAGTACTTGGCTTGTATCCTTAAGATAAGCTGGTATTAAGGACATACATTTCTGGACATGTGTATCAACATAACAGGATAAATTGGCTGTTAGGCAGTTGATGCCTCAAGTTATTGGTCTTCCTGGAGGGCACGTGCCTTTTTTATGGATTTTGGGGATATGATAAAATACTGCTGTGCTAGGGATTCTATTCATAATAAACTGGAATTCTTTTTTATTCAGAATGCCCAGCACTTTTCCCCTTGAAGCCAGAATTTTAAGGCTCTTTACATATCGGGCAGTAGAGTCGCCATTTAATTCCCTATATGTGACTATCACCGAGAAGTCGATTTGACTCCTCCTGATACATAGTCCGGTTAAGGACTATGATATAACCCCCTTTATCTGCAGGGTGTACAATAATATCATTGTTTACTTGGAGGCTCATTAAGGCTTTTCTTTCCTGTTTGCTTAGATTATACTTTTGATATCCAATGTAACCTTAGTTTCAAAAGTGCGGAATGCACTAGAATATTCCTGAATAGGATGAAACATGGACGGGTTAGCTAGGGTCATTTGTATACACTTAGAATTTACAGAATTAGTTAGATGGGAAATTGGTGGTCCCTTTTTAAGAAATTATTTTTTTCATAGACAAATTCAGCAAAAATAGCTTTAAGCTAATGTACAAATTGAAAGGTCTGGCTGTCAAAGTTGGTGCAAATTTAAGTCCTTTCTGTAATAGTGATTCTTCATTCACTGATAGTGTATGGGAACTTAAGCTGAATATTTTCTGCATAGAGGGGGTAGCGCTCCTATTTTCTTTTTGGAGAGTTTTCCCCCCTCTCCTGCCTCTTTTGGTTTGATGGGTTTTGCTTGAAAAAAATCCTGGCTTAGTTGAGGATGCAGGTTAGAACTCTTTCCTTTTTTGTGTAAAAGACTAGATGTTCTGTTTGTAATTGTCTTGGTTTTTTTTAGTGTATTAAATTGCTATGGTTTTTGGAGAATTGTTTGCCAGACTGAATCCCTAGTGGCCTAATTCTTCTCTCGGGGTGCTCCTTTGCAGCCCCTGTGTCATTGGTATTTGAAATACGCCTAGGCCCAGGTGTCTCCCCTGTACTTGGGGTTCCATTCTCATCCCCCAGTAAGGACAATTGAGTATGTGAGTAATTGGGATGAGGATATTCTGTGGATCTAATGTTATATTGGGGTCCCCATTCGTAGAAGATTCAAATGATAAGTTGTTTGCCTCAAAATTTGATTGATTGATTGATTGATTGAAGCATGGGACCTGACGTTGTTTATCCTTATTATAAATGGATACCGGTGTATACTGAGCTGAATTAGTGTTATTATACACTGAGAATGCTATTGAATTATCTGTTGTATTATGGGGTGGAGACTGTTAGGGCTGGCGGAACGCACCGAGTAAATATGGAGATAGTATAGGTGCATTCGCAGCCCGGGGTCCACCGTGCAGGAGTGGAACCTGCTGCTAGTAAATGGCGGCACTATATGGCTGTACCACGCCTGAATAGACACGGCTTCCATCACCTGGTCTGTATAGGAGCGAACTCTGTTGCTTCACAGTCGCCGGGATTAACGGTAACGCTGTGCTGTTAACCTCACAGAGGATCACAGCTCACTAATGGAGCAGGTAGCATACAGTGGTCATACAGTCTGCAACAGCACACAAACAACTGCTCTCCGGAGGTGTCGGAATTCTAGTGGCTATATAGCCGACTCTGAGCACATGCTGACACAGACCACAAAGTAGCTAAGCTCAAACACACAAGAACATAAGTTGATACTAGCGCATGGCCGCGTGGCCATGTGAACCTTTTATAGAGAAAGCTCTCCAGGACCTTCCTAGTGGTCCAATAGGAACTGCTTCAGGGCCTGAGCATGTGACCCCCCCCCGACCTCCAATGAGAGGTCGTCCCTTGGACATGCTCAGTAGAGAAAAAGCAGGACTTAGTCCCAGGAGCGTCTGCTCACCGCTGAACAGTGCTGGTTACAATGGCTGAGCCTGGAAGATCAGCAGTAACCAAGCACACAGCATCTGACTGAGCCAGACGCTGGGACCGACGTCTCTGCTGAGCAGGCTCCACTGCAGCTGAAGAATGGAAAACCACAGCAGAGGTGGCTCGAGATTCCCCCTGTGCAGCGGCGGGAACTCGACACCTAACAGAGACAAATTATATTCATCTAAGATCAGGAGATGTGCAGGTCTCTGTTGTGTTCTAGTGGGGGGTGAAGGCGCCATATTCATGTATAGCAGTGAATGTGAGAAAATTCTTTGGGTACATTATCCCTATGGAATTTCTTGATTTTTGGGGGGGGGTTATGATCTCCTTTTTCTTTGTCTCTCAATCTAGAAAGTATATTATCAGCGATATTTTGGAGGTCTTATGAATTATTATATTGGTTTAATTGTTCAAAACACTTGATTATTTGATCACTGGTTTTGTCTAAATTGGACATTCAATTATCTATAATGAAGAATTTTTTGCGAGAAGTTAGTAAACATACTATCCCATTCCTGTTGAATTTGGGGATCTCAAAGTAACCCTCAAGGGACTTGTAAACTACCAAACCCTTGGGGACAACATTGGCTTGTGCATACTTTTCTAGTGTGGCCAGCTCCCACATATCCCTCATGTCAATGAATAAGAGTTTCTCAAGTGACTTTAATAATTTCTTTGCTTGATCATTGGTAAAGGGGAGGGGGCTATTAACAGTAAAACGTTCTTTGATGAACAATAACCTATGGTCCCTGTCACGTTTAAGTGCATTGATGGCCATTGGGGCTGCCTGAGCTTATGAGCACAGAAAAAAGTAAACAAGAGTAAACTGTAGACACACTGGCGCTCCCAAAATGATGAGTGTAAGCTAAAGCTGCTGGAGCCTAGACAGCTTCTGTGCCAAATTTGTCACAATGTAAATAAAGAAGGAAAGAAGGCACTGAGCTATAGCTGTAATGACCCAAATAGACACACACTGATGCAATAGACAAAGAAGAATCTGTAGCGATAGGCAGTGCGTGTAAACTACTAGCGTGAAGTCACCACTGCTAAATACACTAGAAGAGTTAATGGTGGTGTACAGTGGTAACCTGATAACTGTATACTGTGGGACCGGCCCCCAGTTACATTGCAATTGTATACAATTCTGTGAAGGAATAAGGGACTTACTTGTGATAATCCATGGTATGTGTCATACGGCCGAAGTATGATGGAGTCGGTGCGGCTGGACACGTGGATATCCGTGCCCCTTGGATTTCATTCTAGGAGCCGATGTAGCGGAAGGAGGATGAGAGGGAATCTGGGGAGCGTCCCCCCTTTAGGATAGATTACCCCCGTGGATGGTGCGAGACATGATTTCCCAGATGTGTTCAATCGTATTCAGGTCTGGGGAACGAGCGGGTTAGTCTATAGCTTCAATGCCTTCATCTTGCAGTATCTGCTGACACACTCCAGCCACATGAGGTCTGGCACTGTCCAGCATTAGGAGGAACCTAGGGCCAACTGCACCAGCATATGGTCTCACAAGCGGTCTGAGGATCTCATCTCGGTACCTAATGGCAGTCAGGCTACATCTGGCGAGCACCTGGAGGGCTGTGCGGCCCTCCAAAGAAATGCCACCCCACACCATTATTGACCCACTGCCAAACCGGTCATGCTGAAGGATTTTGCACGCAGCAGATCGCTCTCCACAGCATCTCCAGACTCTGTCATGTCTGTCACATGTGCTCGGTGCGAACCTGCTTTCATCTGTGAAGAGCACAGGGCGCCAGTGGCGAATTTGCCAACCCTGGTGTTCTGTGGCAAATGCCAAGCGTCCTGCACGGTGTTGGACTGTGAGCACAACTCCCATCTGTGGACATTGGGCGCTGAGACCATCTTCATGCAGTCAGTTTCTAACCATTTGTGCAGACACATGCACATTTGTGGCCTGCTGGAGGTCATTTTGCAGGGCTCTGGCAGTGCTCCTCCTGTTCCCCTTTGCACAAAGGCTGAGGTAGCGGTCCTGCTGCCGGGTTGTTGCCCTCCTACGGCCCCCTCCACATCTCCTGGTGTACTGGCCTGTCTCCTGTTAATGCCTCCTGCCCCTGAGGTGCCAGAACAGCAGAAACCCCAATAAGTGACCTCAATTTACAAACTACACCTCTCAATGAATTCATCTAGAGGTGCAGTGAGCATGTTGACCCTACATGCGCCTCACAGAAATTTAAAACGGCAGTGAAGAAATAATAATTACATTCATAATTGGACAATGACCCCAAGCATACTGCCAAAATGGTAACAAAGAAGCCTAAATCAATGTTTCGAAGTGGCCATCACAAAGCCCTGACCTCAATCCTACTGAAGATTTATGGGCAGAGGTGAAAAGGCAGCCTAAAAACCTGGATGTTACACCAGTTTTGTCAGGAGGAATGGGCCCAAATTCCAACTAACTATTGTGAGAAGCTTGTGGAAGGATATCCCAAACGTTTGACCCAAGTCATTCAGTTTAAGGGCAATGGTACCAAATACTAAAAAAATGTATGTAAACTTTTGACTTTGCAGTAAGTAATAAAACATTCTCTCTCTCATTATTCTGGCATTTGGCAAATATTAATAATTATGGTATTCCTAATTGACCTAAAACGGGAAAGGTTTATTCTGATTTCATGTCAGATATTGAAAACATGCATGTGTTTTTTATATAGTGTATGTAAACGTCTGGTTTCAACTGTTTTTACTGCTAAAATATTGTTTTAGCCCCCAATTTTTACATTTTATAAGGGCTAATAGCAAAAAATGGACCTCTAAGTTTGTTGTGCAATTTGTCCTGATTGTGCCAATATTTTACATGTAATCGGAAACTACTTTAGAGACGGTGCAAAACTCACAAGGTCAGGAGCCATATTATAGTGCAGGTTTTACTGTTACAATTTGTGGGTGCCATGACCCACTGGGAGAGTCCGTGAGGTGCACAAACAGCAGAATCCCCTCCCCCCATTTATGACCACAATTTACAAACTACGCTTCTCAAACTGTACAGTACTGCTTGCCACATGGCGAAACTCGTGAGGGGTGGAGCGCTATTTGCCTACTGGTGTGCAGATTTTAGAATAGTTAGCGAACGCAAGTGACCCCATTTTGGAATTTAGCTACAGGTGTAGTGATGATTGGACTCCATGGTTGTTTTCCAGAAACAAGCAGCAGTGGATGTTCTTGAGTGAAAATTGCAAATCTGCTATAGTGGTGCCCATACATCGTAGTGCCCAGTATGTTGTAGCGCCCAGTACGTTATGCCCAGCTCATGCTGCTGGAGACATGCACCCATAAATTAGATGGACTCTCATCGCTACAGAAATGCCAAATGTGGATGCTAAATGTAGTTTAGGCACACTGTGGGGCTTAGAAGGAAGAGGGGCATTTGGAAGTGCAGAATTTGCTGGATTTCTTTTGGCAGGTGAGGAGCTATAGCGCTTTTCCAGAGGTTTGTACTAATGTGGAAGCACCCTACATTTCTGTTAACAGATGACAGACCTGAGTGAGGACTTGCTTTATTGTGGATTGAGCTGAAGCTTTTATTGGGAACATTTTATATAACATTTTGGATCATATTTATTCTGTGCTCTACGCTGAGCACTTACTTTGGGTTTCCATCTAAATCTCTGACGTGATTCAGATGAAACCCCAGAGGGATCCATTCCACATAATGAGACAGCAGAGTTACTCTGGACTGACAAGCTGTGTTCTTCTTTTCAGAGGTGCAGAAAACGGTGGTCGACCACGCTTTTATGCAAGCCTAAAAAGATGTACACCGCCGGATCATAGGTCAGACGACATCCACAGTTCCTCCATCTGCTTCACTATAGAGAATCTTCTGCTAAGGGATTTGTCTAAATCACATATTTCAGAGCTTTAAACAGAAACCCCGGTGCAAGCACTCAGTGCAGAGTGCAGGATAAATGTGAGCCGAGCTGTAACAAGGTGGCACGGGGTGGTAGTCGTAGGCGAGTTCTAAAAGCAACAGTCAGTGAGCACCCGGCACCTTGTACATGAAAAGATACATAAAGTCCTGGTACTGCTATACAGTTGGTTACCTCTGTTCCACATTCACTTCTCCTTCCCAGGGCAGCAAAGAGACAGACAATGACACATCCAATGCTTTTTATGATGGCAATGTTTACTTGCAGAATAGATGTCTTCAGGTACAGATTACCAGAAGGTTTAGCAGTATCAATGTCTTCAGGAACAGGTTATAAGCAGCAGGCAGTCCTTCACATTCAGAACACAATCTGTCCAAGTTACTGAACCTCTAGTCTTGTCCTGGGAAGCTGTGCTACTCTCATGAATTCTATTCCTTCTCCACAGCCTCTATTCAGTCCTCAGCTGCTTATTCTCTTCTTGTGCACCAGTCCGTGCACCGTCTTGACCCGGTCTTGGTCTCAGGCTGCCGGACTCTCTTCTAGTACCCTAGCCCGCACCTCGTCTTAACCCTGTCTTGGTCTCAGGCTGCCAGAATCTTGTACTAATGTGGACCCTTGACTCAATGTGTACTGGCCTCTTGTCTGAGCACGCTTACACCATGACTGTTCCCAGTTTCTGTAGTGCTGCTTTGCCTCTACGGGGCATCCTCAGGATGATACTCCCAACCACTGACTCTGGCCCCAGAGGTCTGGAATCTTCCTACTCTTGCCCATCTCTGCAACACAGCTTCTATTTACTCTTTGGCCTGGACATGGCCACCCAGGCACTGCACTCTATTCACTTCTTGCCCGGGGCATGGCTGCCCAGGCTCTGCTCACTGAATTCCTGCTGCTGTTCCCTTATCTACTTGCTCTTCCCTCCAAGTTAAGCCATGCCTGCTTGTAGTGTACTACTGCTCCCCTTCTAGTGCCTTCGGCTGCTGCCACCTAGTGGCCATCCTGTCACATTTACTCACAAGCACAACACGTGCAGTATATTAGAACACATATGTGGGGATGAGTAGCAAGAGAAGAGGTACCATACCACCCCCTACAGAGCCTTACTACGATCTTTGGGAGGCAGAACAAACAAATCAGTAGTAGGTTAAGAATTTCTTTTATTTATTTTTTACGCCATTCCTCGTGCAGTATAAGTAATCAGACAACTTTATTCTTCGGGTCGGTGCGATTACAGCGACACCAAATTTCTATCGCGTTTATATGTTTGACTGCTGTCACACATTAAAAGACACTTAGAGAGGTATAATATGTCCATATTTCTGCTGAGTCATGTGAGGGCTTGTTTTTTGCAGGATGAGTTGTTGTTTTTATTGGTATGATTTTCGGCATATGACATTTTTTGATCACTTTCCATTCTGATTTTTGGGAGGCAGAATGAACAAACACCAGCAATTCAGGAATTTTTTGTTTTTTTTATGCCCTTCACAGTGCGTCAAAAGTGATGACAGCTTTATTCTTCGAGTCAATACGAATACAGCGATACCACATTCACATTATTTTTTTGTTTTGATGCCTTTACACAATAAAAATTATTTTATAGAAAAATTATTTTTGCATTGCTTTATTCTGAGAGCTATAACTTTTTCATTTTTCTGCTTATTTTTTGAGGAACATGATGACGTTTTCAGTGATACCATTTTTATTTGTTTACTAAAGTGTGACACTTTTAAGGGGCGGGTCGTTCCGGATGCGACGATATGAAAAATGTGTGCTTTTTTTTATGGAAAAATGTGTATTTATTGGTGTATATTTTTAAATATATTTTTACAAGTTTTTTTTACTTAGTCCCTCTATGGGACTTTCACTTTTTTAATTTGAGAGCAGGTATAATGCATTGTACTGCACAAGGAATGCAATGCATTATACCTATACAGAAGCATCTAGGACCATGCTCTGAACATGGTCTAAGATGCTTTCCGTAGCTTGGTGACCATGGCATGGCAATGATCAGGCCCCCACAATGACGTCACGGGGGGCTGATCTAAAGGGAGAGGGAGGGGGATCCTGCTAAATGTTGCGATCACTTACCCCTTAAGGTACCGTCTCACAGTGGCACTTTGGTCGCTACGACAGCACGATTCGTGACACTCCAGCGTCGCTCCATTATCGCTCCAGCGTCGTAGACTGCGGTCACACTTCGCAATGCACGGCGCTGGAGCGATAATTTTATGACGTATTTGCGATGTAGAATCAGCAGAGGTGGAGAATATCGTGAACACCTTTGTTACACGATGCGATCATGCCGCCACAGCGGGACACTTGACGACGAAAGAAAGTTTCAAACGATCTGCTACGACGTACGATTCTCAGCGGGGTCCCTGATCGCAGTAGCATGTCAGACACAGCGAGATCGTAAGTATATCGCTGGAACATCACGGATCGTGCCGTCGTAGCGACCAAAGTGCCACTGTGAGACAGTACCCTTAGATTCCAGTCTTAAACCTATCTCCTAGCCAAATCAGATCTCATACTTTGCACTGATGATGGGCAACACCACCCCCAAAACACGGTGTCTGCAAATTGAGATTCTGGTTTGGCTTTAATCCAATGTCATATAATAATAATCTTTATTCATATAGTGCAAACATATTCAGCAGCGCTTTACAATTCAGATGTTCATTTACAACAGTCATAACTAACAAAGTTAAAGATAATACAATAATTAAAGCAAAGATCATGACGACCCTGCTTGTAATAGCTTACAATCTACAATGAGGTGGGGGAGACACAAAGTACAGGTGCTTATTTACAATTATGGTCCAGCCAGAGACGTAGCTAGGGTTTTGGTTCAGGGGGCGAAACTTCACAGTGGGCCCCTAACTAGGTAACCTTGATTACAACTCTGTGACACATCCTAATAGTGGAGGAGAACCTCAGCAGATGACCGCGCTATTACTGAAGATAATCTCTATTTCAAGACCAACAAAGATATTACCGCTATATGGTCAGTGGTAGATACCAGCCCTACAGAACATGTAAGAGATCACAGCACAGTTACAGATAATGTCTTACTGCTGTCATTCTTTCTGATGAAATCGTTCACTTTTCCCGTCTTTATCATCTGGCCCAGACCGACATGACAACTTCTTCCAGTCAAGACTCGGCTGCAGAGAAAACAACAAAAACACATTGCACTTCTCATATTCCAGCCCCATCACCATCTATTCCCAACCTGCACAAACTCCTCATCCTGCTGATACCCCAAATACTGAGCCGCTGCTGCCGTATATGTCCCTATTACTGCACCTGCTGTGTGGTTCTCTGTGCCTTCTAAATTCTAAAGCACCCCTCTAGAATACAGTAATGCCAGGTGCAAGTGCCCTAGAAAACAGTGCCCATATTTTGCCCCCTAGAAAATAATAATGCCCTGTGTGCCCCTTTGATAATCACAGTAACCTGAGTTCCCCTATAACAATAAGTGCCCACTTTACATTTAATAATGTCCTGAGCCTGCCCCCTATACACAGTATGATGCGCTCTTATACACAGTATAATGCCCCCTCACTGTATAGTACCACCCACACAGTATACTGGCCGCTTAGTAGCCCCCAAACTGTTTGATGGCTCCAACACTGTATGATGGCCCCTTCACTGTAATCTCCACACTGTATGATGGCCCCCTAGATAGCCTCCATATAGTATAATGCACCAGATCGTCCTAAATATAGTATAATGCTCTCCCCATAGGCCTACTCTATATTGTATAATGCCCCCCCATATGCAGACTCTATTGCACAAGACAGCACCCCATAGGCAGACCCTGTAGTATAAGGCAGCACCCCTATAGACAGACCCTGTAGTATAAGGCAGCACCCCATAGGCAGATCCTGTAGTATAAGGCAGCACCCCATAGGCAGATCCTGTAATATAAGGCTGCACCCCATAGGCAGATCCTATAGTATAAGGCAACATCCCATAGGCAGACCCTGTAGTATAAGGCAGCACTCCATAGGCAGATCCTGTAGTATAAGGCAGCACCCCATAGGCAGATCCTGTAGTATAAGGCAGCACCCCCATAAAAAATAAATAAATACTCATCTCTCTTCCTCATTGTTCCAGCGGTGCTCTGAGCTCCCGCTCTTCTCCTGACAGCGGGCGCCGGGTGGTGACGTCATCGTGCCTACTGTCAGTGTCGGCGTCGTCAGCGTAGCTGCTCCTTACCTCATCATTGTGGTCAGCTGTAGTGGTTAAATGCCGGTACAGCTGACCTTGCGGTGACAATGCGGGGGGGCCCACTGCTGGCACCGCCCCCTGCCTGCTCAGGGGCCCCATAGCGGCCGGCGACAGAGCAGGGAGATCGATTCTTCCTGCTCTGCCGCAGAATATAACTGCGCTGCGCACGCGATAGTTACAGGAGCATAGCTCCAGGTGGGCCCCCTCTGAGAACTGGGCCCGGGGCCACCGCCCCCTCTGCCCCCCCGGTAGCTACGCTACTGGGTCCAGCCACCTTGAGGAAATGGGGGGTAGATAAAAGCCCACCCTCTCCCCTACCCCTTGCACCTCTTGTCTCAGACACCTTATGTTGTGTGAATAGTTTTTCTTAGGTTATCACCCCTTGTTGAGAGGTTTATCTCCTGGTTTTCTATTGGATTTAATGTTCTAGTTTTGGTATCAGTAGAGAATACGGCATTGTAGGGGACATTTAGGGTGAGCGGTCGGTGAGTGGTAGTGCCAATTTGCATTCAAGGTAGGGTGCCAACCTCCGCAACAAGGCAGGTGTGATTCTAAGGTGTTCTAGGGTGACTTAGGCACTTTATCTGTGGTCATTCTATTTGGTTCCTATCAGAATAATAGTTCAATACATGTCATCCTAATTCAGTCAGAATCTTGATTTTTGCCTGGTAGGCATTATATGTACTCTAGTTGTTTGTGGTTCTAATAACGTTTCAATAAAAGGTATTTTTTAAGGAATTAGTTTAATTTTATGAGCCTTTGTGTTACTAATCCTGCTAATCCAGAGTTTGTAAGTCAGTTTGTAGATAAGGGCTGCATGAGGTAGTCACCAGCTAATATTTGTAGTGGTTTGGGGTGCGGTGGAGTTTAATGGAGAATTACTGTATGTTACGAGAAATAGTGAATGGGCTATATATAATAAGGACTTCGATTAGGGAAAGTGACAGGTCACCCTAAACAGATGTGGTTTCTAGGGAGTCATATTGCAAGGCTCGTTAAAGAGTCGATATTAGGGTGTGTATGGCTTGGCTCGGCATGCGGGAGCGCTCCAGGGACATCCGCCTGAAAATTGCTGCACTGGGCCCCCAGAGAACCGTAAAACAGGTCAAATACTCACCTGAAAGGTTTTTGAACCTAGCGATACTGGTTAGTGGCGTCTTCATGGCTGGGGTATTTGGGGCAAGACAGCGCATGGCACCACCCCCAGCATGCAGAGGGATCCAAGATGGCACCAGAGCACCTTCAGCAGCAGGAACTAGACCAGGAAAAGCTGCTGCAGCCAGTGTAGAGGTGAAAGTGGCCAGCTTTGCCTGAAGGGCAGCAGGCAGTAAAGTCTCTCCCCTAACAAAATCACCCACATCACCTGGTGAAACTTGTAGGGCCTATGGGGAAGTCTAGAGACCAGGATATATATATATATATAAATACATACATACTGCTTTGGACTCTATATCTAGGAGCTGACCAGGATAATCCAGACTAGCAGATTTCAGTGGTGTTTATGGCTGTAAGACCTTACAGCTCTGCTATATCTTGAATTGACAATCAAATAGGTCTGATGAAGGAGAAATTTCATACATTTGACAGACTTTGCAGAAAGTGCAGAAAGTGTCTGACCGTACCTCAGCAGCAGAGGAGAGAATCAGTGACTTGGAGGCCAAAATACCCCACATAGAACAAGACTCCTCCAGACAAAATCAGCAGATCTCAGCCTTGCATGCCAAAGCGGACGATAAGGAAAATGGACTCAGAAGGAATAATACAAGGGTGATGTGAATCACTGAAAAATCGGAAGGGAATAATCCTACTGAGTCTTTTGAAAACTGGCTGCTCTCACTTTTTGGCGCATAACCTCTGCCTCCGCTGTACGCCGTGGCACGCAATGAAGGGGACATATCATTCAATGGCCCCAAAATATCCTTGTTTCAAGACTATTACATTGAGGTCTCAAAATGAAGAGCACGGCATCTGGATTTAAAATGCTGGCTATGTAATTGACAAATTCCCTACTCCATGCTTTATCCGCCAACCAGCGGCAGCTCTGGGAGAGACTTTCTTCTTCAACCATCCTAAAGATGATCCTCCGGCAGGATCTGAATGTGCAAAGACTATGCTGCAGCCTGTAACGCTGATGTTTCAGGATTCTAAATCCGGCTGCATATTTGACAAACTTACTACCTATGTTTTATCTGGCAAAATTCAAAGTGTCCACAATGAGGGGGGGGGGGGGTGCTTTCTTTCTTGATCATCCTAAAGACCCATTCAGGTAGGTGTACCTGAATGAGTAATGATCATGCTGCAGCCCTCAACTCTGATGTTTCAGGATTCCAAATCCGGCTGCATATTAGACAAACTCACTACCATATGTTTTATCCGGCAAAAGTCAAAAGTGTCTAATATGAGGGGGGAACTTTCTTCCTTGATCATCCTAAAAACATATTCCATTGGTGTACCTCAGTGAGTAAAGATAACACCTCTATTTGCAATGTTGATGTTTCAGAATCCCTAAGTCAGTTGCCATCGGGAAGTACTCAATTTGTTGGGGTCCTAACCCTTGTTAATTATACCACGGCCCAGTGGAACTGTTTATCCTTTTTTCTTATACTTTTATTTCAGGTCCCCAAGGAACGACTTCTTTCACTGCACAACCTGAGAGTTTATTCTATGCCTGCTTGCATGTTGAATTGGTGCCTTCTTTAATTGGTTTGTGTCAAACGGAAATGCAATTAAGTGGTTTATTTGTTGTTTTTGGTAAAATTGTGTGTTCAGAATATACTACATGCTTCAGTATATACAGTATTAATGTCAGCTATCCCTTTATGGGTGGACATAGACATTGTGGAGTTCTGGCACAGTTCAACATGGAATTTAATAGTGTCTTTTTCTAATATTTGCCTCAATCCATGCATAGACAAGAATTATGGCTGACAATGGTACAGTGGGTACGGAAAGTATTCATACCCCTTTAAATTTGTCACTCTTTGTTTCATTGCAGCCATTTGGTAGATTCAAAGAAAAATCATTTGTTTTCTCATTAATGTACACTCTGCACCACATCTTGACTGAAAAAAATAGAAATGGAGTAATTTTTGCAAATTTATTAAAAAAGAAAAACTGAAAATCACATGGTCATAAGCATTCAGTCCATTTGCTCAGTAATGAGTAGGAGCACCCTTGTGAGCTAGTACAGCCATAAGTCTTCTTGGGAATGATGCAACAAGTTTTTCACACCTGGATTTGGGGATCTTCTGCCATTCTTTCTTACAGATCCTCTCCAGTTCCGTCAGGTTGGATGATGAATGTTGGTGGGCAGCCATTTTCAAGTCTCTCCAGGGAAACTCAATTGGGTCATTCCATGGTAGCTTACGTTACAACACAATATAGCAACTTACGTTACAAAGATGATGGTAACTTACCTTACAATAAGTTAAATCCAATGGATAGTAACATATTGTAACGTAAGTTACCATCAGCTTATTAACGAAAGTTACTATACTGTGCGGTAACGTAAGTTATCTATATTTCTTGTAATAAAAACTGTTGCTTTTAACTTGAGAGGTTAAAATACATTTTTTAAAGTTGCTGGGACTATGGTGTTTTAATACAATAAAAATAGTGCTTCTCCACTGTTTACCAGAACAGAAAATTTGTCAGACTCATGAAGGACAATTGCCTTTATTTTTTTTTTTGTAACGTAAGTTACCAAGTAATAACACTATTTTGTATTTAATTTCATTGTTGAAAAATCAAACTGTGTTGAAATCTATTGAGAATAGTTTAATGTACAATATACATTCACTCCTCTTTGTGCCTGCCTTCAAAGAACAGTCTGTAGCCAGTTTTTGGCTTGTGAATGTAACGTAAGTTACCATGGAATGACCCAATTGGATTTAGGTCAGGTCTCTGGCTGGGCCAATCAAGATGGTCACAGAGTTGTTCTGAAGCCACTCCTTTGTTATTTTAGCTGTGTGCTTAGGATCATGGTCTTGTTGCAAGGTGAACCATTGGCCAAGTCTGAGGTCCAGAGCACTCTGGAAGAGGTTTCATCCAGGATATCTCTGTACTTGGCCGCATTCATGTTTCCTTCAATGACAACCAGTCGTCCTGTCCCTGCAGCTGAAAAACACCCCCATAGCATGATACTGCCACCACGTTTCACTGTTGGGATTGTATTGGGCAGGTGATGAGCAGTGCCTGGTTTTCTCCACACATACCACTTAGAATTATCACCAAAACGGTCTATCTTCGTCTCATCAGACCAGAGAATCTTATTTCTCATAGTCTGGAAGTCCTTCATGTGTTTTTTTTTTAGCAAACTATGAGGGTTTTCATATGTCTTGCACTGAGGAGAGGCTTCCGTCGGGCCACTCTGCCGTAAAGGCCTGATTGGTGGAGGGCTGCAGTGATAGTTGACTTTGTGGAACTTTCTGCCTACTGCATCTCTGGAGATAAGCCACAGTGATCTTGGGGTTTTTCTTTACCTCTTTCACCAAGGTTCTTCTCCCATGATTGCTCAGTTTGGCTGGACGGCCAGGTCTAGGAAGACTTCTGGTGGTTTCAAACTTCTTTCATTTAAGGATTATGGAGGCCACTGTGCTCTTAGGAACCTTGAGTACTGCAGAAATTCTGTTGTAACCTTGGCCAGATCTGTGCCTTGCCACAATTCTGTCTCTGTTCCTTGGCCAGTTCCTTTGACCTCTTGATTCTCATTTGGTCTGACATGCACTGTGAGCTGTGAGGTCTTCTATAGACAGGTGTCTGCCTTTTCAAATTAAGTCCTATCAGTTTAATTAAACACAGCTGGAGTTCAATGAAGGAGTAGAACCATCTCAAGGAGGATCACAAGAAAATGGAGAGCATGTGACTTAAGGCCCCGTCTCACATAGCGAGATCGCTAGCGAGATCGCTGCTGAGTCACAAGTTTTGTGACGCAACAGCGACCTCCATAGCGATCTCGCTATGTGTGACACGTACCAGCGATCAGGCCCCTGCTGCGAGATCGCTGGTCGTGTCGGAATGGCCTGGACCTTTTTTTGGTCGTTGAGGCCCCGCTGACATCGCTGAATCGGTGTGTGTGACACCGATCCAGCGATGTCTTCACTGGTAACCAGGGTAAACATCGGGTTACTAAGCGCAGGGCCGCGCTTAGTAACCCGATGTTTACCCTGGTTACCAGCGTAAATGTAAAAAAAAACAAACACTACATACTCGCCTTCTGATGTCCGTCAGGTCCCTTGCCGTCTGCTTCCTGCTCTCACTGACTGCCGGCCGTACAGTGAGAAGTGAGAGCACAGCAGTGACGTCACCGCTGCGCTCTGCTCTCACTGTACGGCCGGATCTCAGCCAGAGCAGGAAGCAGACGGCAAGGGACCTGGACACCGAAAGGCGAGTATGTAGTGTTTGTTTTTTTTGGTAACCAGGGTAAACATCGGGTTACTAAGCGCGGCCCTGCGCTTAGTAACCCGATGTTTACCCTGGTTACCCGGGTGCTGCAGGGGGACTTCGGCATCGTTGAAGACAGTTTCAACGATGCCGAAGTCGTTCCCCTGATCGTTGGTCGCTGGAGAGAGCTGTCTGTGTGACAGCTCCCCAGCGACCACACAGCGACTTACCAACGATCACGGCCAGGTCGTATCGCTGGTCGTGATCGTTGGTAAATCGCTTAGTGAGACGGGGCCTTTACAGTAAACATTAGTGTCTGAGAAAAGGGTCTGAATACTTATGACCATGTGATATTTCAGTTTTTCTTTTTTATTAAATTTGCAAAAATGTCTACATTTCTGTTTTTTTTTTCAGTCAAGATGGAGTGCTGAGTGTACATTAATGAGAAAAAAAATGAACCTTTTTGATTTTACCAAATGGCTGCAATGAAACAATGAATGAAAAATTTTATGGGGTCTGAATACTTTCTGCACCCACTGTAATTGGGTGGAATGGAATGTCAGAAGTTTGGGTGACACTCATAAGAGATTAGCTGTGATGGAATTCATTTGGAACCATTCACCTGCGGTTGTGTGCTTACAGGAAACGCATTTAGAAAAAGATAGAACCACATCTATAAATCGTTCATGGATCAGCCATAGCTTCCATTCTACTTTCTCAAACTATTCAAGAACAATTAGTATTCTTATTAGTGATGAGCGAATATACTCGTTACTCGAGATTTCCCGAGCACGCTCGGGTGTCCTCCGAGTATTTTTTTAGTGCTCGGAGATTTAGTTTTCCTCACCTCAGCTGAATGATTTACATCTCTTAGCCAGCTTGATTACATGTGGGGATTCCCTAGCAACTAGGCAACCCCCACATGTACTTATGCTGGCTAACAGACGTAAATCATTCAGCTGCGGTGATGAAAACTAAATCTCTGAGCACTAAAAAATACTTGGGAGGACACCTGAGCGTGCTCAGGAAATCTCGAGTAACGAGTATATTCGCTCATCCCTAATTCTTATTTATAAATCTATCCTATTTGAAGTTATATCTTCAAAGATTGATGGAGAAGGTAGATTTGTTAATGTTCACTGCAGAATATTCTCTTAAGAGCTCTTGTTGATAGCGGTCTAAATCCCCCTTTATATAACAGCTAGCTGAAGAGCCCGGCGTTGCCTGGGCATAGTAAATATCTGTGGTTAGTTATAGCACCTCACTTCTCTTATTTTCACATCACGCCTCTCATTTTCCCCCATCACATCTTTCATTTTCCCCCTCACATCTCTCATTTTCTCCCTCACACCTCATTTTCCCCCTCACTCCTCTCATTCCCCCCCTCACTCCTCTTATTCCCCCCTAACACTTGTCATTTCGACCTCACATCTGTCATTTTCCGATCACTCCACTATTTTCCCTCACTCCTCTCATTTTGCACTCACACCTTTTCATTTTCACCTCACACCTCTCATTTTCACCTCAGTATATACATGTTTGTCATCTCCCTTATATATAGTGTACACCTGTATGTCATCTCCTGTATATAGTATATACCTGTATGTCATCTCCCCTGTATATAGTATATACCTGCTGTGTGTCATCTCCCCTGTATATAGTATATACCTGTATGTCATCTCCTCCTATATATAGTATATACCTGTGTGTCATCTCACCTATATATAGTATATATCTGTGTGTCATCTCCTCCTGTATATAGTATATACCTGTATGTCATCTCCTCCTGTATATACTATATACCTGTAGGTAATCTGCTCCTGTATATAGTATATACCTGTGTGTCATCTCCTCCTGTATATAGTATATACCTGTATGTCATCTCCTCCTGTATATAGTATGTACCTGTATGTCATCTCCTCCTCTATATAGTATATACCTGTGTGTCATCTCTCCTGTATATAGTATATATCTGTGTGTCATCTCCTCCTGTATATAGTATATACCTGTGTGTCATCTCCCCTGTAAATAGTATATACCTGTATGTCATCTCCTCCTGTATATAGTATATACCTGTGTGTCATCTCCTCCTGTATATAGTATATACCTGTATGTCATCTCCTCCTCTATATAGTATATACTTGTGTGTCATCTCTCCTGTATATAGTATATATCTGTGTGTCATCTCCTCCTGCATATAGTATATACCTGTGTGTCATCTCCCCTGTAAATAGTATATACCTGTGTGTCATCTCCTCCTGTATATAGTATATATCTGTATGTCATCTCCTCCTGTATTAGACCTCGTTCACACGTTATTTGGTCAGTATTTTTACCTCAGTATTTGTAAGCTAAATTGGCAGCCTGATTAATCTCCAGCCAACAGTAAGCCCACCCCCTGGCAGTATATATTAGCTCACACATACACATAATAGACTGGTCATGTGACTGACAGCTGCCGGATTCCTATATGGTAAATTTGTTGCTCTTGTAGTTTGTCTGCTTATTAATCAGATTTTTATTTTTGAAGGATAATACCAGACTTGTGTGTGTTTTAGGGCGAGTTTCGTGTGTCAAGTTGTGTGTGTTGAGTTGCGTGTGGCGACATGCATGTAGAGACTTTTGTGAGATGAGTTTTGTGTGGCGACATGCGTGTAGCAACTTTTTGTGTGTCGAGTTGCATGTGACAGGTTAGTGTAGCAAGTTGTGTGCAGCAAGTTTTGCGCATGGCGAGTTTTATGTGTGGTGCCTTTTGAGTATGTGCAAGTTTTGTGTGAGGCAACTTTTGCATGTGTTGAGACTTTTGTGCATGTGGCAATTTTTCCGCGTGTGCAAGTTTTGCGTGTGGCGAGTTTTCCATGAGGTGAGTTTTGCACGTGTGGCGAGTTTTGCATGTGGAGAGTTTTGCGCGTGGCGAGTTTTGAGCGGCGACTTTTGTGTTTCGACTTTTATGTGGCGAGGTTGGTGTATGTGTGGTGAAATGTGCGCTGAGGGTGGTATATGTGTTCGAGCACGTGGTAGTGTGTGGCGCATTTTGTGTGTGTGTTCATATCCCCGTGGTGGTGTGGTGATTATACCATGTCGGGGCCCCACCTTAGCAACTGTACAGTATATACTCTTTGGCACCATCACTCTCATTTTTTAAGTCCCCCTTGTTCACATCTGGCAGCTGTTAATTTGCCTCCAACACTTTTCCTTTCACTTTTCCCCCATTATGTAGATAGGGGCAAAATTGTTTGGTGAATTGGAAAGCGCGGGGTTAAAAGTTCACCTCACAACATAGCCTATGACGCTCTCGGGGTCCAGACGTGTGACTGTGCAAAATTTTGTGGCTGTAGCTGCGACGGTTCAGATGCCAATCCCGGACATACACACATTCAGCTTTATATATTAGATAATGTGATCAAGTGGATATCAATAATTACGGATAAAGTCCCTGTACTTGATATGACATTTTAACAACATCATTCATCCATATTGGGACAGATATAAGATATCCCATATATCCATGTATGAAAATGTCACTATTTGATCTCTGGCGAGTCAAATATCCTACAATCCAACAATTTTCCTGCTACTTTAAATTACATGGAGCATTATCACTTATTGATATGGCCCTGTGGTCAGAACATACTTTTTCTCTTGTGAAATCAGTGCAGTATATCCTCTGGTAGAGCGGCTCACTCATCTGGACACAGAGGTATAACAGAAACACTGTCTCTTTAAGAAAATGCTTGGTTTATTGAAGACAGCATAAACAAAGCTTTGTAAAATAAACATGGTCCTCTGGGCAAAACAAAGAAACAAAAAGAAACACAGTCCTTTTCCTAGCGGGGGATCTGACATCTAACAGGCAGTAATGTTCACAGTTCAGATTAGCACACACTTTTCTGGAGTGCTCTCTCTCCAGGCACCTCCTGAACACTGAACGCTTTGGCAGTCAGCCATTTAAGCCCAGACATTGTGACTCCTCCATCATGTGACTGATCACATCATCCTGACATCACGCAGATCCTGTAAGGACACTGCAGGTGGAGATACGTAGCCCCCTCCCACCCGCTTTATGGAGGTCCACTAAAACCATCCCATCATATAACTTGATATAAACCATCCCAACACGCAGTGTGCTGGAGGAAACTATTCTGGTTTTCCATCACTGACACCATCATACACAGTGACACGGTATCTCCCCTCCATCACTTCACCTATGACTACATTACAGAGTGCTGTAGATAAGCCCCTGATGTCGGTGGCCTTAGTTTATAGGCAATTTTTGGGGTGACAGATTCCCTTTAACTGTTGTGCCTATGTTTTTCACCCAGTCATCGCTCACACTATGGACACTGACCTCTTTTTGGATTCAAATTATAGATAAGCTAGTGACAAGTACGCTCCAACATTATTTTCAGGAAAACATTGATTTTTTGTCTCCTAAGGTTTTATGGGAGGCTATGAAGGCATACTTAAGGGTAGTTCTAATACAAGCTATTAGTAGGTCCAAAACTAAAACCAAACAATTTGGCGAAATTCCTCCAAGACCAGGTCAAATCCACTGAGGAGCGGTTTGTTTTGTCTGGAACAGAGGGAGGCTTGTTGGTATGGAAGGAAGCTCAAGAGGCATATAACCAACACCGCAAAAAAAGCCAAAACATATGTTTAGTAAACATAAATAGTTTTAGGAAAGGAAAAAGTGGGGCAACTGTTAGCTGTGATCCCTAATGCCCTAGGCATCTCTTTTATGGGGGCCATAAGGTATAAAAAGGGACTAATAGTTAATAAAACCAATCAGATACAAAAAGTCTTTTTAGAGTTCTACCAAGATCTTTACACATCTAAGCAGAATTTTAACAAAGATCAAATCTTAGCATATATGAATGAAGTAGAGCTCCCTAAATTTTTGGAAGAGGGTCAAAAGTAGTTGAATGACCCACTCCAAAATTGAAGAAATACAGCTAGCGGTGACCTCTATGACTAACAGCAAATCACCAGGTTTAGATGGATTACTCATAGAGATTTACAAGAAATGTGGAGATATTTTGCTGCTTCATTTATTAAGTACTTTCCAAGAAGCTTTTAAAGGGGCATTACCTAATTCTATGGAAGAGGCCATAATAGTAAGCACACCTAAACCAGGCAAGGACCCACTTACTCCTGATTCCTACAGAGCCATATTTTTGCTCCCCACATATATCAAGATTATAGCCAAAGTATTAGCTAAAAGACTTATTAAGGTGATCTCCAAGGTGATACATACTGATCAATTGGATATTATGGCTGCTAGATCTACGGCGATAAACATCTGTAGATAATACTTTAATCTCCAAATTCCAGTAGACAACGTAGGAGACAGCGTAATATGTTCATTGGATGCAGGAAAGGCGTTTGACTCCATCGAGTGGGAATTTTATGGGCAGTACTGGAAAAAGTGGGTATAGCATCTATTTTCATGGATAAAATTTCTATGAGAAACCAGTGGCTAGGTTAAGGATAAATGGACAACTTTCATCAGCCTTTGAACTTGGTAGGGGTACCAGACAGGGATGTGCCGTCTCCTCACCTCTTTGCATTAGCCATAGAACCTCTTGATGCAATTATCAGGAGACACCTGGGCATAGTAGGTTCCCGTAGAGGAGTAATGGAATAGAAGGTGCCCTTTATGCTGACGATACTTTATTGTTTTAGGCAGAGGCTTCTAATACTTTCCCAGTGGCAATGGAAATCATTGAGAGATTGGGGAATATTTTGGGCTAAACATCCATTGGAACAAATCAATTCTACACCCACTAGATAACAGTGATAATCTACTTTCATATGCTGGCTCTGGCTTACAAGTCGTTTCTGAATTAAATATTAGGTATCAACATAACAACACAAATAAAAGACTATGACAGCCTAATTCTCACTCCAATTCTCATTAAATTTAATCATAAAAGGGAAGCTTGGTCCACACTACTACTGTCAGCAGAGGGACTTACAAACCTAATTAAAATGATTTTGTTGCCTCGGCTGTTATACACACTTCATAATTCCCTTATTTGGGTAACCCATAGATATGTTTCTTTCTGAATTAACCATCTGTTAAGGGAATTAATTTGGGGTAGGCAAACTCCAAGAATTAAATTGGAAGCATGCCAAAGAGAGAAAAGTAATGGTGGCCTGGCAGTCCCTAACCCTGGGGCTTATTTTACATCAGCTCAGTTACAGCATATATGAGGCTGGGATGACACTAGGGGTGGGGGAGCTTCACGTCGCATACTAAAGTACCATCTTAACTCAAGCTTTAGATTGAAGGACACAAGTTTAAGGTCCCCTTAAGGCCCCGTCTCACATAGCGAGATCGCTAGCGAGATCGCTGCTGAGTCACAAGTTTTGTGACGCAACAGCGACCTCCATAGCGATCTCGCTATGTGTGACACGTACCAGCGATCAGGCCCCTGCTGCGAGATCGCTGGTCGTGTCAGAATGGCCTGGACCTTTTTTTGGTCGTTGAGGCCCCGCTGACATCGCTGAATCGGTGTGTGTGACACCGATCCAGCGATGTCTTCACTGGTAACCAGGGTAAACATCGGGTTACTAAGCGCAGGGCCGCGCTTAGTAACCCGATGTTTACCCTGGTTACCAAAAAAAACAAACAGTACATACTCGCCTTTCGGTGTCCCTTGCCGTCTGCTTCCTGCTCTCACTGACTCCCGGCCGTACAGTGAGAAGTGAGAGCGCAGCAGTGACGTCACCGCTGCGCTCTGCTCTCACAGTACGGCGGCTCAGTCAGAGCAGGAAGCAGACGCCAAGGGACCTGGACACCGAAAGGCGAGTATGTAGTGTTTGTTTTTTTTGGTAACCAGGGTAAACATCGGGTTACTAAGCGCGGCCCTGCGCTTAGTAACCCGATGTTTACCCTGGTTACCCGGGTGCTGCAGGGGGACTTTGGCATCGTTGAAGACAGTTTCAACGATGCCGAAGTCGTTCCCCTGATCGTTGGTCGCTGGGGAGAGCGGTCTGTGTGACAGCTCCCCAGCGACCACACAGCGACTTACCAACGATCACGGCCAGGTTATATCGCTGGTCGTGATCGTTGGTAAATCGCTTAGTGAGACGGGGCCTTTAGGGACATTCCCCACAGTATCGCTAATTCACCAGCTTTGGTGGAAAATGAGAGAGATGCAGAACATACAATGGACAATTCAGTTTACCTCCCTTTGCGGAGGGATGTTCAGTCTACCTGATATTAAAAAAAAAAAAAACACACAAAAATAACTGGGATAAAGGTTGGTGAGCATGTAGCATGTTAGTACATGTTCACACAGGTCACTAAAACATAATAAGCAAATACCCTGCAGTACATGAATAAACAGCACCAGTGAATTAAAATAATATAGGGTACTTAGTTTACATGATTTTGATTAAAAAAAGGCAAAAATTATCCCACAACTTCATGGGGACCCTAATCGGGATGATTGTAACCTCTAGTATTAAAAATCTTACTGTCAAGTGATAGACATGTGGATAAGGGTTGAGAAGGGATAACGGGCTATTAGACACGCAGCCATGGGGAACCACAAGACTATTATGCCCAGCTCAAGAAAAGGCAGGCCACACCTTTATATGTACTGGGTGCAGACAAACAAAAAACCTAAAGAAATGAACTGGAATATAAGTTGGTGTGTGTGCAGCGTGTTAGTGTAGTCACCAGTGTGAACGTGCACTGAGAAAACCCAAAATAGAAACATAATAAGCAAATACTCTGCAGTAAATGAATAAACAGCAATAGTGCATGTGGATAAGGACTGATATGATCTGCTGCAGAGAACGATGACCTTTTGTGCAAACTAAAAACTCATTTCACCCGATGAGCAGATGTTTTAGTTGTTCATCAGGTGACCGGCAGCCTGTTTAGACTGCAAGATTATTGGGAAATAAGCGTTCATATGAATGCTCATCCATGATAATCGTGCAGTGTAAATGGACCTTAAGGCCGGCGTCACACTGGCATATTGCATACGATGCGAGATCATCGGATGCGATATGCTAATGACCCTCGGTTCCTGCTCGCAGCAGAGCAGGAGCCGAGTGTCATGCGTCTGTGCTCCGATTCTCTCGCATAGGGAGGATCGGAGCACAGCTGCGGAGGAGGCAGAGAAATGAATTTCTCCATCTCCTCCATTGCTGGGGTCCGCTTATAATGCACAGCACTCGGATGATATCCGAGTGGTGTGCGCTGCCTCACTCGCACCCATAGGCTTATATGGGTGCGAGTGAGCCCAGAGTTTTCCTCGGTCCGAGACAATCGCAGCATGCTTCGATTGTCTCGGACAGAGGAAAACGGCCGACAAAAAGTCGGCTGCTGGGAGCTGCCCCATATGTTAACATTGGTCCGAGTGCAATGCGATTTTTTATCGCATTGCACTTGGCCGTTTAAAACGTCAGTGTGACGCCGGCCTAATAGTGACTGCTGAAGATGCCATGTGTGAGATCATTGGGCTTCACTTCAAACGTTGTGGAAGCTGCGACAATTGTAGGGAGGCTGGAAGCAGGCGATGGGGCAGACATAGGCAGACTGCATTACACTACACTTTCCATGTTGGAAAACCTGTAAAGAAATTCCAAGCTGTATTGTCTGTCAGTGTCGGCAGCAAGCCATTTTGCCCTTCGGCTACCAGTGGGTCGCTGGCACGGAGTCCTGCCCTCCTGCACTACCCTGAACTGTATATTAGCATATATTAAGCAGGTAGCTAGATTCTAGTTACTAATCAATGTCTAATTGGCACACAGCGCACAAGCCTTCCAGGGCGGCGTATGTACTGAAAGGGAGAAGGGAAACTTTAAGGAGCATTCCAGTCTTTTCTTATTGCCTCCATCAATAGTAATCAGTATTGTGTTACCAGTTCATGCATTAAATGGAACCTGTGCCTCAAATTGGCGGGATATGTAAATGCCTTTTTTCTGGCTCGATGGGCGACGTTTCGTCTTCATTTCTCCACCCCATCCGTCCCTGTTGTCAGCAGAATTACAGTACTTGTCCTCCATAGTTCGTGCGTGTGCAATGCAATCTTCGCTTGTGCAGTATGCTTTGCCCAACTGCGGGCAAAGCCGAAAAGCATTACTGCGCATACGCACTATGTCCCGGAAGTATTTCGCTGTGTTCTGGGACATAGTGCGTGGGCACATACGCAGTAATGCTTTCGGCTTTGCCCGCAGTTGGGCAAAGCATACTGCGCGTGCGCGAGCGAAGATTGCATTGCGCACGCGCGAACTATGGCGGACAAGTACTCTAATTCTCGAACATATTGCGGACAACAGGGACGAATGGGGTGGAGAAATGAAGACGAAACGCCGCGCATCGAGCCGGAAAAAAGGCATTTACATATCCCACCAATTTGAGGTGACAGGTTCCCTTTAAAATGCTTCCTGGTCTCCGTCTTCTGCCGTTCCCAGCGCTGCTCCTCTTTTGCATCATGTGACCTGCGGTGGCGGTCCCTCAGCATCTTCTGTGTGGACCAGACGTCACTTTGTCACTAGTCTATGAGACTCAGAATGAGTCCGGAGCGTCGCTGGAGACGACAGAGGCCGGTGACCGGTCAGCACTTCATGTACACACTACAAACACATCACTGACTGATAACTGAGGGGCAATAAAACCTGCAGCGGTCTTTTAGGCCCCAAATGTCAGTATTTGCCACAATTCCCCTGTAAAAATGTGGCAATAATTTTGCAGAACCTTTAGCTGTGGCTGTTGTTCGCCAGTCTTGCCCATGCGCCATCTTTGGAGCAAAGCTTCTTGGGAAAGGGCATGGCCGACTAATTCATCATAACGGATGCCACAAACCTTGTGGGAACCGCACCAGAATGTACGGCGGGCACATGGCAGCTGGAAGGCGCCACAGCCAGTACCGCGCATCCAAGGAAATTGGCGCATTATTCTCCAGAGCACTTTTCATTAGAAATGGCGAACAACGCGCCAATCCTAATGAGGCAGGAACTACATGTATTCGGAGCTGGAGATTTGTGAGAAATAATTATCCCATTGAATATTACAGCCACTCACTGTCCGGCCTGAAATGACTGATGACAGAGAAAAATGGAGACTGGTTCACTAGTCTACACCGAGGACACAACTGACAACACACCTCTGACTTCCTGCGGGCCGGAACAATTATACCTAGGAACCTTGTGCGCGCTGTCGTCTATTCCATGAGGAGCCTCATTGCGCCTGCGCCCCGTCCTATGCCGGAAGTGTTGCCAGTGACAGCTCTGCGTGCCCTTGTTTGGCCGCTCGGCTGGCTGTGCGGGAGCTGGCGCTGCTCCCCGGTCACACAGGATGTTGCGGGCGGCCTGGTGAGTACTCAGTACCGGACTGTTCTGTCCTCGGGTACCGGCTCCGTGTTGCCTGGCTCAGGTGTCACATACCAGCACGTGTGGCGCTGCCCCCCGGGGCCAGTGACAGCAGACTGGACAGACAGCGTTATCTCACAAGCTTTCGGTACTTGTCACAGGGGCGGGGCGGAAGTGCCAGGGACATCTCTCACCATAGGTGCTGGTGTAAATGTCCAGATGGGAGTAGTAGTAGTGCAGGCTGTGCCCTGCAGAGCAGACTAATCCTGTTACTGTAGGTCCATCGTAATCTCCTGGATGATGGGAGTGATGGCTGTGCCTGCTGCACTCCTTTCCTATATAACATAAAGCCGTCTATATCCCATTAGTCGCTTATGGCCTCCGCCCTGTGCAGACTATGAAGAGTCTCATTACCCCCTGTGTGCAGATCCTGTTACTGTAGGTCCATCGTAATCTCCTGGATGGTGGGAGTGATGGCTGTGCCTGCTGCACTCCTTTCCTATATAACATAAAGCCGTCTATATCCCATTAGTCGCTTATGGCCTCCGCCCTGTGCAGACTATGAAGAGTCTCATACCCCCTGTGTGCAGATCCTGTTACTGTAGGTCCATCGTAAACTCCTGGATGATGGGAGTGATGGCTGTGCCTGCTGCACTCCTTTCCTATATAACATAAAGCCGTCTATATCCCATTAGTCGCTTATGGCCTCCGCCCTGTGCAGACTATGAAGAGTCTCATACCCCCTGTGTGCAGATCCTGTTACTGTAGGTCCATCGTAATCTCCTGGATGATGGGAGTGATGGCTGTGCCTGCTGCACTCCTTTCCTATATAACATAAAGCCGTCTATATCCCATTAGTCGCTTATGGCCTCTGCCCTGTGCAGACTATGAAGAGTCTCATACCCCCTGTGTGCAGATCCTGTTACTGTAGGTCCATCGTAATCTCCTGGATGATGGGAGTGATGGCTGTGTCTGATTACACTCCTTTCCTATATAACATAAAGTCGTCTATATCCCATTAGTCGCTTATGGCCTCCGCCCTGTGCAGACTATGAAGAGTCTCATACCCCCTGTGTGCAGATCCTGTTACTGTAGGTCCATCGTAATCTCCTGGATGATGGGAGTGATGGCTGTGTCTGATTACACTCCTTTCCTATATAACATAAAGTCGTCTATATCCCATTAGTCGCTTATGGCCTCCACCCTTTGCAGACTATGAAGTCTCATTACCCTGTGTTCTGTATGGCAGCCGGACTCTGTTATCACTTCTGTGAAACTTTAGCTGCAAAATCTATAAAACCTGTGAATTGAGAACAGATGTTAGAAAATGAATCCTAAAAGTCTGGAAAGTGCCCGCAGTGGGGAACACTCCTAGTCCCGTTCTGCAGCCGAGCGGTCCCCATTGTGCGTTCACAGTGTACAGTCAGCTCGGTTTTCTCCAGGATGGCACTCCTCACTTCAGGAATAGGAGCGCTGACTTTCTGCATGGACAGGTGGAGTAAAAGGCTTGTAAATATGTCGCACATGCATCTTATTTCCAGGGCTATTCCCAAGTCATCCGTTCCTTATATCCACAGCATTTCCACACGTCATACATAAATGTACAGTAGATGTGGTTCCTACCAATGAGATTTGAATGTGTGGCATACAGCTGCATACCTGGTACAATTTGCATTCCCATTGACTGTGCAAATATACATTTTAAGGTGTTGTCTGGTGAAAAAAGAAGTAATCACGCATGTCAGGTAACAGGTAGAACTCGATGGCCTTGGGTATTCTCTAAGCCTTAAAACTTGGCTCTGTTGCTCTGTAACCCTAGCCTAAAATGCTAGCTGTTTTGTAGTAGCGCACTGTGCCATCGCTGAGAAATCAAGCTTCAGAGCGTCTAGGAAATGAGCTTAGAAGTGCAGTGCTCCACATTGGCATGCCCACTAAGCACTAACAGACTACGGTAATTGCTTCAGAGCTTGAGCTCACATCACTGGCATACTGGATTACTCCAAAACAGGTAACACTTTTAAGCCACGTCCGTATTTTACACCAGTATCTTGTAAGGCAAAACCAGGAGTGGAACAATCAGGAAAAGTATCATAAAAACACGTCACCACTTCTGCATTTATCACCCCTCCTGGTCTTGGCTTACACATACTGAAATTCTGACCAAATACTGAATGTGTGAACGTGGCTTTATTTAATTAATTTATTTATAATCGGACCTGTACAGCCATATCACCCATTTTAGTAGTAAAATCATCCTGTCAGCTTGTGGGGCTGCAGTGGAATTCCATGTGCAGAATACTAATTATGCAAATTGTCTCTTCAGAGAGGAAGAGAGCTAGAACTCTAGTGCCACCTATTGGAAGGTAGCAATCAAGTCAATGTTGACCCTTTAACGAGCCTTGTCACATGACTTAGGATAATAGCCAAACCAGAATCTCAATTTGCAGACACTGTGTTTCGGGGTACTGCCTCTCGTCAGTGCAAAGTGGAGATCTGGTTTGGCTGTGTGAGAGGCGTCAGGCCGTTATCCAAGAAATATCATTTCTCTTTGCGGAGATCGACATGCTAAGTATGCCGAGATGAGGAGACTGCACTGACGAGGGGCAGTACCCCATAACACAGTGTCGGCAAATTGAGATTCTGGTTTGGCTATTATCCTAAGTCATGTGACAAGGCTCGTCTCCTCATCTCGGCATGCTTAGCATGTCAATCTCCGCAAGGAGAAACAATACTTCTTGGATAACGTTCAGTATAAAAGCTATTTGCAGACGTAATTCTTTTCTATTTGTATGAATGTATATGTGTGTATTTAGAACATTGTTCCTTCTCTTTTTTTTTTCAGCATTGTGTGCAGGGGGGTGGTAAATAAACATGTCATAAAAGAAGCCAAGTCTCCCCTCCAGGCCCTTTATCCTCGCAAACATCATCATTTTTCTGGAGTGAACATTTGCCGGTCTTTACCCCCCTCATCAGTACGATGCTACTCCTCTTTGTCTCGCTACCCACTGCGGAGGAGCAGGCTTTTGCCTGTGAATCTGGCTCTCCAAACTCACCGCAATTTTTGGGTTGCAAGGTTGGCATCCAGGCTGTTAAAGCTCCGATATCTTGTATTAGGATCGGCTGTAGGTGGTGGATATACTGCGAAAAAGGTGAGTACGTTTTTCGTCTTTCAGTTCTTGGATGAATTCATGGTTTTATATTCTGATTTGTGTAGGGCTCTCAGTCAATCATCACCCTGTCAATTAAATTGGCAGAGGGTATTCTGTTTAGGACAAAACATATCCACAGGATAAGTGATCACCATGATTAATGGGGGTCCTACCGCTAATGTTATGAACACAGAAAAATATAATGATGAGAATGCATCGGGAGAAGCTCTGTGCATTATATTGTGCCTTAGACACTCATACACACACATCAGTATAACACCTTCCTTTATGTCAGACATTGCTCCATATATTAACCTAATAAGTATCCGCCTACAATTATAGCACTCCATCATTCCATCAAAGCACTCATCTTCTCGATTTTCAGGTTTTAGACTAAACTTTTAAGCAACAACATTAAATTGATGCATCTTTTACAATTTGGCGCCAAGTGTAATGACTTGTATGTATAGAGGTGCTTATATGTGTAAAGTGCTTAGTGACCAATTGCAATGTGCCTGGTGTCTATTGTCAGAAATTACATTAGTGTCGGTGTTCAATATTATTTATTTTTTTGTTTAAAGGGAACCTGTCGCCCCCAAAATCGATGGTGAGGTAAGCTCACCGTCATCAGGGGCTTATCTACAGCATTCTGTAATGCTGTAGATAAGCCCCCGATGTTACCTAAAAGAGGAGAAAAAGACGTTAGATTATACTCACCCAGGGGCGGTCCCGCTGATGTCCGGGTCCGATGGGTGTCTCAGGTCCGGTCCGGCGCCTCCCATCTTCATTCCATGACGTCCTCTTCTGGTCTTCACGCCGCGGCTGCAGCGCAGGCATACTTTGTCTGCCCTGTTGAGGGCAGAGCAAAGTACTGCAGTGCGCAGGCGCCGGGACAGGTCAGAGAGGCCCGGCGCCTGCGCACTGCAGTACTTTGCTCTGCCCTCAACAGGGCAGACAAAGTATGCCTGTGCTGCAGCCGCGGCGTGAAGACCAGAAGAGGACGTCATGGAATGAAGATGGGAGGCGCCGGACCGGATCTGAGACACCCATCGGACCGGATCGCAGTGGGACCGCCCCTGGGTGAGTATATTCTAACCTCTTTTTCTCCTCTTTTAGGTAACATCAGGGGCTTATCTACAGCATTACAGAATGCTGTAGATAAGCCCCTGATGACGGTGAGCTTACATCACCATCGATTTTGGGGGTGACAGGTTCCCTTTAACATCAAGATTTTGTTTGTAAATCAAAAATGTGATCATTGTCCCTGCAAGGAAATATTTTTTTTGACCAATTTTATTTATAGGATTGCAATTTTATTTGTAGAAATATCCAGACAAAAATTAGAGACTTTTGGGTAAAAACGTGACCTTCATTGGTCAGCTGCAAGAGAGAGAAACTGCAAATACAGCGCAGGGTGAGACTGATTTACTGACTTTGAAAAATTGTCAGAATGGCTTTATGAACCTGATAATAGAATAATAATTTTAGCTATAGCTGGACCCATAAAATATCAGGGAGAAAAAATATAGTATAAGTGCTGCATCCTGCCGAAGATATACATGTTAAAGTAAAACTCTGCTCAGACTTCCAGTTAGGTTTACGTCACACTTTCCCGTGTGGCACCGTTTAGAACACATTTATTCAAACGTCCATGACAGCACCACCTGAGAGAGGGGATCCGCCCTTCAGGAACAGGAAACCTACAGATACAAAAGGGCAGCACCTCTCCTACGCATCAGTTGGCTTCCTGTCTTCCTGTTCCTAGAGGACAGGATGCCCTACAGATCGTACATCTTTTGATGATCAGGATTCCCAGGCCAGCTGTCCGACTCAGGTAGCGGGGGGGTCTCTTACCTCAGTCAGTGCGGGGTCCCTGGAAGCGCCATGGTGGTCCCAGGCAGGGCTCCATGACAGTGTGCAGAGCAGGAGGACTGCCGTCTCCAGAGCCAGTGCCAGTATGTAAGTATGTCCCCGGGTCCATCCTGGTCCTTGTGCGGTTTGGGCCGTCATCTGGCGCCGGCGTGGTGTGGTGGCGCGCACGGGGGGGTGGTTGGGCGTGCCGCTCCTGTTCGGGCCTTGGGGCCGCTATGCTCCTGCGCGTCCCTCGCGTTCATTTGAGCGCCAGAAGTGACGCGGCGGGTGGGTGGGGCCGGAAGTCGGATGCCGGCCGGCCACCCCGGGTCACGGCGTTTTGAGCCCCGGGGTTGGGGGCGGAGCTATAAAAAGCCACAAGACATGCTGCAGGGCTGCTTTTGGCCCATTGCAGCGATGGATGAGCCGGAGGCTCCCGTGGTGCTAGAGCAGGAGCGTGCCTCAGAGAGGTCCCATGCAAACCCCCAGCTGAAAAACCGAGGATGAAGCGAGCAGCCCAGCCGCAAAGGTTCTTCCAGGCTGAAGGATTTGGCTCGCTCCCCCCATGATCCGGTACCTACTGCTTGGGTAAGATATCTTCGTGAATGTACCCTGATGCAGTATTTCCCTTATTTAGTTTTCTAGGGGAAGAAATGCTCTGGTAAAACGAAAAACAGGGAATGCGCCCTTTGCAATTGTCCCTTGCCAGATACCTGCCCTAAAAAGTTGTGTCCGCCATGTTTGCGACAGATGGTAGGGGATTAAATAAAGGGTGAGCCGTAGTCCTTTACTCTTTCCCCCACTTCTACAGTTGGCGGAAGAAACCCCTGACTTCACCGCAAGCCTAAGGGAAATTATTAGAATGGAATTTAAGGATTCCCTAAAGTCCCTATCTCAAGGGGAATCATCTAAGAAGAAAAGAGGACAAGTTTCTCAGGGTCAGAGACGTCAGCTGCCGCTAGGAAAGGCGATTATTCTTCAGAGGCCTCTGCCTCTTCTTCTGCATCATCTTCAGGGGAAGACTCCAACCGTTTCTGCTTCTCCCTAGATCAGATGGACAAATTGGTCAAGTCAGTAAGGTCCACTATGGGGCCAACTGACACAAAACCGGATCTTTCAGCGCAAGATCTGATGTTCGGCGGCCTTGACCCTAGGAAACGCAAATCTTTTCCGTTAAATGACAAAGTTCAGGGCTTGATAACTAGAGTGGAAAAGCCAGAAATAAAGGGCTCTCTACCACCAACCTTCAAACGGAGATATCCCTTCAAGGACCCCTTGGTGAACAGATGGGATAAAGCCCCAAAACTGGATGCAGCTGTAGCTAAAGCCTCCAAAAAATCCTCCATTCCCTTTGATGATCTGGCCTCCTTGAAAGATCCTCTAGATTCATTTCTAAAAGGGACATGGGAAATGTCAGCTGGTGCCCTAAGACCAGCGGTGGCTGCTACTTGCACAGCCAGATCCATGATGGTCTGGCTGAACCAGCTTGAATCCCAGCTAGAAGATAGAGCCTCAAGAGAATCCATCCTAAAGTCCCTGCCAATAATTTTGAACGCCGCAGCCTTTTAAGCCGATGCTTCGACAGACTCGGCAAGGATGTCAGCCAGGGCCACTGGACTATCAAATGCTGCACGAAGGGCTCTGTGGCTAAATTGTTGGCCAGGGGACAGCCAGGCCAGATCCTGTCTCTGCTCCATTCCATGTGAGGGAGAATATCTGTTCTGTCCGGTTCTGGACGAACTTTTGGAAAAGGCCGGAGATGATAAAAAGAAATTCCCCAGTCTGCCGACCCCTTCTTATAGACGTCCCTTCACCAGGAAAAAAAAATTTAAAAGAAGGTCCAGAGATCAAGGCAGATGGGATGAAAAAAGGAGAGGTACCGGATTTATGTTTGGAGGTGGGGGCGCCAGGATGGAGCATCCCGTGAGCCTAAGAAACCACCCCAATGACTAGTTGCTCCGATGGGAGGTAGGCTAACTGCCTTCTACCCAGCCTGGTCCCTGATTTCTAATAGCAACTGGATTCTGGGGTTAATAGCCACCGGTCTACAATTAGAATTTTCCTGTATCCCCCAAAACAGGTTTAAGATTACCCTACTCATGTCCTCCCCATCGGAGCAGGCGTCCCTGGAAGCCGAAATTCATGACGTTTGCATAAAAAAGTCCTGACAGAAGTGCCGGAGGAAGATAGGGGCAGAGGTTTCTACTCTCCTCTGTTCCTAGTCCGTAAGCCAGACGGCTCCTTTAGGACCATAATAAATCTGAAAGCCCTCAATGAATTTTTGGTCATATGGTCATTTAAAATGGAATCAATCAATTCCACAATAAAATTGTTGTTTGAAAACTGCTTTATGGTGATGTTAGATCTAAAAGACGCCTACTACCACATACCCATTCATGCAGCTCACTAGCGATTCCCTAGAGTGGCAGTTCATTTAGAGAGGTCAATCTGACATTTTCAATATGTTGCCCTTCCCTTTGGTATTGCAGTCGCACCCCCCCCCCCCCCCGAGTGTTCACTAAGGTTATAGCTGAGGTTATGGCCCATCTGCATGAGTCAGACATTCTAGTGATCCCCTACCTTGATGACTTCCTTATTATAGGCAAAACAGCAGAACATTGTTTGGAGCAATTACAAAAATAAATCTGCCTTGAAGCTGTTAGGGTGGCTGTTAAACATCAAAAAATCTGGTCTGCAGCACATTTCCCATGAGAGTTCAACAATTCTTAGGCCTAATCTTAGATTCCCAGAATCAGGAATGCCGTCTGCCTCCCGAAAATTTTGTCCACCTACACTATCAGGTCCTGAACGCCACCAATAACACCACCATGTCTCTAAGGAAAGCCATGTCTCTTTTGGGCTCCCTCGTCCTGTATTCCCACTTTCGGGTGGGCCCAGTTCCATACAAGGAGGTTTTGTTATATCAAAGTTTTTGGGGGCGTGCCCTGGATGGCCATGTGAGCGGACACTGAGGAAAGAGGTCCCGCGGCCACAAGCATAATTTATCCTGAACAGACATTGCTGGCTGCCATTAATCTAGCCTTATCTGGAAGCTGAATCACCCGAGCGTGAAGGAGAGCTGTGGAGACACCCGGAGAGGCTCGCAATGACTCGGAGGAGGCAGAAAGATGCTGGGGCAGGAGAGGCTGGAGGGACCCAAGATGGCGCTGAGACCAGAGCAGAAGCTGAGAAGGAGAATTCTGCCTGTCAGAAGCGCATGGAAGCTGCAGCAAAACTTCAAAGGTTTGGTTGGTGGGGAAGAGGCACAAGAGGCTATGGAGGAGAGATCTGAAGGAGAGGAAGAGGAGAAAGCTGATGATGGAGCGAGGGGGGCACAGAAGGGGGAAGAAGAAAGTAGCCTGGCTGCAGCAGGAGAGGCTGAGAAGGAAGTGGAATTGAGAGGGGAGCCGACTATAAAGGACGTTTTTATCCTCTTGTAACCAGTCCCTGAATGATTTAACCCTTCAGATGAAGGAGGTGAAAGGGGAAATTATACAGATAAAGGCTGCCATACAGAAAATGGATAAACGCATGGGGGAGATGGAGGAGAGGATGAGTACTGCGGAGGATCATGTGGTTCAACTACAAAAAGCAGAGAGAAAGTTTGCCCAACAGATATCGGAATTGGCGGCAAAAAATGTGGATCTAGAAAGCAGATCCAGAAGAAATAACATCAGGATAGTGGGTCTGCCGGAAAAAAACAGAGGGGAGAAATCCTACTGAGTTTATTGAAAACTGGTTGAAGGAGAAGGTTGGAGCCGAGGTTCTGACAAGGGTCTTTGCTGTGGAAAGAGCGCACAGAGTTCCGGCGAGAGATTGACTTTCAGCGGAGGCGTGAGCCGTTATTGTTACCAAGATGTTTGGGATAAGAGAACTGGGTTGCTATTTGTACCCATTTCATATCTGTGTCTTTCACTTTTGGAGGAGTGGAATATGACTGGGCTTAACTATTACGCCAGTTAGAGTTGTGCTGGAAAATGAGGGGTGGGGATTGTTAATACGGTGTACTGCAAACGATGTTTGTTGTTTTTTTTTTTACTCTCTTTACTTCACTGTTTGTTCTGTACTGTTAATAATTAATATAAAGAGATGTGGTTCTGAGGGTTGCGGGAGCCAGTTAGAGGAGGTTACTTAGGTGGGAGTGCTTCAAACGGGCCAAGGAGCCCCACTCTCGATAAGAGGAAAATGCTTTATCTTGGGGGGAGGTTGGGGGGGGGGGAGTTTAAAGGGTGGGGGAGAGGGGTTAGACAGCTCAGGTTAAGGAGTAGGATTTTCTTGATGAATGTTCTGTATCATGATGGGGGACCGTATTAAAATACTGAGTTGGAACGTTAGAGGCCTAGCTGACAAAACTAGATGAGCGGCGGTGTTACAATACGCACGAGACCAGAGGCTCTCACTGACATGTCTGCTGGAGAGACACTTGGTTCGTGAGAGGGTGGACGTCTTACGCAGGCGGTGGTTAAAAAAAAAAAGTATCACTCCACCTTCTCTACATACTCGAGGGGGGTGTCGGTGTTGGTCCCAACAGGGGTGCGCTATGAAGAGATGAAGGTGTATGCTGATGTGGATGGACAGTATGTGGTAGTGAAATGCAGAATGCTTGGTATTTTGATGTGTGTGGTGGCTATGTACATTCCTCCCCCTTATTCGAGTAAAAAACTTAGAGAAGTGTTAGAATTGATTGGACGGGGAGATCCGATGCCACTTTTAATTATTGGAGACCTCAACAATATATGTGATTTCTGGGATAAAAACAAAAATACTCAAAACAAGTCGGAAAGCCATATTACGCCGTTCGGAACATATATTCGAGAGATCGGTATGACTGATTTGTGGAGAGTGCGGCATGTGGGGGAGAGGGGATACTCTTGCTATTCACCGGCTCATGATACTTTATCCAGAATAGATACGGCGCTCGGAAACAATATGTTTGATTCTATGGTGGGAGAAGTGAGATACTTTCCGCGGGCGATCTCTGATCATAATCCGATAGAGGTGGAGTTATGGCCAATGGGGACACAAGCACGGCATAGGGGAGAGTGGAAATTTCACCCTAACTGGCTGAATAGTGTGAGTTTGGAGGGCATACAGCGGGAGGTGGAGGAGTTTTTTTGAGATTAACGAGGGCAGCTCGGACTTACCCACTATATGGGAGACGATCAAGGCATATTTGAGAGGTTTGCTGTTCAGGGACATGAGTAGATGTAAGCGGCGATCAAAACAGGCGGAGAATGCCGCAAGGGAAAGGCTGAGAATTGCTGAAGATGAGATGGCCACACTGGGTACCCCTGAGGCTGGGAAACGGTTAAGAGAAGCCCAGAATAATATGGATAAACTTCTTCTGGAGAGGGCAGGGAGGAAGAGAGAGTTCCAACTACTAGCCTTTTACCAGGAGGGGGAGGTAGTGGGACATATGCTCTCGCTGGTGGCGTCGGCCCAGAGAGGTACACCATTCGTACATTCACTAGAGCCTGTTAACGGTATAAAAGTGTCAGAGACCTCTGAGATCCTAAGGGTCTTTACGGACTTCTACGCGGATCTGTACTCCTCTGGTGTGGACCCATCGGGGACAGACAACGTGGCATTTCTAGAAGGTATTGTCCTACCTAGACTGAGTGAGGAGGATAGGGAAAGTTTGGAGGGACCTATCACGGACAAAGAACTAAGTCGAGCTTTAAGAGCCATGGCAAGAGGTAAGGCCCCAGGAGCAGATGGATTGCCAGCTGAAATTTATAAGGAAATGGAGGAGGTGTTGCTACCCAGATTACGAGTAGTTTTGGAGGAGGCTAGGAATGGGGGCATTCTTCCAGCCTCTATGAGGGAGGCCATAATAGTTGTAATCCCGAAGGAAGATAAAGATTTACAACTGCCTGAATCATATCGCCCGATTTCTTTCCTCACAACGGATGTTAAACTTCTGGCTGGGGTGTTGGCGGCCCGATTATCAGGTGTTATTTCTGGGTTGATTCATTGAATTTACAATTGGGGGCTGATAATGGTGGGCATAGTTATTGCTTCTTTAGATGCCCATAAGGCATTTGACAGTCTGGAATGGGGATACTTGTGGCAGGTATTGCAACTCTTTGGCTTCGGCCCACAATTTGTGTCCTGGGTTCAGCTATTGTACGCACAACCATCAGCTAGGGTGAGAGTGAATGGGGAGCTGTCTCACACGATAAGGCTACATAGAGGGACGAGACAGGGGTGCCCGCTCTCCCCTCTTTTGTTTGCTTTAGCCGTGGAGCCGCTGGCCGCCAAGATCCGACAGTCCGCTGAGGTCTCTGGGTTTAAATATGGATTGATAGAGGAAAAGATTGCGCTTTATGCGGATGATATACTGCTGTTCTTGAGTGATCCACATGATTCATTGAGTAATGCAATTCGGCTCATCGAGGGATTTGGTGCTTTGTCGGGGCTTAAAATAAATTGGAATAAGTCAACTCTGTTTATGGTGAATGATGCAGAGGGTGAGTTGGGAGATTCTATGGAGGGGGGTAGACTTAAAGTAGCAGATCAATTCAAATATTTAGGGATACTAATCTCTTTGACGATCACAAATTACTTGCATATGAATCTTACACCGGTGCTGGGAACTCTTAAGGCAAAGGTAGGAGCTTGGTCTAAGTTGCATTTATCTGTTGTAGGCCGAATTAATCTCATTAAGATGATTCTGATGCCTAAGATACTGTATGTTTTCCATAACTCACCTATCTGGATACCATGTGTAAAATTCAAATTGATTAACTCATTATTTAGAGGCCTGGTGTGGGGGAGGCAACACCCGCGAATTAGATTGGAGATGCTTCAACGCCCTAAGGACGCGGGAGGCTTGGCTTTACCTAACCCTGAAATATATTTCTTGGTGGCCCAATGTCAGCATTTAAAGGGCTGGGAACATGAGTCGTCTACCAATGTAGCACAAATTTTGATAGAAAGGGTGGTGAAGAGAAGTCCAGCGGTACGGTGTCTGGAAGATGGATCCCTAGGGATACTGAGGAAGAAATACCCAACATTATTTCTGATATATAAAGTATGGGGGAGAGTTAAACAAATTCGCGGGGTTGCTTGTCTGACCAGGTTTTCTCCGCTGTGGTTTAATAATAATCTACCGGAGTTTTTGGCGATGGGACAAATACCAGAATGGCAAGCCAGGGGGATCCGGTATGCCTGTCAGATTTTAGAGCAACGGGAGTTGAAATCCTTTTCCCAGCTACAGTCGGAATATGGTCTTAAGACATCTGGGGGGTTCCAATATGCCCAAGTACGGCATGCGTTTGTGGCCCAGAATGAGGGGGATTGTTTCCAAATTCAAAACAACTTAGTGTTAGACTACATCTGTGGAGTGGGGACAACGAGGGGTGCTATTTCATCTTTATATAAGGATCTACTTCACACTCACCTATTGGGATATCTGATTGGCGCAAGGGCTAAATTGGAAAGAGAGCTGGGTCGTTTAGAGGATGAAACGTGGGAGTCTGTATTAGAATGGATACCGAAACTATCACTGAATGAGCTGTATAGGCTCTCACAGCTTTATATTGTACACAGAGTGTATAGATCCCCGGATGTCCTGTATAGAGCTGGGCTGAGATCTGACTCGGAATGCCCTAGATGTAGGAATGATAGTGCTGGAATGTTTCATATGTTATGGTCGTGTCCGAGATTGACTGCTTTCTGGTTGGTGGTTGTAAGCCGGATAGAAGGGGCATACAGATGTGTAAATCGAAGAGAACCTTTGGTGTGCGTGCTGGGGTACGTGGAAGAGATAGCTGTGGATAACAAGCTGAAAATAGCAATCGCTAGACTACTATACATGGCTCGAAAGGTCATAGCCAAAAATTGGATCAAGGAGGAACCTCCCTCAAGGGGAGAATATCTTAAATATGTGAAGCAGTATGCATATAATGGAAAGGGGGCACCACGGATCATGGGATACCACCAGGACCTGAGACATATGAGCATACACAAAAGATGAAACAGACAAGGTCCTAAAAAAGGGGATCACCACAACAAGGATATGGCAAAAAAATATATACACAGCTTTATTGAAATATATATATACAAACAAGGGTAACAAACACATAGACATATAAAAACACTTAAAAAGCATACAAATGCTATACACAACAGCCCCTAATACGGCCGTACCCCACATAGGACTCGAGTCATGTACATATGATGTAATTACCTAGAACCAAATTGCTAATAGAATGAAAGAAATAGGCCAAGCTACCTAGGCACTCCCCTGGGTACTGCAAATGGAAACAGACCACTAATAGTGTGAATGCAAAATAGCAAAAGTATAAAGCCCACATAGACATACAAATCCCTGCACTGCAAGTGCTAGATAAGGGAGACACATGCACAAACCTGCCTAGCATGTAGAGACGACAGGTGTGTACATTACGCTACATAAATGTCAAGCAGCAAAAAATATATCAGCATAGTGCCTCAATAGCATGTGACCAACAATCTAACATGCCACTATACAGAAAAATAGCACCAAGATAGTGTGAGCTGTAGAGATAGCATATTACCCAGGGCACATGATGCCCAAGCCTATAGCGCCTGGAAAAAGAGTCCTAATGTGGGCTACAAGGAGACCCAATGCGTATCGCCACCACACCGGGCAGCTTCGTCAGGGGTAATCTAAAGACTAAGTGCTTGCCCCTTATATAGCAAATAAATGAAAAGCATTACCATAATCAGCTGTGCTGCTGCTAGATCGGCCGCATGGAGTAGTATGAGTCACACCATCATGGAGAATCTCCCCCATCTGAGCATGCTCCGGCATCGAACGCTGATTGGTATGAAAATACAGTTGCCGGGGAGACAAGAAAAGCTTCCAGAGTTTAACCCTTCGGTATGAGGGAGCCACTACATGCATCGCGCTGCAATGTCATCCATAGCTGCAGCAAATGCAAGTGCCGGCTGGCACATACCGATCAGATGTCAGTGTCACACATGTGCAGCCTGGAGCAATGCTGGGATCGCTCTACACAGGCTCCTATGTCGCATATTAATGAATGCCCAAACCGAGTAATCCAGGCAATCAAAGCGCACAAAATCGTTTGAAAATAGAGGTGCCCACACAGTATAAGACATAATGTATCCACCATATTGGCTATGCAAAAAACCATAGGATACCAGTAGGATGAATGAGCGCAAATTACGCTACATAAATCCAACCAGTTAACCACCAATAACCCATATGTTCCGAAACTGCGTAACGATCGCACAGCGCATGCTCCTGCGCCGCATAGTGATAGAAACCTGCAAAGAATATCAGGACTGTCAAGACGCATTAAGATGAGCCAAATACACTGTATGAGCTGTCATACTGCCAATAAAGTATGTGAGTGCTAATGCCATGAGAGGGAACCGCTCCATGCACAACGCTACGATGCCACCCATAGCTGCAGCAAGTACAAGCGCCGGCGGGCTAGCACATACCGATCAGATGCTGTTGCCACATAAGTATAGCCTGGAGCAATACTGAGATCGCTCTACACAGGCTCCTGCGTCGTATAATAAGAAATACCCAAAGTAACCCAGGCCATCAGGATGCCATTCAGTGAGCACTTCAAAGTAGAAGTGTCCACACAGTGTAGAACGCATCCACTGCAGTGACTGTGCAGGAATGCAATAAAACACCAATCGGATGAATGCATACAGCCACCGCTACATAACTAACCAGTTAACCCCTCATGTCCTGTGTGTTCAGGAGCAGCGTAACAATCGCACTGCGCATACTCCTACGCCGCATAGGTTTAGGAGCCTGTATAGAATAACCAGGACTATCAAAACGCTTTAGATGGACCCTATTTGCTGTAGGGTTACAACCTAACCCCATAGAATGAGAACTACACTAACGCACATGAACTTACAACGATATTATAATGGAAGGTACACAGTGGACAAGAAGCTCACAGACTATCAAAGGTATAGTAGAGGTGCCAAATATTAGAGGGCATTTACAGTAAACCCCACAACTATACCCGAAAGGCCTTATTAAGTGTAGTGGCACAGGGGAGCCAATCTGAATACCCGAATATCCTGGCCCTAAGATGAAAAACAGTGGTACACTTGGGGATTAGAGAACACAAAGACCCCCTATAGATATACAGTACCTCATAAAGGAGTAATCTTTATTGCGCCCACCAACATATACTCATGAATACAGGGACAAAAAAACGTAGATACCATAGTAGAGACTCATATTGCCCCCTGCAACCACAAACACCATGGGTAGTACAGAAAGACATATAGGTCGCTATAGTGGATAACCCAGGGGAGGCCAATTCAATCAGGTTTGTTTGTAAAACCCTGTAAATAGAAGGTCCTCATTGAGACCAAAAGGAGTTAGACAATTAAGATCGAAAATCCATCTAGATTCACGCCTCAAAAGTTCCAGGGTGACATTGCCCCCTCTAATGTTCGTTTGAACGCCCTCCAATCCAAGTATCTTGGTATCCACCAGTTGGGAGTTATGTCCGTCCAGGTAGTGTGTAGCCACTGACGTTAAAGTCTTTCCTTTAGCCTTATCCGCTTTAGCCATGGAAATATTTGAGAAGTGTTGCTGTATGCGTTTCCTCAACTCCTGTGTAGTCTGTCCGACATACACCTTACGACACGGGCATATCAAAGCGTACACCAGGTTCCGAGATTTGCAATTGAAGTAAGCCTTAGTGGAAATCTGTAAAGGCAAAGTGGGCAAGGTAATAACTCTATCACCAACCATATAGGGACAAACATTACAATTCCCACAAGGGAATGTACCCGTGAGTCTGACCCCCCTATTCAACCTCTTGGTTGGCCGCTGAAAATGGCTATGGCTCAAACAGTCCCTCAAGTTTTTAGCCCTCCTAGCTATTAGACTCGGTTGAGTAGCAATGTGTGGTTGCAATCTGACCTCACTACGCAAAATACCCCAATATTTGGAGAGGATATTTCTTACATCCGTCCACTGGTTATTATAGGCCGTAATAACCCCCAATGGTTTAGCAGATGTCTTAGCACGAGGATGTAAGAGAACCGACCTGTCGCTATCTCTTGCTGCAACAAAAGCGCGAGAGATTACCTTGTGTGGGTATCCACGTTCACGAAAGCGTGTAGTGAGTTCCCGAGAGCATCTGTCGAAGTCATCTTGCTGGCTACAGTTCCTCTTGACTCTGAAAAACTGTCCTCTCGGAATGCCTGTCTTCAAATGTTGAGGATGAAAACTATTGAAGTGGAGGAGACTATTAGTAGCTGTAGGCTTCCGATACAAGGTGGTATTGATTTTTGTCTCCCTCACACTCAGTTTAAGGTCCAGAAATTCAATATCCACTTGGGAGTAATGAGATGTCAATCGGATGTTCCATGGATTTTCATTTAGTGTCTTGACAAATTCCTGACACTCATCCAGGGTGCCTGTCCAGAGGAATAGAACATCATCAATATATCGAAGCCACTTGATAACATATTTGGCATACCCCTCCAGACAGTACACCCTGGTAGCCTCCCACCACCCCAAAAAGAGGTTGGCATAAGCCGGGGCACAGCGAGCCCCCATAGCCATGCCCCTCACTTGCCTATAGAAGACACGGTCAAAGGTGAAGAAGTTCCTATCCAGGATAAACAGCAGCAGATCCAACAGAAACGAATCGTGTCTCCTATCCCCCGATGAATTCAAATCCAGAAAATACGCTACAGCTTGTGTCCCCAACTCATGGCTTATACACGTGTAAAGGGACTCCACATCCAGGGTCACCAGCCACGTGTTGGGAGGAACCTCGAAGTCCTGCAGCAATGAAATCAGAGATGTTGAGTCCTTGACATACGATTGTAAATTAAGGACCAGGGGCTGAAGAAAAAAGTCAATGTAGGTGCAGAGACGCTCATGTAGTCCCCCTATCCCCGACACTATAGGCCTGCCCGGTGGAACCTCCAACGACTTATGGACCTTAGGGAGCATGTAAAAGGTCGGGGTCCTAGGATGTTGGGTGGTCAAAAACTCTCTCTCACGTTTATTAATGATGTTATATGTAAACACATTATCTAACAGCCGGTTTAATTTAGCTTGAAAAGCACCTGTAGGGTCAGAGGGAAGGACTTGATAACACTCTGTGTTGCGTAATTGACGCATAGCTTCCTGGACATAGAGGTTAACTGGCCAAATGACCAAATTGCCCCCCTTGTCCGCCTCCCGAATAACGAAGTCCCTATTGGACCCCAGCCGTGCTATGATGGCCTGTTCGTCTTTACTGATATTCCTGCTCCTGGTAGGGTCTAGTTTCAATTGATGTACCTCCCTACATACAGCATCAAAGAAACATTGCACAGCCGGGCATAATGCAAACAAGGGGGTGGCCTGAGATGGTAATCGTCCAGTAAACTTACGTCTAGTATGACCTTCCTCCCCTTCGTCCAGCAGATCCAATAAATCCCGCAGTCTAAATTTCTTGTCTCCCCGGCAACTGTATTTTCATACCAATCAGCGTTCGATGCCGGAGCATGCTCAGATGGGGGAGATTCTCCATGATGGTGTGACTCATACTACTCCATGCGGCCGATCTAGCAGCAGCACAGCTGATTATGGTAATGCTTTTCATTTATTTGCTATATAAGGGGCAAGCACTTAGTCTTTAGATTACCCCTGACGAAGCTGCCCGGTGTGGTGGCGATACGCGTTGGGTCTCCTTGTAGCCCACATCAGGACTCTTTTTCCAGGCGCTATAGGCTTGGGCATCATGTGCCCTGGGTAATATGCTATCTCTACAGCTCACACTATCTTGGTGCTATTTTTCTGTATAGTGGCATGTTAGATTGTTGGTCACATGCTATTGAGGCACTATGCTGATATATTTTTTGCTGCTTGACATTTATGTAGCGTAATGTACACACCTGTCGTCTCTACATGCTAGGCAGGTTTGTGCATGTGTCTCCCTTATCTAGCACTTGCAGTGCAGGGATTTGTATGTCTATGTGGGCTTTATACTTTTGCTATTTTGCATTCACACTATTAGTGGTCTGTTTCCATTTGCAGTACCCAGGGGAGTGCCTAGGTAGCTTGGCCTATTTCTTTCATTCTATTAGCAATTTGGTTCTAGGTAATTACATCATATGTACATGACTCGAGTCCTATGTGGGGTACGGCCGTATTAGGGGCTGTTGTGTATAGCATTTGTATGCTTTTTAAGTGTTTTTATATGTCTATGTGTTTGTTACCCTTGTTTGTATATATATATTTCAATAAAGCTGTGTATATATTTTTTTGCCATATCCTTGTTGTGGTGATCCCCTTTTTTAGGACCTTGTCTGTTTCATCTTTTGTGTATGCAAATATGTGAAGCAGGTCATTACCCTGGAAAAGGGTGTATATCAGAAAAGAGGGAAGATGGGCCTGTTCGATAAATTGTGGATGCCCTGGTTGGAACTAGGCTAGGGGAGGCTAAGAGAGGTTAGGCCTGAGGAGGGTTCGTCTATATATTTATGGTGTACTCGTGTACAAATAAAAGTTATTGTATATGGATAACGTATATAATACTACAGGATGTGTTAAGAGGAAGGCGTGAGCTGTCTAAAAGGGAAGGAGGGGGGCGGGATGGGTAAGGGAGGGTTAAGAGTGGGGAAAATGGAAATGTATACCTTAATGTGAAATGTTTTATTGTACTCTTATATTTTAAAAAAAAAACATTTGAGTAAAAGTTTTGGGGGGTTCTCTAAAAGGCCAGCTAACTTTGTCCCAAAATGCTACAAAATCCCTCGATTGGTGGCTGGACGGAAACAATATCCAGAGGGGTCCCTTGGGAATATAACATAACCCATATTGTCACTACAGACGCAAGCCCTTCCGGTTGGAGGGCTCATATGGGTGAGGTTAATCATTACAGACTAGAACCGGGTGCTTCCTCAGAACTCTCCTTTGGTGTAAGGGTGCTGCAGGCTGTAGTCCCTCCCTAAATTAGTTATTACTCTCTGTAATTTTCTCTCAGGTGGTGCTGTCATGGACGTTCGAAAAATTTCTTAGTCACTCACCGGTTAACCGTGTTTTTCAAAGTCCATGACGGCACCCGCAGATTCCCTCCCTTTTTTTGTTTAGTTAATTTAGTTAATTTAGGGACGATAGAGTAATACTTAGACCTGACCCAGAATACCTGCCTAAGGTAGTCTCTAGTTTCCATAGAACGCAGGAAATAGTCCTTCCATCCTTCATCCCTAATCCTGGTAACGAGAAAGAAGAGAAACTCCTCACCCTAGACGTTAGGAGATGTCTCCTAGAATACCTAGCAGTTACTGATTCCTGGAAAAAAGATAATAGCTTGTTTGTCTCCTATCAGGGCACTAGGAAGGGCCTTAGGGCATCAAAACTCATGCTAGCTAGGTGGGCGGAGGTTGGCAACGTCGTGGGCGGAGAGCTCGGAGGTTTCGATTGACCAAATATGTAAGGCTGCTACTTGGTCCTCTCCAAGCACGTTTTTTAATCATTACAGACTAGAACCGGGTGCTTCCTCAGAACTCTCCTTTGGTGTAAGGGTGCTGCAGGCTGTAGTCCCTCCCTAAATTAGTTATTACTCTCTGTAATTTTCTCTCAGGTGGTGCTGTCATGGACGTTCGAAAAATGTCTTAGTCACTCACCGGTTAACCGTGTTTTTCAAAGTCCATGACGGCACCCGCAGATTCCCTCCCTTTTTTTGTTTAGTTCTGGGTGTGCACTTCTTCCTCTTATGATCCACATATTGGTGGAATAGTTAGTGGTAATAGTATTGTACATAAATCATGTCATTAACCTTGGTGGTCCTCTTGTGCTCTGTAATCCAACTGATGTGTGGGAGAGGTGCCGCCCTTATGTATCCGTAGGTTTCCTGTTCCTGAAGTGCAGATCCCCTCTCTCAGGTGGTGCTGTCATGGACTTCGAAAAACACCGTTAATCTGTGGGTAACTAAGACTTTTTCTTGCAGGCAAAAGTATTGTGCTAAGATTAAAGGCAATTTCTGTATGTCATGTATCTGTCACGGCGATCATGGAGTTCATGATGCTAGTGTGAACAGAAAATAACAGTCTGGCCCTTTTTGCTTTAATAAATTTAACGGTGTTACCAAAGAAATTGGTTTAAAAGGGTTGTCCATTTTCAGGAGAGTGGGCCCCAAATTGTAAAATACCTAAAATAACACCCTTACTGCACCCAGAGTCCCTGCTAAGGTCAACAGCAGTACCAGGGTTGACTGCACACGTCGCTGAGCTCCGTGACTGACTATAACAGTGAAGTGACTGCTGAAGCCAAAACAGCAGGATCGAAGCAGCGACGTGGAGGCGATGCTGGACACAGGGTGGGCGAGTACCTGCTGAGCTTATGTTAGGCATTTTCCACAGTTTGGGCACACTTTCCTGAAAGTGTACAAAACTTTTAATTTGTAAGGTCTGATAGAACATGTAGGACTGTCTTTATATAATATATTTGATATGATTTTATGGCTGTTGTGTTTTATTTGTGTTTCTCGACTTTTTCATTCAGACATTCGAGCAATGGAAAGATATGTTCCCAGATCTCAGTGAATACAAATGGGTTGTGCCAGACTTTATCTGGGAGTTGGATGAATACATTAATTTTGGTAGGTGATTTATGTGATCTTTTACGGCAAGAAGTGCAAGTATCTGTGATCTAATCAGTTATTCAATACATATGTTGTTAGCACAGATTCTATTCATGGCATGCATTCTTTTGCATAAAAAACATCATAAACCTCCAACTTGTGATTTCCATTTTTGTTAACCCCTTAACGACCGCTGATATGCTTTTTAACGGCGCTGAGAAATAAGGGTTTAGCTCCCCCAAGCGTCAGGAAATCTCCAGAGTTTTGGCTATCAGACCCTGGAGAACATGATCAGAGACGGTTTCTACAGTCCTCCGTCACGTGATCTGCTTTATTCACCGAATTACGCCCATCACAAAAAAAAGTTCGATATTCTTAATTCATATCTCTAGATCGTATCAGAGGAGAGAGAAATGGGGTCCCCTGAGCTCCCCCGATACCTTTGCCATTCCTGGGCCTTCCTGCTCCATCCCGTGGCCCTCCTTGTCGTCTTCTTGGAAGAAAATGGTGGGTACATGTGCAGTGCGCCCACCGAGATCTGCCGGTACCCAGCAACAATAGGAGATTTCTCTATTCCCTATGATGGCACCACGGAGAGAGGGGTCCGCCCCCAGGGACAGGAAACCTACAGGTGAAAAAGGGCGTACCTCTCTCCCACATCAGTTGGTTTCCTGTCCCTGACGGGGAACCTACAGCACGTACCTGAAGATCCCTCGTGGAACCAGGGGCTGATCCAGTTCGGTTCCTGGCAGGGGGCGCCCTGTCACGGCTGGGTCGAGCGGTTTTTCTCCCCCCCTTTTTTCCCTCCCTGTAGCACCACCGCTGGGGTCGGCGGACCTGGAGGGTGAGTGAGGAGGGGAAGGCAGTGAAAAGGATCAAGTCTGTCTTCCCCGGGAAAAAAAAAAGGGGAGGAAGGAGGCAGGTGACGGCGGTCACCAAGATAGCCTCCGTACCGCTGCACAGCGGCGCATGGGGGTAGCGGTGGCTACCGACCCATGGGGTCCCAGACGAGATACCGGTGGAGCTGGAGGCCGGACACGCGGGACCGAGGTAACGCCGGCGCCATCGCCGCCGAGGCAGGGGAAAACCCCCAAAAGGGAACAAAGATGGTTGGGAGGACAGAAGAAATAAGAACAAAGGCTTCATATTCAACAAGCCCCCCGCCGACCATAAAAAAATCACAATGAAGGTATTCCCCGGGTCGGAGGGAGATTGACCTGTTTTCTTCCAGCCTGGGAAAAAATTTCAAACAGTACCTGGATACTAAACATAATAAGAGAAGGTCTCAAACTGAAATTCCACACCTCTCCCGGCAATTCCTTCATGATAACACCTCAGAGACAATCACACGAACAGTCAGCTGTTCAGGAAGAGATTCTGAACTTAATTCAGAAGGGAGTGTTACAAGAAGTCCCCTACCAGGAAGAAGGTATGGGCTTCTACTCTCCCCTCTTCCTTCGCAGGAAACCGGACGGATCGCACAGGGCGATCATAAATCTCAAAAGATTAAACAATTTCCTCGAGATTCAACATTTCAAAATGGAGACAATAAAATCTTGTGTAAAGATGCTCTTTCCCTTGTGTTTCATGATTGTTTTAGATTTACGAGACGCGTATTACCATGTGCCTATCCACAACAACCATCAAAAATACCTCAGACTGGCAGTGACTGGGGGTGGGGAGCACACATAGACGATCAAGTGGCACAGGGGAATTGGAGCCAAAATCAACAGCTTTCCTCTTCAAAACATGAACGAACTGTTAGCGGTAAAACTGGCCCTAACGCACTTTCTAAATCTCATTTGCTCCCATCACGTAAAAGTCTTTTCAGACAACCAAGTAGTGGTAGCATACCTAAACCACCTAGGGGGCACCAGGTCTCGGGCATTAATGGGGGTGACCCAATCCATATTCCACATGGCAGAAAACAATCTAAAATCCCTGACAGCTCTCCACATAAAAGGTTCAGAAAACCGAACTGCGGATTTCTTGAACAGGACATGCTTAAAACAAGGGGAGTGGGAGCTAAAACAATCAGTGTTCAACCAGATCATAAAACGTTGGGGGTATCCAGAAATAGACTTGTTTGCGAACAGTCAAAATCAGAAAGTAGACACATTCTGCTCGATCGATCCCCGGGGGGGCCCAGTAGCGCTAGACGCCTTCACAATTCCCTGGAACTATCGTCTCGCTTACGCGTTTCCCCCGATTTCCCTCATTCCCTTAGTACTGAGGAAGATTCGGGAGGAGGGAGCAACAGTGATAGTAATAGCTCCATTCTGGTCACGCAGAATATGGTTTTCGTGGCTAAGAAAAATGTCCATATCAAGCCCTTGGGTTCTACCAGACACTCCGAACCTGTTATCCCAGGGACCAGTTTTCCACACCAATGTAAAGAGCCTACACATGACAGCTTGGCTTTTGAAAGGAAGCTACTAAGCGATAAGGGTTTCTCCCCCAATCTAGTATCCACTCTACTGCAGAGTAGGAAACTTGTAACCACCAAAATATATGGGAAAGTGTGGAAAAAATTAATGTCAGTATCCGGCGCAGACCCTACAGGGGAAATCCCAATACAGAAAGTCCTTGAATTCCTGCAAATGGGACTAGAAAAAGGTCTAGCTACAAACACTCTAAAGGTCCAAGTAGCAGCCTTGGGGGCTTTGTACAACCATGATCTAGCCAGAAATCGCTGGATCATGAGGTTCATTAGAGCTTCAAGTAGATCCAGGCCTATTCCCCTCCATACCTCTCCTCCCTGGGATCTAAACCTTGTTCTAAATGCTCTAACCAAACCTCCCTTCGAGCCCTTGGCAGACGCTTCTTTAAAAATTTTATCTCTAAAAACCACACTCCTGGTAGCCTTAACCTCGGCCCGTTGCGTTAGCGATATACAAGCGCTGTCTGCATGCCCACCCTTTACTCAGATTCTCGAAGATAGAGTTATTCTTAAGACTGACCCAGCTTACCTCCCTAAAATGTTATCGCAATTTCATAGAACCCAAGAGATCTCTTTGCCCTCCTTTTGTCCCAGCCCCAAAAATGAGGGGGAAAAACACTGCATACCCTAGATGTAAAAAGGTGTCTGGTCCAATATCTGTCAGCCACTAGGGAGTGCAGGAAGGATAGGGCTCTGTTTGTCTGCTTCCAGGGTCCACGGAAGGGACAGAAAGCATCGAAAGCCACTTTGGCGAGGTGGATAAGAGACGCCATCACTCTATCCTACTCATCCTGTGGGGCAACCATTCCGGAGAATATTAAAGCCCATTCAACCAGAGCAGTGGCATCATCCTGGGCGGAGAGAGCTGGCGCATCAATACAACAGATATGTAGAGCTGCCACTTGGTCTTCCCAGTCTACATTTTTCAAACATTACCGCTTAGACTTGACCTCCTCAGATCTCACCTTTGGGCGAAGGGTTCTAGAGGCAGTGGTCCCTCCCTAAGAGTTACAATCTATGCAAATCTCTCCATGGTGCCATCATGGGGGATAGAGAAAATCGTAGTTACTTACCGATAACGGTATTTCTCTGATCCCATGATGGCACCCGTATATTCCCTCCCTTTTCACACACAGGTGTGCACATTATAATGTATTAGTCATTAGCTTAGTCACGGTGCTTCTGTTAAGTAAAATTGGTTAAGTTTTAATTTGTGCAAATGTTGAGTTGCAGCTGAAGTTCTGTATAAAGGCTCTGTAAACCAACTGATGTGGGAGAGAGGTACGCCCTTTTTTCCCTTCCTCATGACAGCACCGGTACATGAGAGATGGTCCCGCCCCCAAGAACAGGAAACCTGCATAGGAGATAAAAGATGGGGGCGGCACCTCTCTCCTCAGTTTGGTTTCCTGTTCTTGCGGGGAACCTGCGGTGCTGCATGGGGAGAGGTCTCCCTTGCTTTGCCGGTCTCTGACCGAGGTCCGCGGTGGGAGCAGCGGTGGCGGCGTGTGCGCGTCGCCTCCATACCTGGAGCTGCAGATGCGTCTTTCCCACTGGGGACTCCCCGGCGTCCGCTCCTGGCCGGAGGCTGGGCCGAGGGAGAAAAGTGAGCGTACCCATCACGACGCTGGCGCCGACTGAATGGGGGAACTTCCGGGATTGAACCGGAAGTGACGCTACACGCTGAAGAAGCGGTGTGCTGACACTCCCCGGGGGGGAGAAAGTTCAGAGACGCACACACCGCTTCCTGCCCGCCATATTTAAAAGTGCAAGGCAGCAAGCAGGCGCTGGGAACAGTCTCCTGCAGGATGGCAGATCTGAAGGAATCGACGATCCCAGCTGAAATCCCACAGCCTGTCGTGGTACTAAGGGTCCGGTGGGTGAGTGCCTTTGTAAGGCAAAAAACATGTCAGTGACACTGTGTTTTTTGTATATATGCAGGGAAAAAAAGTCACCTCTAAACAAAAGCATAAAGTATGTGCACTCTGTGATAGAAGCCTCCCCAAAACGTATGAAAAGCGTATGTGCCGCTCATGCATAGAAAAAACGGTGTCTGAAGAGTCTTCATCTTTGCTTCAGAATATAAAAGATATTGTTAGAAGCGAAGTACAAAGCACTGTAAAGGAGCAGTTAAAACATCATGGATTGCAGAGCTCCGTAAACCCATTCCCTACGTCTGCCCAGGCATCTGACGTAGAATCCGAGGGTGAACTGGGTGAGCTTCCGCCCGACGAGGGTTCGGACCTGGACTCTTCAGATGAAGAGTGTGGCCGGCCTTATGTGTTATCAGAAGATGTGGGGAAGTTGCTAAAACTGGTCAGGTCCACCCTGGGGGTTGAGACGCCAAAAGAGAAGCAAACAGTTCAGGACTCTATGTTCAGTAATTTGGAGGATAAGAAACGAAAAGTTTTCCCGTTTCATGATAACATTCTAAATCTCATTAAAAAAGAATGGAAAAAAACGAATAAAAAGATTTCAGTTGCCCAGGCCTTAAAACGTAAATATCCCTTTAGTGAGGAAATTTGCGAGAAATGGGAAAAGGCGCCTAAGTTGGACGCGGCTATCGCAAGTACCTCCAGGGGCATAGCACTTCCCTTCGAGGACATGGGGGCCCTAAAAGACCCCCTAGATAAAAAGGCGGATGCCTTTCTAAAATCAACCTGGGAGGCCTCAACTTGGGCGCTTAAACCTGGAGTAGCGGCTACTTGTACTGCCCGTGCCATGGTTAAATGGCTGGAGGAACTTAGCGACCAAATAAAAAACAAATGTCCAAGAGACAGACTTCTAGAAGTCATCCCTCCACTTCAAAATGCAGCGGGATTCCTGGCGGACGCTGCCATTGATTCTGTGCGGGCTAGTGCCCTTTCAAATTCAGGAAGAAGGGCGTTATGGTTAAAGAACTGGAATGCTGATTTCCAATCCAAAGTGAAGCTCTGTGCAGTCCCCTGTGAGGGTCAATATCTATTCGGCAGCGCTTTAGATGAGATTTTAGAAAAAGCGGCGGACAAGAAAAAACACTTCCCTCCACCTCCCTTCTTTAGACGACGTTGGTATGACAATCGTCGGTCCTTTCGAGGATCAGGTAGGGGCCGAGGCCGCCCAACGGATAGAACCACACGGGGGAAACCCTGGGGTGAGAAAAGAGAAAGAGGTTTTCTTTTCAATAAACCCCCAAAACCAGATCCTAAACAATGACGCCATATTCCAGGTGGGAGGAAGGTTACGGTTTTTTGTCCATCAGTGGGTAACCTTACAGCCGTCCCAATGGATAATCAACTTGTTATCAGACGGTCTACGGTTAAATTTCATCTCCCTTCCTCCCCACCGAATAAAAGTTACTCGTGTGGCCAAAAAGAACCAGTTAGTTCTCGAAAAAGAAGTTCGTCTTCTTCTAGACAAGAAAGTCCTGGTAAGAGTACCTTCACAGGAAATAGGAAGGGGATTTTACAGCACCCTTTTCCTCACTCCAAAACCGGATGGATCTTTAAGAACTATTTTCAATCTAAAAGAATTAAACAAATTCATCCGAGTAGAAAAATTCAAAATGGAGACTCTGAGAACGGCGGTAAAACTGCTGTATCCAGGATGTTATATGGCAGTGATAGACCTTACCGATGCCTATTATCATGTGCCAATCAGCAGAGAGCATCAACAATTCCTGAGGTTGGTTGTGCAGCTGGGGCAGGTCTACACCCATCTACAATACCAATGTCTCCCCTTTGGGGTATCGGTAGCTCCTCGTATTGTTACAAAAATAATTTCGGAAGTAGCATCCTTTGTAAGGAGAGAAAACATTCTGCTAGTGCCCTATTTAGACGATTTCCTCTTGATAGCAGACAATCAAGAAGATTGCATAAAAGCAGTTACGACAGTACGAGAGCTACTAACCAAACTAGGGTGGATAATAAACTTAAAAAAATCAAGATTGATTCCGGCCCAGATACAGGAGTTCCTGGGGATCCAATTAAATTCAATCAAACAGATCTGTATCCTTCCAGACAGGAAAATCGAGGTCATAAAACAAAGAATAACACAAATACAGGTGGCCCAATACGTCTCGGTGAGGGAAGCCATGTCTCTCCTAGGCATTCTTACTGCAACAATTCCGGCGGTCCAATGGGCACAACTTCATTCAAGAGACCTACAGTGGGAGATCCTGTCAGAACAAACAAGAATACCCTACAATCTAAACCGAAAAATCGTATTGTCACAACATGTCCGGGACTCTCTAAGCTGGTGGCTAGATTCCGGGAATCTAAAAAAAGGGGTCCCATGGTCAATCCAGAATCCGGTGGTACTGACCACGGATGCGAGCCCGTTAGGTTGGGGAGCACACCTATCAGATCGGATCCTACAGGGTCTATGGGATCCACAGATGCAATCAGCCTCCTCAAACCTGAGGGAATTGACAGCAGTAAGGCAAGCAATTCTTCAATCAGAAGAAGACCTCAAAGGAAAACATTTAGTAGTATTGTCCGACAACAGCACAACGGTGTCGTATATAAATCGACAGGGAGGAACCAGATCAAGTTCCCTAATGGAAGAAGCAGGAAGATTATTTCTTTGGGCCGAAAACCACCTTTTATCCCTCACAAGTACACACTTAAAGGGGTCGGAAAACTTTGTCGCAGATTTTCTGAGTCGTCACGTCCTGCACCAGGGCGAGTGGTCGCTAAATCAAAGAATATTTGGAGAAATCTGTGCAGTCTGGGGGCTTCCTCAAGTGGATCTTTTTTCCACAAGGCAGAATCGAAAAGTAAAAAGGTTCTACTCTCTAAACCCGAAAGAGAACCCGGAAGGAGTAGATGCGTTACTACACCAATGGAAATTCCAACTAGCCTATGCGTTTCCCCCGATCCCATTGATCCCTACAGTCCTGAAGAAGATCCGAGAAGAGAAATCACGCATAATCTTAATCGCACCCTTCTGGCCAAAGAGAGCTTGGTTCACTTGGCTCAGACGTATGTCCATCTCGGACCCGTGGATACTTCCAGAGGTCCCAGACCTTCTGCACCAGGGTCCGGTGACACATCCTCAGGTTCACAGCCTACACCTCACTGCTTGGAACTTGAGGGGACTTCTGCTAGCAAAGGGGTTCTCGGATCCGTTAATTACTACTCTACTGTCCAGTAGAAAAAAAGTCACAACTGATAAATACCAAAAGGTATGGGGAAAATTTTTAGAATTCTCAGGCCGAGGGATAACTGATACCGTTCAGAAGGTCCCTATATCTGAAATCCTAGACTTTCTCCAAAAGGGTCTGGAGAGGGGATTATCTACCAGCACTCTAAAAGTGCAAGTTTCGGCGCTTAGCGCCTTGTTTGACCAAAAATTGGCTGATCACCCCTGGGTGTGTAGGTTCATTCGGGCCTCCTTTACAGCCAGACCATTCAAACCTCGTCCAAAGGTCGCTCCCTGGGATTTAAATTTAGTTTTAAACGCCTTGACCTCCTCTCCCTTCGAGCCTCTTTCCTCCATGTCGGAAAAAGCGCTAACTCTAAAAACAGTTCTCCTGATTGCCCTTACCTCAGCCAGACGCATTAGTGAGCTTCAGGCTATATCTATTGACCCTCCGTATACTGAAATTCTGGAGGATAGGGTAATTATAAAATCTGATCCGGCCTTCTTACCTAAGGTCAACTCGAAATTTCACAGGGACCAGGAGATAATCTTGCCTTCATTCTGTGCCAATCCAAAATCCCAGGGAGAAGAAACCTTCCATTGCTTGGACGTCAGACGTTGCCTTCTTCAATATATAGAAGTGACAAAACCATGGCGACAGTCTACAGCCCTTTTTGTCTCCTTTCAGGGGGCAAACAGGGGAAAAAAGGCCACAAAATCGACTATTGCACGTTGGCTCCGTATGGCTATATCACTTTCCTATTCCTCTTCGGGACAGGTCCCTCCACCTGGTGTTACGGCCCACTCTACGAGGGCTATTTCCACATCTTGGGCAGAGAGGGCAAATGCATCGATAGAGCAAATCTGTAATGCAGCAGTATGGTCTTCTCCCTCTACTTTCTTCCGCCATTATAGATTGGATCTGGGGCTATCAGATCTTGCCTTTGGTAGGAAAGTACTATCTGCTGTTGTCCCACCCTAGAGGTTCTTTCTATTTCTTCCTCTCATGTACCGGTGCTGTCATGGGGAAGGGAAAAAATGATAATTACTTACGGGTAATTTGATTTTCCAGATCCATGACAGCACCGCTCTAGTTCCCGCCCTATCTTGGTGATGGTGTGTGATTCACAAAAAAAAAAAAAAAAAAGAGACACAAATGAAAGATGGGGTAATAACCACTTAACATAACAATAGATAAATAGTCTTAGAGTTAAATATAATTTTTTATATGCCTAAAACTAACATAGCGGTTACCTTACATTCTCTGTAAACAAACTGAGGAGAGAGGTGCCGCCCCCATCTTTTATCTCCTATGCAGGTTTCCTGTTCTTGGGGGCGGGACCATCTCTCATGTACCGGTGCTGTCATGGATCTGGAAAATCAAATTACCCGTAAGTAATTATCATTTTTCACCTGTAGGTTTCCTGTCCCTGGGGGCGGACCCCTCTCTTCATGGTGCCATCATGGGATCAGAGAAATACCGTTATCGGTAAGTAACTACGATTTTTTCCTATTCGTTCATTTTGATCACTGTGATAGACCTTATCCCAGTGACCAAAAAAAAAAAAGTAAATTAAACCCCCCTTTGTCACCCCGTAGTTAGATAAAAATAATAAAATACATTTTTTATTTTATTTTTTTCTAATCTTTGCAGTTAGGGTAGGTTTAGGGTTGGAGTTAGTTGTGTTGGGGTTAATGGGTTGAGGTTAGGGCTGTGTTAGGGTTGGAAATAGAATTAAAGGGCTTACACTGTGTAGGCACATCAGAGGGTCTCCAAACACGACATGGTGCACGCCATCGATTCCAGCCAATTTTACGTTCAAAACGTCAAACGGTGCTCTCGCCCTTCTGTTCTCTGCCATGCGGCCAAACAATGGATTTCCACCACATATGGGGTATCGGTGTACTTATACTTGAACAAATTTTCTTGTCCATTTTCTCCCGATACCCTGGTGAAAATAAAAAAAAGTTTGGATCTAAATAAGTTTTTTGTGAAAAAAGTTAAATGTTCATTTTTTCTTCCACAGTGCTTTAGTTCTCATGAAGCACCTGAAGAGTTAGTAAACTTCTTGAATGTAGTTATGAACACCTTGACAGGTGCAGTTTTTAGAATGGTGTCACTTTTGGGTATTTTCCATCATACTGACTACTCAGTTACTTCAAATGTGATGTGGTCCCTAAAAAAAATGGTTTTGTGAATGTTGTTGGAAAAATGATAAATTTCTGGTTAACTTTTTAACTTTTAACCTGGGGGCAGCACGCTGGCTCAGTGGTTAGCACTGCAGCACTGGAGTCCTGGGTTCAAATCCCACTGAGGACAACATCTGCAAGGAGTTTGTACGTTCTCCCCGTGTTTGTGTGGGTTTACTCCGGGTTCTCCAGTTTTCTCCCAACTCCAGACATACTGATAGGAAACTTAGATTATGAGCAACAATGGGGACAGCGATGATGATGTATGTAATGTGTTGCGGAATAAGATAGCGCTATATAAAGCATAATAAATAAAAAAAATAAAAATGTGTTTCCAAAATTCTGCTGATGTAAAGATGACGTGGGAAATGTTCTTTATTCTGTAACACTCTGATTTAAGGGCACAAAAAAATTAAAAGTTTGAAAATTACAAAATTTGTCAAATTTCCGTTTTTTTTCTTAAATAAACGCACGTCACATAGAAGAAATTTTACCACTAACATGAAGTACAATGTCACGAAAAAACAGTCTCAGAATCAGTGGGATGAATTGAAGTGTTCCAGAGTTATTACCTCATACCTCTAAAAATTGGCTTCATCACCAAGGGGTTAAGTTCCTTTTCTTTTGTGTCTTGCGATATCCTTTGCCAAATTTTGTGCAAAATTAAAAAAATAAATTTTTCTTTTACGTTTCAATTTTTTTTTCCTTTTGTGAGTTGAAAGACTCATAATACTTTAACCCCTTTCTGCCAGCTGACGGAATAGTACATCAGCTGGCAGTATCCCCCGCTATCAGGTGGGCTCCGGCGGTGAGCCCAGCTCAAAGACACATGTCAACTGTTTTCAACAGCTGACATGTGCGCGCAATGGGCGGGAGCAGAATCGCGATCCGCCCGCGCCCATTAACTAGTTAAATGCTGCTGTCAAACTCTGTCAGCGGCATTTAACAAGCGCTGCCAGCCGTGCGGCCGGAAGTACTCGCACCGCTGACCCCTGTCATGTGATCGGGGGTCATCGGTGCGTTGCTATAACAACCAGAGGTCTCCTTGAGACCTCTATGGTTGTTGATGGCAGATTGCTATGAGCGAGCCTGTAATTCTGCTGCATCGAGGTGATCTATGCATCACCTCTATGTAGCAGAGGCGATCGAGTGGTGCCAGCTTCTAGCCTCCCATGGAGACTATTGAAGCATGCCAAAATTTTAAAAAGTGTTTTAAAAATATTAAAAAAATATAAAAGTTCAAATCACCCCCCTTTTGCCCCTTTCGAAATAAAAAAAAAAATAAAAATCAAACCTACACATATTTGGTATCGCCGGGTTCAGAATCACCTGATCTATGAATATATACAAAAAAAAGATTAATCTGATTGCTAAACGGCATAACGAGAAAAAAAAATCAAAACGCCAAAATTACGTTTTTTTTGGTCGCCACAACATTGCATTAAAATGCAACAACGGACGATCAAAAGAACGTATCTGCACCAAAATGGTATCATTAAAAACATCAGCTCGGCGCACTAAAACTAAACCCTCACCCGACCCAGGATCACGAAAAATGAAGATGCTACCGTTATCGGAAAATTGTGCATTTTTTTTTTTTTTTTTGCAAACTTTGGAAATTGTTTTTACCACTTAGATAAAAGAGAACCTAGACATGTTTGGTGTCTATGAACTCGTACTGACCTTGAGAATAATATCAGGTCTGTTTTAGCATTTAGCCCCTTTCTGTCATTGGACGTACTATTCCGTCCATGTGGGGTGGGCCCTACTTCCCAAGGACGGAATAGTACGTCCAGCGCGATCGGCCGCGCTCACGGGGGGAGCGCGGCCGGGTGTCAGCTGCCTATCGCAGCTGACATCCGGCGCTATGTGCCAGGAGCGGTCACGGACCGCCCCCGGCACATTAACCCCCGGCACACCGCGATCAAACATGATCGTGGTGTGCCGGCGGTATAGGGAAGCATCGCGCAGGGAGGGGGCTCCCTGCGTGCTTCCCTGAGACCCCCGGAGCAACGCGATGTGATCACGTTGCTCCGAGGGTCTCCTACCTCCTTCCTCGCTGCAGGTCCCGGATCCAAGATGGCTGCGGCATCCGGGTCCTGCAGGGAGGGAGGTGGCTTACCGAGTGCCTGCTCAGAGCAGGCGCTGGTAAGCCTGCTGCACTCTTAAGTGAGATCGGTGATCTGACAGAGTGCTGTGCACACTGACAGATCACCGATCTGTAATGTCCCCCCCTGGGACAAAGTAAAAAAGTAAAAAAAAAAATTCCACATGTGTTAAAAAAAAAAAATAAAAAAAATAATAAATTCCTAAATAAAGAAAAAAAATATATATATTATTCCCATAAATACATTTGTTTATCTAAATAATAAAAAAAATTAATAAAAGTACACATATTTAGTATCGCCGCGTCCGTAACGACCCAACCTATAAAACTGTCCCACTAGTTAACCCCTTCAGTAAACACCGTAAGAAAAAAAAAAAAAAAAAAGAGGCAAAAAACGCTTTATTATCATACCGCCGAATAAAAAGTGGAATAAAACGCGATCAAAAAGACAGATATAAATAACCATGGTACCGCTGAAAGCGTCATTTTGTCCCGCAAAAAAAGAGCCGCCATACAGCATCATCAGCAAAAAAATAAAAAAGTTATAGTCCTCAGAATAAAGCGATGCTAAAATAATAATTTTTTCTATAAAATAGTTTTTATCGTATAAAAGCGCCAAAACATAATAAAATGATATAAATGAGATATCGCTGTAATCGTACTGACCCGAAGAATAAAACTGCTTTATCAATTTTACCAAACGCGGAATGGTATAAACGCCTCCCCCAAAAGAAATTCATGAATAGCTGGTTTTTGGTAATTCCGCCTCACAAAAATCGGAATAAAAAGCGATCAAAAAATGTCACGTGCCAGAAAATGTTACCAATAAAAACGTCAACTCGTCCCGCAAAAAACAAGACCTCACATGACTCTGTGGTCTCAAATATAGAAAAATTATAGCTCTCAAAATGTGGTAACGCAAAAAATATTTTTTGCAATAAAAAGCGTCTTTCAGTGTGTGACGGCTGCCAATCATAAAAATCCGCTAAAAAACCCCACTATAAAAGTAAATCAAACCCCCCTTCATCACCCCCTTAGGGAAAAATTAAAAAATTAAAAAAACGTATTTATTTCCATTTTCCCATTAGGGCTAGGGTTGGGGCTAGGGTTGGGGCTAGGGTTGGGGCTAGGGTTGGGGCTAGGGTTGGGGCTAGGGTTGGGGCTAGGGTTGGGGCTAGGGTTGGGGCTAGGGTTGGGGCTAGGGTTGGGGCTAGGGTTGGGGCTAGGGTTGGGGCTAGGGTTAGGGCTAGGGTTAGGGCTAAAGTTAGGGTTAGGGTTTGGATTACATTTACGGTTGGGAATAGGGTTGGGATTAGGGTTAGGGGTGTGTCTGGGTTAGAGGTGTGGTTAGTGTTACCGTTGGGATTAGGGTTAGGGGTGTGTTTGGATTAGGGTTTCAGGTAGAATTGGGGAGTTTCCACTGTTCAGGCACATCAGGGGCTCTCCAAACGCGACATGGCGTCCGATCTCAATTCCAGCCAATTCTGCGTTGAAAAAGTAAAACAGTGCTCCTTCCCTTCCGAGCTCTCCCGTGTGCCCACACAGGGGTTTACCCCAACATATGGGGTATCAGCGTACTCAGGACAAATTGGACAACAACTTTTGGGGTCCAAGTTCTCCTGTTACCTTTGGGAAAATACAAAACTGGGGGCTAAAAAATAATTTTTGTGGGAAAAAAAGATTTTTTATTTTCATGGCTTTGCGTTATTAACTGTAGTGAAGCACTTGGGGGCTCAAAGTTCTCACAACACATCTAGATAAGTTCCTTGGGGGGTCTAGTTTCCAATATGGGGTCACTTGTGGGGGGTTTCTACTGTTTAGGTACATTAGGGGCTCTGCAAACGCAATGTGACGCTTGCAGACCAATCCATCTAAGTCTGCATTCCAAATGATGCTCCTTCCCTTCCGAGCTCTGCCATGCGCTCAAACGGTGGTTCCCCCCCCCACATATCAGGTATCGGCGTACTCAGGACAAATTGGACAACAATATTTAGGGTCCAATTTCTCCTGTTACCCTTGGAAAAATACAAAACTGGGGGCTAAAAAATTTTTGTGGGAAAAAATTTTTGTTTTATTTTTACGGCTCTGCATTATAAACTTCTGTGAAGCCCTTGGTGGGTCAAAGTGCTCACCACACATCTAGATAAGTTCCTTAGGGGGTCTACTTTCCAAAATGGTGTCACTTGTGGGGGGTTTCAATGTTTAGGCACATCAGTGGCTCTCCAAACGCAACATGGCGTCCCATCTCAATTCCTGTCAATTTTGCATTGAAAAGTCAAACGGCGCTCCTTCCCTTCCGAGCTCTCCCATGCGCCCAAACAGTGGTTTACCCCCACATTTGGGGTATCAGCGTACTCAGGACAAATTGTACAACATCTTTTGGGGTCCATTTCCTCCTGTTACCCTTGGTAAAATAAAACAAACTGGAGCTGAAGTAAATTTTTTGTGAAAAAAAGTTAAATGTTCATTTTTATTTAAACATTCCAAAAATTCCTGTGAAACACCTGAAGGGTTAATAAACTTCTTGAATGTGGTTTTGAGCACCTTGAGGGGTGCAGTTTTTAGAATGGTGTCACATTTGGTTATTTTCTGTCATATAGACCCCTCAAAATGACTTCAAATGAGATGTGGTCCCTAAAAAAAAAATGGTGTTGTAAAAATGAGAAATTGCTGGTCAACTTTTAACCCTTATAACTCCCTAACAAAAAAAAATTTTGGTTCCAAAGTTGTGCTGATGTAAAGTAGACATGTGGGAAATGTTACTTATTAAGTATTTTGTGTGACATATCTCTGATTTAATAGCATAAATATTCAAAGTTGGAAAATTTTGAAATTTTCAAAATTTTCGCCAAATTTCCATTTTTTTCACAAATAAACGCAGGTAATATCAAAGAACTTTTACCACTATCATGAAGTACAATATGTCACGAGAAAACCGTGTCAGAATCACTGGGATCCGTTGAAGCATTCCAGAGTTATAACCTTATAAAGGGACAGTGGTCAGAATTGTAAAAATTGGCCTGGTCCATAACGTGCAAACCACCCTTGGGGGTAAAGGGGTTAATGAACCTAGCAAAAAAAGCCAAACAAAAAACAAGTGTGGGATTGCACTTTTTTTGCAATTTTATCACACTTGGAATTTTTTTCCCGTTTTCTGTTACATGACATGGTAAAACCAATGGTATCGTTCAAAAGTACAACTTGTCCCCCCAAAAATATGCCCCCACATGGCCATATTGACGGAAAAATAAAAAAGTTATGGCTCTGGAAAGAAGGGGAGCAAAAAACGAAAAAAGCTCCGTGGGTGAAGGGGTTAAACGATTGCTAAAATATCTGAATAAGAAAATTTATGTGAACACTGTTAAACTGAAAAAAATGATGATCTTGTAATGTTACTTTTAAAATAGAGTAAATGAAATAAGGTGTGATTTAAAAAAAAAAAAAGTCACTGTTAGAACCATTTTTGCTCCATAAAAGCGACACAAAGGCTATGGTTATGCCATGTTCAGTACTGCACCTATCATGGTATGCTTTCCAACAGAATTCTGGTGCATTTTGCTTAATGTTCCTCCATGTGCTGTAGTATACATTGTGATACTTATCATTTGCAGGTTCTATTTCGAGACATTATATCCTAATTTTGCATTCATATGCCCTGTAAATTTTGTATTGAAGATAAGCAGTAGACTTTTAGATTAGTTTTACCAAATATGTGACCGGCACACCTTCAATATAGCAATATTCCTTTAAATGAATTACGGCCAAGCGCTGTAAATTTACAATGCATGGTCCTGGCCTTTAACCCCTTCACGCCACAGCCCTTTTTCGTTTTTGAGTTTCTGATTTTTGCTCCCCTTCTTCCCAGAGCCGTCATTTTTTCTTTCTTTTATTCCGTCAATATGGCCATATATGAGGGCTTGTTTTTTGCAGGACAAGTTGTACTTTTGAACGACACCATTGGTTTTACCATATCGTGTACTCAAAAACGGAAAAAAATTCCAAGTGCGGTGAAATTGCAAAAAAAAAGTGCAATTCTACAACTGGTTTTTGGATTTGTTTATTTACCATGTTCACCAAATGCTAAAAATGACCTGCCATTATTATTCTCCAGTCATTATATGCACCATATATATATTCATATACAGGTCCTTCTCAAAAAATTAGCATATAGTGTTAAATTTCATTATTTACCATAATGTAATGATTACAATTAAACTTTCATATATTATAGATTCATTATCCACCAACTGAAATTTGTCAGGTCTTTTATTGTTTTAATACTGATGATTTTGGCATACAACTCCTGATAACCCAAAAAACCTGTCTCAATAAATTAGCATATTTCACCCGTCCAATCAAATAAGTGTTTTTTAATAACAAACAAAAAAACCATCAAATAATAATGTTCAGTTATGCACTCAATACTTGGTCGGGAATCCTTTGGCAGAAATGACTGCTTCAATGCGGCGTGGCATGGAGGCAATCAGCCTGTGACACTGCTGAGATGTTATGGAGGCCCAGGATGCTTCAATAGCGGCCTTAAGCTCATCCAGAGTGTTGGGTCTTGCGTCTCTCAACTTTCTCTTCACAATATCCCACAGATTCTCTATGGGGTTCAGGTCAGGAGAGTTGGCAGGCCAATTGAGCACAGTAATACCATGGTCAGTAAACCATTTACCAGTGGTTTTGGCACTGTGAGCAGGTGCCAGGTCGTGCTGAAAAATGAAATCTTCATCTCCATAAAGCATTTCAGCCAATGGAAGCATGAAGTGCTCCAAAATCTCCTGATAGCTAGCTGCATTGACCCTGCCCTTGATGAAACACAGTGGACCAACACCAGCAGCTGACATGGCACCCCACACCATCACTGACTGTGGGTACTTGACACTGGACTTCAGGCATTTTGGCATTTCCTTCTCCCCAGTCTTCCTCCAGACTCTGGCACCTTGATTTCCAAATGACATGCAAAATTTGCTTTCATCAGAAAAAAGTACTTGGGACCACTTAGCAACAGTCCAGTGCTGCTTCTCTGTAGCCCAGGTCAGGCGCTTCTGCCGCTGTTTATGGTTCAAAAGTGGCTTTACCTGGGGAATGCGGCACCTGTAGCCCATTTCCTCCACACCAGACTCAGTCCACTGCTTCCTCAGGTTCCCCAAGGTCTGGAATCGGTCCTTCTCCACAATCTTCCTCAGGGTCCGGTCACCTCTTCTCGTTGTACAGCGTTTTCTGCCACATTGTTTCCTTCCAACAGACTTACCATTGAGGTGCCTTGATACAGCACTCTGGGAACAGCCTATTTGTTGAGAAATTTCTTTCTGGGTCTTACCCTCTTGCTTGAGGGTGTCAATGATGGCCTTCTTGACATCTGTCAGGTCGCTAGTCTTACCCATGATGGGGGTTTTGAGTAATGAACCAGGCAGGGAGTTTTTAAAAGCCTCAGGTATCTTTTGCATGTGTTTAGAGTTAATTAGTTGATTCAGAAGATTAGGGTAATAGGTCGTTTAGAGAACCTTTTCTTGATATGCTAATTTATTGAGACAGGTTTTTTGGGTTATCAGGAGTTGTATGCCAAAATCATCAGTATTAAAACAATAAAAGACCTGACAAATTTCAGTTGGTGGATAATGAATCTATAATATATGAAAGTTTAATTGTAATCATTACATTATGATAAATAATGAAATTTAACACTATATGCTAATTTTTTGAGAAGGACCTGTACACCAAACATGTCTAGGTTCTATGTTATTTAAGTGGTGAAAAAAAATGCAGTTTGTTTTAGAAAAAAAAAATTGCATAATTTTCCGAGACCCGAAGCATCTCCATTTTTCATGATCTCGGGTTAGGTAAGGGCTTATTTTTTGCGTGCCGAGTACACCTTTTAATTATACCACTTTAGTGTAGGTAGAATCTTTTGCTCGCCCTTGATCTGGTTAAATCTTTTTTTTTTTTAATATAGATATATTGATCGGGTGATTCTGAACGTGGCGATACCAAATATGTGTATGTTTGATTTAATATTTTTTTTTATTTTGAATGAGGCAAAAGGGGGGTGATTTGAACTTTTATATTTTAATATTTTTAAAAACTTTTTTTTTTTACTTTTGGCATGCTTCAATAGTATTCATGGTAGACTAGAAGCTGCTATAACCTGATCGCCTCTGCTACATACATGCGATAATTAGATCACCTGCATGTAGCAGAATTGCTGACTTGCTATGAGCGCCGAACACCGGGTGGTACTCATAGCAATCTGGCATTGGCAGCCATAGAGGTCAGCAGGAGACCTTTGGTTGTCATGGTGACCCACGATCACGTGACGGGTGGTCACCGTTGGGCGGATTTCAAAAATGTAACATAATTTCCAAGGGGCCATGGTAGATAGTATAACTTATAAACAGTGGATATCTTGAGACAAATGCACTGTTTCTAAAAAGTGCAGACAACTTTGTAGAACGTTTTTGTGACCAGCTGATGATCCTTAAAGGGATAATCCGAACCCCAAAAGCAAATTTCAATTAATAAATCTTGAAAAACTAATACATTTTGTAATTCAAGTCATGGCAAAATTCCCTTGCATTCACTCTGTACTGCAACCTAATGGTCCTGCTTATGTTGCCCACCTCTTATGACGATTTGTTTGAGAATCCTCCATGAATGATGGGATACTCAAATGAATCTTCATCTGCTGGCTAAAAACTGAAGCTGCTGTCACTCCCCTTTCCGCCCTGAAATGAATCATCATTGAGAGGTTGGGGGAGGCCAGGGCATTCCGACACTCCCCTTTCTTTGTTTGCCGCCCTGGACAGAAGCATCATCAGTGATGGTTGTTTCAGGGGCTGGTCCCTGCTCTGTCTTGTGAAGCGTCTCCCCCACTGTGCACAGTCTCCCCCTGTACTTTGTGCTGTCTGCTTCGATGAATAGTAATAAGCTAACTGAAAAGATGGTAACAAATTGCAAGCTTTCGAGACTACATACGTCTCTTCATCAGGCAAAGACTAAAACAAATTCTGAAGAATCACATATTTATGCACAACATAGTATAGAGAAAAAAAAAAAAAAAAAAGAGGGGAAAAAAACCATGGATAAGCTAGGTGACATGAAGCAGAATTACCATGGGTGATAAACAGTTACGTCAGCTCCCTGTCCTCTCCAACAGCTGCAGGTACCTTACCTGCAATCAGAAAAAATGTAAAACCTGTCCATTTATAATGACCACGGACAAGATAAAGATCCCCAATTCACACCAGGACTACAAGATACCAGGTACATTCAGCTGCATCACTTCTAATGTGGTGTACCTAATCATTTGTACTAAATGTCCAACTGGGGGTCTGTATGTGGGGGAGACAGGGCAGAAACTGAGAACAAGGATGAATTCTCATCGCCATACAATAAAAGAAAAAAGAATGGATATACCTGTGGCAATACATTTCTGTCTCCCAAATCATAGCATTATGGACATGAAATTACTTGTATTGAAAAGTAACTTCAAAACTCAGAGAGACAGAAGAGTCTGGGAGTATAAACTGATGACGACCTTTGACACTTTATTTATTTTTATATAGCGCTAACATATTACGCAGCGCTTTACACTCTAAATGCAGGAATGAATGTGTCACACGGATTTATGTCTTTTTACATCAACTAATGAACTTGCCCCTCAGACCATGTGGGGTCATCACAACAGAACGAGACCCTAATCACAGGACAATAAAACAATCCTTATCTAAGAATTGGCCCAATATTTATGGACGTAACTGTTTATCACCCATGGTAATTCTGCTTCATGTCACCTAGCTTATCCATGGTTTTTTTCCCCTCTTTTTTTTTTTTTTTTTTTCTCTATACTATGTTGTGCATAAATATGTGATTCTTCAGAATTTGTTCTAGTCTTTGCCTGATGAAGAGACGTATGTAGTCTCGAAAGCTTGCAATTTGTTACCATCTTTTCAGTTAGCCATTAAAAGGTATCAACCACTGAGGACTCTCAATTCTAAATATTTTTCTATCTACTGGCTAACACGGTACCAAGATATATTTCTTTCCTGTAGTAATAAGCTGGCAGCAGAGCAGTGTCACTACAGCTGACCGAGACCAGTGATGTCACCTTTTAAAGACTTATTGAAATTTACTCTTGGGTTTTGGACTGACCCTTTAAAAAAACAAAACACTCATTTATAGCACGTCAACAGTCAGACTACTACAATCACCTCAAATAAAACATCAGAGTAAAGCTATGTGCACACGTTCAGGATTTCTTGCAGAAATTTCCTGAGCAAAACCGGACATTTTCTGCAAGAAATCCGCATGCGTTTTTTTCTGCGTTTTTCTCGCGTTTTTTTGCACGTTTTTTTTTTTTTGCGTATTTTTTGCGTTTTTTTTCCGGAGATTTCCCAATGCAATTATATAGTGGGAAATCCGCAAAATTAATGAACATGCTGCGTTTTTTACCGCGATGCATTTTTTTCGCGGAAAAAAACGCATCATGTGTACAAAAATTGCGGAATGCATTCTAAATGATGGGATGCATAATGTATGCGTTTTGTAGCGTTTTTATAGCGAAAAACACGAAAAAAAATGCGAAAAATCCGCAACGTGTGCACACAGCCTAAGGCAATAAGAAGCTTAGACTTTTCAGAGAACTATTCCTTTGTTCGGGATGAAGCACAGTCAGAAATACAATAGATAAAAGTATAGTTCTGAAATCTGAGTGCTTCATGATTCAATAGCTGATCATTTGTTAGAAAAAAAATTGATTTCAGTGATAAAAACTGACATGCTACCAAGTTTGAGCAAGGTCTACTACTTTTCTGATGGCTCTTCTGCACAGTATAAAAAGAGACAAAACTTTATAAAGGTATGACATAACAAGAACAATTTTGAAGTGGCAGCTGAATGGCACTGTAGGTTTAGGAGGCACTGTGAAATTCTTGCAGCTGGAGCTAGCCTCCAGAGGACATATTCAGTCCAAATCTTAACACCCTTGCAACTGGAGTGAGAAAAATATTCCTACCATTCCGTTCAATTACTGTACTGACCAGGACTACGAAGATCCGGATCATTTGTTTAAACATCGGTTACAGGGAGCCAAACCCATCAAAGGGACTCTGCAATACCATACTTTTATTCCATGTAGTGCAACAGAAAGCAAAACAAGGATTTTTTCATTCAGCAATGACAGTGAAGTACAGGAAGTGTTTGAAGGCGGCATAAGATCGGCAATGGAGGACATAACTAGATACAGTTATGGCCAAAAGTATTGACACCCCTGCAATTCTGTCAGATAATACTCAGTTTCTTCCTGAAAATGATTGCAAACACAAATTCTTTGGTATTATTATCTTCATTTGATTTGTCTTAAATGAAAAAACACAAAAAGAATTGTCCTAAAGCCAAATTGGATATAATTCCACACCAAACATAAAAAAGGGGGTGGCCAAAAGTATTTGCACTGTTCGAAAAATCATGTGATGCTTCTCTAATTTGTGTAATTAACAGCACCTGTAACTTACCTGTGGCACCTAACAGGTGTTGGCAATAACTAAATCACACTTGCAGCCAGTTGACATGGATTAAAGTTGACTCAACTTCTGTCCTGTGTCCTTGTGTGTACCACATTGAGCATGAAGAAAAGAAAGAAGACCAAAGAACTGTCTGAGGACTTGAGAAACCAAATTGTGAGGAAGCATGAGCAATCTCAAGGCTACAAGTTCATCTCCAAAGACCTGAATGTTCCTGTGTCTACCGTGCGCTGTGTCATCAACAAGTTTAAAGCCCATGGCACTGTGGCTAACCTCCCTAGATGTGGACGGAAAGGAAAAATTGACAAGAGATTTCAACGCAAGATTGTGCGGATGTTGGATAAAGAACCTCGACTAACATCCAACCAAGTTCAAGCTGCCCTGCAGTCCGAGGGTACTACAGTGTCAACCCGTACTATCCGTCGGCGTCTGAATGAAAAGGGACTGTATGGTAGGAGACCCAGGAAGACCCCACTTCTTACCCCGAGACATAAAAAAGCCAGGCTGGAGTTTGCCAAAACTTACCTGACAAAGCCTAAAACGTTTTGGAAGAATGTTCTCTGGTCAGATGAGACAAAAGTAGAGCTTTTTGGCCAAAGGCATCAACATAGAGTTTACAGGAGAAAAAAAGAGGCATTCAAAGAAAAGAACACGGTCCCTACAGTCAAACATGGCGGAGGTTCCCTGATGTTTTGTGGTTGCTTTGCTGCCTCTGGCACTGGACTGCTTGACCGTGTGCATGGCATTATGAAGTCTGAAGACTACCAACAAATTTTGCAGCATAATGTAGGGCCCAGTGTGAGAAAGCTGGGTCTCCCTCAGAGGTCATGGGTTTTCCAGCAGGACAATGACCCAAAACACACTTCAAAAAGCACTAGAAAATGGTTTGAGAAAGCACTGGAGACTTCTAAGGTGGCCAGCAATGAGTCCAGACCTGAATCTCATAGAAAACCTGTGGAGAGATCTAAAAATGGCAGTTTGGAGAAGGCACCCTTCAAATATCAGGGACCTGGAGCAGTTTGCCAAAGAAGAATGGTCTAAAATTCCAGCAGAGCATTGTAAGAAACTCATTGATGGTTACCGGAAGCGGTTGGTCGCAGTTATTTTGGCTAAAGGTTGTGCAACCAAGTATTAGGCTGAGGGTGCCAATACTTTTGTCTGGCCCATTTTTGGAGTTTTGTGTTAAATGATCAATGTTTTGCTTTTTGCTTCATTCTCTTTTGTGTTTTTTTCATTTAAGACAATTTAAATGAAGATAATAATACCAAAGAATTTGTGTTTGCAATCATTTTCAGGAAGAAACTGAGTATTATCTGACAGAATTTCAGGAGTGTCAATACTTTTGGCCACAACTGTATGTAACATGTGAATATGATTGGCACTGGTGGCTGGCTAATGTACTCCCAAAGATTATGGTAATGTAGAAGTGAATTATCTGCACCTTGTGCCTCCATCACTGTCCTTTTTGTATCCATGAAAACCAGACATTTTGAAAGTAAACAGAAATCAGATATTATGACTCAAAGATGTGTGCTGGCACCATACACAGGTGCTGCCTTTAATGCATGGGGTAAGCAGGGAACCAGACCTTGCAGGAACACGGGTGCATGTAAAATAGCATGAACAGCACATTAGAAAAAAACATGCTCACTTTCCTTTAAAACGTTTCTTCTTTATTGGAAAATTAAAACATTAAGTTTGTAGGGGTGAATGGAATTCTTGAAAGACGACAGCCGTTTCTCAATAACTGGAGCTTCAACAGACCCTTTTTTCCAAAAATCATATATTAACTCAGGTGGAGCCAAACCCCATAAACTTAGTAAGAGATTGTGGACGAGATTATATTTCACTCAGTAGAAGAGACAAATTGATGATAAGAGGTCAGTTTAAAGACTTACTATTCAACAACCCCTTAACAACATTGACGTGTATATATACGTCATATGTCATGTCTGCCCCTTTGATGTGGGCGCTGAGCCCACATCTTTTCCTGCACATGACAGCTGATTTCATCAGCTAACGTGCTCCTAACATCCACGGGTGGAATAGCGATCCTCCTGCTGCTGCTAACATGTTAAATACAGCTATCAATCTCTGAAGCGTCACTAGCTCCGCCCATCAGCCCCCTGTCACATGATTATGGGACCCCAAAGGGTTGGCATGACAACTCGGGGTCTGCAGGAGACTCCCGTGGTTGTCATTGCCAGTCTGCTATGAGCGCCACCCCGTGGCCAGCTTTCTTAGCAGATGATGATTTCTGCTGCACATAGCAGGACTGAAGCCCTGTAGCACAAGCGATCAGAAGATCACAGCATCAAGTCTCCTAAGGAGACCATTGAAGCAGGTAAAAAGTGTAAAAATGTTATTTAAAAAATGTTCACAAATTTTCTTCTTGTTACACCGTTTAGCGATCAGATTAACTTTTCATATTTTGCTAAACATCTAATCTATCAAAATATAAAAAGTTAATCCGATACATCGTATCTAACCCAAAATGGAGACGCTAGGGGTCTTTGAAAATGTGTTTTTTTGTTTTTTTTTTAAACTTTGGATTTTTTTCTATACATGTTTTGTATCTACGAACTCTTAATGACCTGGAGACTCATAATGGCAGGTCTGGTTTAGCTGTTGTGGAATTGCAGTTTTTTTTTGCAATTTTACCGCCCTTTGAATTTTTTTTTCCCGTTTTCCAGTAGACAATATAATAAAACCAATGGTGTCGTTCATAAGTACAACTCATCCTGCAAAAAGAAGCTCTCACATGGCCATATTGAGTGGAAAATAAAAAAGTTATGGCGCTGGGAAGAATGGGAGCAAAAAACGGAAACTGAAAAACCCAAGATGGTGAAGGGGTTAAAGTGAATCGGTCATCATGATTTTGCAAAGTAAACTACAGACATTGTCAAGTTGACGCTGGTACACTGATTAAAATGATACCTTGGTGGATGAGATCTGTTTTGTGGTTGTTTAATCTGTGTTTGAAGTTTTCAGTTAATGAGATTTTCGTGCTACAGGGCTGCCTGTCAGACCCGACCAGTTATTTTGACCGATCAGGACTGATGAACCCTTTGAATACCGCTGTCAGTCGTGACAGTGGTATTTAAGTTGGTACAAGAGTGTCATAAGACCCCCTTAGTAACCATCGGACGCCCGCAATGAGAATCGCGGGTCACGATGGTTGCCATGGTATCTTGAGGTCATGTGATGACCCCAGGGTACGATGGCATGTGAGATCCAGCAATAAGCTGAGTTTCACAAGCACAGTTGGTGAGACACTGACAATCTCATACACTGCTGGACATGAGTACATCTTCCTCTTGACAAATACCCCATAGATTCTCTATAGGGTTAAGGTCAGGTGAGTTTGCTGGCTAATCATGCACAGTGATACAGTTGTTTTTAGACCAGGTATTGGTGCTTTTGGCAGTGTGGACAGGTGCCAAGTCCTGCTGGAGAATGAAATTTCCATCTCCAAAAAGCTTGTTGGCAGAGGGAAGAATTAAGTGCTCTAAAATGTCATGGTAGACTGCTGCGCTGACTTTGGTCTTGATAAAACACAGTGGACCTACACCAGCAGATGACATGGCTCCCCAAACCATCACTGATTGTGGAAACTTCACACTAGACCTCAAGCAGCTTGGATTGTGCGTCTCTCCACTCTTCCTCCGAACTCTGGGACCTTGATTTCCAAATGAAATACTAAATTTACTTTCATCTGAAAACATCTTGGACCACTGACCAACAACATAGTTCTTTTTCTCCTTGGCCCTGGTAAGACTCTTCTGACGTTGTCTATTGGTTATGGGTGACTTGACACAAGGAATGTGACACTTGTAGCCCATGTCCTGGATACGTCTGTGTGTGGTGGCTCTTAAAGCAATGACTCCAGCAGCAGTCCATTCCTCGAAATGTTTGAATGGCCTTTTCTTAACAATTCTTTCAAGGCTGCGGTTATCCCGGTTGCTTGTGCACCTTTTTACTACCACACTTTTTCCTTCCACTCAACTTTCCATTAATATGCATGGATACAGCACTCTGTGAACAGACAGCTTCTTTATCAATGACCTTTTGTGGCTTACCCTCCTTGTAGAGTGTGCCAATGACTGCCTTCTGGACATCTGTCAAGTCAGCAGTCTTCCTCATGATTGTGGAGTGTACTGAAACAGACTAAGGGACCTTTTTAAACGCTTATGAAGCCTTTGCTGGTGTTTTTGTTAATTATTCTAATTTACTGAGATAATGACTTTTGGGTTTTCATTGGCTGTAAGCCATAATCATCAACATGAACAGAAATAAACACTTGAAATACATCACACTGTTTGTAATGACTCTATATAATATATGAGTTGATCTTGAAAATCTTGACCGTTATCTTTTTCTTTGCAGAAAAACTTCGTAAAGCTCTTCCGGATTCTGAGGAGCTGGCTAAGCTTTTGCCTGACTTTCAAAAGCTAGGTGAAAGCTTAAGCTATTTAAAAGGATGGCTGTCATCAGGTGGGAAAGATTTGTAAGCTTGTCCGTAATAGAATCTGCAGGAATTTTTATATTTTCCATACTGAATTTGAGAATCATTATTCACAATGATTTTTATAACAGAATTAACGCTATAAAGCAAAGCCCCCCAAAAAACATTGCTGATCTGTTTTCACAATTTCACCACAAAAAACAAACCAATATACGTTGATGGAAAAAATAAAGTTTTGCCTCTTGGAAGACTGAGGAAAAAACAAAAACACAAAAATGTAAAATCGCCTAGACTTTAAAGGGTTAAGCAAAGAAAAATAAAGGAAAACTCAGATTCGGGAGCACTTTTAACTAATGAATTCGTAGGTATAAGGAATGAAAATTAATTAAAAAAAAAAAAAAAAAAAAAGGTAGAACACTTGGTGAGTGGACATTTTTCTTTTTACCAATCACCACTGCATTGTGCCTGCTTATATATAAAAAAAAAAGAAAAATCTCTTTGCCAATACTGCGACTCTTTTCCCAAACGCCCTGATACGGCTTCCATAAGTTATAGGCCACAGGTGAAGAAACAGAATACACACATCTATGTGTGCGGAGAGTGGGAAGCACAGGAGAATAACACTCCAAGCAATAATATTAAGCAGAATTACCTACTGCCTGGGGGGAAGCTTTATTAATCAAACACAATATTCAGGTTTCATTCAAACTTTTTTTTATTATTCTTCAATAAAACAAATCACAGGAATTCAATGTGTTTAGGTGATACCTCTCCAGGAAGCAAAATAAACAAAAAAAAAACAAACTGTTTTTGTTCTCTCACGTATAAATGTGAACATTAAACACAATATCACAAAACGTAAAAAATAAAATCTCAATGCTTCATCCTGCAATATTTTCCTTTTCTTTTATACTTTTTTTTTATCCTATTACAATTAAAAGTGAATTAAAAGAAGAAAAAAAAAATGTTTTGGAAGATCAAATATTACCCCTAATCCTCCTTGCTGCCCCGTGACTCAGTGTAAGACGACTAGCTGGTGCAGAAGCCTTTCCCTCTGCTCGGTCTGTGGTTAAAGATTGCCCACTCCACCCATTGACTAAGTGGCATGGCTTTAGTCGCCACCAGTTGGCCAGGAAATGATTAGGAGGAGATTAACCCTTGTGTTCTCCCCAGAATTTCTACAAGATTGACTGAAGATCAAACAGTATATGCTGCATACTAACAAAATGTTCCTTCTAGATTTAGTGTAACGTTAAGATCTTTTGAAGCAGGTTTAGAAATTGAGGCAATCTTTGCTCTTGAAAGTCTTGACCGTTATCTTTCTATTTGCAGAAAAACTCTGTAAAGCTCTTCTGGATTCTGAGGAGCTGGCTAAGTTTTTGCCGGACTTTCAAAAGCTAGGCGAAAGCTTAAGCTATTTAAAAGGATGGCTGTCATTAGGTGGGAAAGCGTTTTTTAAGCTTAGGCATAGTAAAATCTGCAAGAATTTTATATTTTCTTATTGTCTGAATTAAAAAAAAAAATAAAACAAAAAAAAAACACTTTGGGTCACTCTTCAGTAATGGAATTTTGATGTTTTATCTTAAAGCTTAGTAATCTGAAACTTATTTTTATTATTCTCCTTCCTATTATATTTTTTATTACTATTTTATTTTTATTACTATTGTCATTATTGTTATAACAATAGCATGGGCAGTATGGTGGCTCAGTGGATAGCACTTTTACTTTGCAGCACAGGTCCTGTGTTCAAATCCCACTGAGGGCAACATCTGCCAGGAGTTTGTATGTTCTCCCCGTGTTTGTGTGGGTTTCCTCCGGGTTCTACAGTTTCCTCCCACATTGCAAAGACATACTGATAGAGAATTTAGATTGTGAGCCCCAGTGTGGCAGTGATGATAATGTCTATAATGTGCAGTGTAATAAAATGACACTATATAAGTGAATAAAATAAAAAAAAATATTTTTAAAGCACCATTAATTCAATAGATACATAAGTTCAGTAATTAAGTTAACAGTGACGGACTGGTACAGATGACCCTCGCAGGCCTACTGTCTACAAGGTGTTGGTGAAGGAGACAGCAGGTTGGGGAGTTGGAGCAGCTCCTTTGGTGGCGATGTGGCAGCGGGGTTATTGCTCACAAGTAGTAAGGGGAGACTTTGAGAGAAAATGAGCAAGCTTTTCTTCAGTGATGGTGGGAATATGGCATTGGTTCATTGTGCAGAGGAGTTTGTGGGGGCTGTATGTTAAAGCTCTTTGATGTGGTCAGTCTTGTTTTTGAAATGCGCAGCAGAGTCTTCTGCTAAAATGAGTGAGGTCTGAGGGGGCTTCGGTAAATGGAGGAGACAGTTAAGTGATGAATAATTGTTTGGCTTTGTGGGGTAGAAAAGATACAAGACTTGTGAAGTAGTCCTGTTTAGTGGAGGGTGTATCCTGCTACACCCGCATTCAGAGCCCACATCTAAGTGCTATTTACACCATGTTGTGGTCAGTACCAAACGGGGAGGGAATGAAACCATCTCATCCAAACTCTCTCCACACTTAGCGCTCACCTTGAATCACTGTACAGAAATGTATAGTGTGAGGTAAGAAACCAGCAGAGCGCGGCTCCTGCTACAATCACTATATTGCAACGTGGAGGCGAGACAGATTTCAGTTTTTTTCCTAGAACTTGAATTCTGCCCTTAAAGAGGATATCCAGTACTTCATAAAAAAAAAAAAATGTACCTAAGCACTAACAGGCAGGAAATTGCAGCTTACCTGCATGTAGTGCACAGCGCCGTTCTTCCCTGATACAGAACGGTCACAGACGCTCCTGCTGGGAATTCAGAAGCTTCTGCTGAGATCACATCTACAGAGAGGAGGCTTCTTTTTTGCTCCGCTCTGTTGATGGGGCGGGACTTCTGATGTCATTCTGATTGACAGCCGGATCCTCGCTGCCTAACTGGCCGGAAGTCCCGCCCTGTCGCTTCAGTAGAATGAGCTCCCAGCAGGAGTGGTCTGTGACCGCTCTGTGCCGGGGCAAAATAGTGCTTACATTTTTAGTTTTTATTATAAAGTCCCTGGTACCCCCTTTAATTGAATGGATTTTCTAGTACAATCACCATCCTGAGAAGGGCTATCTACTAGTATGCCATATGAACAGAAAAATCAGCTTTTTCCATCAGAAACAATTATGCAAATTGTAATAATGTCTAATTGGCAGTCCTCAGTGATTTATCGCTATGTTGAATGGGTAATTTGTTTGATATTTTCGTAATTAGCCAGCAAATCTGTACTGTTAAAACCAAATAGAAACTTGCATTTTATCTAAAGAAGTTGTCTGTACTGATATGGGGAGTTACGAGTAATTTGTACCACAGGAGAAATACTGTTAAACTAAAACCATGGCGGAATTGCTTTTTTTTTCACACGATTTCATCACACTTGGAAGTTTTGTTCCCGTTTCCAAGTACATTAGACTGTAAAATGAATGATGTAATTCAAAGCTACAACTCATCCTAAAAACAAGCCCTCAGACAGCTATGTTGATGGAAAATTCAAAAAGCTATGGCTCTTGGAAGAAGTAAAAGAAAAAAATCTAAAGGGCAGAAATGAAAAATCGCCCTTTTAAGGGGTTAGCAGAGAAAAAAAAGAGAACTCAGATTCAAAAGTGCTTCTGGCCAATTAATGGATTGCGTATAAGGAAAGTACTAAAAAATGAAAAGTAAAACTTTATCACTCAGTACCGTAATCTGCCTTCAGATTGAAAAAAACCTCTGCCAAGGTTGCTGCAATCCTTTTCATGAACTCCATGCGTGCATAGGGATGGAAACTCAGAAGTGTAACGCTCAGACTTGTTCCACGCTTCTTTAGCATCCAGCCCACAAGGATCTCATCCACCAAATGCAATATTCAGTGTTCCTGTTTTATTCTTCATTGAAACAAATAAATCATAAGAACTGTGACATTACAGGACTTCGCAAAATACACAAAAAATAAAGTGTGTTTTTTAGGTCTTTCCGGACTAAATAAACACTTAACATCAGAAAATGCCTAAAAAAATCTTAACTCTTCATCCTGTAATCGTCTCCCTTTCTTTGACTGTGTTTTTTTTTCTTTCTCCGATTACAATTAAAAGTAAATCTGTGTCTCAGGATCTCCGTGGTTCTCCCTCACTGTCCCATGTCTTGCTTTTAGATGACTGGCACAGGCCCTCTGCGAGGTCTGTAGTTAGAAGATTGCCTACCCCTGCCCATTGACTAGGTGGGCATGTCCACCAAATGTGAACTGATCAGGAAGATATTAACCCTTGTGTTCTGCGCAGAATTTCTACAAGATTGTCTGTTTTGGGATCATACAGAAAATGCTGCTCACTAACAAAACTTTCCCTTCTAGGTTTAGTGTTACTTTACTATCTTTTAAAGCAAGTTTAGAACATTAAGGTGTTTGTTGGTCTTGAAACCTCTTGACCGTTGTCTTTTTCTATTTGCAGATAAACTCAGTAAAGCTCTTCCGGATTCTGAGGAGCTGGCTAAGCTTATGCCAGACTTTGAGAAGCTAGGAGAAAGCTTAAGCTATTTAAAAGGATGGCTGTCATCAGGTGGGAAAGATGTGTAAGCTTGTCCATAATGGAGTTAGCAAGAATTCCAGATTTTCTTATTTACCATATTAGAAAAAAACATTTGTGGTCATTCATCAATAATGTCATTTTCTTTTTTTATTCTTAAGCCTAGTAAACTGAAACTTACTGTATGGACCCTTTGTCAGCTTGATCTAAAGTCTAGAATTTTCTAATTGCATCACAGCAGCTTAACTGTGGTTCAAGGAAGGGATGTCAAATATCGGTACATAATATAGTGACTTCCAGTACAGTATAGTGGCTTCCATTTTCCCTAATATGGCATATGGACAGGAAAAAAAGGCTTCTTCCACTCCAAACATTTATGTAATAAATGCTTGATAGTGCTTAGTCAGTCATGTTGAATGAGTAATATTTTGATTGATATGGTGGAATTTTGTTACAGGGAACCTGTCCGTCCCCCCCAAAATCGAAGAGCTAAGCCCACCAGCATCAGGGGCTTGTCTACAGCATTCTGGAATGCTGTAGATAAGCCCCCGATGTAACCTGAAAGATGAGAAAAAGAGGTTAGATTATACTCACCCAGAGGTGGTCCGGTTCTGGTCCGATCGGCGTCCCGTTACGGTCCGGCGCCTCCTATCTTCATAGGATGACATCTTATCTTCACGCTGCGGCTCTGGCGCAGGTGTACTTTGTCTGCCCTGTTGAGGTCAGAGCAAAGTACTGTAGTGGGCAGGTGCTGGGCCTCTCTGACCTTTCCCAGCACCTACGCACTGCAGTACATTGCTCTGCCCTCAACAGGGCAGACAAAGTACGCCTGCGCTGGAGCCACGGCAGGAAGCAAAGAGGACATCATCGTAAGAAGATGGGAGGCCCCGGACTGCGACGCCCATTGGACCGCCCTATGGGAGGTGGAGCCACATATTCATTACTGTAATGAGCGGTACCATGTGACCGCTCAGTACAGGAAGAAGCCAGGGACCGCAACAGGAGCAGGTGAGTATAATTAGACAGCCCCCGCTCCCCCTCCCCTGCCGACCCCTGGGTATGACTCGAGTATAAGCGGAGAGGGGGACTTTCAGCCCAAAAAAATGGGCTGAAAATCTCGGCTTATACTCGAGTATATACGGTATATATTAATTGAAATATAAACACTGTGCTGTAACTATTTCTAGATATAGATACAGTACAAACCAAAAGTTTGGACACACCTTCTAATAATGATATATAGTACCTTATAGAAAGCAATACCAGACTAAAATAATCATGCAGGGCATATAATGATGCCTGAACCAGAGGCTCAACCGTGTGTGTGTGTGTGTGTGTGTGTGTGTGTGTGTGTGTGTGTGTGTGTGTGTGTGTGTGTGTGTGTGTGTGTGTGTGTGGGGATAGATAGATAGATACCGTAGATAGATATATAGATAAATAGATTAACATTCTCATTTAAAGATTTTTCTGTATTTTCATGACTATGAAAATTGTACATTCACACTGAAGGCATCAAAACTATGAATTAACACGTGGAATTATATACTTAACAAAAGTGTGAAACAACTAAAAATATGCCTTATATTCTAGGTTCTTCAGAGTAGCCACCTTTTGCTTTGATGACTGCTTTGCACACACTCTTGGCATTCTCTTGATGATCTTCAAGAGGTAGTTACCAGAAATGGTCTTCCAACAATCCTGAAGGAGTTCCCAGAGATGCTTAGCACTTGTTGGCCCTTTTGCCTTCAGTCTGCGGTCCAGCTCACCCCAAACCATCTCGATTGGGTTCAGGTCTGGTGACTGTGAAGGCCAGGTCATCTGGCGTAGCACCCCATCACTCTCCTTCTTGGTCAAATAGCCCTTACACAGCCTGGATATGTGTTTGGGGTCATTGTCCTGTTGAAAAATAAATGATGATCCAACTAAACGTAAACCGGATGGAATAGCATGCCGCTGCAAGATGCTGTGGTAGCCATGCTGGTTCAGTAGGCCTTCAATTTTGAATAAATCCCCAACAGTGTCACCAGCAAAGCACCCCCACACCATCACACCTCCTCCTCCATGTTTCACGGTGGGAACCAGGCATGTAGAGTCCATCCCCTTTTCTGCGTCGCACAAAGACACGGTGGTTGGAACCAAAGTTCTCAAATTTGGACTCATCAGACCAAAGCACAGATTTCTACTGGTCTAATGTCCATTCATTGTGTTCTTTAGCCCAAACAAGTCTCTTCTGCGTGTTGCCTGTCCTTAGCAGTGGTTTCCTAGCAGCTATTTTACCATGAAGGCCTGCTGCACAAAGTCTCCTCTTAACAGTTGTTGTAGAGATGTGTCTGCTGCTAGAACTCTGTGTGGTATTGACCTGGTCTCTAATCTGAGCTGCTGTTAACCTGCGGTTTCTGAGGCTGGTGACTCGGATAAACTTCTCCTCAGAAGCAGAGGTGACTCTCGGTCTTCCTTTCCTGGGGCGGTCCTCATGTGAGCCAGTTTCTTTGTAGCGCTTGATGGTTTTTGCCACTGCACTTGGGGACACTTTCAAAGTTTGCCCAATTTTTCGTACCGACTGACCTTCATTTCTTAAAGTAATGATGGCCACTCATTTTTCTTTATTTAGCTGCTTTTTTCTTGCCATAATACAAATTCTAACAATCTATTCAGTAGGACTATCAGCTGTGTATCCACCATACTTCTGCAGAACACAACTGGTGGTCCCAACCCCATTTATAAGGCCGGTGTCACACTGGCATGTTGCATCGGATGCGAGAGCATCGGATGCCGTATGCTAATGACACTCGGCTCCTGCTCGCAGCAGAGCAGGAGCCGAGTGTCATGCGTCTGTGCTCCGATTCTCTCGCAGGGAGGATCGGAGCACAGCTGCGGAGGAGGCGGAGAAATGAATTTCTCCATCTCCTCCATTGCTGGGGTCCACTTATAACGCACATCACTCGGATAATATCCAAGTGATGTGCGTTGTCTCACTCGCACCCATAGGCTTATGGGTGCGAGTGAGCCGAGAGTTTTCCTCGGTCCGAGACAATCGCAGCATGCTGCGATTGTCTCGGACCGAGGAAAACGGCCGACAAAAAGTCGGCTGGTGGGAGCTGCCCCATAGCTGAACATTGGTCCGAGTGCAATGCGTTTTTTTATCGCATTGCACTCAGCCGTTTAAAACGTCAGTGTGACGCCGGCCTAAGGCAAGAAATGCCACTTATTAAACCTGACAGGGCACACCTGTGACGTGAAAACCATTCCTGGTGACTACCTCTTGAAGCTTAAGAGAATGCCAAGAGTGTGCAAAGCAGTCATCAAAGCAAAAGGTGGCTACTTTGAAGAACCTAGAATATAAAGCATAATTTCAGTTGTTTCACACTTTTTTTGTTAAGTATATAATTGCACATGTGTTAAATCATAGTTGTGATGCCTTCAGTGTGAATGTACAATTTTCATAGTCATGAACATACAGAGAAATCTTTAAATGAGGTGTGTCCAAACTTTTGGTCTGTTCTGTAGATATACCGTAGATAGATACAGTGGGGCAAAAAAGTATTTAGTCATTCAGCAATAGTGCAAGTTCCACCACTTAAAAAGATGAGAGGCGTCTGTGATTTACATCATAGGTAGACCTCAACTATGGGAGACAAACTGAGACAAAAAAATCCAGAAAATCACATTGTCTGTTTTTTTAACATTTTATTTGCATATTATGGTGGCAAATAAGTATTTGGTCAGAAACAAAATTTCATCTCAATACTTTGTAATATATCCTTTGTTGGCAATGGCAGAGGTCAAACGTTTTCTGTAAGTCTTCACAAGGTTGCCACACACTGTTGTTGGTATGTTGGCCCATTCCTCCATGCAGATCTCCTCTAGAGCAGTGATGTTTTTGGCTTTTCGCTTGGCAACACGGACTTTCAACTCCCTCCAAAGGTTTTCTATAGGGTTGAGATCTGGAGACTGGCTAGGCCACTCCAGGACCTTGAAATGCTTCTTACGAAGCCACTCCTTCGTTGCCCTGGCGGTGTGCTTTGGATCATTGTCATGTTGAAAGACCCAGCCACGTTTCATCTTCAATGCCCTTGCTGATAGAAGGAGGTTTGCACTCAAAATCTCACGATACATGGCCCCATTCATTCTTTCATGTACCCGGATCAGTCGTCCTGGCCCCTTTGCAGAGAAACAGCCCCAAAGCATGATGTTTCCACCACCATGCTTTACAGTAGGTATGGTGTTTGATGGATGCAACTCTGTATTCTTTTTCCTCCAAACACGACAAGTTGTGTTTCTACCAAACAGTTCCAGTTTGGTTTCATCAGACCATAGGACATTCTCCCAAAACTCCTCTGGATCATCCAAATGCTCTCTAGCAAACTTCAGACGGGCCCAGACATGTACTGGCTTAAGCAGTGGGACACGTCTGGCACTGCAGGATCTGAGTCCATGGTGGCGTAGTGTGTTACTTATGGTAGGCCTTGTTACATTGGTCCCAGCTCTCTGCAGTTCATTCACTAGGTCCCCCCGCGTGGTTCTGGGATTTTTGCTCACCGTTCTTGTGATCATTCTGACCCCACGGGGTGGGATTTTGCGTGGAGCCCCAGATCGAGGGAGATTATCAGTGGTCTTGAATGTCTTCCATTTTCTAATTATTGCTCCCACTGTTGATTTCTTCACTCCAAGCTGGTTGGCTATTGCAGATTCAGTCTTCCCAGCCTGGTGCAGGGCTACAATTTTGTTTCTGGTGTCCTTTGACAGCTCTTTGGTCTTCACCATAGTGGAGTTTGGAGTCAGACTGTTTGAGGGTGTGCACAGGTGTCTTTTTATACTGATAACAAGTTTAAACAGGTGCCATTACTACAGGTAATGAGTGGAGGAAAGAGGAGACTCTTAAAGAAGAAGTTACAGGTCTGTGAGAGCCAGAAATCTTGATTGTTTGTTTCTGACCAAATACTTATTTGCCACCATAATATGCAAATAAAATGTTAAAAAAACAGACAATGTGATTTTCTGGATTTTTTTGTCTGTTTGTCTCCCATAGTTGAGGTCTAACTATGATGTAAATTACAGACGCCGCTCATCTTTTTAAGTGGTGGAACTTGCACTATTGCTGACTGACTAAATACTTTTTTGCCCCACTGTATACCATGGATAGATCTCAATAGATATGGATAGATTTTATTGTTAGAGCACAGTGTGTCCTGTGTTGGTACCTCACCAGTTCTGTGCATAAAGGGGTCTGGCTCATTTCAGTAACTAAGCCATCCGCCATCTCTGTCTCGGTCAATGCTTAACCAGATATTAAAACACAAAGCATAAATTTTGTGGTCCAATTGAGATCTAAAGATTGGGGTATAATTTTTTTTTTCTCAACCATACGACTCCTTTAACCCTCATCCTATGGCAGTACCATGCATGCTTGTCCAGTTGAAGCATGTTAGATACAGCTAGATTTTACCTAAAGGTAAGTAAGCTATATGTTTGCACATAGATGAATGGTGGTGGTAATCTCTATTTAATCGATGTGTATGTTATGGGGAGATCAGCTTTTCTCTGCATTTGCGCATTTATTATGTCAAATTTAACATATTTGTATTAATTTGTCTAATTAGTAATTACCTCTACAGTTCTTACTGTACTGTCCAACATGTCTGGTCTTTTTCTTGTACTTGTCATTAATAAGGAGCACAGAGCAAGGAGTCTGAATTCCTTTCCAGGTTTTGCTAATATACTTTCATGCCTCACAATATTTTTTTCATCTTTTTTTTATTTTGCTGATTTTTCACAGGTCACAATTTGGTTAGAGAAGTCATAGGACCTTCTGATCTGCTTCTGTTAGGTGTGTAATGTCCTCTCTGCTGGAAATGCAAACGTGTTCAGTGCAATATTACTGCATATTCATGTGCAGAATAACAGAAGAGACAGTATGGGAGGGTGGTCAGTCAAATGAGAAGCTGTAGAAATAAGGTTTGGGGGCTTTTTTTCAATGCAAGGCTGACATTTATTTAAGTAAAGTAAGGCAGTCTCTGAGACGTCATTAGTAAAGAATGTAAAGTGCTAAAACTTTAGGATATAGGTAACATTGCAAGTGAGCACTGTGTATGGAATTTTGTGTGTCCAGGCAAGGCATGCCTTATCAAATATGATCAGATCTGCAACAGAGCCTCCAAATAGGGTGTCTAATGCACATAGGAACATACCCTAACTCAGTGTGACACCTTTTCGAGCCAATCCAAAATTGCATTAAAAAAATAGCGTTCTCGTAGAAGATGACTCAAACGCATGAGTAAGAAGCCCACAATCTATATTGATAAATCTGGTAAAGGAATAAAGGGTTGGTCTCCTAAAAATGTTGCTGTTTTGGAGTGGTTTCAATGTATATTCTACATATAGCGTTTTAGGTACTTTGGCAAAGGACACAGAAAATATTAAAGTTTTAGCATTTTACATGCCCAAACTAATAAAATGATCTCAAGTCTTGGACAGTATCATTTAACAAGGTGTTTTAGAGTGCAAACTGCATTCATTAAATAGACCCCTTAGACTTAATGGTTTTGGTATTCTTATTTTAAAAATCCATGTCAGAATGGCTATATAAATTAGTACAAAAAATAGGATATATTTTTTGTACTAATTTATATAGCCATTCTGACATGGATTTTTATATGGGTCTATACCCATTTCAAGATATTAATAAATCTTGGTGGTACCTCAAGTGTATCCTATTCATACCATTACCACCAAGTAGAGCAATAAGTAATGTATTAATGTATAGCATAATTGTCTCAAGTTAAATCCAATCTTTATTAATACACACAAAAAGGCCGACAGAAAAAAAACATAAAAAGGCCCTTTTAAACCCATTAAAAAAAATCTCGAATGTAGGAAAGTGTGGTTGCAGGTTAATTAAAGGTACATTATAATCCCAGATATTGCTTTTGAACAGTCTGAGTGTATATTCATAGACTGAGGCCCCCAATAGCCATAATGATATATAGTACCTTATAGAAAGCAATACCAGACTAAAATAATCATCCAGGGCATATAATGATGCCTGAACCACAGGCTCAACCTTGTGTGTGTGTATGTAGATAGATAGATAGATAGTTAGATAGTTAGATACCGTAGATAGATATATAGATAGATAGATTCACATTCTCATTTAAAGATTTTTCTGAATTTTCATGACTATGAAAATTGTACATTCACACTGAAGGCATCAAAACTATGAATTAACACATGTGGAATTATATACTAAAAAAAAGTGTGAAACAACTGAAAATATGTCTTCCATTCTAGGTTCTTTAAAGTAGCCACCTTTTGCTTTGATGACTGCTTTGCACACTCTTGGCATTCTCTTGATGAGCTTCAAGAGGTAGTCACCGGGAATGGTTTTCTCTTCACAGGTGTGCCCTGTCAGGTTTAATAAGTGGGATTTCTTGCCTTATAATTGGGGTTGGGACCATCAGTTGTGTTGTGCAGAAGTCTGGTGGATACACAGCAGATAGTCCTATTGAATAGACTGTTAGAATTTTTAATATGGCAAGAAAAAAGTCGGTAAGTAAGGTAAAACGAGTGGCTGTCATTACTTTAAGAAATGAAGGTCAGTAAGTCCGAAAAATTGGGCAAACTTTGAAAGTGTCCCCAAGTGCAGTGGCAAAAACCATCAAGCGCTACAAAGAAACTGGCTCACATGAGGACTGCCCCAGGAAAGGAAGACCAAGAGTCACCTCTGCTTCTGAGGAGAAGTTTATCAGAGTCACCAGCATCAGAAATCGCAGGTTAACAGCAGCTCAGATTAGAGACCAGGTCAATGCCACACAGAGTTCTAGCAGCAGACACATTTCTACAACAATTGTTAAGAGGAGACTTTGTGCAGCAGGCCTTTATGGTAAAATAGCTGCTAAGAAACCACTGCTAAGGACAGGCAACACGCAGAAGAGACTTGTTTGGGCTAAAGAACACAAAGAATGGCCATTAGACCAATGGAAATCTGTACTTTGGTCTGAGTCCAAATTTGAGATCTTTGGTTCCAACCACTGTGTCTTTGTGCGGCGCAGAAAAGTTGAACGGATGGACTCTACATGCCTGGTTCCCACCATGAAGCATGGAAGAGGAGGTGTGATGGTGTGGGGGTGCTTTGCTGGTGACACTGTTGGGGATTTATTCAAAATTGAAGGCATACTCAACCAGCATGGCTACCACAGCATCTTGCAGCGGCATGCTATTCCATCCGGTTTGCGTTTAGTTGGACCATCATTTATTTTTCAACAGGACAATGACCCCCAAACACACCTCCAGGCTGTGTAAGGGCTATTTGACCAAGAAGGAGAGTGATGGGGTGCTACGCCAGATGACCTGGCCTCCACAGTCACCAGACCTGAACCCAATCGAGATGCTTTGGGGTGAGCTGGACCGCAGAGTGAAGGCAAAAGGGCCAACAAGTGCTAAGCATCTCTGGGAACTCCTTCAACATTGTTGGAAGACCATTCCTGGTGATTACCTCTTGAAGCTCATCAAGAGGATGCCAAGAGTGTGCAAAGCAGTCATCAAAGCAAAAGGTGGCTACTTTGAAGAACCTAGAATATAAGACATAATTTCAGTTGTTTCACACTTTTGTTTTGTATATAATTCCACATGTGTTAATTCATAGTTTTGATGCCTTCATTGTGAATGTACAATCTTCATAGTCATGAAAATACAGAAAAATCTTTAAAGGGAACCTGTCACCCCCAAAATGGAAGGTGAGCTAAGCCCACCGGCATCAGGGGCTTATCTACAGCATTCTGGAATGCTGTAGATAAGCCCCCGATGTATCCTGAAAGATGAGACAAAGAGGTTATATTATACTCACCCAGGGCCGCTCACGCTGCGTTCCGGGTCCGATGGGCGTCGCGGTCCGGGGCCTCCCATCTTCATAGGATGACGTCCTCTTCTTGTCTTCACGCTCCGGCGCAGGCGTACTTTGTCTGCCCTGTTGAGGGCAGAGCAAAGTACTGCAGTGCGCAGGTGCTGGGAAAGGTCAGAGAGGCCCGGCGCCTGCACACTGCAGTTCTTTGCTCTGCCCTCAACAGGGCAGACAAAGTATGCCTGTGGCGGAGCGTGAAGACAAGAAGAGGACGTCATCGTAAGAAGATGGGAGGCCCCGGACCGCGACACCCATCGGACCAGACCACCCCCCTGGGTAAGTATTGTATTAACCTGTTTTTCTTATCTTTTAGGATACATCGGGGGCTTATCTACAGCATTACAGAATGCTGTAGATAAGCCCCTGATGCCGGTGGGCTTAGCTCACCTTCCATTTTGGGGGGGACAGGTTCCCTTTAAATGAGAAGGTGTGTCCAAACTTTTGGCCTGTACTGTATATCTCCATGTATCCTCCATTTGCAAAAGATAACCATTAGTTGAGGGCATCCAGACAACATTCAATCTTAGTTAATACAAATAATGTGCCATAATGTTTAAAAAAAACAACACTGCCCAGTACCTCAATGCACGCTTCGTGTGCAGCTTCATCAGGGGTTACTGGGGCAGTGTTTCTTCTCAGTTTATATAAGGAAAATATCACCTGTGATCTATCTATGTTTATGGGCTCTCCATGACCGGCATCCCAGAAGTCTCACTCTGTATGTCCGCACAGTGAAGGCTCCAATTAGACGCAAGACACGGGGAGGGATGCGGCGATTATTGGGGCACACACTCTTGCCCATATGTAGATGGATATATATATACATATACATACATACATACACACACACACACACACACACACACACACACACACACACACACACACACACACACACACACACACACACACACACACACACATATACATACAGTCATGGCCAAAAGTATTGACACCCCTGCAATTCTGTCTGATAATACTCCGTTTCTTCCTGAAAATGATTGCAATCACAAATTCTTTGGTATTATTATCTTCATTTAATTTGTCTTAAATGAAAAAACACAAAAGAGACTGAAGCAAAAAGCAAAACATTGATCATTTCACACAAAACTCCAAAAATGGGCCAGACAAAAGTATTGGCACCCTCAGCCTAATACTTGGTTGCACAACCTTTAGCCAAAATAACTGCGACCAACCGCTTCCGGTAACCATCAATGAGTTTCTTACAATGCTCTGCTGGAATTTTAGACCATTCTTCTTTGGCAAACTGCTCCAGGTCCCTGATATTTGAAGGGTGCCTTCTCCAATCTGCCATTTTTAGATCTCTCCACAGGTGTTCTATGGGATTCAGGTCTGGTCTCATTGCTGGCCACCTTAGAAGTCTCCAGTGCTTTCTCTCAAACCATTTTCTAGTGCTTTTTGAAGTGTGTTTTGGGTCATTGTCCTGCTGGAAGACCTATGACCTCTGAGGGAGACCCAGCTTTCTCATACTGGGCCCTACATTATGCTGCAAAATTTGTTGGTAGTCTTCAGACTTCATAATGCCATGCACACGGTCAAGCAGTCCAGTGCCAGAGGCAGCAAAGCAACCACAAAACATCAGGGAACCTCCGCCATGTTTGACTGTAGGGACCGTGTTCTTTTCTTTGAATGCCCCTTTTTTTCTCCTGTAAACTCTATGTTGATGCCTTTGGCCAAAAAGCTCTACTTTTGTCTCATCTGACCAGAGAACATTCTTCCAAAACGTTTTAGGCTTTTTCAGGTAAGTTTTGGCAAACTCCAGCCTGGCTTTTTTATGTCTCGGGGTAAGAAGTTGGGTCTTCCTGGGTTTCCTACCATACAGTCCCTTTTCATTCAGATGCCGACGGATAGTACGGGTTGACACTGTTGTACCCTCGGACTGCAGGGCAGCTTGAACTTGTTTGGATGTTAGTGGAGGTTCTTTATCCAACATCCGCACAATCTTGCGTTGAAATCTCTTGTCAATTTTTCTTTTCCGTCCACATCTAGGGAGGTTAGCCACAGTGCCATGGGCTTTAAACTTGTTGATGACACAGCGCACGGTAGACACAGGAACATTCAGGTCTTTGAAGATGGACTTGTAACCTGGAGATTGCTCATGCTTTCTCATAATTTGGTTTCTCAAGTCCTCAGACAGTTCTTTGGTCTTCTTTCTTTTCTCCATGCTCAATGTGGTACACACAAGGACACAGGACAGAGGTTGAGTCAACTTTAATCCATGTCAACTGGCTGCAAGTGTGATTTAGTTTTCTCCTTCGCCTCATTGGGGGACACAGACCGTGGGTGTTATGCTGCTTGCCACTAGGAGGACACTAAGTGATACAAAGAAAGTTAGCTCCTCCCCTGCAGTATACACCCTCCTGCTGGCTCCCAGCTAACCAGTTCTTGCTTAGTGTCTGTAGGAGGCACTTGGGTCTGTTTTCAGACCCCAACATTTTTTATTTTTATTTTCTGTAAATTTTTATTTTTTAATTAACGGAGTGAAGGGGGCGACGGATTCCTTTCTAGGGTCCGCTCTCCCCCGAACCATCAACAGGCAAGCACGGCGAGTATACCTCCCCCCGTACCTTTTCTGCAACGACTGGGGCTAGGGCGACGGTTCCTATACGGTCCCGATCTCCCCCCTGTAAGATGGCGAGCACATAGAGTATACCTCTTATGTGCATCTCCCGGGCTCCTCCGCAATTAAGCCCTCACCTGTTGGCGTCATGTAGTCCCCACAGTAGCCGTAAGTCCCCTGCGGCAGGCACAGCCATAAGTCCCCTGCGGCAGGCACATATGAAGATGGACAGAGACTCTCCATCCCCCGGCCAAGGGAGGATCGATTGAGCTTATTCCCTCGCAATAGAGGCTGCATCTCTGCTCGGTGGTGGTGAGTAGTTTCCTTCCTCACGCTGCCTGCGTGGAAGGTGCGGTCCTGGTCCCTGGGGAGAGGTGCCGCTGGCCGGTACGCCAGCGGCAATCATTCGGCGCTACGTCGCGGCCTGCCGACACGCTCCACCGGCAGGCTCCATAAATTTAGTCCCCGGCTTTTTCAGCCGGACTAGGCCGCAGTTGAAATCCCCGCCAACCGCCGGAGCCCCGCCCAGCTCACTTCAGGGGCGACGGTGCCTTCACGGTCCCCGATGCCGGACAACTGGCCCTGTCCACCCGAGGGCTGAACTCCGTGGATGTACAGAGGCCCCTCTCTATGGCGTCCGAGCAGCCCCCACTGTCCCACCACTGTGAAAGAGGATGGCACAAGGAGGCGGACGGTTCCTCTCCACCTCCCTAACAAAAGGGATGATGGATTGAGGTTTATCCCTCTATCCCTGCACCGTCCACGCTGCAATACCCGACATCCGCGGCGGCTCCATGCCGGGACGCGCACCGTTGGTGAGTGGATCCTGCCAGCGATGGGCTTCTGCAGCGGGATATTCACAGGCAGTCTCAGGCTTCCCTGTGGCCCACCTCCCTGAGGTAACGCTCCAGCCGGCTACAAAATTTAGCCCCTGGCTTCGGCCGATGTGTAGGCCGCACCCCGGAAGCGCACTGTGGCGCCCTAAGTCAGCTCTGCCTTTTTTCCTGGCGCTTTTCGCCTGGCACGGAAGTGCTCAATTTTCTCGAGCAACGCCCCTCACTTCTACGCTGGCGCCGGCTGCAGAAATTTAGGCCCCGGCTTGGGCCTATTCATGGAAGTCTCGAGGCTCCGCCCACGTCGTGCCTGTGGCTCCGCCCCCTGAATTGGCGCTTCTCGCTCGCTGCGAGATTTGACCTAAACCCGCATGACCAGTATTCCTGGTCTTAAAGTCACATGACCAGTATTCCTGGTCTTAAAGGCACGTGACCAGTATTCCCTGGTCTTAAAGGCACATGACCAGTGCTCCCTGGTCTTAAAGGCACATGACCAGTATTCCCTGGTCTTAAAGGCACATGACCAGTATTCCCTGGTCTTAAAGGCACACGACCAGTATTCCCTGGTCTTAAAGGCACACGACCAGTATTCCCTGGTCTTAAAGGCACACGACCAGTATTCCCTGGTCTTAAAGGCACACGACCAGTATTCCCTGGTCTTAAAGGCACACGGCCAGTATTCCCTGGTCTTAAAGGCACACGACCAGTATTCCCTGGTCTTAAAGGCACACGACCAATCCGAAGCTGGTCATAAATGAGGAGCCCTCTGCCGCTGATCCCAGTTTATCCCAGTGTAACTAGTTCACTGCCGCAACCCATGGTGTTTCTGACCAAGAAATTGAATCCCTCTGTGATCCCTCCGTGGCTCGGAGTGCTCGCAGGACCGATATACATGGTCCCTCTCCTACATGGGATCCGTCGGCTAGCAGGGGCCGCGAGTATTCCAGAAACGTACAGGCATCTACAAAACGGAAGTTCTCATTTCATGATCTCTCTCCAAGGATTTGCTGACAACAAGACTCTGAACACGGATCGGATATTGCCTTGGACCTGGACTTGCCAAAGTTTCAGTAAAGGATGACTCGCCTATTTATATGATCATCCAATCTCTGTACATTGACGAGGACTCCGGTCCAGCTCTAGACTACAGTGTCCCTCATACGGAGACTAAACTCCCTCGTAGAGCATTTGTCATCCAGTCCGCATATGCGATTCACTGGACAGAAGCCTCTACGTGGGGCTCCATGCCTGGTCTGATTTTTAAGGGCGACAGGCCCTTTAAAGGGCGCCGATCTCCCCACACCATCAACAGACGGGCACACGGAGTGTCGCCTCCAGGTATCCTCTTCTGCATCCAGGCCTAACGCCAGACAACCTGTCCTGTCCACCCGGAGACCTGAACTCTGTGGATGTACAGAGGCACCCTTTTCGGGCGTCTGAGCACCCCGCTCTGCATCACCACTATTTAACAGAAGATGCAAGAAGGCGGATGTTCCCTCTCCACTTCCCTGTTAAGAGGATGGTGGATCGAGGGTTCCTAATTTTTAACTCTGCAATGACCTGCTGGAAGCAGCCGCGCATTCTGCCACTTGGCAGATTAACCGGGTACAATCTCCTGTGGTTTACCTACCAGTATCCCTGCCCGATGTGTTATCAATTAAAAATGCCACGATCTGTCAAATAGCAAATCTGGTTTGTTCCGTTTTGCGGCTACGGGTCCAGCCCTCTACTCTCCCTAGCCGCCACATGGATTGCTAGAGCAACGGTCTCCTGCCTGGAGACCTTAACTACTTTGATTCACACCAGTAACCCTTTCCTGAAGACAGTACAGCTGGTCAATCAAATCTTTTGAGCGGGAGACTAACAAAGGATCGTACGTTCCTACAGCCCCGACCAACAGTGAAAGGGTTGTCCGGGACAGTCTAGATCTAAGGGATCTTGGTTCCTAAAAGGGGAACGAGAAGTAGGACCGATCCCGGACCTCAAACTTCTAACAACCTTTCACAAGGTTCTTCTTCTTCGAATGGAGTTCCTCCGCTCAGCCATTACTTCAACAGGAAAAAGGTGCAGTTTCTGGCATCCATCGACATTCGGGATGCTTACCCTCTTCAAAAATTCCGTCGCTTTTCCATTCGTGAACAGCATTTAAGTCACGACCTTGTCCTTCGGCCTTGCTACCACACCCAGAGTGTTCGCAAGGGTCATGGCGGCTGTCATGTTCCTCTTGCACCTAGAGGCGTGGTCGTCCTGCCCTGTTTGGCCGACTGTTTACCTGCCCTTGCAGGACTACGCTAAGTCGTCTATATCACTTGCGATACCCTCTCACCTGGGCTGGTGGCTAGACTTAGACAACTTCTCATTTCCATCCCAGCAGATATCCTTTTTGAGGATGATCCGGTACTCTTCCAGAAGGGTGGTATATCTCCCTCCAGACAAGGTCATGGTCCTTCAACAGGGAGCTCGCGCACTTGCTCACTCATCCCCTCATTTCATTCGATTTGCTGGGAGGGTTCTGAGGAAAAAATGGAGACGACAATGGAAGCAGTTTCCTTCGCTCCGTTAGTTTTCAGCGAGTCAAGCAGACTTTCAGACGATAGTCTCTGAGCTCCTTCTTCATCCAGGGCTTTTCTCCCGGTTCAATGGTTACTAGTAGCTTCCAATGCCAGTCCTTTTCTCCCGATCATTGCTCTGGAGATCCGAAAGGTAGTCCTACAGTAGGTCCACTGCCTTATGGCGGGTCAACCCATCTGAATTCAATTGGACAATGCCACGGCTGTGCCATACGTCAATCATCTAGCAGGTACCCACGTTCAGGCACCATGGCCGAGGTACCTCACATTCTCACATGGGCCGAGATCTATCACTCGGTGATCTCGGCAGTACATATCCCAGGAGTATAACTCTGGGCTGCGAACATATTCAGCCGTCAGGGTTTCGCCTCAAGTGAGTGGGAACTTCACCCGGAAGTATTCCATCAGACCTGCCTTCACTGGAGCTCTCCAGTTGTAGTTCGGATGGCGTCCTGACTGATCGCCTGTGTACTCGAGTTTGTCGTTCGGCCTCGAGATCCAAGAGCCATCGCACTGCATGCTCTGGTTCTTCCGCGGTACCAGTTTCCACAACTCCCCGTTCACTACTTCCGAAAGCTTTTCAGAAGCAGAAAGGGCCCCAGTGATCCTCGAAAATCCGCACTGACCACGTCAGTTTGTTTGCTTGCGGAGCTGGTAGCTTTTCTGCAACAAAACTGCAAGTAGGGACCACCTCGCAGGAAGTTTTTCACTTGTAGTTCTTCCCTATCGCATACCGTTAGATCATTGGGATCTATTCTATTAGGGAAGGTCGCCCCTTTTTTCTCGGCGATATCCTCATCCTGACGAGTCTTCTGTGCTAACGGGTCCTTTCAGACTTTTTGTTCCCTTATTTCCTTCAAGGCAAGGTCATCCTCAGGCCTTCCCCGTTCCTTGTTACCAAGGTGGTATTGTATTACCACTGTTATGAGGGCATAGTTCTTCCCTCATCTCTTTCAGCACCAGTCCACAAAATGGAATGAGTTCCCCATATTCCGGACGAAGCGAGTGCTCTGAGTAGGTATATCTCGAGGACGGCGTCCTTCCGAAGGTTGGACACTGTATTTTGGGCTTCCTGACGGTAAGGGGAAGGCTTCCTGACGTTTACAGGAAGGGTTTAGCCGTCTTCATCGGCCATTTAGCCTGGTGTATTCCTTTCACCATCCAGGAGTCCTTCCGTGTTAGGCTGACATCTATCTCCCTGTCTATCGTGGGTTCTAGGCACCAGGCGTCGACAAGACACGCCTGCAAGCTTGCGGATTCGTCCAGTCCGCATGCATTCTTCAAGCATTATAATTCCCAGACTTCCACAGATGTGAGTCTGGGCAGGCGGACTCTGCAGGCGCACTTGTAAGTAGCGGTTACACAGGGCCTGATCTGATGTTGTCCCCACCCAGGGACTGCTTTGGTACGTCCCACGGTCTGTGTCCCCCAATGAGGCGAAGGAGAAAGAGGGATTTTTGTGTATTCACCGTAAAATCCTTTTCTCCGAGCCAATCATTGGGGGACACAGCTCCCACCCTGGTATTGGCTTATGCTTGTTTTTATAATCTGATATGCTATACTCTCATATATAATATGACATGCTGTAAGCTAAAATGTTGTTACTGATCTCCTCCTGCTTTTTGCACCGAACTGGTTAGCTGGGAGCCAGCAGGAGGGTGTATACTGCAGGGGAGGAGCTAACTTTCTTAGTATCACTTAGTGTCCTCCTAGTGGCAAGCAGCATAACACCCACGGTCTGTGTCCCCCAATGATTGGCTCGGAGAAAAGGATTTTACGGTGAGTACACAAAAATCTCTCTATTGCCAACACCTGTTAGGTGCCACGGGTAAGTTACAGGTGCTGTTAATTACACAAATTAGAGAAGCATCACATGATTTTTCAATCAGCGCCAATATTTTTTCCACCCCCTTTTTTATGTTTGGTGTGGAATTATATCCAATTTGGCTTTAGGACAATTATTTTTGTGTTTTTTCATTTAAGACAAATTAAATGAAGATAATAATACCAAAGAATTTGTGTTTGCAATCATTTTCAGGAAGAAACTGAGTATTATCTGACAGAATTGCAGGGGTGTCAATACTTTTGGCCATGACTGTGTGTGTGTGTATATGTGTATGTGTGTGTGTGTATATATATATATATATATATATATATATATATATATATAACACACACACACACACACACACACACACACACACACACACACACACACACACACACACACACACACACATCTCTATGTACGTACGTGTATATACACACACACACACACACATCTCTATGTACGTACGTGTATACACACACACACACACACACACACACACACCTCTATGTACGTACGTGTGTACACACACACACACACACACACACACACATATATCTCTATGTACGTACGTGTGTACACACACACACTCACTAGATGGTGGCCCGCTTCTAACGTATCGGGTATTCTAGAATATGCATGCCCACGTAGTATATTGCACAGCCCACGTAGTATATTGCACAGCCCACGTAGTATATTGCCCAGTGACGTAGTATATTGCCCAGTGACGTAGTATATTGCCCAGCCACGTAGTATATTGCCCAGCCATGTAGTATATTGCACAGCGGCGTAGTATACAGCACAGAGCCACGTAGTATATTGCCCAGCCGCGTAGTATATTGCCCAGCCGCGTAGTATATTGGCATGTCACGTAGTATATTGCCCAGCCACGTATGTCACAGGTTAACCCCTTCCCGACCCATGACGCCACGTAGGCGTCATGAAAACCCGTGCCAATCCGACCCATGACGCCTATGTGGCGTCATGGAATGATCGCGTCCCTGCAGATCGGGTGAAGGGGTTAACTCCTATTTTACCCGATCTGCAGGGAGAGGGGGAGTGGTACTTCAGCCCAGGGGGGGTGGCTTCACCCCCCCGTGGCTACGATCGCTCTGATTGGCTGTTGAAAGTGAAACTGCCAATCAGAGCAATTTGTAATATTTCACCTAAAAAACTGGTGAAATATTACAATCCAGCCATGGCCGATGCTGCAATATCATCGGCCATGGCTGGAAATACTGAAGTGCCCCCCCCCACGCCCACCGATCGCCCCCCCCGTCCTCCGTTATGGGGTCCGGTCCCCTCCGTCCGCCTGCCGGCTCCCCCGTCCTCCTGTCCGCTCCCTCCTTGCTCAGACCCACCCCCCCTGTGCTCCGTTCCCCCCCCCCCGTGCTCCGATACACCCCCCCACCACCCCTTCATACTTACCGATCCTCCCGGTGTCCGGCCGTCTCCTCGCTGGGCGCCGCCATCTTGGAAAATGGCGGGCGCATGCTCAGTGCGCCCGCCGAATCTGCCAGTCGGCAGATTCCTTACAGGTACATTTTGATCGCTGTGGTAGGTTCTATCACAGCGATCAAAATAAAAAAATAAATAAATACCCCCCCCCCCCCTTTATCACCCCCATAGGGACAATAATAAAATAAAGAATTTTTTTTTTTTTTCCACTAGGGTTAGGGTTAGAACTAGGGTTAGAACTAGGGGTAGGGTTAGGGGTAGGGTTAGGGTTACGGGAAGGGTTAGGGGTAGGGTTATGGCATGTGCACACAGAGCGGATCGGCCGCGGATCGGCAGCGGATCGGCCGCGGATCGGCAGCGGATCGGCCGCGGATCGGCAGCGGATCGGCCGCGGATCGGCAGCGGATCGGCCGCGGATCGGCAGCGGATCCGCAGCGGATCGGCAGCGGATCGGCAGCGGATCCGCAGCGGATCGGCCGCGGATTGGCAGCGGATCGGCCGCGGATGGGCAGCGGATCGGCAGCGGATCGGCAGCAGATCCGCAGCGGATCGGCCGCGGATCCGCAGCGGATCGGCAGCGGATCCACAGCGGATCCGCAGCGGATTGGCCGCGGATCCGCAGCAGATTGACAGCGGATTGGCCGCGGATCCGCAGCGGATTGGCAGCGGATTGGCCGTGGATCCGCAGCGGATTGGCCGCGGATCCGCAGCGGATTGGCCGCTGCGAATTCGAAGCAGTTTTCCATCAGGTTTACAGTACCATGTACACCTAAGGAAAACCAAATCCGCTGTGCCCATGGTGCGGAAAATTCCGTGCAGAAACGCTGCGTTGTATTTTCCGCAGCATGTCAATTCTTTGTGCAGATTCCGCAGCGTTTTACACCTGTTCCTCAATAGGAATCCGCAGGTGAAATCCGCACAAAAAAACACTGGAAATCTGCTGTAAATCCGCAGGTAAAACGCAGTGCCTTTTACCTGCAGATTTTTCAAAAATCGTGCGGAAAAATCTCACACGAATCCGCAACGTGGGCACATAGCCTTAGGGTTAGGGTTGGAATTAGAGTTAGGGTTGGAATTAGGGCTAGGGTTTGAAATAGGGTTAAGATTAGGCTTGTGGTTAGGGTTACGGATAGGGTTAGGGGTGTGTTGGGGTTACAGTTGTGGTTAGGGTTGGGATTAGGGCTACGGTTGGGATTAGGGTTAGGATTAGGGTTGGAATTAGGGTTACGGGTGTGTTGCGGTTAGGGTTGTGGTTAGGGGTGTGTTGTGGTTAGGGTTGTGATTAGGGTTATGGCTACAGTTGGGATTAGGATTAGGGGTGTGTTGGGGTTAGTGTTGAAGTTAGAATTGAGGGGTTTCCACTGTTTAGGCACATCAGGGGTCTCCAAACGCAACATGGCGCCACCATTGATTCCAGCCAATCTTGCATTCAAAAAGTCAAATGGTGCTCCCTCCCTTCCAAGCCCCGACGTGCGCCCAAACAGTGGTTTACCCCCACATTTGGGGTACCAGCGTACTCAGGACAAACTGGGCAACAACTGTTGGGGTCCAATTTCTCCTGTTACCCTTGCAAAAATAAAAAATTACTTGCTAAAACATAATTTTTGAGGAAAGAACAATTATTTTTTATTTTCACGGCTCTGCGTTATAAACTTCTGTGAAGCACTTGGGGGTTGAAAGTGCTCACCACACATCTAGATAAGTTCCTTCGGGGGTCTAGTTTCCAAAATGGGGTCACTTGTGGGGTGTTTCTACTGTTTAGGCACATCAGGGGCTCTGCAAATGCAATGTGACGCCCGCAGACCATTCCATCAAAGTCTGCATTCCAAAACGTCACTACTTCCCTTCCGAGCCCCGGCATGTGCCCAAACAGTGGTTTACCCCCACATATGGGGTATCAGCGTACTCAGGAGAAACTGGACAACAACTTTTGGGGTCCAATTTCTCCTGTTACTCTTGCAAAAATAAAAAATTCTGGGCTAAAAAAATATTTTTGAGGAAAGGAAACACATTTATTATTTTCACGGCTCTGCGTTATAAACTTCTGTGAAGCATTTGGGGGTTCAAAGTGCTCACCACACATCTAGATAAGTTCCTTGGGGGGTCTAGTTTCCAAAATGGGGTCACTTGTGGGGGGTTTCTACTGTTTAGGCATATCAGGGGCTCTGCAAACGTAACATGATGCCCGCAGACCATTCCATCAAAGTCTGCATTCCAAAACGTCACTACTTCCCTTCCGAGCCCCGGCATGTGCCCAAACAGTGGTTTACCCCCACATATGGGGTATCAGCGTACTCAGGAGAAACTGGACAACAACTTTTGGGGTCCAATTTCTCCTGTTACTCTTGCAAAAATAAAAAATTCTGGGCTAAAAAAATATTTTTGAGGAAAGGAAACACATTTATTATTTTCACGGCTCTGCGTTATAAACTTCTGTGAAGCACTTGGGGGTGCAAAGTGCTCACCACACATCTAGATAAGTTCCCTTGGGGGTATAGTTTCCAAAATGGAGTCAATTGTGGGGAGTTCCTACTGTTTAGGCACATCAGGGGCTCTGCAAACGCAACGTGATGCCCGCAGAGCATTCCATCAAAGTCTGCATTTCAAAACGTCACTACTTCCCTTCCGAACCCCGACGTGTGCCAAAACAGTGGTTTACCCCCACATATGGGGTATCAGCGTACTCAGGAGAAACTGGACAACAACCTTTGGGGTCCAATTTCTCCTGTTACTCTTGCAAAAATAAAAAAATTCTGGGCTAAAAAATATTTTTGAGGAAAGGAAACACATTTTTTATTTTCACGGCTCTGCGTTATAAACTTCTGTGAAGCACTTGGGGGTTCAAAGTGCTCACCACACATCTAGATTAGTTCCTTGGGAGGTCTAGTTTCCAAAATGGGGTCACTTGTGCGGGAGCTCCAATGTTTAGGCACACAGGGGCTCTCCAAACGCGACATGGTGTCCGCTAATGATTGGAGCTAATTTTCCATTCAAAAAGCCAAATGGCGTGCCTTCCCTTCCGAGCCCTGCCGTGCGCCCAAACAGTGGTTTACCCCCACATATGGGGTATCACCGTACTCAGGACAAACTGGACAACAAAATTTGGGGTCCAATTTCTCCTATTACCCTTGGGAAAATAAAAAATTCTGGGCTAAAAATCATTTTTGAGGAAAGAAAAATTATTTTTTTATTTTCACGGCTCTGCGTTATAAACTTCTGTGAAGCACCTGGGGGTTATAAGTGCTCACTATGCATCTAGATTAGTTCCTTGGGGGGTCTAGTTTCCAAAATGGGGTCACTTGTAGGGGAGCTCCAATGTTTAGGCACACAGGGGCTCTCCAAACGCGACATGGTGTCCGCTAACGATTGGAGCTAATTTTCCATTCAAAAAGTCAAATGGCACGCCTCCCCTTCCGAGCCTTGCCGTGCACCCAAAAAGTGGTTTACCCCCACATATGAGGTATCGGCATACTCAGGAGAAATTGCCCAACAAATTTTAGGATCCATTTTATCCTGTTGCCCATGTAAAAATGAAAGAATTGAGGCTAAAAGAAATTTTGTGTGAAAAAAAAGTACTTTTTCATTTTTGCGGATCAATTTGTGAAGCACCTGGGGGTTTAAAGTGCTCACTATGCCTCTAGATGAGTTCCTTGGGGGGTCTAGTTTCCAAAATGGGGTCACTTGTGGGGCAGCTCCAATGTTTAGGCACACAGGGGCTTTCCAAACGCGACATGGTGTCCGCTAACGATGGAGATAATTTTTCATTCAAAAAGTCAAATGGCGCTCCTTCCCTTCCGAGCCTTACCATGTGCCCAAACAGTGGTTTACCCCCACATGTGAGGTATTGGTGTACTCAGGAGAAATTGCCCAACAAAATTTAGGATCCATTTTATCCTGTTGCCCATGTGAAAATGAAAAAATTGAGGCTAAAATAATTTTTTCGTGAAAAAAAAGTACTTTTTCATTTTTACGGATCAATTTGTGAAGCACCTGGGGGTTTAAAGTGCTCACTATGCTTCTAGATAAGTTCCTTGGGGGGTCTAGTTTCCAAAATGGGGTCACTTGTGGGGGAGCTCCAATGTTTAGGCACACGGGGGCTCTCCAAACGTGACATGGTGTCCGCTAAAGATTGGAGCCAATTTTTCATTCAAAAAGTCAAATGGCGCTCCTTCCCTTCCGAGCCCTGCCGTGCGCCCAAACAGTGGTTTACCCCCACATATGAGGTATCAGCGTACTCAGGACAAATTGGACAACAACGTCCGTGGTCCAGTTTCTCCTTTTACCGCTGGGAAAATAAAAAAATTGTTGCTAAAAGATCATTTTTGTGTCTAAAAAGTTAAATGTTCATTTTTTCCTTCCATGTTGCTTCTGCTGCTGTGAAACACCTGAAGGGTTAATAAACTTCTTGAATGTGGTTTTGAGCACCTTGAGGGGTGCAGTTTTTAGAATGGTGTCACTTTTGGGTATTTTCAGCCATATAGAACCCTCAAAATGACTTCAAATGTGAGGTGGTCCCTAAAAAAAATGGTTTTGTAAATTTTGTTGTAAAAATGAGAAATCACTGGTCAAATTTTAACCCTTATAACTTCCTAGCAAAAAAAAAAATTGTTTCCAAAATTGTGCTGATGTAAAGTAGACATGTGGGAAACGTTATTTATTAACTATTTTGTGTCACATAACTCTCTGGTTTAACAGAATAAAAATTCAAAATGTGAAAATTGCGAAATTTTCAAATTTTTTGCCAAATTTCCGTTTTTTTCACATATAAACTCAGAAATTATCGACCTAAATTTACCACTAACATGAAGCCCAATATGTCAGGAAAAAAGAATCTCAGAATCGCTAGGATCCGTTGAAGCGTTCCTGAGTTATTACCTCATAAAGGGACACTGGTCAGAATTGCAAAAAACGGCAAGGTCATTAAGGCCAAAATAGGCTGGGTCATGAAGGGGTTAAATAATAAAAAATAAACACATTCTCACCTTCCAGTGCCCCTTGTAGTCCTGTCGCCTCCTTCTCGCGCAGGCGCGCCGGACCTGTGATGACGTCGCGGTCACATGACCGTGACATCATGGCAGGTCCTTCTCGCAGACCATCCTTGCTACCGGTACCTGCCGCTTGCATGGGGCGGTCACCGGAGCGTCGCGAGGAGCGGGAAAGGCGGCGGAAGGTGAGTATATAATGATTTTTTATTATTTTTTTTAACAGGGTTAATGCCGGCGGTAACGGACCGCGTTATGCCGCGGGTAACTCACTCCGTTACCGCCGGCATTAACCCTGTGTGAGCGGTGACTGCTGGGAGTATGGAGGGACTAATCGGACCGTGGCCATCGCTGATTGGTCGTGGCAGCCATGACAGGCAGCTGGCGAGACCAATCAGCGACTTGGTTTCCATGACAGACAGAGGCTGCGACCAATGAATATCCGTGACTGACAGACAGACAGACAGACGGAAGTGACCCTTAGACAATTATATAGTAGATATAGTCGATCACGATGCAGAGTAACGATGCAGCGAAAGATGTCCATTATAAAGTGCGATTAGCCTTTTTTTATTCTTTCATTCTATTGTTCTTTCACTTGGGCATCAATTTCTGGATCTCTGTCATTAGAACATTGCGGACAGGGTGCCATCATGTGGATGTTTCTGATATTGTGTGTTTTACAGGAAGGATCTTTATCAACTAAATAAATAATTACAATAATAAGGGGCAATAATATAAAGTAAAATATATAAAGAAAACAGTCAGTAAATTAATAAACTGAAAAATATTAAAGAAAAGAAAATTGAATAAATATCAAAATTAAACTAAAAATTAATAAAAAATAGGAAAAAAGAAATAAAAAGTAGAAAAATAATAGATATAAACTAGTTGAGAGAATTATATAAAAATTATATCGTTCTTTCCTGTAGCTTAAATCCAGTCTGTAGATCTATAATATATCATCTAGTAGAGTAACTGAGGGTATATAATCCGAACCCTGATGTATATAATTGTATATCCTATCTACAGCCAAGCTAGTGGTCTAGTGCTACAGCCACTCATGGACCCATACTTATGTTCTACCACAAGATGGCGTACTGTAAAGTCACTAAGGGATAGTTTATACCATAGAGGCTCTATAGAATGGCTATATAATTCTATATGAAAGTTTTATCTTTATCTCCACCCACCTTGTCTGATATCTCATTATTCCTCCTCCCTGCTGCTGTTGAAATCTCACACTGCTCAGTGCTACCTGCTCCCTCTTTTTCTCTAGCCAGACCCATTTTAATATCGGGATTATGCTGACATAGTGACATGGATTTATAAAGTTACATCTGTGTATTAATGTATGCTGACTGCACTTCGAAACCTGGTGACAGATCCGCATTTAGTGTTAAAAAAAAAAAAATGAACATGCGTTTTGTCACCATTGATAACCGCAAGCTTTTTTTACATTTCGTTACTTTTTTGACTTTTTATAGATGGAAGTCTCTTGGCTACTCCTGGAAAGGAAGCCTGGTTCAATAGCCTAGTTGATATGACAATGCAATCATCACATTTCTTTGTAAAAGAGCATCTGTCATGTTTTTTTTTTTTTTCTGTTACCAACATTGTTATTACAATATGTTGTCATGGAAATACTCATTTATTCTGTTAAATTATGCTTTTTTTTTTCAGGGAAAAAAAATACTAAAGGGATTGTCCACTACTAGGACAACCCCTTCTCTATCAAAATATTTGGCCCCGATAAAATAATAAAGCCTATACGCACCTCCCGTTCCCGCTGTGTCGTCACTAGTTCTACCGGGACTCCCGTGCGGTGTTGTGACGCCTGCGCCCAATCAGAGCTGGTGTCGCTGTCTCCGCCTTTGGACAAATCAAATATGAAAAGGATTGTCCAGGCTGCAGCCTCTCCTTCATCTTCATGTTCGACATAAAAGTTTCATAGGTTTTTTAATCCTTTATTGACAAATACGTCAAGTTTATACAAAGACTCAGTATTTGCAATGTTGACTCTTATTTTTCAAGTCTTGTGTGTTTTGTGGCCATGGACCCAAAATGTCAGTGTTTTGGTCACCGAGCCACTTAGGCTGCGTGCCCACAATGAAAAATTGTAGTGTTTTAGACACCTCATGGGAACATTTTTTCGAAGCTACCCTGATGTAGTCCACGATCCTCGATGTCTCTGAGTAGCAGCAAAGTAAAGCGCAGGGGAGTGAAAACAACTTTCTTCAGAGCCGCTGGCTAAATGCTTCCCTCAATGAGTTGTCCCTACCCAGCGCCTGTGATTAGCAGCACTTTACTGCTATTCAGAAACATCAAGGATCGTGGGGGTTAGTAATGGGGGTGTCTGATAGACGCTGCTCCATTCCTAACCCCAGAACAGGAGTTGATGCCAGCTGACATCAACCATAAAAATATTACACCGATTGCCACAGTACCAGGGCAATAGGGAAAAGCCGGGCAAAGCACCAAAATTGGTGCATCTAACGTGATGCGCCAATTCTAGGGTGGCTGCAGGCTGGGATGAGTCTGTTAATATAAGCCTACATCTGTCTGCTTTACCTTGGCTGGTTATAAAAAAACACAAAAAAAACTGATGGTGGCCCGATTCTAACGCATCGGGTATTCTAGAATATGCATGTCCACGTAGTATATTGCACAGCCCATGTAGTATATTGCCCAGTGACATAGTATATTGCCCAGCCACGTAGTATATTGCCCAGCCACGTAGTATATTGCCCAGCGACGTAGTATATTGCCCAGCGACGTAGTATATTGCCCAGCGACGTAGTATATTGCCCAGCGACGTAGTATATTGCCCAGCGACGTAGTATATTGCCCAGTGACGTAGTATATTGCCCAGTGACGTAGTATATTGCCCAGTGACGTAGTATATTGCCCAGTGACGTAGTATATTGCCCAGTGACGTAGTATATTGCCCAGAGACGTAGTATATTGCCCAGTGACGTAGTATATTGCCCAGCGACGTAGTATATTGCCCAGCGACGTAGTATATTGCCCAGCGACGTAGTATATTGCCCAGCCACGTAGTATATTGCCCAGCCACGTAGTATATTGCCCAGCCACGTAGTATATTGCCCAGCCACGTAGTATATTGCCCAGCCACGTAGTATATTGCCCAGCCACGTAGTATATTGCACAGCCACGTAGTATATTGCACAGCCACGTAGTATATTGCACAGCGACGTAGTATACAGCACAGAGCGACGTAGTATATTGCCCAGCCACGTAGTATATTGCACAGCGACGTAGTATACAGAACAGAGCCACGTAGTATATTGCCCAGCCACGTAGTATATTGGCCAGTCACGTAGTATATTGCCCAGCTTTGTAGTATATTGCCCAGCCACGTATGTCACAGGTTAAAAAATAAACATATACTCACCTTCCAGGGCCCCTTGTAGTCCTGTCGCCTCCTTCTCGCGCAGGACCTGTGATGTCGTCGCGGTCACATGACTGTGTCGCGGTCACATGACCGTGATGTCATGGCACGTCCTTCTCGCAGACCATCCTTGCTACCGGAACCTGCCGCTTGCATGGAGCGGTCACCGGAGCGTCGCGAGGAGCGGGAAAGGCGGCGGAAGGTGAGTATATAATGATTTTTTTAAAATCATTTTTAACATTAGATGTTTTTACTATTGACGCTGCATGGGCAGCATCAATAGTAAGAACTTGGTCACACAGGGTTAATAGTGGCGTAACGGCGTGAGTTACCCACGGCATAACACGGTCCGTTACCGCTGGCATTAACCCTGAGTGAGCGGTGACTGCGGGGAGTATGGAGCGGGCGCCGGGCACTGACTGCAGGGGAGTAGGGAGGGACTAATTGGACTGTGGCTGCCGCTGATTGGTCGCGGCAGCCATGACAGGCAGCTGGCGAGACCAATCAGCGACTTGGATTCCATGACAGACAGAGGCCGCGACCAATGAATATCTGAGACAGACAGACAGACGGAAGTGACCCTTAGACAATTATATATATATATAGATGTGGCCCGATTCTAACGCATCGGGTATTCTAGAATATGCATGTCCACGTAGTATATGGACAATGATGATTCCAGAATTCGCGGCAGACTGTGCCAGTCGCTGATTGGTCGAGGCAACCTTTATGACATCATCGTCGCCATTGCAACCATTATGACATCTACGTCGATACTGTGCCCGTCGCTGATTGGTCGAGGCCTGGCAGCCTCGACCAATCAGACGCGGGATTTCTACGTCGATACTGTGCCCGTCGCTGATTGGTCGAGGCCCAGGCGGCCTCGACCAATCAGAGATGCGGGATTTCCAGGACAGACAGAAAAACCCTTAGACAATTATATATATAGATGGGGTGGAACCCCACATAGTTTGTAGGTTAATACATGTACATTAAACACATGCAAGACACTAATTATATATCTCACAGATATCTATCTACAGCATATCTATCTTTATTATGCGGAAATTCAGCTGTGTGAAAGCCTGAAAAAACACTGATCGTGGGAACGTACCCTTGGTTAACACTTTTATCTTGTAAAAGAATGATTGTCTCTAGGAGAAAAGGTGGGTACCACCATCTGTCCTGTGTCTTTGCCACAGTAAAGCATCCTGGGACCATTAATGTGTGGGGGCTTTTCATCCCAGGGAGTGGGCTCACTCACAGTCTGGCCTAAGAACATGGACATGAATAAAGAATTGTACCTAATCATCTTCCGAGGGCAATTTCTCTCAACGATCCAAGAGCAATGTGATGATGAACAATGCTTTTTCCAGCAGGATGGAGCACTATATCACAAGGCAAAAATAACTACATGGCTTGGTGAGCAAAACATTGACATTTTGGGTGCAGGGCTAGAACTATCCACACCATTGAGAGCTTGGTAAGAATAGGTAGTCACTAGGGTTGAGCGAAACGGATCGTTCATTTTCATAAGTCGCCGACTTTTGGCAAAGTCGGCGTCTCATGAAACCGAGCCGATCCCTGTGTGGGGTCTGCCATGCGGTACGCGACTTTCGCGCCAAAGTCGTGTTTCAATGACGCTAAAAGTGCCATTTCTCAGCCAATGAAGGTGGACGCAGAGTGTGGGCAGCGTGATGACATAGATCTCAGTCCCCACCATCTTAGAGAAGGGCATTGCAGTGATTGGCTTGCTTTCTGCGGCGTCACAGGGGCTATAAAGGGGCGTTCCCGCCGACCGCCATCTTACTGCTGCTGATATGAGCGTAGGGAGAGGTTGCTGCAGCTTCTTCGGAAGCAGGGATAGTGATAGGCAGGGTACATAAAGCTACAAACCGCTTGTGCTGTAGCGATTTCCACTGTCCAACACCACCTTTTGATTGCAGGGACAGTGGAAGCTACATTTTTTTTTTCCTCAGCGCTGTAGCTCATTGGGCTGCACTAGAAGGCTCCCTGACCCTGATAGCTGCGTTGCTGTGCCTGTGTGTACGCCGCTGTGCAAACCAACTGCTTTTTTCAAAGCACAAATCCTGTTTTTCCTTCCTTTCTGCACAGCTATCTTGTGTGTTTGTCCACACTTTTGTGTGCAGCAGTCCTTTTTATAGCTGCCTGCCATACTTTTCTGAGATAACTGCAGGGAGATAAATATTGGCAAGTCTGCCTCCGTGCCATTGCTGTGTGTGGCATCTGTCTCTCATTGTGTGGCACCGAAAACACTGTGTAATACTTGGCCCTTTTTTTTTTTTTTTGGGTACATTCTCCCTTTTCCCAAAAAAAAATTAGTGGGAGATAAATATTGGCAAGTCTGCCTCCGTGCCATTGCTGTGTGTGGTATCTGTCTCTCATTGTGTGCCACCGAAAACACTGTGTAATACTTGGCCATTTTTTTTTTTTCAGGGTAAATTCTCCCAGAAAAAAAAAAAAATAGTGGGAGATTATGATTGGCATTTCTGCTTGAGTGCTGGTCCTGTGTGTGCCATCTGTCTCAAATTATTGGGGCACAGAAAACCTAGTGTGTAACATTGGGCCTGATTTTCCTTTCAGTGTCAGGCACCTATAGGTGTATATATAAATCCTACAGAAGTTTGAGTTCACCTGATAAGTTGTTTTACAGTAACAAATAGCGTTACTTTGGTTACGTTTTGCAAACAATGAGGAAGTCTAGTGGAAGAGGTCGTGGCCGTGGGCGGTCATTGTCAGCTGGTAATGATGGTAGTGGTGGTGGAGCATCAGGTGGTCGTGTAAAAGCAGTACAGCACCTAAGTCTCGAGTTGTTGAGCCAGGTTCGTTGTCTGGCTACACAAGGCCTCGAACGCTCTCTTTTCTGGGAGTAGGAAAACCACTTTTGAAGCCGGAGCAGGAGGAACAAGTATTGGCTTTCATTGCTGACTCTGCCTCTAACTCTTTCGCCTCCTCCTCGGAAAGTGCCAAATGTCAGAGCAGTGCATCGTCAGTGGATGCTCCCGGTCAGGAACAAGTCGCTTCCTTGTGTCCTTCACTAAAAACAACAGTGAAGGATGCGTCAGTCGACACAACAGGTTACTCCATGGAGCTCTTTACACATACCGTTCCTGGGTTACACAGTGAAACAGTTAACAGGCTATGCCCATTAGAAGTTGAATCGGACATGGAGTGCACAGATGCACAGCCACAGCCAGATTACTATGCTGTTCCTTTGACTCAGACCAGAACATTGCCCTCGCAGTGTACTGAGGCAGAATCAAAACCAGCGGAGACTATGGTGCTCCGTCACGAACGCAATACCACCGGCTTACACGGTGACACAGACGAAGTTGCACACAACATAGAAGAGGCGGTCATAGATGACCCAGTTGTGGACCCCCGATTGGCAGCCATTGGGGGAACAGGGTGCAGGCGGCAGTAGTTCTGAAGCGGAGGAGGAGGAGCCGCAGCAGGCATCAACATCACAACAGGTTCCATCTACCGGGCCCGTATCTGGCCAAAAACGCGTGGCAAAACCTAAACCAGTTGGAGGACAGCGTGGCCATCCGGTTAAAGAAGCTCAGTCTGCAATGCCTGAAAAGGTATCCGATAGTAGAAAGAGTGCAGTCTGGCATTTTTTTTAAACAACATCCAAATGATCAGCGCAAAGTCATCTGTCAAAAAAGTTCAACTACCTTAAGCAGAGGTCAGAATCTTAAAAGTCTAAATACAAGTTGCATGCATAGACATTTATCCACCATGCATTTGCAAGCCTGGACTAACTACCAAACGTCCCTAAAGGTTGCAGCACCCTCGGCCAATGAAGCTAGTCAGCAACGCTACATCCCTTCCCCTCCTGTAAGCCGACCATTTCCCACACCACCTGCAGTATCTGTGCAGCTTTCGTCGCCAGGCCAAAGCAGTCAGGGAATCACCAGGTTAGTAGTAGGAAACACTGCATGTAGGGCACCGGCAAGAATACCATCTCCAACCCTCTCTCACTCACCCATGTCCACCGGCACCACCGCTAGTTCCACGATCTCCAGCTCTCCAGTCCAGCTCACCCTACATGAGACTCTTGTTAGGAAAAGGAAGTACTCATCCTCGCATCCGCGTACACAGGGTTTGAACGCCCACATTGCTAGACTAATCTCATTAGAGATGATGCCCTACCGGTTAGTTGAAAGCGAAGCTTTCAAAGCGCTGATGGACTACGCTGTACCATGCTACGAGCTACCCAGTCGGCACTTCTTTTCTAGAAAAGCCATCCCAGCCCTCCAACAGCATGTTAAGACCGCATCGTCCATGCACTCAGGCAGTCTGTGACTACAAAGGTGCACCTGACAACAGATGCACGGACCAGTAGGCATGGCCAGGGACGTTACGTGTCCATCACGGCACACTGGGTGAATGTGGTGGATGCAGGCTCCACAGGGGACAGCAATATTGGGACAGTTCTGCCTAGCCCACGGTCAAGGAAAGAGTTGGCTGTAGGCGTTCGCCCCCCCCTCCTCCTCTTCCTCCTCCTCCTGCAGAAGCGAGAGCTCGTCCACAGACCGCAGTCGCACATCCACTCCATCCGCAGCTGCCACTGTTGCACACCAGGTGTGCCATTATGGGACAGCTAGTGGCAAGCGTCAGCAGGCTGTATTGGCAATGAAGTGTTTGGGCGACAACAGACACACCGCGGAAGTTCTGTCCGAGTTCTTGCAGAAAGAAACTCGGTCATGGCTGGGCACTGTACATCTTGAGGCAGGCAAGGTAGTGAGTGATAACGGAAGGAATTTCATGGCTGCCATAGCCCTTTCCCAACTGAAACACATTCCTTGCCTGGCTCACACCTTAAACCTGGTGGTGCAGTGCTTCCTGAAAAGTTATCCGGGGTTACCCGACCTGCTCCTCAAAGTGCGCAGACTTTGCTCGCATATCCGCAGTTCGCCTGTACACTCCAGCCGTATGCAGAACTATCAGCATTCTTTGAACCTTCCTCAGCATCGCCTAATCATCGACGTTGCAACAAGGTGGAACTCCACACTGCACATGCTTCAGAGAGTGCGAACAGAGGCATGCTGTTATGTATTTGTGGGAGGATACACGGGCAGGCAGTTGGATGGCAGACATGGAGTTGTCAGGTGTGCAGTGGTCGAAGCTACAAGACCTGTGTCAAGTCCTTCAGTGTTTTGAGGAATGCACACGGCTGGTTAGTGCAGACAACGCAATAATAAGCATGAGCATCCCCCTAATGCGTCTGCTGATGCAAAGTTTGACGCACATAAAGGAGCAGGCGTCTGCAGCCGAGGAAGAGGAAAGCCTTGATGACAGTCAGCCATTGTCTGGTCAGGGCCGTGTAGAGGACGCGGTAGCGGGCGAAGAGGAGGATGAGGAGGATGATGGGGATGAGTACTTTTTTACTGAGGAAGCTTCTCCTGGGCCAACAGAACTTAGTGGCGTTGCAAGGCCGGGTTCTGTTTTTGTAAGGGAGACAAGTGACGTAGATTTGCCTGTAACTGCCCCTCAAACCAGCACAACCGCAGATTTGCCAACTGGAACTTTGGCCCACATGGCGGATTATGCCTTACGTATCCTCAAAAAGGACCCACGCATTATTAAAATGATGAGCGATGACGATTACTGGTTGGCCTGCATCCTTGACCCTCGCTATAAAGGCAAATTGCAAAATATTATGCCACATGAGAACCTCGAACAAATATTAGCAACCAAACAAGCTACTCTTGTAGACCGTTTGATTCAGGCATTCCCAGCACACAGTTCCGGTGATGGTTCTCACACGAGCTGCAGGGGGCTACAGGGCAGAGGTGTTAAAGGTGCACAGATCAGAAGTGGCGTTGGACAGAGGGGTTTTCTGACCAGGTTGTGGAGTGATTTCGCAATGACCGCAGACAGGACAGGTACTGCAGCATCTATTCAAAGTGACAGGAGACAACATTTGTCCAGTATGGTTACTAACTATTTTTCAGCCCTTATTGATGTTCTCCCTCAACCGTCATTCCCATTTGATTACTGGGCATCCAAATTAGACACCTGGCCTGAATTGGCAGAATATGCGTTGCAGGAGCTTGCTTGCCCAGCAGCTAGTGTGCTATCAGAAAGAGTATTCAGTGCTGCTGGTTCAATATTAACCCCTTTCTGACATCGGACGTACTATCCCGTCGAGGTGGGGTGGGCCCCCATGACCACGGACGGGATAGTACGTCCAGCGCGATCGGCGGCGCTCACGGGGGGAGCGCGGCCGATCGCGGCCGGGTGTCAGCTGCCTATCGCAGCTGACATCCGGCACTATGTGCCAGGAGCGGTCACGGACCGCTCCCGGCACATTAACCCCCGGCACACCGCGATCAAACATGATCGCGATGTGCCCGCGGTGCAGGGAAGCATCGCACAGGGAGGGGGCTCCCTGCGGGCTTCCCTGAGCCCCCCGCAGCAACGCGATGTGATCGCGTTGCTGCGAGGGTCTTACCTCCCTCCCTGCCTTCTCCAGACCCGGATCCAAGATGGCCGCGGATCCGGGTCCTGCAGTGAGGGAGGTGGCTTCACAGAAGCCTGCTCAGAGCAGGCACTGTGAAGCAGCCTGCGCTTCTCTCAGATCGGTGATCTGTCAGAGTGCTATGCAAACTGGCAGATCACCGATCTGTATTGTCCCCCCCTGGGGCAAAGTAAAAAAGTAAAAAAAAAAATTTCCAAATGTGTAAAAAAATATAAAAAAAAATATTCCAAAATAATGAAAAAAATATATATATATTATTTACATAAATACATTTCTTTATCTAAATAATAAAAAAAACCAATAAAAGTACACATATTTAGTATCGCCGCGTCCGTAACGACCCGACCTATAAAACTGGCCCACTAGTTAACCCCTTCAGTAAACACCGTAAGAAAAAAAAAAAAAAATACGAGGCAAAAAACAACGCTTTATTATCATACCGCCGAACAAAAAGTGGAATAACACGCGATCAAAAAGACAGATAAAAATAACCATGGTACCGCTGAAAGCGTCATCTTGTCCCGCAAATAACGAGCCGCCATACAGCATGATCAGCAAAAAAATAAAAAAGTTATAGTCCTGAGAATAAAGCGATGCAAAAATAATTATTTTTTCCATAAAATAGTTTTTATCGTATAAAAGCGCCAAAACATAAAAAAATAATATAAATGAGGTATCGCTGTAATCGTACTGACCCGAAGAATAAAACTTCTTTATCAATTTTACCAAACGCGGAACGGTTTAAACGCCTCCCCCAAAAGAAATTCATGAATAGCTGGTTTTTGGTCATTCTGCCTCACAAAAATCGGAATAAAAAGCGATCAAAAAATGTGACGTGTCCAAAAATGTTACCAATAAAAACGTCAACTCGTCCCGCAAAAAACAAGACCTCACATGACTCTGTGGACCAAAATATGGAAAATTTATAGCTCTCAAAATGTGGTAACGCAAAAAATATTTTTTGCAATAAAAAGCGTCTTTCAGTGTGTGACGGCTGCCAATCATAAAAATCCGCTAAAAAACTCGCTATAAAAGTAAATCAAACCCCCCTTCATCACCCCCTTAGTTAGGGAAAAATAAAAAAAATGTATTTATTTCCATTTTCCCATTAGGGCTAGGGTTAGGGTTAGGGTTGGGGTTAGGTCTAGGGTTAGGGCTAAGGTTAGGGCTAGGTCTAGGGTTAGGGTTAGGGTTGGGGCTAGGGTTAGGGCTAGGGTTAGGGCAAGGGTTAGGGCAAGGGTTAAGGCTACACTTAGGGTTGGGGCTAAAGTTAGGGTTAGGGTTGGGGCTAAAGTTACGGTTAGGGTTTAGATTACATTTACGGTTGGGAATAGGGTTGGGATTAGGGTTAGGGGTGTGTCAGGGTTAGAGGTGTGGTTAGGGTTACTGTTGGGATTAGGGTTAGGGGTGTGTTTGGATTAGGGTTTCAGTTATAATTGGGGGTTTTCCACTGTTTCGGCACATCAGGGGCTCTCCAAACGCGACATGGCGTCCGATCTCAATTCCAGCCAATTCTGCGTTGAAAAAGTAAAACAGTGCTCCTTCCCTTCCGAGCTCTCCCGTGTGCCCAAACAGGGGTTTACCCCAACATATGGGGTATCAGCGTACTCAGGACAAATAGGACAACAACCTTTGGGGTCCAATTTCTCCTGTTACCCCTGGGAAAATACAAAACTGGGGGCTAAAAAATAATTTTTGTGGGAAAAAAAAAGATTATTTTCACGGCTCTGCGTTATAAACTGTAGTGAAACACTTGGGGGTTCAAAGTTCTTACAACACATCTAGATAAGTTCCTTGAGGGGTCTAGTTTCCAAAATTGGGTCACTTGTGCGGGGCTTCTACTGTTTAGGTACATTAGGGGCTCTGCAAACGCAATGTGACGCCTGCAGACCATTCCATCTAAGTCTGCATTCCAAATGGCGCTCCTTCCCTTCCGAGCCCTTCCATGCATCCAAACGGTGGTCCCCCCCCACATATGGGGTATCAGCGCACTCAGGACAAATTGGACAACAACTTTTGGGGTCCAATTTCTCCTGTTACCCTCGGGAAAATACAAAACTGGGGGCTAAAAAATAATTTTTGTGGGAAAAAATGTTTGTTTTATTTTTACGGCTCTGCATTATAAACTTCTGTGAAGCCCTTGGTGGGTCAAAGCGCTCACCACACATCTAGATAAGTTCCTTAGGGGGTCTACTTTCCAAAATGGTGTCACTTGTGGGGGGTTTCTACTGTTTAGGTACATTAGGGGCTCTGCAAACGCAATGTGACACCTGCAGACCATTCCATCTAAGTCTGCATTCCAAATGACGCTCCTTCCTTTCCGAGCCCTCCCATGCGCCCAAACAGTGGTTCTCCCCACATATGGTGTATCATCGCACTCAGGACAACTTGGACAACAAATTTTGGGGTCCAATTTCTCCTGCTACCCTCGGGAAAATACAAAACTGGGGGCTAAAAAAATAGTTTTTGTGGGAAAAAATTTTTGTTTTATTTTTACGGCTCTGCATTATAAACTTCTGTGAAGCCCTTGGTGGGTCAAAGCGCTCAAAACACATCTAGATAAGTTCCTTAGGGGGTCTACTTTCCAAAATGGTGTCACTTGTGGGGGGTTTCAATGTTTAGGCACATCAGTGGCTCTCCAAACGCAACATGGCGTCCCATCTCAATTCCTGTCAATTTTGCATTGAAAAGTCAAACGGCGCTCCTTCCCTTCCGAGGTCTCCCATGCGCCCAAACAGTGGTTTACACCCACATATGGGGTATCAGCGTACTCAGGACAAATTGTACAACAACTTTTGGGGTCCAATTTCTTCTCTTACCCTTGGGAATATAAAAAATTGGGGGTGAAAACATAATTTTTGTGAAAAAATATGATTTTTTATTTTTACGGTTCTGCATTATAAACTTCTGTGAAGCACTTGGTGGGTCAAAGTGCTCACCACACCTCTAGATAAGTTCCTTAGGGGGTCTACTTTCCAAAATGGAAACTCAGGACAAATTGTACAACAACTTTTGGAGTCCATTTTCTCCTGTTACTCTTGGTAAAATAAAACAAATTGGAGCTGAAGTAAATTTTTTGTGAAAAAAAGTTAAATGTTCATTTTTATTTAAACATTCCAAAAATTCCTGTGAAGCACCAGAAGGGTTAATAAACTTCTTGAATATGGTTTTGAGCACCTTGAGGGGTGCAGTTTTTAGAATGGTGTCACACTTGGGTATTTTCTATCATATAGACCCCTCAAAATCACTTCAAATGAGATGTGGTCCCTAAAAAAAAATGGTGTTGTAATAATGAGAAATTGCTGGTCAACTTTTAACCCTTATAACTCCCTAACAAAAAAAAATTTTGGTTCCAAAATTGTGCTGATGTAAAGTAGACATGTGGGAAATGTTACTTATTAAGTATTTTGTGTGACATATCTCTGTGATTTAATTGCATAAAAATTCAAAGTTGGAAAATTGCGAAATTTTCTAAATTTTCGCCAAATTTCCATTTTTTTTCACAAATAAACGCAGGTACTATCACAGAATTTTTACCACTATCATGAAGTACAATATGTCACGAGAAAACAGTGTCAGAATCACTGGGATCCGTTGAAGCGTTCCAGAGTTATAACCTCATAAAGGGACAGTGGTCAGAATTGTAAAAATTGGCCCGGTCATTAACGTGCAAACCACCCTTGGGGGTGAAGGGGTTAACCGAAAAAAGGACTCGTCTGGCTACCCAAAATGTGGATGATCTCACCTTCATTAAAATGAACCACTCCTGGATTTCAAATTATTTTGCCCCACCTTTCCCGGCTGACACCTAGCTTTCCTATAAAAAGGTCTTGCTTGTGGACTGGTCTTATGGAGTGTTAAAATCTCTTAATTTGCAGCAGCTGTTTGACCAGCATACGACATGTTTACACATCCCCCAATGGGAAAACTCCCCCCACGGGGCCGTTGTCTCACTCTCGACACTTGGCGCAAGCACCCGTTAGTTACAGTGCTGTTTGTCAGAAGAGGTGGGTGTGCTCGCTTTTGGTCGACGGCACTGCCACTGGGTCCCTCATAGTACAATGTAGTGTCTCTGGCGGTGGTTGTGCGCACCCAACGTCAGACACACCATTGTAACATGAGGGGCCCTGGGGCGGTACCGCCGGCCACAAGAGAGTCGTCCCCCCCCCCCCCTCCCCCCGGCTCAAACTGTGCTCTACCACGTGCCAAATTATCTCGCACAGCTCCACCAATGTTTAGTCTATGCGCTGACATCATTCAATGCCTGGCACTGACAATCAATACCAATTTGTTGACATCTATGATGATAGTTACAGTAGTCTGGGTCAGTGTCCTATATTGACACCAGTAAATACTAATTTACTGCCAAATTACTTTGTCATAAACTCTGCAGATGAGCCCACCCCTGTACCTAAGCATGCCACCCTTTTTTTTATTTATAGTTGTTTTGCGAGACATTAACATCTATTTATTTTTTGGGAGTACTAACTGTGTCAGACACTTCTTGCAATACTCCTCCACTGACCACAATGCTGCCTGCCTGTGTATCCATGTAACCGATTTAAAACTGCCATGCCTGCCTATTGTTTGTTATTTTAGGCCTTTGATAGCCTGTCTGCGGCCCCTACTTGCAATACTCCTCCACTGACCACATTGCTGCCTGGAGTGCCTGCCTGTGTATCCATGTAACCGATTTTAAACTGCCATGCCTGCCTATTGTTTGTTATTTTAGGCCTTTGATAGCCTGTCTGCGGCCCCTACTTGCAATACTCCTCCACTGACCACAATGCTGCCTGTGTATCCATGTAACCGATTTAAAACTGCCATGCCTGCCTATTGTTTGTTATTTTAGGCCTTTGATAGCCTGTCTGCGGCCCCTACTTGCAATACTCCTCCACTGACCACAATGTTGCCTGCCTGTGTATCCATGTAACCGATTTAAAACTGCCATGCCTGCCTATTGTTTGTTATTTTAGGCCTTTGATAGCCTGTCTGCGGCCCCTACTTGCAATACTCCTCCACTGACCACACCAATGCTGCCCGTGTACCCCTGGAACCTATTTAAAAGTTCATAGAGCCTAGTTATATATTTTATTTACTATTAATAAGGCCATGATGGACTACGCTGTACCACGCTACAAGCTAACCAGTCGACACTTCTTTTGCGAGAAAAGCCATCCCAACCCTCCACCAGCATGTAAAAGACCGCATTGTCCATGCACTCTGGCAATCTGTGAGTACAAAGGTGCACCTGACAACAGACGCATGGACCTGTAGGCATGGCCACGGAAGATTACGTGTCCATTAAGGCGCAATGGGTTAATGTGGTGGATGCATGGTCCACAGGGGACAGCCTACTAAGTCTGTCTGCAGTCCCTTATTCAAATTGTCCTCCTCTGTCTAAATCGGAGCTTCCACCTTCTGGCTTTCGGCCTATAGTATCAGAAATTAAACTGCATTTGGCCTTCAACTTTGGTTACGGCCTACTAACGGTGTCTGCTCCTGCCTGGTGTTTGTCCTCAACTGAATAAAGCTGAGCTTCAACCTTCTGGCTCTCATTAAGTGCTGTGTTTTTAAAAATTGGTGGTTAGGGCCTACTAACGGTGTCTGCCCCTCCCTGGTGTTTGCCCTCAACTGAATAAAGCTGAGCTTCCACCTTCTGGCTTTCGGCCTATACAGGTCCTTCTCAAAAAATTAGCATATAGTGTTAAATTTCATTATTTACCATAATGTAATGATTACAATTAAACTTTCATATATTATAGATTCATTATCCACCAACTGAAATTTGTCAGGTCTTTTATTGTTTTAATACTGATGATTTTGGCATACAACTCCTGATAACCCAAAAAACATGTCTCAATAAATTAGCATATTTCACCCGACCAATCAAATAAAAGTGTTTTTTAATAACAAACAAAAAAAACCCATCAAATAATAATGTTCAGTTATGCACTCAATACTTGGTCGGGAATCCTTTGGCAGAAATGACTGCTTCAATGCGGCGTGGCATGGAGGCAATCAGCCTGTGACACTGCTAAGATGTTATGGAGGCCCAGGATGCTTCAATAGCGGCCTTAAGCTCATCCAGAGTGTTGGGTCTTGCGTCTCTCAACTTTCTCTTCACAATATCCCACAGATTCTCTATGGGGTTCAGGTCAGGAGAGTTGGCAGGCCAATTGAGCACAGTAATACCATGGTCAGTAAACCATTTACCAGTGGTTTTGGCACTGTGAGCAGGTGCCAGGTCGTGCTGAAAAATGAAATCTTCATCTCCATAAAGCATTTCAGCCGATGGAAGCATGAAGTGCTCCAAAATCTCCTGATAGCTAGCTGCATTGACCCTGCCCTTGATGAAACACAGTGGACCAACACCAGCAGCTGACATGGCACCCCACACCATCACTGACTGTGGGTACTTGACACTGGACTTCAGGCATTTTGGCATTTCCTTCTCCCCAGTCTTCCTCCAGACTCTGGCACCTTGATTTCCGAATGACATGCAAAATTTGCTTTCATCAGAAAAAAGTACTTGGGACCACTTAGCAACAGTCCAGTGCTGCTTCTCTGTAGCCCAGGTCAGGCGCTTCTGCCGCTGTTTATGGTTCAAAAGTGGCTTTACCTGGGGAATGCGGCACCTGTAGCCCATTTCCTGCACACGCCTGTGCACGGTGGCTCTGGATGTTTCCACACCAGACTCAGTCCACTGCTTCCTCAGGTTCCCCAAGGTCTGGAATCGGTCCTTCTCCACAATCTTCCTCAGGGTCCGGTCACCTCTTCTCGTTGTACAGCGTTTTCTGCCACAGTGTTTCCTTCCAACAGACTTACCATTGAGGTGCCTTGATACAGCACTCTGGGAACAGCCTATTTGTTGAGAAATTTCTTTCTGGGTCTTACCCTCTTGCTTGAGGGTGTCAATGATGGCCTTCTTGACATCTGTCAGGTCGCTAGTCTTACCCATGATGGGGGTTTTGAGTAATGAACCGGGCAGGGAGTTTTTAAAAGCCTCAGGTATCTTTTGCATGTGTTTAGAGTTAATTAGTTGATTCAGAAGATTAGGGTAATAGGTCGTTTAGAGAACCTTTTCTTGATATGCTAATTTATTGAGACAGGTTTTTTGGGTTATCAGGAGTTGTATGCCAAAATCATCAGTATTAAAACAATAAAAGACCTGACAAATTTCAGTTGGTGGATAATGAATCTATAATATATGAAAGTTTAATTGTAATCATTACATTATGGTAAATAATGAAATTTAACACTATATGCTAATTTTTTGAGAAGGACCTGTAGTATCAGATATTAAACTGCATTTGGCCTATTAGTGTGTTTGGGCCCTTAAAACAGTGTCTGCTGCTCCTGGGTTTGCTACTCCACTGAACAAAGCAATGCCGCCTGTTTAGTCCTGTTACCAATTTTGAACTGCATTTAGCCTACTTTATTCTTTGGCCCTATATCTGTTTCCTCCTCATCCTGCCCATTGCCCAGCCACTGCTAGATGAGTCTCCTGGTACATTGACCTAGACCACTACATTCCCCTTGCACTCTACACAGCCAGAATCTGACCCTGCTGAAAGTAAGGTTCCCCTTCCCGCATGTTATACCACCTTACACAGGGACAAAGAGGAAGGTGCAGATGAAAGTGCAGGTTCCTTCATCAGGTGGGGGGGGCATACTCGTTGGCGACGTCACTGGCACAGGGCCCCTCAGAGTACGCAAAAGTGCTGGTGGGAGGCGCCCCCGCCGTGCAAACACACAGCTGTACTTTGAGGGGCCCTGTGCCAGTGCCAATGCGAACAAGTGTGCCCCCCTGCTTGCTCAGGATCACAGCACTTGCAACGTTGAAATACTTACCTCTCCCTGCTCCACCGCCGTGACATAGTCCACGATTCCTGGGCCCACTAAAACCTTGAACCAGCCCTACCCCCCACAAATTTGCCAAATGACCCCCAAGTTCCATAGAACAACTATTATTGTAAAGTTAATTAAGATTGTCAAGCTTCAGAAACAAGAATGGATGTTTTTGGCATTAAAATGGGCACTGTAGGTGTTTTCCTGGCCTCCACTCACTGCCGACTATGCTTCCCCATTGACTTGCATTGGGTTTCGTGTTTCGGTCGACCCCCGACTTTTAGCGATAATCGGCCGACTGCACTCGACTCGACTCTGGACAAAGTCGGGTTTCACAAAACCCGACTCGATCTTTAAAAAATGAAAGTCGCTCAACCCTAGTAGTCACCAGTCAACATTTGGGCCAGGAGCGGATAACCGGCATACAAGAGCGAAATGCAGAAATCTCGAAATATAAGGGTCAACACCTTAAATATTGAGTCTTTGTATAAACTTGATCTATTTGTCATTAAACGATGAAAAACATATGAAGTGCTGGTAATTGTACTTCAGTAACCATAGAAATATCTGGTTGAAAGTCAAAAACACTGAAGCAGCAAATGATGTGAAAACCAGAATGTGTTCTTCTGGAGGGGGAAAAAAGATATATAATATATATATTTGTGTATATATGTAAAGTAGTATATGTAATATTACAGCATCCACACAACTTTTTTTTTTTGTATTGAATTGCTCCACAACTATGTCCAGAATCCAGCTGAGCCTGTGAGCTTGTGTTGGCATTGCCGATTCCCTGGTGTTCTCTTCCCAATTAGATATAATGTTCATTAGTAGGTAATAGTATTATCCTAGTGTCTCCCCTCCACCCTCAGCTCCCACAGCAGCCTCCCATACACACTGTCTTCAGCGCAGAGCAGCCTGTGAGCTTGTGTTGGCATCGCCGATTCCCTGGTGTTCACTTTCCAATTAGATATAATGTTCGTTAGCAGGTAATGGTATTATCCTAGTGTCTCCCCTCCACCCTCCGCTCCCACAGCAGCCTCCCATACACACTGTCGTCAGCGCAGCGCAGGCAGTACTCTCTGCCCCTCCATAATCAGGACAGGACATCTCCACCTTACCGAATAATAAGCCCTCCTCTGACAGGAGGCAGACTATGGAAGAGGAACATATCACAATGCCCGTACATGACAGCCACAGGGGAGATGGGCAGCCATGCAAGCGTGAAGCTGCTGAATGTATGAAAGTCAGGGTTAATAACTGCTCGGTCTCCAGGGCTGATACTGTAGTCTTGGTTTTAGTGACTTACAATGGGCCAGGAAGCGGACATAAAGCTGAGGTAGCCCTTAAAGGGACTGTCATGGAATATATGCCTGGCACTGGGCATAGAGCGATGCCAGGCAGTTCAATGGCTGAGACATCTTTCACAGAGTATCGCTTAGGAGTCCAATTAATTAAATTGGGGTCTGTGCTCCTACTCCAATACTTATTTTAAAGAACTTGTACAGGTTTATCTTTTTTAGAACTCTATTTTTTCCCATTTAAATGGATCCTTTCTAGTTGAATGTGTAACATTTCCAGGCATCATTTTCTAGAGTAGTAGCTAAGTAGATTCATGTATTTTTATTTTCAATTTTTTGTTTTTTTGTGGTGGGGAGCGGAGGGAATAACTTGTAATTTTATGCACAAATCATAAAAGGACATACACCTCACATGGCGTTTGTTGACTAAAATTTATATAACATAGTTGTGAATGACTAGCCTTCGTATTCTATTGACCCTGTGGTGGTTTCTTTCTACCAGGCCCTGGAGAGGAGACGGCTTTTAAAGCTACCGATAGCCAGAGTTTTGAAAGCTCTGACAAGCATTACAAGAAGGTGAGGAGCAGTATTTCACCATTCACATTTGTTTTAATACTGTGTTTTCTTACCAACTTGCATGTTGCCTTGCGTTGCATTGTTTTTTTTTATTTTTTAGCTGGTTATCATTACATAGTTTATTGATTTTTTTTTATTTTTTATTTTTTTTTTGTGGCTGAAAAGCATTTTTATAAAACTATTAGAGAGTTTGTCTTGCTTGTACCACTTCTGTGTGTCACAGTATATAGGTGGCTGCAGAATGAATTAAAGGGTACCTGTCAGCTGATTTATGGGCAGCATGTATCTGAGTCCGGATGCATGATTGGAGCCAGGTACTTTTTCTCTGAAACGCTTTCAGAAAAGAGTTATGAAGGTCTCCCTGCTTCATATACATCATACACAAAGGGAGAGACCTGACCATAACATGGAGCAATGCAGGTAGATGGTGGCTGAGAGCTGCACCGTACTAGTCTGGTCCCTGGCCAGAGCTTCAAACTATATTTTCTCTGAGAGGACTAAGTTTTTCAGAGAAAAAAATACCAGGTTACAGTCGTGTTTTACGCAGCATGAATCTGCTGACACATTGCCTTGAATGGTGAATACGTCAGTGAGGTCGTTCTGACTCAATCAACTTAAAAGATGTTCAGGAGAAGAGAGATGAGGGTTACAGTCCTGACTCATAATGAGCTCAGTGACTGATTTACTGGTGACATATTCTGCTATGAGCTGTGACACATAGAGGCTGTAGAATCAACTTTTTTTTGTGACAACCTTTTGAAAATGTAAAAAAAAAAACATATTTTGTGACACTGTGTGCACTATCAGGATTCTCAGGCGGTGGAAGCGATTTGCTTACTCCTGGCCACATTTCAGCTAGACTTATCCGGCATCCCTGAATTCAATTATTCTGAGGGCCTACCCAGCAGGTTATTGCTTGTTTGCAAACCGTGTACTTACTGTCACGTGCCTGCCCACTCCTGGCCCCAGAGACTCCTGACAACACGCACGCTCCATGCTGGGAGGATTCACAAGTCTGCACTCACTTTGATTGACTGCAGACTTGTACCCCAATGCCAAACAACACGTCTATATAACAGATAATCCCAAACGTGTCCATATTTTTTGAACACAACCATCAAAAGAACATACTCGTATTTGATTTCATTATGGCAGATTTTAATTAGCACTTAATAGTTTCTCAGGAAACGATACTGGAAGTAACCGGATGTAGCAAAATGTGAGTTTCCTGTGGCTGCAATGTAGGTTTTTTATAACAGGTAGTGCAGCTGCATGGTAGTGTGACTGGTGATATGCTTGGTAAGTGCAGGGAAGATACTAGTTCCAAAGCAAAATCTGTAATGGGACCTCTTGCCTATCAGGCTTCATTTATTCTACTTATTTATACTAGTGGCGTCTTATGCGGCAGCAGTGCTACGTACCATAAAGCCTACCTCTGCACTGCCTGTGTGTGTCCACAGAAGAGGGGCAAGAAAACGGATGATCATTATAAACCTCTTTCACATGTCAGTGTGCCTGGCACGTATGGTGACTGCTTTCACACGTACCGTAGACACACACGTAGACCCACTCAAGTGAATGCGTCTGTGCACGTCTGTGTGTTTACACAGACCGTGTGTCCTTGGGCAAAATACGCTGACATGTACGGTTTTAACCAGCAGCACAGCACAGGCTGCAAAACGTTGTGCACACGGATGACACACAGGGATGTAATCAGTGTGAAACGTACTGGTACCTGAGAAGCAGCGGTACAGTTACCGCTGTTCCCTGACACCGGATTCTGAAGACCACTCTCATCATTCTCCCCTGCTCTGCCGGCGATAAGCGCGAACAGGTGAGAATGATGAGTTATATTCAACTTTTTACTGATTGCTCCCATCAGCCTACACATTCTGCCTCTAATAACTGTGAGAGCATGTTGCGGCTAATGGGAGTATTCATCAGCCGCCTGAGCTGTAAATAAATTAAATTAATTTAAAAAAAGCGCGGCTTCTCTTGTATTTTTGATAACCAAAATGGCAAAACTCACAGCTGGGGGCTGCAACCCTCATCTGTCAGCTTCAGCAAGGCTGGATATCAAGAATAGAGGGGTAACCTGCTGTTTTTTTTTAATGATTTAACTTAAAAAAATATTAAAATGACATTGCCCCCCTCCCCATTTTTGTCAACCAGCCTTGCTAAAGCTGGGAGCTGGTATTCTCAGGCTGGTAATGGGCCATGGATATTGCCCCCCCCCCCCCCCCCCCCCCCCTAAAAATAGCAGCCCAGAAAAGGCACTTCTCTTAGGCTATGTTCACACGCTGCGGTTTTTGCTGTGGATCCGCAGCGGATTTGCAGCTGCGGATCCGCAGACGTTTTCCATGCAGGGTACAGTACAATGTTACCCTATGGAAAACCAAATCCGCTGTTCCCACGTTCCTTTTTTCCGCTGGAAAATCCGCGCTGATTTTCTGCGGAAAAAAAGTAGCATGTCACTTCTTTCTGCGGATTCCGCAACTGTTTTCCACCTGCACCAATAGGAAAGTGCAGTTGGAAAACCGCAGTGGAATCTGCAGGAGAAACCGCACAAAAAACTGCAGGGAAATCCACAGCGGTTTAGCACTGCGGGATTTCCAAATCAGGACCTGAAAAATCCGCAGAAAAAAAAGGATGGTGTGAACAAGCCCTTAGATATGCTTATTCTGGCGCTTTGCCCGACTTTTCCCACTTGCCCACTTGGTTCATATTTGTGGGGTTGATGTCACCTTTGTATTGTCTGTTGACATCAAGCCCACGGCTTAGTAATGGAGAGGCTTCTGTAAGACACCTGTCCATGGCTAATCCTATAATTGTATTGCAAATAGTCACAGCCAGAATAGTCTTTTATTTGAAAACAAAACACACTTCTATTTATTTATTTTTTTTTAATATCAAACACAGTTATACTCACTTATCGCCCATTCTATTAAAGCCCTCGTCTCCTATAATAAAACAAAAATAGAAAAGCAATATTCCTCACCTGTCTGACGTTCTATCCCATGTGTAATCCATGTATGGAGATTAATAGTTTTTAGCCTGGACAGTGCCAAGATGCGACCGTCCAGGCTGAGAACCAATGGAGAATAAGCTGCTGCGAGCGCAGCATCATTGAGCAGCAGTGACATCGAGGTTACTCCTGGTCACTGAGGCTGCATTCCCAGCTGGGCTGAACTGCGGTGACCTCAGTACCTTGAGAAAAAGTCACTGAGTTCATCTCCTTTCAGCTCAGTGAGTTTACTGCAGATCTTTGCTCTTCGCGGGGCGGTTCTGTTTGAGGGGGGTTGGTATTCTTGGTCCGGCACCTCCCTTCTTACAATCGCAGTCCTCCTTGCTTTGTGTGGATGACACATCCCTGCATGATCCCCACAGTCTCCTAGGCATCACGCTCCTGTGCAGGTGTACTTCTTTGCCATGTTGAGGGCAGAGCAAAGTACTGCAGTACGCAAGAGCCGGGGCTCTTTGACCAGCTCCTTCGTACTTCAGTACTTTCCTCTGCCCTGAAAAGTGTAGAGAAGTACGCCGGCGCAAGAACGCAATGCTAATGAGACTGGAAGAAGCAGGGCTGCCTCATCCACATGAAGGAGAATGGCGATCGTCAGAAGATGGGAGGCACCAAGCCAAGAACGCCGACACCCCTCGGACCGGACCGCCCTGCAGCGGAGTATAATAAAACATTTTTTTTTCTTTACAGGTCAGGTTGGGGGCTTATATACAGCATTATAGAATGTTCTAGATCAGCTCTGAAAGGTGGTAACCGTATATCATATCGGCCAAACCTGGTGGCAGGTTCCCTTTAAGAGCTCTGGGAGTGCCAAACTATTTCCCCAACCTCTGTGATTGTATTTCTTGCGCGGCTCCATCTTCCCCGGCTTGACTGACAGCTCACTGGCTGGACTACGGGCTGTTGTCAGTGTCAAATAGAGGAAGGTGAGGCTGGGTAGTGAATAGAGACAGAGACTTGATGGATGGATCATTAAGGCAGGTTCCCTTAAAGTTGAGGGATCTGTTTAGCCCCTGTAATGCATGTGTGTGTGTACTTTTACTATTTGTGTATATCATCATATTCTAGTTCAGCAAATCTTTTTTTTTTTTTTTTTGTCAATCATAATTATGTGGCTCTTTGTTTGCTGTAGTCATGAAACATTCCTTGTGACGCCTAATTTGTACTGACAGCAGCCTTGATTTCCATTTTGCTAATCCCAATCTATCTAGCAGATTGTTTGCGTGCCCTCAGTGAGGGGATTTCCGGCACAAAGTGTGGGACTGTCTTTAGTGTTTTGCCTATGCTCAGACCTTTTCCATCCTGCGCTCCTTCTGTGGTGACAGATTTGCATGCCTGTGACAAGCGACAAAACAAACTAAACCTTCAACCAAAATCCTATAATACTGCATTGTTCCAGAAATGTTATATTTTATTCACTTTGCTCCCTGCCTGCAATCCTAGCACTAACCACAGGCTGTGACAAAGATGTCCCCAACTCCAGTCCAGCCTGATGAGCTGGCCACCATCTTGAGTTCTGGTGGGGAATGAATGTGTGTAACTCCCCTGATTATGAGAGATGTTACAACTAGTCAGACATGTCAGCAGTGCATCTCATAACATTATGATGGGGCAGGACCCCTATTGAGCCTAACAACAAAGACAGCAGGGCTAGTTAAACACATTAACCCTTAACACTTTTACCGGCCCTGTTTAAGAACTTTGTTGTCCTGACAGCCCTTGGTCGGGAACGCTGCTATGCAGGAGAAAAGGGGAAGGGGATGTGGCCACTTAATTTTAGTTTTAGCTGGGTTTTCCAATAGCTAGAGCCTCACTGATCAGGTCATGACATATATTAGTGTGGTGAGGAATGGCCGATTAAAGGGCAATGTAGCTGCTGTTGCACCCCTGTGTGGGGTGTCTTAAGCTGGAGTTACACTAAACGACTTACCAACGATCACGACCAGCGATACGACCTGGTCGTGATCGTTGGTAAGTCGTTGTGTGGTCGCTGGGGAGCTGTCACACAGACAACTCTCTCCAGCGAGCAACGATCAGGGGAACGACTTCGGCATAGTTGAAACTGTCTTCAACGATGCCTTAGTCCCCCTGCAGCACCCGGGTAACCAGGGTAAACATCGGGTTACTAAGTGCAGGGCCGCGCTTAGTAACCCGATATTTACCCTGGTTACCATTGTAAAAGTAAAAAAAAAAAAAAAAACACTACATACTCACATTCTGGTGTCTGTCACGTCCCCCGGCGTCCACAGGGTTAAAACTGCTTTCGGCAGGAGCGCTGTTAATGCTTCGTTCTCTGTGTCCATTTTGCTTCTAAGCATTTGTCTGTCATTTGCTTTTGTTTATAGACCTATTTTATTTTGCACCCATCACCGTTTTTGTCCCCCACCTTCACCCCGTCTCTATCTCTCTCTGTAAACTCATGGCAGGGTTTGCTTGGTGAACTCATTCTTTTACAAGAGCAGCTCAAGCAGCATGAAGAGGAGGCACGCAGGGCAGCTGGCAACATTAACACTGGCAACTCACAGCAGAAGCGCAAGGTGATGGCTTTTAGGACATTGGATGCAAGTGTTAGACTGGGACTACACCGCGACTAGCGTCACACCTTCCATGGAATATTTCAGCCCTAGAATTTTTTGCTCCCTATTGATTTGCTGTCAACCAGCGTGTAGTAGAATGGAGACTTTGATTATTAATAAAAGAAAGTTCCCATAGGTAACACCGCTATTGCACGGGCCATGACATTTTAATGCAAGTTTGCAGCTTTTTTTTTTTTTTTTTTTATAAGCAAAATCCTTCAGTTTTGGCAGTAAATATGCTGTGTAAGTAACCAGCAAATAACTTTTTTTTTTATTATTATAATTATTATTATTAGTGGATTGCATGTGTTATTTGTCTACAGTACATGTTAATAAAGCTCAATTTATTTACCAAAAATGCAGAAAAGAAACACTGCAAAATGTTTTTTTTTTTTGCACGTTTTCATTGCTTTGTTTTGGGTGAAAAAAACTGCAGAAATGCTGAAAGAATTGACATGCTGCGGATTTTAAAAAGGCTGCAGTTCTCAAATTAAGTCGGGGATAAAAACAATGTGTGTGCATGAGATTCCTGAAACCTCAGCTTTTGCTGGGACTGTTAAACAAAGCTTATTTTCTGCAGAAATAAAATGTGCAAAAAATACAAATAAGACACGCTGCAAAAGCGCCTAAAGTCATATCTAGATCTTTCCTGCTCCTCAGGGCTCTAGAAGCATTTTGGGGTGTTTTACTGCTTATAACAATTATAATCCTAATGCTACTGTCACAATTTTACCATTGAAGGCTACAGACAAGGAGAAAGTTGATCAACTGCAAGAAGAACTTCTACAGACCCAGGTGGGTATTCTTCATGTATTGCTGGAGATTTCCAGGCCGTTATGTGTGACATTCGCTATCCCGACATTTTAATATGCAAATTACCTCTTCAGAGAGGAAGAGGACTAGCGCCACCTATTGAACGCAGCAATCCTAACAGTCAGTATTGACCCTTTGACGAGTCTTTCCACATGAGTTAGGATAAATAAATGCCAAACCAGAATCTCAATATGCAGACTGTGTTTCGGGGTCTTGCTCCTTGTCAGTAAAGTATGAGATCTGATTTGGCGTGGTGAGGGGTTTTAAGACTGGATCTAAGAGGTAATGTTTCTCCTTGTGGATAGTGACAAGCCAGGCCTGGCATGTCAGAGTGAGGAGACTTATATGCCATGCATGCTTCTCTGGGAAATTAAATATGCCTGGCTTGTCACTCTCCACAAGAGGAAACATTACCCTTAAAGCCTGACATCTAAAACGTGACTTTTTAAATGTGCTGGCATTTTGAAGAGCAAAGAACATGTGAGGCATCCATCAGTTGCTTACTCCAGTCTACCCATACAGCACAAATGCATGCTCTGCTGGAAGGGTATACATAGACATTATAAATGGGAAGTCAGGAGAAGGAGCTATTGGCCCAATGGGAAGTGCGTGAAATGACGACCTTAGACTTCAGTCTTTCATGTTGTGTATAGGGAGGAGGTTATAGAGAAGGAGATTGCAAATGAAGGAGAGAGTCACGCATCAATGTAGACAGGGTCATGAGAAATCAGGGCAGGATCTGTGGGGGGAGCGATCATACCGACCACATCATTGTATAGAGAGAAGAGAACAATTGCTGTATTCAGCTATAACACATGTATAGTGTCACTATCCTCACAGGGTAGAGAAGATGACCTGAGATGGATTACACAAGGACTGCATTAGAAAGCTCTTCTCACCCTCTGTCGCATTCAAAAATAGCTAAGCCGCTGTTTTTCACATCGTCACAGCTTGTCAACATTTTAAGCAAGTGATCCGGATATTCTTGAAATGTATCAAAATGATATGTGCATAATGTATCCAAATTGTTTGCAAAGTGTTAAAAGGAATCAGTCAAAACGAACTACCATCATGTTGCTTTTTGAAAGATTGTCATCCACAACTTTACTTAAAGGGAATATCCGGGACTTTAAAAAAAAAAAAAAAAGGCAACTACCTGCATGTTGTACCCGGCAGCAGTCATAGACCGCTCCTGCCAGGGATTCAGCTGCTCCCTGTATACAGAGCAGCAGTTTCTCTTCCTGTTGCCAGGGCGGGACTACTGGCGTCATGCTGATTGACAGCTGGCTTCCGCAATTAGGCATCGGGAGTCGGCTGTCAGGAGCAGCTGAATCTCCTGCAGGAGCGGTTAATGACCGGCACTAGGTGCAACAGGCAGGTAGTTGCCTCTGGTAGCAACTTCATGCCTTTTTTTCTGAAGTCCCGGATATCCTCTTTAAGCAATCTGTTGCTCCGTGACTGAAAAATCATTTTAATTTATATACAAATGAGACTTGTGTGCTCTAGTCGTGATCAAAGCATTTCCTACACCTCGACCTTTCTGGCTCTTTCCCCCATCCATCCCCACTTTCTTCTGCTTGTTTGAGAGATCTGTACCTGTGTAGTTAAGGCGGTGAGCTGTCAGACAAGCAGAGGAAGGAGAAACTAGGCAGGGAATAAAGTCCAGAAGGCAGAGGTTTGGGAACTGCTTGACACTCCCAGAGCACCTAAGCCTTCTTTGCAAAAGAATGAAAACAGCGATTTTTCCGTCAAGGAGCATCAGATTGAACAAGAGCATCATGACTATGTAACCAGGTTTGTTTGTTTTTTGTTTGGGGCGGGGGGGTGTTGGTGGGATAGGAGTGGATCATTTTGACACATTCTTCCCCTTAACATTTATTTTATTGCATTTTACTTGCAGTTTATAAATGTTCTATACAAATTACCTATAGACTGAAGTGTGGGTTTTGCTTGTGTCTTCCTGTTGGACTGATCTGGGTAAAGGTTTGAGGCTCTACTAGTGCATCTTCTAGTTCTTTCTCAATGTAATTTATCCCCTTTTTAAAATCTAATCTGATATTTACTCCCAAGAGTTTTAGTCTTTCAGTTCTGTCTGACATAATTTAGTAGTATGATTTGTGAGTTCTGCTGAATATTAATGTAGAAAAGTTATGTCTTATTGTTTCACTGTATTCGCTTAGACATTGAATTCTGGGGAATATTCCTAATGACTAAACAAAAAGCAGAACGCCTTGTATTCTGGAGTACAGGTTATGTCTCAGACAATTTTGATTTTTTTTCTTTATGGTTTAGTTAAAGTACCAGCGGATTCTTGAACGTCTTGAGAAAGAAAACAAAGATCTGAGGAAACTAGTGCTTCAAAGAGATGATAAAGGCATTCATCAAAGGAAACTTAAGGTAATGTACATTAGAGAGAAGTACATTGATAGTATTAAATATTGCAGATATGTCACTTGTGTTTGATACACTTTCAGACATAGCACATCTCTGCTTACATACTTTAGTAGCATTTTAAGGGACCATTTTTCTCTAGTGTGCCATCCATTTTTGTCTGAGTTGCTTCCGTTTTGTTTTTTCATTTGTCTTCAAAAACTGAAGCAGGTGGACTGCCTGAACTGTTATGTATCCGTTAACACTTAACAATGGATCAGTGAAAAATGGCTGTAACGCTGATGGAACACTGAAGGACAAAGTACATTTTCCGTGTTTCATCCGTTTTATACAGCTCTCCATAGAGTTTAATGGCCAAGTCTGATCTGCAAAATGGATGAGAATAGAACATGCTCTGGGTTGAACGGTTTGGAAATAAGGATCCATTTTTCAAACTTGAATAAAAAAAAGGATGTGTGAATGTAGACTTGGCTGAATGGGGGTCTCCTTAGTCCCTGTCAGACAAAAGAAAAGGTCCAGCTTGTCAAATCTCATCAACCGATCCTATTAATGTAAACTGCTTCCAGAGGAGTATGGGGTAAGGCCCTGTTTACATCTATGTTGGAGGCTCCATCAAAAGTTGGTCAAAAATACAATAAAAAATTTAATGGATCCCTATATACTCAATAGGGTCCAATGGTGGCCATTGGTGTCTGGCATCTCAAGGATCAGGTATTTTAATTTAATTGTTATTCATAGGAATTAAAGAAATGTAATGTAAGCAGAGCTTACGCCCCATCTATTTGCTAGCAACAAATGAATGGTAGCAAGAAGAGGTCTATCAGAAGAGAATATGGCTAAGACTACACAGGGTTTGTGTGTAATCTCTTACCACGGAGACGCACAGGAACTGCAGACACAAAATGATAGGAAGCCATATTGAGACCATATGCAATGTGCTTCATTTTTAATGGGACAATAAAAATGAATTTTGAAGTCCTTCACAGGACTGTAAGCCAGAAAACTCATATGCTTTGTGAATTGTCAAGAAGAAATCGTTGCCAGTGTAATGGTGGGCTTGAATTGTCTGCGTTACCAGCGCTGTAGTGTAAATGGCCTATTTGTGTAAAAATTAAGCTGATCATTTCCCCAAATTGCTTATGCTGGAGCTAATGTGCCATAATTGTTTGTCATTTGTTTTTCCTTGTCTGAACTCATGGAAGTTTATTAGTAGCTTTATTAGATATTTGCATTGATCGTTTTCATCATGTATCTTTTAGAAATCCCTTATTGATATGTACTCTGAGGTGCTGGATATCCTCTCCGATTACGATGCCAACTATAACACACAAGACCACTTGCCTCGGGTATGTTACTGGTGGGCCGTCACACGTTCTTAGATGTATATTTTGATGGGAAATGTTGTCTAGCTTGTTTTTCTGTTGTTTTCTGATGTGAGCCTCTATCAGGGGATATCTGACAACATTTGTACATTTGGCACGTGTCTCCATAAGGGAATAGCTAACACGAGGAATTATTTTCCTGCTTAGACCCATTATAACCATCTCAATGTGTCATGTACTATGAAATACGGTAACGTAATTGTGTGTTGCCTTTCAGGTAGTTGTGGTTGGTGACCAAAGTGCAGGGAAGACCAGTGTCCTGGAAATGATAGCCCAGGCCCGAATTTTCCCTCGGGGATCTGGAGAGATGATGACTCGTTCTCCAGTTAAGGTACCTATAAGGATAAAATTAAATTATATTGATTTAAAGGGGTTTTCACATAATCATAGATAAAATTGCAGAGTGCATGGAGCAAGCAGCTCTGCAATTTTGCCTCTTATTAAAAATTCTCTTTATTCTCACTCACCAAGGACAGATTTTTATCTTTTTAAGGTACTGCTATTTACCTTGGTTACTGGTCAACACAGCAGGTATCAGAGGTGGCAGGTTTCCTAGGCAGGAAGTGCACGCTGGCAGTCACTTCTCTGCTGTCGGACATCCTCCTAGCTGCCCCTGCATATAGCATGGAGAGCACACAGACCTGGCCAGTGTTCCGACACTGCTGCTGGGCCGAAATTCAGCCGGGAGGCTGGAGACGGTTAGATATGTCAACCTTTTAATTGAATGCTTTTTTTTCATTTGGACAAACCCACTAAATAAGTTTGAAAACTGATATTTTATTGAATTCAGTGAAAAGGCTGATGGGAAACCAGATGCAAAATTCAGAATGCATTACCAGTGGGGCATACAGCCTAGGTCATACAAAAATCCTAATATCTGCTGGCAGGACAGTCATTCGGTTTTCAATGTCCTACAGATTCCGTCCTGAATTACAGCTAAGCTCCTGCCTGTGTATGCAGTATTTTAGTGCGGGCAATGGAAGGTGTATTTACAGTGTAAGTGTGTAGTACATGTATAGTATAATTCCTACAGTAGACAGGGAGTATACATTCACTATTGTTTCAAAAGTACTAAAAAAAAAAGTGTATTGATAATTTACAAAAATATTGGCTAAATCACATAATACATATTAAAACACTAGATGGTGGCCCGATTCTAACGCATCGGGTATTCTAGAATATGTATGTAGTTTTATTTATGAAGATTTAAGAATAATGCAATTTATATACAGGATTCGGCCGGCCGAGTGCGACCAATCAGCGAAGCGTGGTTCAAATCCCTTGCCATTTCGCGGCCGGACTGCACCTGTCGCTGGTTGCGCCTGGCTGGCCGCAAACAATCAATCAGTGAAGCCAGGAACAGCTCCAGGTTTTTGATGGCCCTGGGCGAAAGTCTCAGTGGGCCCCCCTCTTTAACACATACCAGATTTCATGATGCACAGATACAGCAGAGCAATATAGCACAGCCACATAGCATATAACAGAGCCCACGTAGTATATAATACAGCTCGCGTAGCATATAGCACAGCCACGTAGCATATAACAGAGCCCACGTAGTATATAATACAGCTCACGTAGCATATAGCACAGCCACGTAGCATATAACAGAGCCCACGTAGTATATAACACAGACCACGTAGCATATAGCACAGCCACGTAGCATATAACAGCCCACGTAGTATATAACACAGCCCACGTAGTATATAACACAGCCCACGTAGCATATAGCACAGCCCACGTAGCATATAACACAGCCCACGTAGCATATAACACAGCCCACGTAGTATATAGCACAGCCCACGTAGTATATAGCACAGCCCACGTAGTATATAGCACGGCCCACGCAGTATATAACACGGCCCACGCAGTATATAACACAGCCCACGTAGTATATTGCACAGCCACGTATATAGCACAGCCCACGTAGTATATAGCACAGCTCACGTAGCATATAGCACAGCCACGTAGCATATAACAGCCCACGTAGTATATAACACAGCCCACGTAGCATATAGCACAGCCACGTAGCATATAACACAGCCCACGTAGTATATAACACAGCCCACGTAGTATATAGCACAGCCCACGTAGTATATAGCACAGCCCACGTAGTATATAGCACAGCCCACGTAGTATATAGCACGGCCCACGTAGTATATAGCACGGCCCACGTAGTATATAGCACGGCCCACGTAGTATATAGCACGGCCCATGTAGTATATAGCACGGCCCACGCAGTATATAACACGGCCCACGCAGTATATAACACGGCCCACGTAGTATATTGCACAGCCACGTATATAGCACAGCCCACGTAGTATATGGCACAGCTCACGTAGCATATAGCACAGCCACGTAGTGTATAACACAGCCCACGTAGTATGTAGCACAGCCCATGCAGTATATAACACGGCCCACGCAGTATATAACACGGCCTACGTAGTATATTGCACAGCCACGTATATAGCACAGCCCACGTTAGTATATAGCACAGCTCACGTAGCATATAGCACAGCCGCGTAGTGTATAACACAGCCCATGCAGTATATAGCACAGCCCACGCAGTATATAACACGGCCCACGCAGTATATAACACAGCCCACGTAGTACATTGCACAGCCCACGTAGTATATAGCACAGTCCACATAGTATATTGTACAGCCGCGTAGTATATTGCACAGCCCACGTAGTATATTGCACAGCCCACGTAGTATATTGCACAGCCCACGTAGTATATAGCACAGCCCACGTAGTATATAGCACAGTCCACGTAGTATATTGCACAGCCCACGTAGTATATTGCACAGCCGCGTAGTATATAGCAGCCATGTAGTATATAACACAGCCCACGTAGTATATAGCAATATGGGCACCATATCCCTGTTAAAAAAAAAAATTAAAACAAAAAATAGTTATATACTCACCTTCCGGCGGCCCCCGGATTCAGGCCAGGCGTTTAGTGATGCTCTTCGACGCTCCGGTCCCAAGAATGCATTGCGGCAATAACACGTAATGATGTAGCGGTCTCGCGTGATGCTACGTCATCAGCGGTCATTGCCGCAATGCATTCTTGTATGTCTAGGTGTATATATGTACTGTATGTGTATTTATCTATGTATACATGTGTCCATGTATGTACTGTATCTGTATATAGGCACAATGAAAACTATATGTACAGTATATACACTATACCGTGTGTGCATCTCTGTATTACATGCATAGCTGACAAATGTGCGACATTTCCCCCCAATGTGCGGCAGGAGCTGAGGGGCTTTTATCTCCCTTGATTTGACTTATGATGAGAGGAGTCGTCACTGACTGGACGGTAACAGAACAGACACTGTCCAGATAGGCTCCGAGGAAAGGAGAGAGGTGGGGTGGGGGCACCCAGAGATGGGGGACAGGGAGTGAGGAGAGCCGGGGCTATGGAGACGTCAGGAGGAAGATGCTGAGAGCTGTGCGCACCGGACACTGTCTGCCCTAGCGATACCCCCACAGCGACATAGCACAGGGAGGAGGGAGGCGCACACCGGAGCGCGGCACACACATACACACAGCCGCGTCTGTGGGGGGTTCACCCCATCCAGCTCTTTGTTAGTCGCGGCATTGGAGGAGCCCTGCAGCTGGCACAACCCCAGCACACACGGAGCACACTGCGCATCTGGACATGGGCTCGGAGGCTGAGGGTCTCCCCGGGCTGAGGGGAGTATGGAGGGGGCACTGACGGGAGGGGAGTATGGAGGGGCCAATTCGCTGATTGGGCGTGGCCGGCTGGCCGCGACAAATCAGCAAGGCGGGATTTCCGTGCCAGACAGACAGACGGAAGTGGACCTTAGACAATTACAGAGATAGATCTTATTGCAAACACACAGGTGTTTATAGCCAAAGATCCACACCAAAGTGACAGGCATGGGTATTGTAGCTCCGTAATGAATATAGAAAAAAAATCACTCGCAACAATGTCATTGTCTGTATTCATGGGAGATTAAGATCAAAGCATGGGCATGTCATTCTATATTGATAGTACATACATAATTATATGGGGATCATTATATATAAAATGCTAGTGCATGAGCTATATGGTCATGTTTGGTATATAGCACAATCTAATAGTATTACTGTGTGACAACAAAAGTTCCACATAACCAAAATGACTAACTAGCAGCCGCTAATGCCTCATATCTGAGATCCGGAGTTCACGTATATATCCTGAAAACGAAGAAAATACTCTTAGTCTAGATACATACAAGAAATTACCGTGTCCATGTAATTTAGGAGTGTCCATGTGGATGAATTGTCTTGGTCATTTTTAAGGCTTAGGCTACTTTCACACTAGCGTTAACTGCATTCCGTCACAATGCGTCGTTTTGCCGAAAAAACGCATCCTGCGAAAGTGTTTGCAGGATGCGTTTTTTCGCCATTGATTAACATGAAGCGACGCATTGTGACGGATTGCTACACGTCGCACCCGTCGTGCGACGAATGCGTCGTGCAGTGGCGGACCGTCGGGAGCAAAAAACGCTACATGTAACGTTTTTTGCTCACGACGGTCCGCTTTTTCCGACCGCGCATGCGCGGCCGGAACTCCGCCGGAACTCCGCCTCCACCTCCCCGCACTTCCCCGCACCTCACAATGGGGCAGCGGATGCGCTGGAAAAATGCATCCGCTGCCCCCGTTGTGCGGCGGGGACAACGCTAGCGTCGGGGACCTCGGCCCGACGCTAGTGTGAAAGAAGCCTTAGGCTAAATGAGTGGTATAGTGAATAATGCTCACAGTTCGGATGATATTGATTCTATATATGTATAGTAATCCAGGAAATAGA